>NC_091441.1:42788362-43474097 GCF_964237555.1 Oryctolagus cuniculus | reverse complement strand
AAACTTATTTAAAATGCAGGTAGTTTAGTTATTTCCAAGACCAAGTCTGTTTTGTCAGGATTTGAACTGCCACTGCTATCTATACCCTTCTCCCTAGTAGTCTGAATGAAATAATTGCCCTTATTTAAAGCCAAGTGTTAAGAATTACATTCAATGTCTCAATATTTATTAAAGTCTTGGTTTGAAATATATATATATATATATATATGCTTTAGTTTAAAGTGTCTACTTTGGGTGCTGGCACTGTGCATAGTAGACTAAACCTCCACCTGTGGTGCCGGCATCATATATGGGCACCGGTTAGAGTTCAGGCTGCTCCACTTCCGATCCAGTTCCCTGCTAAAGCACCTGGGAAAGCAATGGAAGATGGCCCAAGTACTCAGGCCCCTGCACCCATGTGGGAGACCCAAAAGTTCCTGCTTCTTGGATTTGGATCAGCCCAGGTTGGCTGTTGCGGCCATTTGAGGAGTGAACCAGTAGATGGAAGACTTTTCTCTCTGTTTCTCCCACTGTATGTAACTCTACCTCTCAAATAAAATCTTTTAAATAAAGTGTTTACTCAAACTCTCAAAACCAAGCAATTGATTTTTTTTTCTTTTTTTTTTTTTTCTTTTTTGTATCAGGCCTACCCTGAAGGCAGTGCATCTGGAAAGGCCTAGAATCAGCTTGAAGGAAATATGGTGAGCAGAAGTAAAAAGAGTTGAAAAGCCAAGTACACAATAATTTAATAACAAAACACTGTTCATTGAATCTTAAAAGTATACAAAACACAAGGCTGTGGGCACACGCTGGGTTTCTCTTGTGTCACCTGAGATCTGTCACTAATCTCTGGATCTTAGCCACCTCCTCTGGAAGCATTTCCAGCTCCTCCACTCCTGGCTTATACCTGTCTACTTCCAGGCTCTTTCGTAAGGCTCCTTCTCTTCATAGTGACTGTGCTGATTGTAATAAGGGACAATTAACTGGACTACTTAGGAACTTCAATAGTACAGGCCCTTTTTCTGTTCTGAATACTGCTGAATCTTCAGCTTTTCATAAAAGTCCAGCACACAGTAGGTGGTTTGTTGTAAATGACTATATTGTTTTATCTCTTTCTATTATAGTCTCTATGGTGCTAACAGGGCAAACATTACCCCTGATTGGAAATGGATGACTATTAAGCAAACTTATTGAAAGCGCATGTACCAAGCCACACGGGTGACATCATAAAACTGGAAAATAGAGGTCAGCAGATAAAGCAACCCTTTGAGATACCAGCACCCCATATGGACGCTTGACTGGGTCCTGGCTGATCCACTTCTGATTCAACTCCCTGCTAATGCACCTAGGAAAGCAGTAGAAAATGGCCCAAATGTTTGGGCCCCTGTACCCACACGGAAGACCCAATGGAGTTCCATGCTCCTGGTTTTGACTTGGCCAAGCTTTTTACAGCCATTTAGAGAGTAAACCAGTGGATGGAAAGCTTCTGCCTCTCCATCTATTCCTCTCTCTGTATGACTCTGCCTTTCAAATAGATAAATAAATCTTAAAAACAAAAACCTGGAGTCTAAACTCTTGTCTTGTGAGCCTTGGTCTGCCACTTTGTCCTACTGCATTTTTCTCTATTGTCATCTTTAATAACAATTTGGGATCTACTTTAAAAAATATCTTGGTAAACACTACCCTGGCAAGGGAAATTATTATTTTAGTAGTAAAATGCAACATAGTTTAATGGAAAAAAAACACAAAATAAATTACTTTTGAAATTGGAATAGTATGTGATTGAAGAGAATATTTTGATGATTAAACTATGTGACAAGTATAATATTGCCTCCATGGGATAATACATGTTTTTCAAAGAAACATGCCAAAATACTTAATCCGTCTGAAATTTTTTATAAAATTTCTACACCCAGGATAATATTTTGTAATTTTTTAAGAAAGAAAAATGGTTCCTTTATCTATAGATGTAAATGAAGAGGCCAGCCTATTTACAAATTGACTGGCTGACAAGCCCTATAAAACATGTATGAGAATAAAGCATTCACAATTGGTAGACAGAAAAAAAAAGCCTAAATGATAACTGGTTCTATTAATCTCTCAATTCACTTTCAAATATAAGTTCTCAAAGTCACAGTAGTATCTCACAAGCACTTAATGAACTCTATTGGTCTAGTTCTATTCATAAGTTCAAAAAAGTTCAATTTATCATATTAAAAGGCTTCTTTTGAAGTTTGGTAGTTTGTTTTATTTTGAAAGTTTTCTCACAGTTTGGTAGGACTGCATATCCTATTATTATCTAAGTCTATGTAATGGTAATCTGGATAATTTATATTTTATGCCACTTTAACATTCTTTTTAAAATATTTTAATAAATTGAAATTGTCGCTCCCCCTCTTCGTGGAGGAACGACACAGGACCCTGCGCTGTTCTTTCGTCTGCTCGGCCCTCCCCGGGTTTGCTGCTGGTTCTTCCCGGGTTGGCTACTATCCCTTCCACCTCCGTGGAAGGGCAGTTCCCCCTGGCCGCATTCCCCACTTCCGCAGGGGAGCGGCACACTGCCGGCCGGTTCTCTCGGGGGCTGCACGGGTTCCCTTAGATGTTCCCCATAGATGTTCCTGGTGCATGCCGTCTCTCTCCTCCTTTATAGTCCTCCTCCGCCAATCCCAACTCGGCTGCCCACACGCCGAGTACGCTGCTCTCCAATCAGGAGCAAGTCCTACAGTTAATTGGTTGAACTGGAGGCAGCTGTGCGGAAGCTGTTTACTTCTCTCCCAGCGCCACATTGTGGGAGAGCAGATGCATAGAATAAGTCTTAATTCGAGTAACTTAGTCTAGTCCGGATTGCTCCCCACAGAAATGACCATTATATTTACATAAAATATGTCACTAAGATGCACAACTTGTATGATTGATATTTTTAAATAGCCTATGCATCTGGGTGTTTTATATGGGAAAATGGTACTCTTTATCATAAAAAGGGTATATTTTATTGTTTTTCACACAAAGCAAAGCTGAAATGTTATAAAATAAAAAGCTATGTTATGAGATAAAGCAAATCATTATTGGCATGAGTGGATGATCATGAATGAAAAGTGCTTTTCTTTTCCTTCTACCAGAGCTTAGCCATATTACTTAAAATAAAGCACAGTAAAATGAAATGAGAAGATTCAAAATAAGGAATTCATTAGAGGAGGCTAGTCACAATTTCTTATTGTCCTTTCCTTACCCTGGAAGAACAGAGGGAATGAAAGAAATTGTCAAAAGTCAATTACAGATAAAAGAAAATATGAATTTCAAACACAAGGCAATTATTGTCAAGAGATATCATTGAAACAAACAGAATTTAAGTTTGTTACTCTTCTTGTAGAATGTTAGACAGAACCAGTAGAGTTCCATGGCTTAGAAAGTATATATTTTATTTGCAACAATGCAGAAACATAGGGGATGCATGCAAACAGGAAGCTAAGGGAAAATTTCCTAACTACTATATAAAGATTTAAAAGCATAGGTTACATAAAATATTAGACATAATATGAATTTTTTGTTCATAAATTAAGAACATGCTAGGGTGACTGAGCCCATATGCAATAAAACAATATAGATAAGCAAGTATAGGTTATAAAACATAACAAATGCAATCGTTTCCAGAGGTGAGTCTCTGGCAACTTCGACACTCATTTTAAAGCCAGAGGCTCCAGAACCAGGATGGCTCCAGTGCGCTACCACATGGTAGCTGTGGTGAAAATAAGCCAGTTTTTAGCTTCATCTCCCTCACCTACATCAACAGTAATTACCTACTTCTTAGGAATACTACAGATGTTTAGAAAGCTGATTCAGATGCTGCCTGACATTCAGGTAGCCATAAAAAATGTTAGTTTTCATTACCATGTATCTTCACTTTCCATTAGAAATATCCTTGGAAAATAATTTGGTGGAGATGATTGAAACAGATAAGAGTTGAGACACTTTTCACTGACTCTTAAATTAGGAACATGCACTTTAGATAAACATAATTCTGATTTTGCTGACATGTAAAGAGGGTAAACATGCCCTCACTAAGACCAGTTTAGAAACTAGTATATGCATTTAAGGACCTAATTCCTCTGAATTTATAGTGCTAATCTGATTTCTTCTGATGGCTTTATCGCACATTTGAATAAAGACAGAGCTAAGCGCCAATACGTTACACTTTCTATTATATATGATGCTAGGGATTATTCTCTAGGGGAAGCTGATTGATGCTGTTTAACTGCCAAAAACTTCAAAACTTCTGAAATATGTACAGGCATTTGAAGTTGCTAAAGATGTAATGATGCTGTTGTTGAAAGATATCCTAAAAAACTCTACAGTGTTTCAGGACAAATTTTAGGAAAAGCACTTGAAGAAAAGCAGTCATCACTGAAATAGCTAAAGTGTTTCTTGCTCACTCTCTTGCTCTGTCTCTCACACACACATACATACATACATCTCTACATAGATATGTTCAAGAAGAAATAAGCATATTTTTGTGTTATATGTGACATTTAAAATTTTTAAATGTTATCAAATATACTGCTAAAATATTTCTAAAAGATGGAATAAAGGGGGCTGCCACAGTGGCATAGCAGGTTAAGCCACCATCTGCAGTGCCGGCATCCCATATGGGCACTGGTTCTAGTCCCGGCTGCTCTACTTCCAATCCACCTATCTGCTATGGCCTGGGAAAGCAGTAGAAGATGACCCAAGCCCTTGGGCCCCTGAACCCACATAGGAGACCCGGAAGAAGCTCCAGGCTCCTGGCTTTGGAATGGCATAGCTATGGCCACTGTGGCCATTCAAGGAGTGAACCAGCAGACAGAAGACTCTCTCTCTCTCTTTCTCTCTCTCTCTCCCTCTGCCTCTGCCTCTGCCTCTCTGTCTCTAACTTTGCCTTTCAAATAAATAAATAAACCTAAAAAAAAAGATGGAATAAAGGGTAAGTGTTCTTATGAGTAATGAAGATTAAAAAGTGTTAATTTAATAACATTTAGGCAATGCCCATAAATTTTTGTGTTGATTACAATGTCTTACTAAAGGCATAGAAGATTGGAAAGAAAAAGAAGGCAGAGAAAAACTAGATAACTCCTGCAATGAGGACCAGAAACTGGCAAGTGGCATCCTTCAGCAAACTCCCAGTTTTCTAAGTGCTCCTCCTATGTGCCCCTTGGAATTAAGATGGTTCTTTGAAGATGGGAGGTCTTGCTGCAACAAGACGGAATGTCTCCATAATGCTTTAATCCCTTCTAGAGTCTAAGAAAACACTAAATCAGTTTAAAGACTTATAAGATAAAATGCTGTAGACAAGAAAAGGAACCCTAAAAGCATGAATCTCCAGAGTGTTCTGGAGTTAAACTGAAGTTTAGAGATTGTTTAAGGTTTTCATTTACAAATAGAGAAATAGTTGTTCAAAGATTGTACTGCTTCCTAAATTCATCTGCAAAACAAGTTACTGGCAGAGTTGGCGTGTGACATTGGGTCTAGAGATTTGCAGTTGGGAGTTTCTTCACACTGTCTTCTTAATGAACTTACTTTAACAGCTCAAAAAGCTTTTTCCTTGCACCTGAGTAGAACTGACAGGTAGATGGAGACAGCATAGGTATTAAGAGCCCCAAAGTAAGATGTAAAACAGGGCAAAATATTCATCTACAAACAAGGGAAAAAACTGTCATGGATGGCAGGAGAAACTATCTTAGAGTTGAATGAATGACTACTCAAAAGTAAGCAGACAATGAAGATTGTTATTTACTCATTTCAAAATGTTATTTTACTCAACATACACACACACACACACACACACACACATATATATATACACATATATTCTATATAGCAAACATTGCACTTGCCTCCAAAGTGAGTGTGCAAAGATGCATGAGATACACTTTGTTTCCTTAGCCCCTTGGCACTGCCACTCAAGTGGAAAGGTGAAACTGATAAGAAGAAAGCAGTTATAGTATAAATTCATAATAAACATAATGAAATATCCTTTAAACCCCTTTCTTCAATACCCTCCAGCCATTCTTTCCTCTTATTGACCCACAATCTATCAACCCTATAGACCTAGTAAATGAAGATTTAATGGTCAATTTAGCTCCATGATGTAGTTGAGTTTTTTTTTTTTTTGTCTGAACAGAGACCTCGCGACACCAGCTTCAAAGCTCTTTTCAATGCTGACATTATTAAATTGTTGAACTGTCTAAAACTATGGTTATTTTTATTTGTAAAAAACTAATAGCTAGCTGATCCAAACTAGCCAAGAAAGTTGTGAAGAAATACAGCCTGGTGTTGACTTTACAGTGAGAGTATGTAAAGGTTTGCCAAATGAGAGTTAAATCAAGCAACCAAAATTTAGAAAAACAGATGATTCACAGGACTTTCAAATTTGGATGATTCTACATATGGCTAAGTATATGAACTGATAGGATTAAAATTTATTTGAATAAGTGCACAGAAGATACATATTTTCTAACAACTCTTCAGAATCATGTTTTCCTAACCATGCTTATGCTTTAACACATACACAAAACACACTATTTGAGGACTAAAAAAAGGTCTAATACCTGATACTTGGTTCTAACAGAAATTTGGCATCTCCTGGGAGTGCAAAAACATTGAATGTTGTATTCATGCAATCATTCATGTACCGGCAAAAACTGTTATGAAGATAATGACAAACCAAAAGAGTAATACCTCACAACAAAGAACTAACCCAGAAGCAAAATTTAAATTAATCTGACATCTTTCATTGATCTGATTAGATTCTCCAAGGCAATTTTGGAATCTAGCCAACTTTTTCCTAGCTTTCCAGAAGACCTAACTGAGACAGTATTGTTCTGTGCAGTATGACAAGGTTCAGACTGATACCCATAAGCTAAGTCTCCAAACAAGCACTCATCTATATGAAAAACCACTCATGTCATAAAAGTGCCAAAAGGCAAAAGTTTAAGTTGAGAAAAATAGAGTAAGTTTCCAAATGATACAACTTCAAATCTAAGAAGAAAATTATATTCCTACAAAAGTACTTTAAATAAAGGGATAGAAAGCATGCCCTTCTTCAGTAGTCACATATTGTTATAAGTTCAATTGTTCTTTCTTCTTCCACTTTTTGGAAACAAAGAATTACTGCTTAAAAGCAATGTCAATTGATCAAATACATACATGCACAGAGGAACATCATTACAAAAGGCGTTAACAAAATTTCCTCCATTTCATAGTAACATTTTTTATAATTACCTGGTTTATGTATTTTACTTATAAATGTAGTGTGTATTTTTGAAAATCATGGTGTAATTATTTATAAAGAAATTATCTTAAAGACTGTTTTTTAGAAGCTTCATCAGTTTAACTATCTTGACTCAGAATAATTAATTATATTCATCATGTAAATGATTTTAATACAAAATGTGGGGAGCAACTGGGAGCAACTCGGACTAGACTAAGTTACTGGAATTAAGACTTATTTTATGCATCTGCTCTCCCACAATATGGCGCTGAGAAGGGAGAAGCAGCTTCTACACAGCTGCCTCCAGTTCAACCAATAAACAGCAGGACCTGCTCCTGATTGGAGGAGAGCAGCGTACTCGGCGTGTGGGTAGCAGAGTTGGGACTGGTGGAAGAGGACTATAAAGAAGGAGAGAGACAACATGCACCAGGAACATCTAGGGGGAACATCTATCTGAAGGAACACCTGTGCAGCCCCCAAGAGAGCCGGCCTGCGGTGTGCTGCTCCCCCGCGGAAGTGGGGAATGTGGCAGGGGGAACCGCCCTTCCACGGAGGTGGAAGGGACAGTAGCCAACCCGGGAAGGACCAGCAGCCAACCCGGGAAGGACCAGCAGCCAACCCGGGAAGAACCAGTAGCAAACCCGGGAAGGGCCGAGCAGACGAAAGAACAACGCAGGGTCCTGTGTTGTTCCTCCACGAAGACGGGGAGCGACACAAAAGAACAAGTCAAATTATGAACCAATAGAAACATTGTATCATCTTCAGATACTTTAAGTATAGAAGTATATGCAAGCTAAAAATTGGTAGCAATAACTGTTCAGAAAAGATGTAATCTTGAAGTAAAATACTTTGTTACATTTGCATAAAAACAATATTCTTTGAACAATTTTACTTTGTGAAAAATTTCTTAAGCATTAGAAACAGTTAAAAGAAAACAAAGTTGCAAAACAAAGAAAACTGCTTCCATAAGACAACATAATCTCACTAGGGAATTTGGTGTTCCGCCTGGAAAACATTTTAATAGCTTTTCTAATTAAAACTCACCATCATAAAAAATTAACAACTAAATTTAATTTCATACTAGTGATACTGTTTTACATCATTTTTATTAAAAACATGTTTTATTAGATTTTCCAACTAAATTAAATGGTGAATAGCAGTTGCTTTTATGGCTGGTTTATATGCTTTAATAATTACACAAAACCATGCTATTCGGCCAAATTAGATGCAATTTTCATCAGGAGCATATTTTGCTAACATTTTATTCACATATACATGGAGTAGTAAAAAAGTATTACATATGTATTTGTGTATGTGTGTGTTCTTAAATTTATCCAGTTTGTTCAATGTTCATAGAGATAATTGAACACAGATTGAACACTTCTTAGACAAATTATATTAGTTTTTTCAAAACTTATTAAAGAATTACCATATATGGCAATTGTCAAAATTAAGAAATGACAGCTAATTGAAACCCAAGTAAACATGCATTCTATTCCCCACCCAGAAGGCACTGACCATATCCCTAGAGCATGAACCACACCACATGACTTCACACTCTCTAAACTGTTGATGTCTTGACACTCCAATATAGCTGTAAGAAACATGAAACATATATATATATATAAATATAGTGAAATTAGATCCATATATATCCTTATATATATTGAAATTAGATCCATAGCTATCACTACAAAGATCAACTCACAATATGTCAAAGACATAACTTTAAGATACAAGGCTATGAAGTTGCTATAATAAAATGTAGGGGAAATACTCCAAGACATAGTTATAGATAACCACTACTTAGATAAGACCCCCGAAGCACAGTCAAAAAAAGACAAACAAATGGGATTATATCAGAAGCTTCTGCACAGCAAAGGAAATGATCAATAGAATGAAAAAATATTCAACAGAATGGGAAAAATTATTTGCAAGCTACCTGAGAACAGATTAATATCCAGACTATATTAGCAACTTAAAAAAAAAAAAACAGAAACAATAGAAATCCAATTAAGAAATGGGCAAATGGCCTCAACAGACAGTTCTCAAATAAGAAATATAAATGATCCTATATATATGAAAAACCATTCAACATCACTAGCTATCAGGAAAATGCAAATCAAACCCACAATTCCTGTCAGAATAACTAAAACCCAAAAGACAGAGAGTAACAAATGCTGGTAAGGGTGTGGCGAAAGGGGAACACTTAGACACTGTTTGGAATATAAATTAGTGCAGTCACTGGAAAATCGAGTGGTGATTTCTTTAAAAGATAGAAATAGACTTGCTAAATGATCCAGCAACCCTACCTCTGGTTATATACACAAAAGACTCCAGCACATGTTTCAAAGAGATACCTGCACCACCATGCTTATAGCAGCACTGTTCACAATTGTGAAAATATGGAATCAATCAAGTGTTCATCATCAGATGATTGGATAGAGAAAATGTGGTATATACAGACAACAGAGTATTATTCAGCTATTAAAAGAATGAAAATATACCATTTGCAGCAAAATGGACACTACTGTCCATTTTGAGTAAAATAAGCCTGTCATCATGTTGAGTGAAATAAGCCTGCCACAGAAAGACAAAAAGCACATGCTCCCCCTTATATTTAAGAAAAATTTAAAAAGAAATTTTAATTTAAAATTTAAAAAGAAAAAAACACTACAAGAAAGATGCCTGTGTGTATCAGTATTGTAGCAAATATAGTCTTGTAAAACTATGTTTTATACCTTTGTTAAACCAATGGTTAAGAATGATAAATTGCTATAGTTTCAATGATCAGTGATTAAAATTTTCTATATATGGGTGAAATGTTCATCTTTCCATTTGATTATTATTTATAGCCCTTGCCTGTATTCACACTAAACTAGGGTCTTTTACTTGTTTAATTCTTTATTTGGTAGAGCATTAAGCCCTTGATATTTTTTTCTTTTTTTTTTTCTTTTGCAGAGTGAAAAGGCTTTATTGGCTTCCATCAGAACGGAAGGGACAGAGAGAGAGCACCAAGTCACTCAGACGAGAGGAGAGCGAGGTTACATGGAAGAATGGAGAGCATACACCTGGGCAAGACAGGCGGGCGGCTCAACTGAGACGTAAAGAGCTGAACATGCAGTTTGTTTGGACTCCCTAGGTTTTTAAGGGGGTCTGTTTAACCTCCTCCCCTTCTCCTCCAGGATAAAGGATGGGGAGTCCTAGCGAAAGGGTTTGTTGGGTGAAAATTAGCAAATTCTTCCCCAGATTTGCTGGTGCTAGGCAGAGCAGAGGGTAAGCCCTTGATTTTAATGTAAATTGAAAATATGTTATCTCAAAAGCATAGAGAGAAAGAAATTATAGGAGGATGGAGGGAAGGGGAAGGGAATATCAGTATATTCTTTGAAATGTATCTATTAACTATATTGAATATTTTAAAAACTAAATTCACATTATGAAAAAATCTATAGATTTGAAAACTGTTTCTACCAACATGATCTACAAATTCAATTTTTTCATAAACATTTTGAAAGTATGTGTGTATGCAAGTGGTATATAGAAAAAATAATAATGCACTATACTGTAGATTGTCAGTATGGCTAACAGAGTGCCACTGAGAGGACAAAGAAGAAAAATAGATAGAATTTAGCTTACAAATCATATTTATGGTGAAAAGTTACATTTTAATCATATAATATTTGAGCACTGAAAAACTGTCTGAAACAAGCAAATGAAAGGAAATTAAAAGTATGAGAACAGCCATTAATTAGTATAGTTTTCCATTCTAGAGGAGAAATAGATAATAAGTGAGAGATGAAGTATTGTTTCATACAATGGTAAGTCCTCTGAAAGTTGTTAGCAATTGAAAAATTGAGAAGATAGTCCTGAACTCAGAAAAAATGTCAGTGCTTGGAGAAGCATATTTGGAATTCATCTGGGCATAGATGGTATTGAAAGCAACATAATAAATGTGGATTCAAACGGACTGAGAGTAAGAAAGAGAAAATGAATGACTGCATTCCAACATGTGCAAACTAGGATACATAAAAATAGTTCCTACAGAAAACTGGGAATGGAAGACCATAGGAAACAGGGATTATTTTCCTTAAAAACCAGTGTTGAAGTAGATGAGGTCAAAGGGTTGATAAAAGAATAGGCAAAGATTTCTTGGATAAAATCCCAGAAGTACAGGCAATAAAAACAAAAATAGACAAATGGGATTATAGAAAGCTTAGAAGCTTCTGCACAGCAAAAGAAACACTCAATAAAGTGAAGAGGCAATCTACAAAATCAGAGAAAATATTTTCACATTGTACATCTGATAAAAGACTAGTATTCAGGACATACAATGAGCTCAAGAAATTCAACAACAACAACAAAAAACAATTCAGTTAAGAAATCAGCAAAGGACATGAAGAGGCATTTTTCAAAAGATGAAATGCAAATGGAAAACAGACACATGAAAAGATGCTCAGGATCACTAGCCACCTGGGAAATGCAAATGAAACCCACAATGAGGAAGATGGCGGTGTAGCAACAGGACATTAGGTGTCATGCAGGGAAAAAGAGATAGTTAATAAGGAAAGGAGATACAAGCCGGTGACAGAGCAGTGAGAATTTTGTGCAGAGAAGCCCAGGAGTCCAACAGAGAATGGGCAGGTCCACGCTGAGGGAGCAAAAAGTGGTGGAGGCATGGAGGAGAAGGCAGCTGGGAGGCTGACACCATACCCTCCCCTCCCTCCACCCCGGTGGACCAGGTGAGGCATGTGGTCATGAGTTCATGGAGCTGTGGAGAGCAGCAGGCGGGGGAGACTGGCGAACTGCATTTGAAGTTCCAAGCGAGAAGAATAGGAGAACAACAGAGATCAGGCACACCCCTATCCATCTATGTCTCCCCCCTCCCACAAGAGAATGTGAAGCTGGCTGAGAAAAGCCATATTGTTTGTTTACATCTTCAAATGTAAGCAGGCAGGTACCACATTTGCCTCCCATGCACATGCCCATCAGTTGCAGGGGCCACTTCACAACACCCCTACCCAGGAACGAGGATCACAACATTTCAGAGTAATTTCCACCCCCACCACACAAGCTGTACAACAAGGAGAAGTCCCAAATATCAAAATCCTGAGCTCATTTCATGCACCAGTGAGAAGTGAGCCTGGCCCCTGTAGGCAGGTCTTAGTGCACCAGAGCTCTCATAACTGCCCCCATCACTATCGAAAAGAGATCAGGACTCCCAGAAGTGGGTGTTTGTGCTTCCACTTGCAATGTACAGACACATAGCAGCTCACAGCAGAGGGAAATCTCAGCATAAACACCAAGATACATATTAAAGAGAAAAGCAACCAAAAATGCCAAAAAAAAAATAAAGGAAAAACCTTAATAAGAAAAAGGAAGACTGTATGAGCCCCCTAGGAAAACTAGAACTCTTATTCAATAATAAAAGCTGAAGAAGAAGAGTGAGTATATGCCAGAAATGGAATTCAGAAAATTAATCATCAGATTACTTAGAAGCAATCAGAGACAATCTCATGATCTAAATCAAAAGTGTTCCCAAGAAATTGAGATGTTAAAGAGAAGTCAGAATGAAATACTAGAAATGAAGAATTCAATAGATCAAATAAAAATGTAGTGGAAATCCTTAACAATAGAATAAGTGAGACATAAGAAAGAATATCAGAACTAGAAGACAAATTTCTGGAAATAATACAGTCAGACCAACACAAGAAGAAATTAGGAAATTGAAAAACACGGTTGGAGACCTACAAGATTCTATCAAACGACCCAACATATGGATCCTAGGAATTCCAGAAGGCATGGAAAGAGAGGATTAGAAGGCGTTCTTAATGAAATAGTAACAGAGAACTTCCCCAATCTGGAGAAAGAAAGAGACATGCAATTACAGGAAGCACACAGAACTCCCAAAAGACACACCAGGAAAGAGCTTCACCTCAACATATTGTAGCAAAGCTCTCCTCAGTAAAACATAAAGAAAAGATCTTAAAATGTGTATTAGAGAAACAAGAAATCACATTCACAGGAAACCAAATTAGACTCACTCTGGACTTCTTATCACAAACACTACAGGCAAGGAGAGAATGGTGAGTCTTCCTCCAAGTCCTAAGAGAAAAAAACTGTCAACCAAGAATATTGTACCCTGCAAAACTCTCATTTATGACTGAAGGAGAAATAAGGATTTTCCATAAGAAACAGAAATTAAAAGCATTTGTAACTACTCGCCCAGTATGACAAAAGATGCTCAAGAATGTGCTACACCCAGAAACAGGAATCTCACTACAAAAGTAGATGCACGCAGAAAATGACCTAGCAAAAGTACAAATGAAAACAAAATATAAAAAAAGAACTATTCATGGAAACATGGCAGGGCAAAGTCGGTACTTAACAATACTCACACAGAATGTATATTGTCTCAACCCCCCAGTTAAAAAACAAAGACTGGCTGAATGGATTAAAAAATGAAACGCATCTATGTGCTGTCTACAAGAAACACATCTTATAAACAAAGATGCACACAGACTGAAAGTGAAAGAATGGAAAAGATAATCCATGCTAACAAAGGCCAAAAAAGAGCTGGTGTTGCCATCCTAATATTAGACAAAATATATTTTAAGACAAAAACTATTAAAGGAGACAAAGAAGGATACTATATCATGTTTAAAATATAAATTAAACAGGAAGATGTGACTATTATAAAAACCACTATAGAAGACAGTTTGGAGATACCTCAGAAATCTGAATATAGTCCTACCATATGACCCAGCCATCCCACTTCTTTGAATTTATCCAAGGGAAATCAAATCAGCAAATAAAAGAGTTATGTGCACACCCATGTTTATTGCAGCTCAATTCACAATAGTTAAGATATGGAATGCCTGTAAATGGAAGACTGGATAAAGATATTATTGGATATGTACTCTATGGAATACTACACAGTGGTAAAAAAAAAATGAAATCCAGTCATGTGCAACAAGATGGATGAATCTGGAAAACATCATACTTAGTGAAATAAGCCAGTCCCAAAAGGACAAATACCCTGTGTTCTCCCTGATCTGTGATAACTAACAGAGCACCTAAATGGAAACCCGTAGAAGTGATATTGACACTATGAGAAGCAATGACTTGCATATCCCTTGTCTTGACATTTGAGGAACAGTTTATCATTTTATTTATTTATTATTACTATTTTTTCTACTTAATACCATTGGTTGAAACTCTTACTTAACATAGAATTTATCATAGGTGTATTAAGTCAATTGAAAATAAATCCCAGCCGGTGCCGCGGCTCACTAGGCTAATCTTCCGCCTTGCGGCGCTGGCACACCGGGTTCTAGTCCCGGTCAGGGCGCCGGATTCTGTCCTGGTTGCCCCTCTTCCAGGCCAGCTCTCTGCTGTGGCCCGGGACTGCAGTGGAGGATGGCCCAAGTGCTTGGGCCCTGCACCCCATGGGAGACCAGGAGAAGCACCTGGCTCCTGCCTTCAAATCAGCGCCGGGCGCCGGCCGCGGCAGCCATTGGAGGGTGAACCAACGGCAAAGGGAAGACCTTTCTCTCTGTCTCTCTCTCTCACTGTCCACTCTGCCTGTCAAAAAAAAAAAAAAAAGAAAAGAAAAGAAAAGAAATCCCAGTAAAAAATAGGAGTGGGAATAACAGAGGGAGGAGCTGTACAGTACACATTCCCATGGACTTACCCCTAAGGGTAAATCTAAAAACTTACCATGGGACTCCAAATCCCATTAAGCTGGGTGGTACTAATGCCATCTTATGTGTTAAAGTGATCATATAAAGTATAATTGGTCACATATATAGGATTAATTGTCAAAGTGTAACTGATCATATAGATAGGATTAAGTACCAAAGGGATCACATAAATAAGACCAAGTGTCTGGTAATAACAATAGATAGAATTAACAACAGACAGAACAACAAATGCCCTAAACAGCACTCTGATCTCAGAATCAGCCCTTCAGGCATTGGGATCTGGCTGAAAAGCCCATGAGAGCAAGGAAACCCAAGACACTGTGGCAACAAATGTTCTACATGAAGGATCTCAGTGAGACCCCAGTGGACAGAAGGGGCCATCAAAGAAACATGTGCTTTTCTCTGAAGGAAGGAGAGCACTTCCATTTTGCTTATCACCCTGTCTAAATACTGAATGGAGTATGTGGAATCAAAAGGCTTTCATAGCCTTGGCAGTTCATGTCAAGAGCCTTGGGTGATCACTGACATCAAAAATAAGAGTGTTAATTGTTAAATTAACAAGAGTCATTGCACTTACTCCCCATGTAGGACCTCTGTCCTTAAAGAGTTGTACTATGAGGATTAACTATAAAATTTGAGCTCAAACAGTACTTTATACTTTGTACTTTGTACGTGAAGGGGTACAAATTGTTGAAATCTTTGCTTAGTATAGAGTTGGTCTTCTGTATATAAAATTAAATAAAAAATGAATCTTAATGAAGAATGGGATGGGAGAGGAAGTAGGAGGTGGGATGGTAGTGGGGGTGGGAGGACGGTTAAGGGGGGAAGAACCACTATATTTCTAAAGCTGTACCTGTGAAATTAATATTTATTAAATAAATGCCTTCTTTAAAAAACACAATAAGGTTTCACCTCACCTGAGTTAGAATGGCTATCATCCAAAAATGAAAAAATAACAAATGCTGGTGAAGATGTAGAGAAAAAGGTACCCAATTACACTGGTGGTGGAAATGTAAAGTAGCACAACCTCTATTGAAGACAATATGGAGATGCCTCAGAAATATGAAAACAGTTTACTATACGTCCCAGTCATACTACTCCTTGGATTTAGCCAAAGAAAAGGAAAGCAGCATATGAAAGAGTTATTTATACTCCCATGTTTACTGCAGCTCAATTCACAGTTGCTAAGATATTGAATGAACTCAGATGTCCATCAGCTGAAGACTACTATATAAAGAAAATGTGGTACATATACATGATGGAATACTACTCGGCCATAAAAAATACAATCGTCTTTCACAACAAAATGGATGTAATTGAAGACCATATACTAAGCTAATTAAGCCAATCCCCCAAATCCAAATATTATATATTTTCTCTAAATATGTGGTAGTTAGCACAGAATACAAAAAGTGTAAGAATGAAACTGACATATGATTTGATTATCACTTACAGCTCATTTATATTCCTATAAAACAGAGGTCTTCCTACTTTAATTGTCGAATATGATGGTTAGTGGTATATTACATTCATTATTATATAGTAAATTGAAAGTATGTCATTGTAAAAATTAAAGGGTAAAAAAAGAAGCAAAGGAAGGAAGAGGGATTGAGAATGGGGAAGGGAGGGAAGTATGGATATCTCCTACGAACTGTATCTAGGAAATACTTAAAATCTCCATTAA
Source organism: Oryctolagus cuniculus (assembly GCF_964237555.1). Classification (NCBI taxonomy): domain Eukaryota; kingdom Metazoa; phylum Chordata; class Mammalia; order Lagomorpha; family Leporidae; genus Oryctolagus; species Oryctolagus cuniculus. The sequence continues at coordinate 43,457,491 of NC_091441.1, read as the reverse complement.
TAAAAAAAATTTTTAAATTAAAAACTGAAACTCTTCCATCTAAACACCACCAACAGCAACAAATATGAACTAGGCAATGTGAACCTGTTCTTGTTCTTCACAAGTGAATGTTGAGAAAAGATGAATGCCTACCTGAGAGGAGGCAAAAGCAGTCATGATGAGGAAGTAAAAGTGATAAAAGAGTTTCATTGTGATGGGGCATTGCAGAGATGAAACAAAGAAATAGGGCAATGAACAGAGGGCACAATCTGATCATCTACAGTTCGAATGTTTTTGCAGCTTCCAAAATCCATGTTGAAACTTAGTCCTCCATTCAATGCTATTAAGAGGTGTCTTTAGTGGGTGATTAAGGACTCCACCCTCATGTGAGGAATTGGTGACCATATAAAAGGGCTTAACAGGCAGAGTTTGCCCCTTTTTCCACCTCCTCTGTCCCAACTACCAAGCAAGGACATAGTGGAGGATGCTGCAATAGGACCTCATCTCAGAAGGTACCTGATGGAGCCTCGATCTTGGACTCCAAGTCTACAAAATTGTGATAAATATATGTTTGTTATTTATAGTTTACTCAATCTTATGCATTTTTTACAGAAGTACAAATGAGCCAAGACAGATCAATGGAGGTTTTTAAGAAAGGGCATATATAACATAATATTTGTGGGTTGACTCAATCTAGCAGAGTGGGGAAAATATCTTATACAGGACAAAGATAGATACTTGCAAGAGAAAACTCAACAAAAATGTGTGAGCAAACACTTCTCATGTGTAAGAGAAGGCTTATGTTGAAGAAAGAACAATAAGGTATTACCCTCGAAGCACATGTGACAATGTGCTTTCCAGTAAGGTAATAGTTAAATGCATTTTATTAAAGTCATCATGCATTTATGTATCATTTCAATTACTCCTTGGCCAAATATCCAGAACTGGCAACTCTGAACAAGAAAACAAATTTTCACAATGAAAGGCAGCCTCCTATTATCTAAATTCCCCAAAATTATAGGCTAAAATGGATGAGGGTATAATCAGGTAAAACACATAAACAAATAATTGGATAAAATGGCATGAATTGCTAAGAACATTTCTGTTTTTCTATTATTTCAGTACCAAAAAACTGCCATTAAAAAACAAAATCTGAGGAATGTCTACTCATGGTTTTATAAGAAAGGAGATATTTTGTATCTAAATCAGAAGAACATCATTCTTATCATAATCCCAATTATGTGTTCTGTCCACTGCAATGTCATTTGTGTAAAGCAGGTAAAATATAATCTTAAATTACATTGAAAATCAAAATACTCCTTTTCTTCACATAACTCATATCAACAAGGACACTGACAGCTTTTGGATTCATCTGAAACGAGAAAAAGAAATATCCACCTTTTTGGGACTTGAGATTTCTTAAGCTTTGCCAACATAAACGGCACAAATAGCAGCATGAAGTACAGCAATCTTCTGCAAGTGTCAGAGAAAGCAAGGAAATATCACCCCTGCCCTGGCTGACCACCTATAGATCTAGGAATAAAATCAGAGTCCAAAAGTTCTTGCAAACATGTGAACTGCAGGATGTAGTAAGTGTAATCTTAAGTTTTCATCCACAATTACTCACATAAGGAATATTTACTTGCTTCCATAATATTACACTTAGAAAAATCTACAGAGAGAACTTTCAAAGGTCACCACAAATATTAGGTCTAAGGTGTTTACCACATCTACTTTTCTCAACTTCCTTCCCTTCAAGAACAATAGAATGACTGAGGAATCCTCAGTGGGTCCAGGAAGCAGATCATGATCTTTCTCTCCTTAACATCTGAACAAAGTAGCTGAAAAATCATAGCAAAGTATCTTCTAACACAGCAACATCACTCTGGCAAACTGTTTTTTCTCATCCAGTATATTTTAGTCATAACTTGTCTTTCAAAGAAAAATAGTTTTTTGATCATCATTAAAGTCTTAATTCAGTCAGAAGAATGATGTCCCAAGAAACCAAATCTAGAAAATGTTATCACAGAAACCCAAACTACATTGATATAACACATATATTAAATTTGGGGAGCAAAACCCATACAAACTTGGATTTTGTAACTGATTATTTATTTATAAAACATTCTACGATCTTATCTCTCAGAGGATTGTTAAGAAATGATTAGCACTTTAGCAGATTCTAACACATTGTTGCTTTTTGTGGCTCTGTTTATTTGTTGGTTCAGTTTGAAAGGCTTACCATCTTGTTGGCCATGAAGAGTCTGGGGACTTTGCATTCTTTCCTCGAGATTGGAGCTAAGATCAGAGTTCACAGCTGACATCCGAGTTGAGTCACTCATATCAAATTCATCACTTTCTATTGAACTTTCATCCTGAAAATGGTTTTAAAATATCATCAAGCATCATAAAGCATGGTACATTCAAATAGTGACCATTTTATCTGTATGGTCAGTTAAAGGTCAGCCAGTAAATAAGCTTTTATAAAACGCAACAAAATATGTTACACACTAATAGATGCTTGAAATAACTAATGGAGAAATTTCTATCCTCAAGGAATTACCAGATTTGGAAATATTCAAACAAAATGTCTATGTACACATACTTACATACACATTTTTAAAGGCAAAATAATGTATTTAGGAAGATTATAATGTGGGAATTAGTCTGAATAATGAAAGAATGGGTTTTTAATAATTATATATTTTAATAAGTTACTTAGTATATTATAAAACATAGCATAAAACATGTTTTGATTAATGTTAAATAACCTAATAAAATATTATAAGCTAGACTCTTAGAATATAGTCAGAAATGGTTCACCAAAGTTTTTCTTATGTTAGTAAATAGGATAGATCCTAATGGTAAAAATATCTAGATTCACAGTCTGCATTTGGTGTGGAGAAAAGTAATCTGAAGGTATCCTTTGTTTCTTTACAATGATTATAAATACAATCACAAAAAGGAATTCTAGGCAAAAATGATCAAGATTTCTTTACCAAAAGTCAGTTCATAAAATAATTAAATTACCAAATGGTTAACACACCAAATGGCCAATTCTCCAAAGCCTGTAAAATACCAAATCTAGGCTACAGTCATTTCACTGAAGCAAGCTCCTTCTGGAGAAATTATTTTTGGATAAATGGTGTAGTTATGGAGGCAGAAACCCTGAGAAACCTGTATAAACAATTCACCAAGATCACCAAGTTTTATTTTATTTTGTATATGCTTGATCTGAAAGTTTAACAGTAATATATTTGCATAGCAATCATGTTGATATTTATGTTGTAGAAATCATTCTTTATATGTGTTCACTCAACCTTCATTACAACCTATGAGTTAGGGACTAGCATTCACCCACTTTTACAAATCAAGAAACTGAGACACACTCAGAAGTAGGATTCATATGAAGCCACTGAGCCTAAGGAAATAGCTTCTTTGAATAAGTAGAGTTAGCTTGTTTTCGTAAATGACATGTTGGTATCAAGAGAGAAGATGACATGCTGAAGGGGAAGGGGTAGGAGTGTTCTAGCAAAGTAACCATTGGCATTCTGATCCGCAGATCAGGCCCAGGTGACTGTGGCATCCTTCCTTCACCAAAAGTGTACTTATGTCTTAGTATACATGGCACCACCAGCTCTTCATTAATCCAGCAAGGAAATGCTGCACCGTGCAACCTCTAGCTCACCAGTTACATGGACTTCTCTTGGTGGTACACCCTCTTTCAGTACATTATACTCTTCTCCAACTCTAAATTCTAAGAATATCCAAAGTATTAAAGAGAATTAAATAACAGAATTCAATGTGTGGACTTCAAATATTATCAATGTGTACCATGTAACTAAATATGTATGTATGTGTGTATATATATGTAACTGTGTGCATGTAATAAGTAATGTAGATAAGTATTCTAGATATCCATAAGTAACACAGACGTGCATTACATATACCACATAGAGTGTCTGTGACATCTCAATATGTTAGAAGGTATTCTCAGAACCCATACTTCCTGAATTCAGATCCATGCTCTGCCGCTTATTAGACTGTTACTTTAAGTCAGTCATATAAACTTTCTGTGCCTCAGTTCTTTCAACTATACAATGCAATAATAATAAAGTCAACTTCATAGGGGTATATGAAAATTGAGAGGCTTAAGTATTTAAAATATCTAGAACAATGTCAAGGTAACAATATGTACAATAGAAGGCTTGTGTTGCTTATATATAGAATGCACAATTCCACAACATATATATTTATTACATAAATATATACAATAAGATAAAATAAATTTAAATAAAATGGTAAACATAGCTAATATGTTTTAAGTATCTGTATGTTCTATATTAATATATAAGCTTAGTCTTTATTTTTATTATATATACTACAAATAGCTAATTACATGTAATTTAGTAAAATATTTCTATGGCATATTTATATATAAAATATGTGTGTGTGGGTGTGTGTGTGTGTGTACATGTATCTGTTTAAAGAAGAGCAAGATAAAAAGATTCAGGTCATAGTACCTTTCTTTGAAAAGGTGTTAAACCTGCTACAGCACATTATAGATAATCAATACCCATTTTGTGACTACTGACATTCTTGTTAGCATACTTTTTAAAAAATTTGGACAGAGATTAAATGGTTGTTATATATTGTTGCTATTTAAGCAAACAAATTTTAAAAATTTAAAAATTTTTAAAAATTTAAATGTGCTTCAATATCATAAGTGGCTTAATGATTGAAAATATTTTAAACATTTTTCTCTATCATTACCTCTGAAACACAAGTATAATTTACTTTTTACAGTTCCAGCCCTCATTAGAATATCAATTGTGATTCCTTTATAAAAAGCTTTAATGTGATGGCCAGCATTTGGTACAGTCCATAAAGCCACTGTCCGTGATGCTGGCATCACTTAAAAATAATGATTGTTGTCCTGTTTGATTCAGTTCTGATTCAGCTCCCTGCTAATGGCCTAGGAAAAGCAGTGGAAGATGTCCAAAGTATTTGGTCCCTGCCACCCACATAGGAGACCAGGATGAAATTCCTGCCTCCTGGCTTTGCCCTGGCACAGCCTCAGCAGTTGCAGCATTCTGGGGAGTGAACCAGTGGATGCAAGGTATCTCTCTCTCTCTCTCATATATATATATATATATATATATATATATATATAATCTCATATATACATCTCGTATATATATATATATGATATACCTTGTGTGTGTGTGTATGTCTCTTCCTGTCTCTGTAAAACCAACTTTCAAGTAAACAAATAAATCTTTAAAAAAAAAAGCTTTGATGAGATTAAGTGAAAGTATTCATCCTGTTAGTTCTAATCATTAACTGTTTACATTATCTTTTAATCAAAGCTATCAAAGTGTATTATAAGAGAAGACTGCATTTTTAATCTACTGAGAGGAATACTAATCATACTAGGGAGAAGCTACTGAAGGTGTCCAAGGGAAAAGAATCAGAAACATGACTGACAGACTATGTAGCGACTTTACTCATGATCACCTTTAGACCATGCATCTAAATCTTTCCCTGTGTAATTCTATATTTTGTTTCATATGAACATCAGAAAAAAGTCTCCACATCACACAATGTGAGCTTACGTCTAACACAACTAACCTCTTATGATAATGAAAACCATGGCTATCCAACTTAGTAACTCTGCTTCCTTATAATTTTTAAAAATTAGAGCATATTTTTATAAAAATAAATTTTTCAGTCTAATTTTATTGAAGTTTTATTTCTCTTTTGAAAAGCTACTTGAATTGGCAACCCCTCAATGATTCCATATTTCATTTTACTTTCCATGTTCTAGATGTTACCCTCTAGAAGAGTGTCTATAATTCACCTCCTAATTTCCATTGATACTGTCTTGATTGGTTCAAAATCATATCACTCAATTTCCTGAACTATGTAATATTAGTTTTCTATTTCACCTACTCACCTCTAATTACTCCTCCATCAGCCCTGCCTATCAACTACTATTAAATTAATCTTTCCATTTCTGAACAAGCTACTCTGCTCAAAAATTTGCAGCCTGTCTATTGTCTCTCAAGTAACATGTAAGCTATTCACTCTAGCATTTAGGATTTTCCATAAAACTGCTGGAAAATAACTCCCACCAATCTCACTTTTGCTGTATATATTTTTTTCACTTACTGTTTTTTCTCAAACCAAATTAAAGTCTATATTAGCACCCTCTGTTTTAAATGCATTTCGTCAAATCTTAGTGTACATGAGATAGACCTTATTAAAAATTCAGAATATCAGATCCCACATTTCAGAAGTTGAGTTATAATCTTTTGGGATGCACTTCTGGTAAACCCCGCTCCGTAAGCTCCGCAGGTTATCTCTTTGCTGGTTACTTACACAGTGCTCTTCAAGAAACCACACTGCAATTATGGCTTTGCTCTACAATATTCTCTGTTCAGAAAAGTAACCACTAGGCACCCACAGCTATTGAGTACTTGAAATAGGGCTAATGCAACGTAAACATTGGACTTCTCATTTTCGCTTACTTGAAGTAATTTTCAATTAAGTTTTAAACAGCCACCTGTGGCTGGGGCCTATATTGGCCAGTGCATATTTGACAATCCCTCATTGTTAAAGCCTGAAAATACATCCAGTAATTCACTATTAGAAATGCAGTAAATATCCTAATCAAGACAGTGTTTTATATCTCACATTCTTTAATATAAATTTCTAGTCAAAGTATCTAAGTATATTTGGAAAAAAATTTAGTTATTATTAAATTCTCTTGGAAAGTCTGTTCAAGTTTAAACTCTACTCGACAGCTTATAGAAGGTCAACTGGTTTTAGATTGGATATAGCATGTTGTAGAAATCTTTTCAACATGGCAAGCACCAAATAACAAGCCAATTGATTAAAAAACTTTGGTAATATAAGAAGTTGAGTAGTTTTTCATGATTACTGATCACTACAGTGAATAGTCTCCATAGATGGTCACTATCAAGTCCTTGCTTTCCTGTACCTATGTACAATTTCTCAGACCAAGAAGTAGTACCTACTCCTTTTCACCTTGAAAGAGATTGCTTTGTTATCTGCTTTGGCCAACAGAATATGGCAGAAGTAATACTTGGCTAATTCCAGATGCCTGGGAGTGTTCTGCTTCTTCTGCCTTGAAAGCCTGCTGCCACAGAAGAAATCTGAGTACCCTAAAATCACCTCATTGTGCAGAAGCCCAAACTAGCCAGCCACATGTAGACAGTGACAGGCTGTGTAAACAGTCATCAAAATACCATTTAAGTGAAGCCTTCTTGAAACCTCCAGCCCAAATCATGTGTAGGTTGAATGAACCAAGTGAATGGTCCTAGCTTACACAACAAGTAACAAAAGAAATTCTATGGTGAGTCCTATTTGAATTCTTAAATCACAAAATAATTCAGATAGTAAATCATAGTTCTTTTCTTTAAGTTCTTTAAATTTAATGGAGAGTACACAGCTATAGATGACTGCAAATTACCTTCTTTTCCCCTTGGGCTATAACATATCACTCAATTTACATAAGTGATTTCTAAATAGTGAGTAGTTAGTGATACTTTAAAGTGGACATGCTGTAGATTAGAAAAACCATGGGCTCTAAAGACTGCAAAACCTAGATTTGAATATCTGATATGTTGTCTAATACTTTTATTATTAGAGTAAGCTTTACTAGCCCAAAGTCTTGGTTTCCCATTTGTAAACTGCAGATGGAACAAACGTATCCACTGTTGAAAGGATTAAATGAAGATGATGGATAGGATAAAGCCTTAGATAGAGTTCCTCCTATCACTTTATGAGATTTCTCTTTTTCTAATATATTGAACCATTTATAAAATAATTGAAGAGCATTATCTTCAGAGTGGACATTTAGCCTAATGACTAAGATATCTTCATCCCACATTGAAGTACTTGGATTTGATGAACAGCTCCAGTTCCTGATCCCAGCTTCCCGCTAACACAGATCCTGGGAGACAGCCAGTAATTGCTCAAGTAATTGGTTCCTGTCAGCCACAAAGTATACCTGAATTATAACCCTGGCTCCCGGCATTGGCCCTGGCCCAGCCTCAGCAGTTGTGGGCTTTTAGGGAGTGAACCAGCAGATGGGAGCTTTCTCTCTTCCTCTTTCTGTCTCAAGTACTTTTTAAAGAAGTATTACTTCTGTCTGTGTATGTGTGTGTGTGCAAACACCTCCTTAAATCCAAGTCAGTCTTTTCCTGAATTTTGTTATCTCTTTTTCTGAATTTTGTTTAGGATCTCTTTCATGTCTTTCACCACTACTCACAATCGTTTAAAAATATTTTATTTATTTATTTATTGGAGAGGTAGAGTTACAGAAAGAGAGAGAGAGAAAAAGATCTTCTGTCGGTTGGTTCACTCCCCAAATGGCTCAACAGTTGGGGCTAGGCTGATACAAATCCAGGAGCCAGGAGCTTCTTCTGGGTCTTCCACGTGGGTGCAGAGACCCAAGTACACTTGGGCCACCTTCCGCTGTTTTCCCAGGCCATAAGCAGAGAGCTAGATTGGAAGAGGAGCAGCTGGGACATGAACCAGAGCCCAAAAGGGATGCCAGCACTACAGGTGGAGGCTTAGCCTACTGTGCCACAGTACTGGCCCCTACTACTCACATTTCAATCCCTGGTAATTTTAGTATCTCTTGAAACATCCTGAACTCTCATTTCCATGGTTTTCTTCTCCAGTGGTCTTGTTCTCCATCCTTCATCCATTTTGTTCCTAGGTATTTCATTACCAGCAACTACAAATCTTCCATCATCTTGATTTCAAGTATCCCACCTCTGCTCAGTATCTCAAATTTTCCAGATCACTCACTCTATTATTCCAATCCCAACAAAATTACTACCCCATGATTGTTGTTTTCACTGACCTCCCTCCAGCAAGAATCACCTCTCTTGACCTCATCTATTTTCTTATATGGACCAAATTCCATGGTATGTCATTTTATTCATACCTTTGTATACCATTTTCCCTCTTTGAATAATGCCCTAAATACAATTAATTCCAAATTTTCCCTCACCTGATTTTACCATTGCCACTATATAGCTGAACATGGAGACAGGCAGTTATTTAAATGATTTCATGTTAAATATAAGATCATGAAACTCAAAGAGGGTCATTTTTGTACTCCATTCACTCTCCACTGTCTAGATTTCTTTTTCTCACATCCACTTATCTTCTATGACTTCTAATACCTTTTCAAAAATCCTCACTTTGCTTCCTTTTTTTCTATTGAGGATTTGGGAGCAAACTGGAACACTCCTATAAACTCCTCTTCCACTTCTGTCCACCTACCACTATTTGATCCTTCCTGCTTGTGCTCCACTCTAAAGTAAACTCTTTCAATTTGGTATAAGAAAACTGTCCTTGACTAATGCCAAGGGCATTACTTCATGAACTTCTCTTTTCCCTGCATTGTTCCCTCTGCTGCATGATTTCTATCAACATGTCACTGTAATGTCATTTGTCTGATCTTATAAAAATAAATACAATCACATCATTCTATTCCCATTCTAACTCTAGCTACTACACCCTTTCTAGGATGCCCTTCAAGGCAAAACTCTTCCAGTGACCTTGATCCCTCTAATTGTCTCTTACATCCTCTAAAATCAGACTTTCATTCTCACTGCCCCAAAAAACTGCTCTATTCAAAAGCATCATTGACTTTCAAGTACAAAATCAGTTCTCAGACTTTTTACTGACTTATGAGCTGGGTTGACACAATAAATTTTCAATGTATTCCTTGAAACACACTTTAGTTTTTTTCTAATCCACAAACTCTCCTGATTTTCCTTTCAACACACTGGCTGTTTTTTCTTGGTATCATCAGTGATTCCTTACCTCCCAGATGTTATAACATTAGGATTTCATAAGTCAAGATCATTGAGCTTTGCTCCTCAACCTGCACTACCATAGTAATACCTCCAGGTACATGACTTTATTTATTACATACAAATGAAACCTGGTCTTACATAGCACTCATTTTTTTCTTCATTCCATATGTCAACAGTCTAATTGAAAACTATTCCAGAATTTCTAAGAAATGTCCTAATTCTACTTGCATTTCTGATGAAGAGCTCACAACTGAACTTCTAATATAATGCCTCAAATATGTTTTACACACAGCATTTTTTGTACAAATTAATAGCTATGTTACCTCCTCACTCATTTAAAAAATCCTGGAGTCATCATTGGCTCTTGACTTTCTACCACGTTCCACATCCAACTGATGAGAAGAATCTTAAAATATATTCATAATGTTATCTCATTTCACTATTTAACTACTACTTCTCTGACCCAAGCCATGATCATTCTGTTTCCTAGACCTGAAACACCAGGAGCTTATATATCCAACTAAACTGCATGGGCCTAAGACCTCTGGCCACCCATGCCATTAGGTGCATCTAGAAAGATGCAGTAAAGGAAGCAGCTTTTCAGCAGAGAGGCACCAGGTGTTTCTCTTCCATGGGAGCCCTTGTAGTGGTCATGTAGCAATTTACATCATTATGTTGAGTAGACTGGGGACCTGGCAAAGCAGGCTCCAACCCTAAAGGAGGGATGGCAAATTACAAAAATCATCCAATTCAAGGAAATATAAACATTATTACGAGGGATTTCTGGTCTTCTGATAAAGTTTGCCATCAGCAATACTGCCTCGCAGCACCACTGCTATTTTAATTCTATCAAAGCTAGAAAGTTACCCAACAGCCAAGCTTTCATGCAGAAGGGAAAATGATTTTGTTAACTCTTTGATACTACTGATTCTGCAATAAATCTAGGTGGTACATTCTTGCTACTTCTTTTCCTGTAGTTTATCCTTAAAAAAAAAAAAAAAAAAAAAAAAAAAAAAAAAAAGATTTATTTATTTGAGAGGCAGAGCTACAGACAGAAAGAGGGAGACAGAGAGAGACATCCTCCATCTGCTGGTTCATTCCCCAAATGGCCACAAGGGTCAGAGCTGGGCTGATCCAAAGGCAGGAGCCAGGAGCTTCTTCCAGGTCCCCCATATGGGTGCAGGGGCCCAAGCATTTGGGCCATCCTCCACTGCCCTCCCAGGCACATTAGCAGGAAGCTGGATCAGAAGTAGAGCATATGGGACCTGAACCAGCACCCATATGGGATGCCAGCATTGCAGGTGGAGGATTAACCTACTATGCCCTGGAGCCACCCCTGTAGTCTATTCTTAACAGAGAAAACTATATAATTCTGTAAAATTAAATGTCAAATCACAATACATTTCTACCCAAAGCCCTCCACTGGCTTCCTATATTAATCAGAGTAAAACCCATTGGTTCTTAAAAGCATGAGGCCTTACATGACTTAGCTTTCCACAATCTCTCTAAACTCCTCTCCTATTGTAGTCTTTCCTGTTTATTTTACTCCCTCCATATTTACAATTTTTCTGGTCTGTCAGTTGCTGAACATGTGCTTGCCTCAAGAATCTTGTTCTGTATCCCTCTGATAAATATATACCTCATTTACATTAATCCTGGTCAAATGACACTTTCCCAGTGAAAACATTTAAAATTGTTTCTAAAGAAATGTCTATTTCTAGCCTTTGTGATTTCTCTCAACAAGATTTAGCATTTCCCTATATATGAGTGTAGACTTTATTTTCTTTTCCCGTCAACTGAGGATAACCTTCAGAAAGACAGGACTTTTGTCAATTTATTTACTGCTTATCTCCAGAGTATCAGGTTTATAGAAGTTGCCCAGTAAACATTGGTTGAACTTATTGGATTAATCTTTATTGAAAGTCTGATGTAATTTATCGCAAGGCATATCTCACTTGGATTCCATTTTAGTATGATTTACCTCTGACCTGTCTTTCGATAATCAAAATTTTCTAAAATTTTATAAATCTCTAAGTAGTCATTTATATGAATATTTTAAAGGCAGTGTATATCCAATTTAAAATTCTTAAATATGTACATGAGAACTAACTTCCTAATTCAGTTATAAATTTTTTAATACACTTTGTTACTTTTTTAAGATTTTATTTATTTATTCGAGAAGTAGAGTTACAGACAGTGAGAGAGAGAGACTGAGAGAAAGGTCTTCCATCTCCTGGTTCACTTGCCAAATGGCCACAACATTCAGAGCTGCGCCAATCTGATGCCAGGAGCCAGGTGCTTCTTCCCGGTCTCCCACATGGGTGCAGGGGCCCAAGGTCTTGGGCCATCTTCTATTGCTTTCCCAGGCCATAGGAGAGCAGCCAGGATTAGAACCCGCACCCATATGGGATGCCAGCACCACAGGCTGAGGATTAACCTGCTTCACCACAGCGCCGGCCCCAATCCAGTTATAAATTTGAAAGGATTTCTTTTGTGTAAAATACTTACGATGTTTTAAAAGGCAGAAGGACTCAGCATATGTGGGCTGTATTACTGGCACAAAGTTGATCCTTTTACTTTTTGGCCTTGAAATAAACATCAGTACTCAGTGAGCTTTGCACAAATAATTTGACTCTAACACGTTTATGAAATACTGATTTTTTTTAAATACATGATGAATCATGAAAATAATTTTCTCAGTTTCAAGGGTGGACAGACAATATTTTCTTAATTGTCTTGAAAGTCTTAAGCCCAGTGATTTTATTGTTACTTGTTCATTTATTTTTATGTGGCCAGCTGGTAATATATAATCTGATACTGTAACTGTACTAATATATATTCCTCACAAAGTATAACCTTAATAAAGGCTATTAAGATCAAATAATTTTATAAATAAAATTTGAGATTAAGCTTGCTCAAATACAAAGGCAAATAAAAAATTGATTTGAGCTTTATGAATAAAAGCTCAATAAAGTAATTGTAAAAGAGTTTAATGATACTTTACCAAAAACTGTGATAGTTAAAAAACATTAAACCAATTATTTTGTTCTGAAGAAATTTCAAAAAGGGAAGAATTTATTGGCTGAGGTTCTGTTCCTAATGTGGAGAATATGAGATTCCTATTACTTAATATATACCAATTAACTAGTATTAGCAAGTATTGTTATATCTTTTCTTTTTTAACTTTTATTTAATAAATATAAATTTCCAAAGTACAGCTTTTGGATTACAGTGGCTTTCCCCCCCCCATAACCCCCCTCCCACCTGCAACCCTCCCATCTCCTGCTCCCTCTCCCATTCCATTCACATCAAGATTCATTTTCAATTATCTTTATATACAGAGGATCAATTTAGTATATACTAAGTAAGATTTCAACAGTTTGCACCCACACAGAAACACAAAGGATAAAGTACTGTTTGATTACTAGTTATACCATTGATTCACATAGTACAACACATTAAGGACAGAGATCCTACATGGGGAGTAAGTGCACAGTGATTCCTGTTGTTGATTTAACAATTAACACTCTTGTTTATGGCGACAGTAATCACCCGAGGCTCTTGTCATGAGTTGCCAAGGCTATGGAAGCCTTTTGAGTTTGCCAACTCTGATCTTATTTAGACAAGGTCTTAGTCAAAGTGGAAGTTCTCTCCTCCCTTCAGAGAAAGTTACCTCCTTCTTTGATGGCCTGTTCTTTCTGCTGGAATCTCACTCACAGAGATCTTTCATTAGGTTTTTTTTTTTTTTTTTTTTGGCAGAGTGTCTTGGCTTTCCATGCCTAAAATACTCTCATGGGCTTTTTAGCCAGATCCGAATGCCTTAAGGGCTGATTCTGAGGCCAGAGTTCTGTTTAGGACATCTGCCATTCTGAGTCTGCTGTGTATCCTGCTTCCCATGTTGGATTGTTCCCTCCTTTTTAACTCTATCATTTAGTATTAGCAGACAATATAAGCAGGGTACACATATAACTCAGAGCCCTTATTTTGAGATTCTCAAACCAAAATAAGGAGCTAATTAGAATCCTATAGAATACTCAATAGATATATACATATTTAGTGTATAATACATGACAGCATATTATTATATTCTTATACACATCAAATAGAATAATTTGAAACATCAAAACACTTCCAACTAAGAAGAATCGCCACAAATTGTCTCTAGAAGATGCATAAAAGTAAATGAACACATAAAATGGTGATCCAATGAAAATAACTTCAAAATATATGCAAGATGTGAGGAAATAATTAGATATGAAAAATCTATCATATCAATTTTTCTAAATTCCAGACAAAGTAGCCTTAATACCTACATTTCCTTAAAGTTTCACTTATTAAGGAGGCTTTACTATGAACTTTTTCCTTGAAGCTTCCTAGGACTTTGCCAAGATTAGTGCAAAATCTCCTTACTATACTAAGGAGAATCAATCTTTCTCAGAAATGAACAAATTCCCACAATGCAAAAGTAGGTCTACTGAGACAGGGACTCTGACCCAGAACTAAAACTGTCTTCCCACTTTCCCCATCTGTGCAATCTTGGTGATAATTCTTTCATTAAAAAATAAATTGCTGCCTTCAAATACCATCATGCTTAACACAATAGTCATGGTTATCAAACTCCATTCTAGTCTGTGAACAAATGTATATGTTTTCATTTTACCTCATCTTGCTGTGAGTTTAGCAGCTGCAGCTTCATGTGCTTCATATAGGCCATAGTAATTGGCATGTTGTAGTCAATCATGCTGGTCACCAAAGTAGGAGGTTTTCCATTATCTGGAATAAAACATTTTTAATGGGTAATGAAAGTGATACCATATTCTACCTGTAATTTCAGAATGACTCAATTTATCCAAATGGAAACAAGATTCTAGAGATCAAGTCTTTAAAAGGCTGGCAGCAGTGTAGATGGATTTCAGGGGCAAAATAATAACTGCAAAGGTTCTACAAAGGTGTAGCAATACAATTAACAATATGGATAAATCAGTTATTTCCAACTACAGAAGAGTTTTTTGTAAATATCTTCAGTAATAACAAAATAAAGCTAATATGCAAAATAAGTACAATTATTTGCATTTTTCCATTGTTGTGTAAATTATATTCTATGTGTACTTTGTGAGTGCCAAAGGAAATTTTCTCCATTTTTAAACATTTTTTACCAGGTAATTCATTTTACAACATTTTGAAGTATAAAAAATGCATCTGTGAGGTTAATTTGAGAGAGGACATATTTATGAAAAAAATCTAGATAATATTTAATGAAAGCTAAAGTCATATCACAATTTTTATGTAAAAATTTCATTGAATAGATTTTAGCATTAGTCATGATTATTAAAAATTATGAATTGGCAGATTTAAAAGGACATACACAAATCAGTTTACTAAATCTATCTAAAATACCATGAAATAATACAATGAATGGAAATTAAAACACTATTATACAAAAAAAAGTTATTTGCCACAGTTGAAGCAGTATTTCTTCTAGGAATGGGCACTGAATTACTTTCTAAGTAAATATTCAAAATTCACTGCCTCCTACTTGAATAAATGAGATTATCTGACTTCTTGAACTGTTTCAGTCTATCACATTTTTATAAAAATGTGAGATATAAATTTCTATTATGAATAAAATTACTTTAAATCTCACTATTTGACACTGTGGCTACCTTTATGATCTGTTCCATCTGGGTTTAAATGCATTCTTTTCTGGCACTCTGAGCAGCTCATTAGAAACCGTGTCACCGCTTCTCTTGGTAGGAAGGCATAGCTCTCTGAAATCTGAAATGATTCACAAAATATAGGCATTATTATATAAGCTGACTGAGCATGATTTAACAGAAACAACCATTGTATTTCCAAATAAGACGCATTATTCCATAATGGCAGGAAGCACAATGGAAGCATGCACTGCATACCATGCATCATTTCAAGAAATATCTATCCAACTTGATTAGATGTCTCTTAATCATAACCAATAATGCCATGTGGAGAAAAAAATCAACCACATCTGGATGTGTATCTGTTTATATTTCTGCATTTCTTTTCAGAAAATAATCACAGTGTACAGAAAATCTAGTGAATTTTCCTCTTTATTAAAAATTGCCAACATTGTTTTAAAACACACTGCTAGCATGATCAAACTTATATCCAATTTCAAAATTTAGCCCTAAGTAGAAACAATTAACTTTAGATTTTCCATAAGGAGTTTTCCTTTATTATTATTTTATGAAAATTTCAAATAAGAATAAAAGACAATTCAAACAAACTCATGTATA
Source organism: Oryctolagus cuniculus (assembly GCF_964237555.1). Taxonomy (NCBI): domain Eukaryota; kingdom Metazoa; phylum Chordata; class Mammalia; order Lagomorpha; family Leporidae; genus Oryctolagus; species Oryctolagus cuniculus. Next base: position 43,441,380 of record NC_091441.1, on the reverse strand, counting down.
TATTTACTGCAGTTAATCATCCCTTCCACAGAAAATGACACATCTGGAAATGCACTTAGGCCATCTATTTATTTCATGTAGGTTTTTCATAATTTAACTTTCATAATAGCTTACATCAATGGTCACAGGTAGGATAGACTTCTCCTGCACCCTAGATAGAACTTAATTTTCAGAATCATGATCTAGAATCATGTTAGAAATCAGTACTCCATGAAAATGATTTTCTTAAAACTGACTTTCCTAACCCCAAGAAATTTCTCACATCAATGTAAATGATTCCTGAAGTGAAAGCGTTAAATTGTTAAGTATCTCTAAATAAACTCTGTCACTGACTGAGACAGTTGTATGAAGAAATCTGAAACAGGGTTACGGCTTCCCACCACAGCACTAATCTTGGGGCAAACTTGGGACAAGTGGAGCAATAAATGAGCTGTAAATTAGACGTAAATGCCAAAGATGACTTCTCAGATGCATGCACAGCTGTTATGAACACTGATTTAAGTTAGTAGAAAGGAAGAAAAGTATGCACCAAATGTATATTTGAGTGTAATTATGTGCTAATTCCCTTTGTGGTGATGGGATCAACTTTTGCTTATCCAGCATTAAGGAAACCCCACAAAGATCTAACGCAAGTAAACCTCATTTTTCTATGAATTCAGTTTTAAAATCTGTCTGCATCACATAGAGAGCACCACTGACTTTCACGGAAAATAAGCGGTAAGGACACCCAAGAGGAGGAGCAATGCTACCTTTAGAATTCGCTGTAGATGATGTACATGCAGGTAATTAGAATTCAGTGCTACTAGGATCAGAAATATGAAACTGTAAGGTTTAAATATAATTTGTAAATTAAGATGTGCATATTTTTTAAAAAGTACTACTTCGAATGAGGCTGGTATTATGGGGGAAAAAGCAATGATCAGAATGTATTTTGTTGAAATGTTAAATATTAGTTACTGAAAAAGTATATATAGATATACATGTAATTTAATTTCTCCTTTATTGTCTCACTCATCTCTTCTCTCCCTTTCAGTACAAACATACATCAGAGTACTTCAAAAGTTCACGAAAACAAGAATTAAAGCCTAAGTTTATTTTGAGGCAAAAAAAATCTTTGAATCCATAAACAATTTTTTTCTCAAATACATTTCCCATGATCTTTTTAAAGTCCCTTGAGATATGGATTTCTAAAATTTTTCTACCAAAATAAAGTTATCTTTTGATTCTATACTTTTAGAAACTTTAAAAAATTTATTTATTTAATTTATTAATTTGAAAGACAGACAAAGAGGTCTCCCCTTTGCCATTTCACTCCCAAAATGCCTATGATAGTGAGGACTGGCTCAGGCTGAAGCCAGGAGTCTGAAACTCAATCCAGGTTTCCAATTTGGGTGACAAGGAGCTACTAAAGCCAATCCTGCAGCTCCCCAAGGTGGGGAATTGGAGGAAGTTGGAGTCAGGAGTGCAGCCAGAACTCAAACTCAGGTACTCAGATATGGAATGCAAGCACTGCACACAGTATGTTAACTACTATACCAAGTACTCACTTCTCTACAAACTTTTTGAACTAACCTCAAATGCACACATGAATTTGATTCTTGTTTTCCTACTTTTACAGAGTGGATTAATACTTTTCATCTGACTTATTTACATGTTTTCTTGGAGATTAGTTTTTTTCTGAGTCTCTGAAATCTCTCTTACTATAGTTCAAAAGTTTAAAAAAGACTGTGGTGCATGCTCAGTCCTGATATTTTACACTTTAACACACATGGAGTTAGAGTCCATTGGAACTAATGCAGTTGTCCAGCATATTTGCTAACAAACATAATTTAAGGAGAATGTTGCATTGATTTTCATAAAGGATTTCTATTCAAACTTTTCTCTATTTATATGAGAGAACCCTCAAGAAAGATGAGTGATGGAGTTAGAGAGACACTCCATTTGTTCCCAAGGCCTCGATGCTCTGAGGAATCTACTCCTTTCCAAAAGTTATTGTATTACTTGTGCAGAAATCTCTTCTGGATCTATTTATCATGGCCTTGCTTCAATTCTATGACGCTTCTTAAGACTGCATGACTCAAATCAATTTTTCTTGGAATCATTACTAATCATATCACATTATTTTCATACTTAATATTCTTAAAAACAACTGCATGTGATGGTCACAAATACATTTGTGTGGGGCTGGTATTGTGGCTCAAAAGGTTTGAGTCCCAGCTGCTCCACTTACAATCCAGCTACCTGCTATTGTACCTGGGAAGGCAGCTGAAGATGGCCCAAGGCCTTGGACCCTTGCAGCCACATGAGGGACCAGGAGGAAGCTCCTGACTCTAGAACAGCCAGCTCCTGTCACTGAGACCATTTGGGGAGTGAACCAGAGGATGGAAGATCTCTCCCTGTGTCTCTCTCTCTGTAACTTTGCCTTTCAAATAAAATAAACAAATCTTTTTAAAAAAAACTCCCCACTTTATACCTTAGAAAAAGATGTTTAAGCAAGTATTTAAGCATATTATTCTCTCTTGTGTGGCTCTGACATTTGGCAAGTCTCTGTTATATAAGATAATAACAATATTTGGGGATACATTTTTGGTATTCAGAGCCCATTTTATGGGGAGACCTGTCAACCCACCACATTCCCCTCCAATCTTTTCTTCCCCATTTACTGATTCTTGGGCACAGAGAAGAAAAATCCTCTATGAAGGTTCATGTCTGAAATGATATTTAATTTTCAGGAACAATATTTATCCTGCCATGGAGATGAAGAGAGAAAACAATTTCTTTCTCTTTGTCCAGAATATTTTGTCCAGACCTGTTTGAAATTAAGAGTCCTGGGATTTTCACGAGTGATGTCACACTGATAATGGAATAGGAGGTTCTAGTGCTCAACCCATCACAGAAACATCAACTTGAACAACCATGTCTGCACCTTAATACCTTCACAAGAGCTAAAGAGATTATAGCACCCAGATAGAACAGACACAAGAAAAGGCTCAACCAAAAAGGAAGAAAGGACAGTTTCACATTGCCCATATCAAATTTCCCTCAAACCCACATAGCACAGCTTGGACAAAGATGAGAAACACCTTCCATAAGGCAGAAGGAAGATAAAGTGAGCACTCAGCTTCAATTTCACGCTGGATTCCAGTGACAGGCTCTCCCTTGCATCCCAGATTCCAGCTTTTTATATATAGTCAAAGCTATGTTCTTAAATAATTTATTGTTACTATAAGATTTTTGTCCATGGTAAAAAGAAAATAACCTATAGTAAATATACAAAATGTAAAGGACAAGAAATCAAAACATAGGACTCTATAAAGTCATCAAATGTGAAAGAAAGGCTATAAGACAGGAAGGAGGGAACCACAAAGCAGAAAACAATTAATAACATGATAATAGTAAGTTTTACTTGTCAATGAATGCTCTTCTAAAACCCTTAATTCAACTATATATTTGGCAACGTAACATTTTCAGTGAAAATACTATATTATAAACCCAGGATGACTAGAGTTTGTCAGGAACAGAGTACAATGAATTGCTATCACAAATTAAAACTAAAAATGACCTCTGCTATCCAAAAATCATATGTCTACATAAAAACAATTGGCCGGTGCCGCGGCTCAATGCGCTAATCATCTACCTGTGGCACAGGCACACAGGGTTCTAGTCCAGGTCACCCCTCTTCCAGTCCAGCTCTCTGCTATGGCCTGGGAGTGCAGTGGAGGATGGCCCAAGTGCTTGGGCCCTGCACCCGCATGGGAGACCAGGAGAAGCACCTGGCTCCTGGCTTCGGATCAGCGCGGTGCGCCGACTGCAGCAGCCATTGGGAGGTGAACCAACGGAAAAGGAAGACCTTTCTCTCAGTCTCTCTCTCACTGTCCACTCTGCCTGTCCAAAAAAAAAAAAAATTGAACTGCAATGTCTTTTGATGGAGTGAATAATGAAATCAGTTTCTCTAAAATAAAGACAGCACAATATTAGTAACTCAATGATAAATCCATCAACCTGAAGAAAAGTCAATGATCAAATTCTATAAAGGGCATTGGTCCTGATCTTCCATTTCTCTGTGTGTGTGTGTGTGTGTGTGTGTGTGTTTGAAGCAAACTGGGGTGGGTGTGTGGTACTGCAGATTAAGGCGTGGCTTGGGACATCCACATGCCATATATCAGTGCCACTTTCAGTCCCCGCTACTTTGCTTCTGATCTAGTTTCCTGCTAATGCATCCTAGGAGACAGCCAATAAGAACCCAGTACTTGAGTCCCTGCCACCATGCTAGAGGTCCAGATAGTGTTCCTGGCTGCTGGCTTCATTCCAGCCCAGCACTGGCTGTTGTGAGCATTTGGATAGTGAACTAGCAAATGGAAGATCCTCTCTCTCTCTCTCTCCCTCTCTGCTACTGCTGTTGCTCTACCTTTCGATCCTCTCTCTCTCTCTCTCTCTCTCTCTCTCTCTCTCTCTCTCTCTCTCTGCTACTGCTTTGCTCTACCTTTCAAGTAGATGAAAATAAGTATTTTTTTAAAAAAAGCAAACTATTGGGAATATATTTACGAAGATTTCACTAACAAACACTGTTGACAGAAGGGAGGATATGAACATTCCACCTTACCAATATTCTGCGCTTTCCAAGAAATAGGCAGCACTACCTTTAAAAACCCTATGACTATACACCAGTTATGAGTTTCCAAGGCTATGGAAGCCCCTTGAGTTCTCCGACTCTTACTGGTGCATAGGGAGATTACTGATGCCATAAACAGGAGTGTCAATTTGTAAAGTCAACAACAGGAGTCACTGTGCACTTACTCCTCATGTAGGATCTCTGTCCTTAACGTGCTGTACACTGAGGCTTAATGCTATAACGAGTACTCAAACAGTATATTTCACTTTGTGTTTCTATGGGGTGCAAACGATTGAAATCTTTACTTAATGTACACTAAACTGATCTTCTGTTAAAAAAAAAAAAAAAAGAAATTGTCAATTCCCAACTTGACTCTCACTGGGATTAAACATGACAATAGGTCTGATCTGATTTCATCATCATTTAAAAAAAATCATCTATTATTTTTCACTTTATGTTTCTGTGTGGGAGCAAACTGTTGAAATACTTAAGGTATACTAAGCTGATCTTCTGTATATTAAGATAATCGAAAATGAATCTTGATGTGAATGGAAGGGGAGAGGGAGTGGGAAAGGGGAGGGTTGTGGGTGGGAGGGACGGTATGGGGGGGGAAGCCATTGTAACACATGAGTCGTACTTTGGAAATTTATATTCATTAAATAAAAGATAAAAAAAAAAAATGTTTCATGCCGGCGCTGCGGCTCACTTGGCTAATCCTCCGCCTGTGGCACCGGCACCCAAGGGTTCTAGTCCCGGTTGGGGCACCAGATTCTGTCCCGGTTGCTCCTATTCCAGTTCAGCTCTCTGCTTTGGCCCGGGAAGGCAGTGGAGGATGGCCCAAGTGCTTGGGCCCTGTACCCGCATGGGAGACCAGGAGGAAGCACCTGGCTCCTGACTTCAGATCAGCGCAGCGCGCTGGCCACAGCATGCCAGCCATAGCGGTCATTAGGGGGGTGAACCAACAGAAGGTTCTTTCGCTCTGTCTCTCTCTCACTGTCTAACTCTGCCTGTCAAAAAAATAAATAAATAAAAAGATTTTTAAAAAGAAAAAAAAAAACCTATGACTATAAAGCCAAGTGATGGCAATTCCCAAGTGCCACTCAATTTCCCCCAACACAGTGCAGTTAAGATCAAATACTGGTTACCCAAGAGAGCTGGAATTGAAACAATCAACCACAGGACAACTCACCTGCAAAACACATCTTGTAAATTTGATAACATAATTCCAAAAGTTTTCTTACATTTACTTTGTAACATCAGAAATTTATCCTCAAAAACAAATTAGCAAATTTTTTGATCCCACTTGGATCAAAATACCTAACAGGACATAATGTTAGAAAGACTGAACTTCATAAAACAAACAAATAAAACTAAAGTGATCAAAACAATTCAGTAACAATTAGTCGCTTTGTTATTTTTTCCAGACTGTGTGTCTCAAAATTGCATGATATATATTTATCTCCTTAACTCAAGCCATAAAGTAGTGCAAGTTCAGAGAAACACTTAGAGAAAAAATTAAAAGCAAAAAGTTTGTCCTATCCCGTCCTTCCCCAGGACCAACATCCTTCCTCTGTGAGTGCAACTGTGCCTCATTTCTGAGTGCTTTCAACAGCAGGCTTCTAACTACATTCAGTGTGATAAGAAACTCGGAATTCTCTGATTCCTGAAATGAGAGAATAGACAATTTTAGAAGTCAAGATTCCTCTGAACTACATGCCAATAATTATTTGCTTTGGCTGTTATAACAGAAGAAAATGCTTCCTAAATAACCTATGTGTAGTGAAGTGTCCCATTGAGGGCATAATAATTGGATTGTGCCACCTAAGAAATTTACATGGATTTTATAATTTATTTTTTTAATTTATTCCTCATGATAATCCTATGAATAGACTTTAATCACTATTCTGTTTAACAGATGAGAAAACCAAGGTTCAGAGAGGTTTTGGATCTTGTCAATCAAGTACAAGAGGCAGGATTCACCTGTGCTAATGTGTTTTCCAAGCTATTCCTTTAACTACTATGTTTTTCAGCCACTTCTGGTGATCAGTATTTTAAAAAGATAAAGACAGACTTTTATCCATAAAGAGCTGGGATGTTAACTTCACAGCATGGGTCAATTATTCTAAAATGTTTATAATGCTCCCTGTTGTGAGGTTCTTTATAAGTATAAAATGCTCTCACTAGTTTGAGGTGACCCTTCTGATACAAAGGGTGCCAAGCACTCTGTACCTTGTCTCAGGTTACAAAGTTCCACAAGAAACACTGTCAGACCATACAGTGACAATACAGAGCTCCACCTGGAAGAAATTAACAGGCCATCTGTTTTGTTCTGGCAGACTGATGAATAAAATGTTGACTTTGTGCCAATGCTGTAGTATTAACCAGCCAGGAACTAAATGCACAGGACTTCTGTTTTAATGGATTGTATGGGAGGAATGGAAACAACTGCTTGTTTCTAAAGGAATAAGGCTTCAGACTGCTGAAAGGAATTCACCAGCACAAAAGCCAATTTTGGCTTAAGATTCAAAATGAATGCAAAAACTAAAATCAAGACACTCCCATGAAACTGGTGAATCTTGAGCTTAATAATCACTTTAGGCCAGCGCCGCGGCTCAATAGGCTAATCCTCTGCCTGCGGTGCCGGCAGGACAGGTTCTAGTCCCGGTTGGGGCGCCAGATTCTGTCCCAGTTGCTCCTCTTCCAGGCCAGCTCTCTGCTATGGCCTGGGAGTGCAGTGGAGGATGGCCCATGTCCTTGGGCCCTGCACCTGCACGGGAGACCAGGAGAGGGACCTGGTTCCTGGCTTTGGATCAGCACGCTGGCGGCGGCAGCCATTGTAGGGTGAACCAACAGCAAAGGAAGACCTTTCTCTCTGTCTCTGTCTCTCACTTTCCACTCTGCCTGTCAAAAAAAAATCACCTTATAAAACAAAAAAAAGTTAATCAAAATATTCATCAACCCAGATAATACCATTGTTTTAGATTTATGTATTTACTTGAAAGGCAGAGTTACAAAAAAAAAGGGGGGGGGGGTTGGGGGGAGAGACAGAGAGAGCAAGAGATCTTCCTTTTGTTGATTCACTCCCCAAATGGTCACAATTACCAGTGCCCCGAGTCAGGAGCTTCACCAGGGTCTGCCATGTGGGTGCAGGAGCCCAGGTATGTGGACTATCCTCCAGGGCTTTCCAATAGAGAGTTGGATCAGAAGTGGAGCAGTCAGGGCACAAACAGGTGCCAATGTACAATGAAGGTAGTAGCTTAACCTGCTGTGCCACAACACTGGCCCTCAAATCATACCATTTTAACTTAAACTCACTACTGTCAAAACAGGATTAATATGACTACACATCAGTAATTTGAAAAAAAAAAAAAAACAACTTGATGCTTTAGTATGTTGCATCCTTTTCGGATACTAAGGGTGAGATACCTTTTCAGATACTAGGGTGAGAAAACTGGTACAATCACCTTCTCTACCTTTTGTTTTTAGAGGATAGTGATAATAACTTCATTTTATTGGAATAAAAATATGGAAACTAAAGCTTTTGCAAAATATTACACAGAACACTCATGAAAGAATTTGCCTTTTAGGCCAAACTTCTAACATTTTGTCTTCTGAACACCCTTGGGATTATGGATAAAGAATGTATTAGAAATAACCCAGTGAAATTTGTTTATCTCATTATATTTGAGAAAAGTTTGATCACAAACCATCCTCTGCATATGTAACTGGATAACGCAGCTATAGAAAAATTATTTCACACAATGAATAAATTTAAAATAGCATTGAACAGAGCCACTGAATGTTATTAAACATCCCATTTGTCCTGATTCATGAAGACATAGCACACCATAGTCCAGAGAAACACTTCTCTGCAGAAGAAAAACCTAGGCTCTGGGCAACATCTCCAGTTTGCAAGGGTCTTTCTGTCTTTATCTGTTTTATTTTTTATGATTTCTACACACATTTCCAGGAAGAGACTTAGAACTTCAAAAAAATAAAACAGCTTTCAAACACTGTCACATCTGGCCCAGAGTGGAATTTAATATAATAACTGGCACATAGCCATGGCTTTGGTATTTTTCTAGCTGGGTTACTGTTTGCTGTTAAATTTATATAAGTTAACATTTTAATAATTTTGTGCATGAGGAACTATGAGCACTGCACATCCCTGTACTTCTACAGAGGAAATAATTAATTTGTAGGGTTGAGTAAGTAAGCAATCTTGCTAAAATACATCTTTCAACTAAACATTTATTTAACAAGTATCTTTTGAAGGCTTTCTCTGATCACTGTTAGATTTGGCTCTATAGAAGTAATTATCTGGATATATCAAATGATTGGAATCACCTAATAGTATTCCTTTGACTATTTTTAAAGTAATTCTAGCATAGAACTTGGGGATGGCACTGTGGTATAAGCAAGCTAAGCTTGCGCCTGTGGCACCAGCATCCCACATGGCTGCCGGTTCAAGTCCCGGCTGCTCCTCTTCCAATCCAGCTCTCTGCTGTGGCCTGGGAAAGCAGTAGAGGACAGCCCAAGTGCTTGGGACCCTGCACCCACATGGGAGACCCAGAAGAAACTCATGACTCCTGGGTTTGCATCAGCCCAGCTCTGGCCATTGCAGCCATTCAGGGAGTGAGCCAGCGGATGGAAGATCTTTCTGTTTCTGCCTCCCTCCCTCTCTCTGTCTATAACTCTACCTCTCAAATAAATATTTTTTTTTAAATCCTCTAAAAATAAATAAATAAGAAGCATAGAACTCTGGTGAAAAAGGCATTCACAGAAGAACCGGTCAAAAAGCCAAATATATTGGCCTGACAATCACATTTGTATTCACTATGGCCTTCGACATTTTTTGCTTCAGAACCCTACCATTCTTTTAGAATTTGTGCTGTATCTACATTATCTCTAAGCACCTGTTAAATACTGAGAGGCCAGCACTGTGGTGTAGTGCATAAAGCAGCCACCTGCAGTGCTGGCATTCCACATGGGCACCAGTTTAAGTCCTGGCTACTCCACTTCCAATCCAGCTTCCTGCTAATGCACCTGGGAAAGCAGCTGAAGATGGCCCAAGTCCCAGGGCCCCTGCACCCACGTGGCAGACCCTAATGAAGCTCCTGGCTCCTGGATCTGGCCTGGTCCAGCCCTGGTCATTGTAGTGATTGGGGAGTGAATCAGCGGAAGATTCTCTCTCTCTCTCTCTCCTTTTCTCTCTAACTTTACTTTTCAAACAAATAAATAAATCCTAAAAAAATAAAACCAACTGAATTCCTATGTCTGCAGTACCAAAATCAGGATGCTGCTTGAGAAGCCCACCAACCTCAAATTCACGACTGCCCATTCCCTTCTCCACCACCCCCACCCCCTGCCCAGTGGAGGATTTCCATCAATCCTGCAGTATCGCTGGCATGGCTACTATTATGACTGGTACTATTGTCATTATTCCAATGTGCTATTCTCAGTTCATGTCATTGTTCACTTTTTCTTTCCCTTCTTTCTCCTCTGATACTTTTCTATATTTAATCCCCACACTCAGAGACAGGCCATTGGGTCCTTGTCCTAAATTTCACCAAAGGGGCTGTCTTCTTGTCCATTGAGAAAGTAGGCCATTCACCCCACCTATGCCCCAACTTGATCTTCTAGGGCTGGATTCTGAGGACTGAAGGAGCCTGGACTCCTGCCACTGGACTATGGCCACCACTCCGTGGGAATCAGAATAACTGTGATGGTAGCAGTTAGGCCAATTTCATTTCTTATAGACACAGAGGCAACCTTCTCAGTCCTTACTAAGTATTGGGGGCCCACCTCTGCTGCCTCAACTTCCATACTCAGGATAGAGAGAAGACCTTAGAGACCCCTACAGACTCCCAACCTGCTCTGAACAATTAATACAATGCCCTTTTCCCACTCTTTTCTTGTGATACCTCACTGTTCTACTCATCTCCTGGGAAGAGACATACTCTATTAGTATGGTGCTAAGGTGGCTTGCAACCTCCAGCCATTGGCCCTGTCCTCCAACTAGTCTTCTCCCCTCCTCCTCCTGTCCCAATTTTACTATAAGAATAGCAAAGGAATGGTGATTCCACCCTTCTGAGCTCACAGTTTACTGTAAGCAAGTCACTTATTCCATCCTTCTGGTGGTTCTTTGTTTTATCTTGAGGAATCCAGACAGGATAATCAAGTCTTCTGATGAGTTTTCAGCCTGGTAGGGTGTTGGCTGAAAACTGCATTCTGTTCTTCCTTCCTCAGAGATTAATTTGGTGGTGAGACTGGGCATAGCCCAGAGGGAGGCTATGGGCTCCAGGATTCGTGCCTCAATGAGTTTTTACTTTACCCCAGATCCCAACAAGACCTCCATCTCTCTCTGTTCCTCTAAATGCTTTCTGTATCTCATCAGTCTCCTCAGTTCCTACAAACTTGATTTCCTGGTCACATTATGGGGTATTTCCTAGATATTTCATTTGCTAGCTCTGAGTTAATAATCAAAACTGCCTCTCTCTTCCTAAACCTTCCTCTTCCATTCTGCCACTCTCTCTTTAATCCTAGCCACCTTGGCATCTCTCCTACCCTGCACAAAGAGGGCCATAGAGCCCTGAGAGAAATTTCAGAAATTCTACACACATAAAGTCCTCTACCCAGCAAGGTTCACATTACCCTGAGAGATATTTCTCCCAACCTATGTGAAATAATGATCAAGACTACTGGCCCTTCAAGCCAACATTCTGCCTGAGTTAATATTTTCAGACATATCTCCTTTTCCATAATTGCCCCTTATTTTATCACCTACCAGATTCTCCTCTTTAAAAATCTCTCTCCAACTAAAGGGGTGCCCATCTGCTCTGATGAATACCTTCTCCCATCAATCTAACATAATGGTGAATGATAACTTGCCAAACTTGTTTTACAACTTGGTTTAACAGGTTTCTGATAGCAATAAGGATCTCTGATTTAATGTCATTGATTTATAGTTAAAAGGAGTAGAATTCCATATAAATACAATTTTTATCTCAATATAAATGGAGGTATAATATCAGTGTCTTCAGCCATTTAAGTGTAATTGTTAAATGTAAACTGGGTAAAGCAAATGAAATAAATATGTCTAAATGTAAACTCTGGTTCACTTAGAACCTTATATTCTATGGAAAAGCTATTTGGGTTTGCTAACATGTTTTCATAAATCATCCATATGAAAAATAGTTCAACACTGCTTGAAAGTAACTAAGACTGAAATTTGATGTTATCTTATTTAGAAAATGTCTTAATTTGGAGATTTTAAAAAGGTTATTTCAAAATGTAAATTAAGGAAATCAGCAGATGGAAAAGGTCACAAGTATAGAAATGTGTTCTTGGTAAGGAATGTTAAAAAGGAAAGAGTTTTCTTTTTGAATAAAGAAAGGACATGGTTTGTAAGATGACTAGTTTATTCTAGACTAGAGTAAAAAAGATAGAAAGCTTTAAGTAAGTTGAAGAATGTGTGTGGAAGTCACAGAAAGTTATAAAAGAAAGAAATTTCTGGATACAAAAGCTATTAATCTATTTTTCTTTGACATAGAATCGATCCTTCATTAAATCAATAAGGTTGGGGCTGGTGTTGTGGTGCAGCGGGTTAAAGCCACAGCCTCAGTGCCAGCATCCCATATGGGCAACAATTCAAATCCCAGCTGCTCCACTTCCAATGCAGCTTCCTGCTAATGTGCCTGGGAAAGCAGCAGAGGATGGCCCAGGTGCTTGTGCCCTGCACCCATGTGGGAGACCCAGAAGTAGCTCCTGGCTCCTGGCTCCTGGCTTTGGATCCACTCAGTTTCAGCTGTTGCAGCCATTTGGGGAGTGAACCAGTGGATGGAAACCTCTCTCTCTGTCTCTACGTCTCTCTGTAACTCTGCCTTTCAAATAAATAAATAAATATTTAAAAAGAAAGCAATGAGGTTTTTGTGATACATATATATTAGTAAATAGTTTTTGTTTAACTGGTGACTTTGCTAGTTTTCTAGATAGCTCCATTAAGCTCTCTTCTCTTCTCTACTTCTGACTCTGGTAAAATTGTTCCAAGTTATGGGATATGATTCCATTCACTAGCTCTTAAAGTTTTATTTCTGAATTTGGGGATGACCAAAGAGACAGATTTTATATTCTGTTAAAGTAATCTACTGTGCTCTCTTAATGTCTCTGTTAAGTTTGATTGTTTAAAAGCAGCTAAATTTTTATGGATTGCTTAAATATATATGCATTCTGAAGCATTTGAGTAAGTATTTTGTATCAGTGATTAAATCTGGTCTTTATTATGTCATGATGCTAAGGGATTCTGTTTTCTACCAGCTATTTTAAACCTTCTTGGCATCCTTGACAGGCATTCAAAAAATCGAAGTTCCAAATTCTCTGGACTATGATATTTCCAGTTGGGCCCCTGGAAATATCAAAAGATACATGTCTCTCATCTTGTAGAGATGCCAACTAATCGGGTATTTGGATTATATTATAGGTACTGTCAAAATGTGAAGTGGTGCTAAATTTTAATTTATGATAATATAAAATGACACTGATTCAAATGTCCAAAGTTAAAAAGTCTAATGATCTTTTGTTACCAGATATGATGGTTATCATAATGAAAAAGGCCCAGAAGTCTAAAAGGGATGTTTTATAAAATCCTACAGGTGCTTTCAAAAATATTTTGTGGAGTAAGCAAGTGCCTCTTCTTGTTTGTTAATGAATTTACAACTGTAAACATGGTTAAAGTATTTATAATCTTTTGTCATCCACAGTTTTGTACATCAGATTTACTGCTCATGAAAATTAAAACATTGTTGGTTCTGTGTTTAAATGCATCCTCTTAGGTTCCAAAGGACATTCTGAAAGACAATATCCAACATACTGAGTTACCAACACAACAGTACAACCCAATGAGTTTATGCCACATAGCCGTCCCTGTGTCACCAATATAACCCTCACTTCTACAGCTTCCTTCTCTAGCCCACCCAAAACTTCATTTCTTTGTAATTATACCTTATACACTTGTATCAACAGTTCTACACCCAATATATGTGTTTTGGTAATCCTTTCCTCACATCTAACATTATATGACTACTCAGGGATCCTTTTACAGACTAATCCCTCTACCCACAAGAGACAAGCAATCTTTCTCCCAGTCTTGGTTGGAATCAGCTTTGCAGCTTCTCTCTGTTCAGTGGTAATCTTGGGAGCTACTCTAGGTCACAATGTCTATTAACCAGTTCCAAGAACAACTCCAACAACTACAAGAGGAGGTCACCAGATCTACTGACACTTCAGCAGGTGCTATTAGGGGACTTCAAAATCAGATCACCCCACTAGTGGATGTAATGTTGCAAAATAGAGGAGCTCTGGACCTTATAACAATTGAAAAAGAGAGAACTTGTGTTTTTCTGGGAAAACAATATTGTTATTATGTCAGTCAATTGGGCCAGGTAAAGTGAAATGTTAAAAAGCTCCAACAAATTGCCACATCTATTAAATAGTCCGCCCTAGGGTCCAAAACCCCTCCTCTCTCCTTTCCTATGAAGCCCTCTCATCACTTGGTTAATGCTGCTCCTAGGACCATTGGCTGCTATTCTCACCCTGGCTTTTATACTGCCTTATATGTTTAAGTGTTTACAGGAGGTGATAATGGAAGGAGCCAAAGCCTTCACCAACCAGGTAGTCAACCAAATTCTACTACAGGGATATACTCAGCTCACCACCCAGGAAATCATGACTTAAGATGTCACCCCACCAGTAGAGAGTGACTTGCCACTCCCTGTCAGTAGAAAGTAGCTCTAGAAGATAGATCATCCTCCCTCCACCCATCCTGGGCTTTGGGGGTAGATGTAATCCCATACAACACTCACTTTTGTGACGAGGGACTCAAAGTTTAACTTGTCTACAAAGTATAGCACAGCCAGTTGGTTATAGACAATAGATTATTTTGCTTGGTTGTTTTACAAAAGGCTTGTTCTTCATAAAAATCAATGTCAGTTTGTAGCTGGCCCTTTTCTATCAGTACTTCTGCTTGCTTGATAATGGTGAAGGCCACCAGACTGTGGTTTCTCCTGTCTACTCCTGGCTGCAGCCACAAGATAACACAGGTAGCACCAAGATCAGTGACACCATGCCTGACCCCAACCAGGAACAACTGAATAATTGAATCATTACATTTTTTAATAAGGTTACAAAAAACCTGGCTTATTGGCTAACTGCTTCTCACTTCTGTATGCCTGTTCTGTTTGCACAAGCTCATACACATAATCAAATGTCTGATAAAAAGTAGGTTTTGCTTTTAAAACCCCACCACCACTGCAACTCGCTGCCATCTTCTCCAGATGTGCTCTGTGAGAGGGCGGTCGCTAGCTGGCTAATAAAGCCTCCTAATTTGACCTCGAAAGTCTCTCTGTGCATCCCATAGCACTTTATAAAAGACAAAAGCGGGGAATGTTAGTGAAATGGTGACATCTTATCTGGGGCACCATCTTAAGCTCTGGGTGCCATTTAAGCTCTGGCCCTGTGGCCATCTTGTACAATAAACTTTGGTCCTAAGCCCAGCCTGGCTTATTAGAAGTCAGGTGACCAAACTGTTGAACCACAAGCGTCAACTCAACCCCCACCCTAACGGGATTTGCTGCTCCCACTTTCCTACCTTTGCAAGGCTATAACAGGACCTGCTCTCCAGCCTGTTGGGTCCCACCCCCAATAAACTTTTCCTTCAACTCCAGCGTTTGTTGTGTCTTGTAGTAGCCTTTCAGGTACAGTTAAGATGAATGAAGATGGGAGTTTGGGTTTGGAGGTAATTTTATGTTTGAACCAAATTGTTAGTTTAGGAAAATAGAAGAAAATAAAGAGATGTGAGAACACAGCAAAAGCAAAAGTGATCACTGGGCAAGTGATGGGCAGTGTGAAATCATGGAGTCCATCTAAAGCAACACTTTCCAACTTTTTAGACTAACACATAGGTATCAATATATTTTATATAATAAGCTAGGATATATACAAAATTATACAAAATGAGATATCATAGGTATCGATATATTTTATATAATCAGCTAGGATATATACAAAATTACAAAATGAGATATCATTTCTGTAAATCTTTTCTCTGTTTCATTTCTTAAAAGTGACCACAGCCAATTAAATTGACTTGGAAAGGTGCAGAGTGGCTTCTGATACCTACTGGAAGGAGGAGTGTTCTCAAGGGGAAGAGTGTTTCTGTCTGTCTAGAGAGTCTTGGGTGGTGCTCAGAGAAGAAGGTATGTAGTCAAATTTAAAATAAAAGTTGGAAAATCTAAAGGAGGTTTAAAGCAGGCAACAATATTTTTAGATAGTTCAGGTCAATTTTTCAGACAGCTACAAGCAATTTGAAGACTTGAGGCAAATGCATCAAATGTAGAGAGAGAAATGAAAAGTGCACAGGGACAGGAAGGCAGTACCCTCCAGGGATAGGGAAATGGAACAAGTGCTAGGCAAAAGGCAAAGACACAGCTTGTGCCAAGGAACAGAAATTCACTATAAAGTCACTAGAGGAGGAAAACTTGCAGGGATAGCAGCATCCCAGGGCAACAGCAGATGGATTTAGTGTTACATCAGTATACATTAATGATCAAGGTATAGGCAAACAAGAAACAGAACGTGGTTTAAATATAATTAATTTTTATTGGAAATAGCTTTTGTTTCATGAATTATACTTTAAGTATATTGAATTTGAAGACAGCTTCCTATATTTTATAATGATGACCATTAACTTGGAGTTTTATTTCACAGTAATTAAGAGAGTCATCAATTGAAGAAATGTGACAACATCAAAAACAGAGACAAAGACACCAGTGGTGTATCCTTAAACTTGTGGATGCTATTTTTGCTACTTGTTATGAGAGAATATTTGTTTGCAAAGGAACAGACTGTCCAAACAAGGAATTCTTACACTAGATGGAAAAACTGAACAGATGAGTCCAGAAAAAGATTCTTTCTATACATTTCCCAATACTAAAGGAAAGAGAATCCCTAAGTACTGCATGGAAAGAAGATGATAAACAAAGTGTTTATAGGATTACTTGCTGCATGAAGAACACCCACTCTCTCTGGACTTTTACTGGTAAACATGCATAATGTGATAATTTATGTTGTTCTTGGGGTTTAGAAGAGAAGAACAAGTAGATTTCCTTCCTGCTCTGGCCTTCATTGGCACATTCAAGCTACTACTGCAATAGTTTCATTTTCATTATACACTGCTAGTCAGTAGGGAGCCAGCAATTCTTCTGGAACATATAGCCAACAATACAGTTGCTGTAGCCACACAAAGCAGGCAAGAATTAGCCATCTTAGAGGACTGGAAGAAGATGAAAGAGTCTAGAAAGTTACACAACTCATATATTTCTGCAGGCCAAGTGCAGTCCTATAATCATACACTACAGATATAGAATTCATTGTCTGACATCACGAATTGCTCAACCACCAGAAAATTTGGAAAATATTTTTCAGAGTTTCCAAATAAAGAATCTGTTTTTTGTTTTGTTTTTTTGTTTGTTTGTTTTTTGACAGGCAGAGTGGACAGTGAGAGAGAAAGACAGGGAGAAAGGTCTTCCTTTACCGTTGGTTCATCCTCCAATGGCCGCTGCAGCCGGCGCACGGCACTGATTCAATGGCAGGAGCCAGGTG
The DNA here is from genome assembly GCF_964237555.1 of Oryctolagus cuniculus. Taxonomy (NCBI): domain Eukaryota; kingdom Metazoa; phylum Chordata; class Mammalia; order Lagomorpha; family Leporidae; genus Oryctolagus; species Oryctolagus cuniculus. The sequence goes on along the minus strand of NC_091441.1, from coordinate 43,424,111 downwards.
CTTCTCCTGGTCTCCCATGGGGTGCAGGGCCCAAGCACTTGGGCTCTCCTCCACTGCACTCCCGGGCCACAGCAGAGAGCTGGCCTAGAAGAGGGGCAACCAGGACAGAATCCGGCGCCCCGACCGGGACTAGAACCCGGTGTGCTAGTGCCACAGGTGGAGGATTAGCCTATTGAGCTGCGGCGCTGGTCAATCAAATAAAGAATCTTAAAAGAGTTTCCTTCAGAAAATGTCTCACCTGGCGTGGGAGCAGGGGAGGGTGGTGGGTGGGAGCTACCGTGCTCGTTAGGGGACTTCTGGAGTGCAATTTGCAGGTCCCAACAGCAGGGGGTTGTGTTGCTGGAACTTCACACCACCTGGAGTGATGCCTTCTGTCTGCCCAAAAGCCTACAGTGCCCTAGCGAGAGGAAATCGCTGACTATAGAAATAATTATATAACTAACTAACGTATATGTATGACAAAAATATGACATTTTTTGGTCCCAAATCCAAACTTTCAGAAGAAGCAGTGAGGTCACTGGCTCCATTTCTTTCAGGATTCCCCTCTTTTCTAATTGTCACAGCCAAGAAGCACAGCCATTCTCAAGTACTTGTTGTCTGTGTACTGACTGTGAGGGGACGTTTGTGGAAAACTGAGAGTGAGAGGGACAATGATAAGTAGAGCAGATAAACAGATCAAAATACAGATAAAAGCGTCTTTCCTTCTATTCATCATGAAGTGTCTAAGACTGCTGCTTATAAAGTTAGAGAATAGTATTATTGAGTCTAGAAAAGTCATGAATGAAGATACAGGCAGGTGTTATCCATAGCCACTGAGGAGCAAATTTAACACGAAGAAATATACTTTTCATTTCCTATTCAATAGAAAAACATCAGTTTACAGCCTCTGTTACCTCAAAGACAACTCCATATTTAAAAAGAGAGAGAGAGAGAGAGAACTTTCAGGACAGGATTAGCCTAACATTGAAATGCTGGTTAGGATGCCTAAATTCCATGTCAGTGTGCTGGGGTTTGATTTCTGGCTCTGGCACCTTATTCCTGCTTCCTGCTAATGTACACCCTGGGAGATACAAGTGACAGCTCAAGTACTTAGATTCCTGTCTCCCATGTGGGAGACCCATATTGAGATCTGAGCTCCTGCATCCAGACTGGCCCATCCCCTGCTATTGTGAGTAATTTGGAAATAAACCAGCAAATAGTAGATCAATCTGTCTGCCTTTCAAATAAAAATCAATCCATAAATAGAAATGAATAAATAAATAAATAAATAATGCTGCATTTTCTCACTTCTACCACTAGGGTGCACTGGAGTAGCAATTTACTATCTGATGCAGGAGTTAATGAAGTTTTTCCAAAATGTTAATTCTTCAAGCAATATTCACTGGACCATTATTACATAGGAAGAAAATAACTGATGACAGGACTGTGACACTACACGATGATAAACATGTCTGTGTGAGCTCTTACATCTTTTGAATGTCACCACTAGTAGGAAGATAATTTCTGAAGATAGATTATCTGTGCTCCACCTGTAATGACTACATCCATGTGAGAAATAAATCATTACTGATGAATGGCAGTACACCATGCTTCAGTTTTAAAATTTCTATTTAATAACTTTATTTTTTAAATTTTTTTATTTGACAGGTAGAGTTATAGACAGTGAGAGAGAGAGACAGAGAGAGAGGTCTTCCTTCCATTCACTCCCCAGATGGCCACTACGGCCGGCACTGCACCGATCCAAAGCCAGGAGCCAGGTTCTTCCTCCTGGTCTCCCATGCGGGTGCAGGGGCCCAAGCACTTGGGCCATCCTCCACTGCCTTCCCGGGCCACAGCAGAGACCTGGACTGGAAGAGGACCTGGACTAGAACCTGGCACCCATATGGCATGCCGGGGCTGCAGGCAGAGGATTAACCAAGTGAGCCACAGCGCCAGCCCTCTCTATTTAATAACTTTGATTGTTACGCTACACCACAGGTTTTTATTTTTTTTTTCCATCTGAGATGTTTTACACATATGATGTAATAGTTGGAAATATAGTCATCGTTTTTTTTAGTAATAGTCAGAAATATAGTCATCGTTTTTTTTTAGCCATCCAAAAATAGTAGATTTAATCTTCTGTATGACGTGTTTATAAATAGCTGTTTTCAGTATATACATGTCAGCTAGGTAAAACCTATGCATGTGTGTGGATGCAGGGGGTGTGTTATGTGTGTGTAACTGACATTAATAAACCAACACGCATAAAGTAAAGTAAGTATTGTGTTCATGGCCTACCTCAAGAGTGATATCATTATTTACTGAAGCATCAAATTTTTTCCTGAAAAGCAAAGGGAAAGCACCTGTGTTAACTTTTTAACTTTATACAGAGCCCCCCAAATTGCGTAAATCCATGATGCTGGTCGCTGCAAACATGAGGTGTGAAGTGGGTTGTCTATGGTGTCAGGGGCTGCAGTCCTGAACTCACTTAATAATTGCTCATTAGAGTCACGTCTTTAGTCTTTATACTCTCTAGTTGTGTCAAGAAGGCAGAGACTTCACAAAGATAGTCTATTGCTTCAGCGAGTAAGTGTTGAGCACCTCCTATGAATCAGGCATCTTATAAGCTGTGGTGTAAGAAACATTCATGCTCCCCCACCTCCAGGGACCACGTGATTTAAAAAAAAACTACTCTAGCCATAAAAAATTAAAGCAGGCCGGCGCTGCGGCTCAATAGGCTAATCTTCCACCTGCGGCGCCGGCACCCCGGGTTCTAGTCCTAGTTGGGGCGCTGGATTCTGTGCTGGTTGCTCCTCTTCCAGTCCAGCTCTCTGCTGTGGTCCCTGAGTGCAGTGGAGGATGGCCCAAGTGCTTGGGCCCTGCACCCCATGGGAGACCAGGAGAAGCACCTGGCTCCTGGCTCCTGGCTTCGGATCGGCGCAGCGTGCCGGCCATAGCGGCCATTTAGGGGGTGAACCAACAGACTAGGAAGACCTTTCTCTCTCTCTCTCACTGTCTAACTCTGCCTGTTAAAAAAATTAAAGCAAATAAGCAAGATAAAAAAAACCTCACAACATTACATATAAGATACCTGTAATTAAACATCACTTTGTACTAATAAACTCTTCAAGATGAACTGGTTAACAATGCAGCTGCCTGTGCTGCTGACATCCCACGTGGGCACTGCTTTGAGTCCCAGCTGCTCCACTTTCAATCCAGCTCCCTGCTAATGCTCTTGGCAAATTACCATATGGCCCCTGCCACCCACCGATGTAGGAGATCCAGATTGGGCTCCTGGTTTCAGCAAGGCCCAGCTCCAGCTGTTGCAGACATTTTGGGAATGAACCAGCAGATGGCAGAACCCAATGCCTCTCTATTTATGTTTCTACCTTTAAAATAAAATAAAATTTTTTGTAAAAAGGAATTATCTAGTATATTATCTTTAAAAATGCATTTCTGGGTCACTGACTTATTCTATGATACCGTCAATTATTAATGAACACAATATTGGAGCTCTACCAAAGAACTTTGCATGGACTAGTTGAATTTAAGGTTTTTTTTTTCTTTTCTCTTTTAGATATCTAGAATAGTTGTTTATTTAAGGATCTCTAGTTTGTGATAATAAAATGACAAACAATGTCAACTACATAAAAAAGGAAAAGACCTATTTGTTTATCATATTATTTTGCTGTGACTTTGTTTTTATATTAGGTCAAAGAAGGTGGCTTCTAGACATAAAATTAAGGTCTAAGCCATGAAGAGTATTTTCTTCTTCACCCTTTTTTGTCATAAACAACCTGGCAGTTGAATCTGTTGCTGGAAAGGGAAGAAACCAAAACAGAGTAATAACAAAGTAATTAGAAAACGACATAAGATCACTGCATTTTGATATTTTATCAGCGAATCACACCTTTTCTGGGAAATATATTCAACTCTCAGAGTTTTTAATCTAACACTATTCAATTATCTGAAATAATACTCTTTCACCTTTTAAAAACATTTTGTCAAGAGATATAATTCCCCATTCTTAAAAGTGAGGATTTTCAAAGGAGGATTTTCATCTTCATCTTGATGACCTACCTAGTTCTCAACTTTTAAGTATCTCAACTTGTAACTGCCAAAGGCTATTATGCATAATGCCCCACCAGCACTCACACTAAAATCAGGCAGAGCATATGCTAATTGGGAGGTGAGTAGACTTGTTTACACTATGTCTCACATTGGATGCTGTGTCACCCCTGCACTCAGCTGGAAGTGAGAGACAAGCAAATTTTTTTAAATGATCATATACAGTGTCAAAGACAACTGACAGCCTAATTTACTCCCTAACTTTTCTTGTCTAAGGACATTTTAATTTCACTTACGAATACAGTGGGCAATGGATTAATCCAAATAGATTAAATTCTAATTGTAGAATCAGAGGCACTGTGATAGGACAGGGAAATATTTTGGAGGAACACTGCCTTCCTGGCACCAATCACAAAAATATATAGAAAACATCCTATATCTTTTTTTTTTTTAAGATTTATTTTATTTATTTGAAAGACAGAGTTACAGAGAGGTAGAGACAGAGAGAGATCTGGCGCCACGGCTCAATAGGCTAATCCTCTGCCTGCGGCGCTGGCACCCCAGGTTCTAGTCCCAGTCAGGGTGTTGGATTCTGTCCCGGTCCCTCTTCCAGGCCAGCTCACTGCTGTGGCCCGGGAGTGCAGTGGAGGATGGCCCAAGTGCTTGGGCCTGCACCCACATGGAGACCAGGAGAAAGCACCTGGCTCCTGGCTTCAGATCAGCGCAGTGAGCTGGCCACAGCAGCCATTGGAGGGTGAACCAATGGTAAAGGAAGACCTTTCTCTCTGTCTCTCTCTCTCTCACTTTCCATTCTGCCTGTCCAAAAAAACAAAAACAAAAAAAAAAAAAACAAAAAAAAAAAAGAGAGAGAGAGAGACAGAGGGAGAGATCCTCCATCCGCTGGTTCATTCCCCAGATGACCAGAATGGCCGGAGCTGTGCCTATCCAAAGCCAGGAACCAGGAGCTTCTTCGAGGTCTCCCATGTGGGTGCAGGGGCCTAAACACTTGGGCCATCTTCTCTGCTTTCCCAGGCCATACCAGACAGCTGGATCGGAAGTGGAGCAGCTGGGACTAGAACTGGTGCCCATATGGAATGTTGGCGCTTCAGGCCAGGGCTTTAACCTGTTGTGCCACAGCACTGGCCCTGATAACATCCTATTTCAACAGTATAAGATTCATCAAATTCTGTCAAATGCTTTCTCAGACTATTGGACTCTAAGTCAAGCAACACAGACATTCACATCAGTTATGTTTATCACAAGGATGTAGAAGAAAAATAATAATTAAATAAATGATCTACAGCATACTCATCATATCACATCAAGAGTAAGTGCAATGGAGGCTTAATAATATCTACCCTGCTGCTTATAGGCACTGTGCAGTTTAAGGAGTTGTCTCATCATAATTTGGGTAGATTACTACAAAATTATTAGCAAGAAAAGGAAAGCAGTTAAAATCTCCTGGCATTCAATTGTAATTTTATGGCCCTCTTTCTTGGGTTGCTATTTTATTTCATTTTATTTTTTCAAGATTTATTTATCTATTATTTGAAAGTCAGAGTTAACAGAAAGAGGAGAAGCAGAGAGAGAGAGGCCTTCCATCCAATGGTTCACTGTCCAATTGGCTGCAATGGCCGGATCTGTGCCAATCTGAAGCCAGGAGCCAGGAGCTTCTTCTTGGTCTCCCACATGGGTGCAGCGACTCAAGGATTTGAGCCATCTTCTACTGCTTTCCCAGGCCATAGCAGAGAGCTGGATCGGAAGTAGAGCAGTTGGGTCTCAAACCAGTGCCCATAGGGGATGTTGGCCCTTCAGGCCAGGGCGTTAACCTGCTGCACCACAGTGCTGACCCCTGCTATTTTATTTTTTTAAATATTTGTTTGTTTATTTGAAAAGTATAGTGATAGAGAGGGAGAGATCTTTCATCTGCTGGTTCACTCCCCAAATGTCTGTAACATTCAGGTCTGGACCAGGCTGAAGCCAGGAGCTAGAAAACCCATCCTGGTCTCCATATGGGTGGCGGGGGCCCTAGCAGTCTGACCATCTTCCGCTGTCTTCCCTGTCACATTAGCAGGAAGCTGGATCAGAAGTGTAGCAGCCTGTACTGAAACGAATACTCCAATATGGGTTGCCGGTATCATGAGTGGGGCTTAACCTACTATACCACAATGCCAGCCCCAAGGGTTGCTATTTTAAAATAATACTAATATGAAAGCAAATGATGAGAGGTTTATAATTATTATCATTACCATTATTATAATTTTAGAACTCTCCAGAGAATAATGGAGCATAAATCTTCTTAGTCATGCTTATTCTGTCAGTCTGCCATTATAAAACAGAATGAGTTCCCTACATTTGAATATATCTCATACCAACTAATTTGTTCAGTTTGATTACTATTTTCATTTTATCCTCAAGCATAATATCTGGCCCCATACACTATTATCATTTCTATCATTCCTTCAGAGTTTAAAAGAAACTGAAATACAGCCTGCTTGTTTTACTTGTAAGTAAACCATGGTCTAAGCCAAAAAGAGGTTAAAGAAAGTATTTGGAAATTTAGAATCTTAGTTTAGCACTATTTTTTTGTACAACAATGGCTGAAAAATTGGCTCCTCAGTCTCATTACAAGTCAACAAGAATTCTAGGAACTCTTACTTAACCAAGGAGCAGAAACTGGTGCAAATTAAAACTTCCTGTTTAGCAGTAGAGATGCTGAACACATTGATAGTTATAAAAAGAACAAAGACAAAAATGATGTAAAGTAATATTTTAATACTTTGATTCCTTTATTTATTCAAGAGGCAGAGAAAAAGTTAGACAGAAATAGATCTTCCTTTTGCTTGTTCACCTCCCAAAAGCCTTTAACAGTCATGGCTGAAACAAGGAGCCAAAAACTCAAACTGGGTCTCCCATGTAGCTGTCAGAGACGGTTACTTGAGCCATCACCTGCTGTCTCCCAGGGTGTGTACTGGTAGGAAGCTGGAATGGAGAGTACAGCCAGGACTCAAATCCCGGCACCCTAATATGGAATGCAGGTATCCCAAGAAGTGGCTTAACGCATACACCAAAATACCCAGACTAAACCAAAGTTTTAAAGTTAAGTGCTTGGGTATGATAGCATAAAGACTTCTCCTTGTTCATCTTCAGAATGGAACTGTAGAATTCTACAATAATATGTTATTTTTTTCTACAGTGTTTTAGAGAAGAATATTTCATTCACATTGATAGCAATTTTTAAAGAGAACCAGTTTGAAAATTATTCAGAAAATTAAAATAACAACTTTCCAAAAATATAATTTAATTGATAAAATTTTCTGAAATTTTCTCAAACTGCATTAATTTAAAATACCTAAACCACAAGAAAAGTAAATGAAATTATGTAATTCTATTAACTTCACCTGGCAGCACAGCTGGGACTTCTATAATAAAGCTATGCTAATGTCCTGCTTGCTCATCTACCTGGAGGATGAGTAGTGATCAGATAAAGGAGAAATAATATCAATTACAAGTTTACCATAAGCCAAGCATTTGATACATATTAACTCATTTGTTACTCCCCCCATATCATTATTTGTCTGAAAAAAAAAGGAAATAATTTGCCAAAATTCAAAGGAAATTGACTGCTAGATTGGCAATTTGAAACTGTGTTTGTCTGGCTTCCAGACTATGTTCTTTCAGCTATAGCATATGCTCTGCACTCTAAATTAAATGAGTGCAATTATTGGCAGCTATATATACGAGTAATAAATGTAAGTTTACAATATCACACTATAAGTTGTGTGCATGTGTGTATATGCACATATATAGGCAGACTGTTCTCTCTGTTGATAACACTGACTTTTCCCCCTTAGTCCCTAAACTATCATTAGGGATTATAACTTTACATGTAGCAAGAAAGAGCTGTAGAAGCTTGATCCTTTATTGGACACTGATTTATAAGACATGTTTCCAAAAAGTCAGCTTTACTTAGACTGTGACAAAATATGGTGATAAAAGACAACCAGAGAATAAGGTTGTATTCACTGAAGGTGGAAGTTTGCCAGAAGCTGAGAAGAGTTAAGGACAAGAGGACAAGACAACATCCTGAATTATTTTTTCTAATATGATGAACATATCTGCATTCAGTTTTCAGAACAAAGATAAAATTTAAATTGAAAAGTAAGTGATAATTTAATATTCCACACCTCTTCTTCATTCTGGTAGTATATATAACCATAGTTGACCATAAGCAAGGAAACACATTCAAAACACCAGTAACAATTTTTATATTTTATATTTATATAAATATAGAATATATTTTATCTTTAAAATTATTTTATATATAAATATAGAATATTTATTTATATATAAAAATTTTAAAGATAAAATATATTCTATATTTATATATAAACTTAGAAAAACGACCTAAAATATATTTAAATGCAATTATGATTCAATAAGATAATTATGATTGCCTTTACATATTCCTAAAATGTGTCATTTTATGTGGATTTGTAAGAGCTTACAAATAATAGAATATATATACCTCCAATTTTATCTATAGTCAGGTCAAAATGCAATAAAATTTATGTTGTATAATGCCTAGATATTTCAAGGAATGATATACTGCAGATAGATAAAACCAAATAGCATTCAAAAGTTAATCCAATATTAAAGGACCACCATTTCCTGCAGAGTGAAAACATAGAATATTGGCAAAAAAGGCAAAGTAAATAAAATGACCACTAAATCTACAGATAATATTGTTAAGACAATATGATACGCTTTAATGATTAGTTGTACAAGTATGGTTTCTTGGCCATGGAAGAAAGGGGAGAAAAGAAGGTCAATAACCATAATCATGCATGCTCTATAAGCTAATGTGTTAGAAGTAGGAAAAAATCTTAAACTTAATGGGAACCACAATTGCAGCAGGTATCTAGCTAGTCCTACAATACTAACCAACTCTAGCATTACTAGTGAGAACTAAACTCCAGCCCAACAGGCTATGGCTCTCATAGCACTAAACCATTCCATTTCAAATTGCATTTTAGTTTTATGCCCCATTAATTGAACATTTATATTAATTTTTAACGTTATTAAATTCATTGTAGAGTCATGTGCACAGCCTTGCTGGCACTGCAGCAGTTCTTTTTTCTACAATGAATTATTACTTCATAAAATGGAAATGTTTCCTAATTAGGATTCAATTGCGAGATACCAGAGGGTAATGGTTAGGCCAAAAAGAGCCTTCACAATATTAAAAAAAGGTGATAACACTTTAAATGTGGAAATAAAAAAATAAACTCAAGAAAGAAGAATCTTCAAATAGGACATTTTCAAAAGGATTGGATAAAGTTTTAGATTCTGCTTATATTGTGAAGGTATACCCTAAAATGCAGAAAATGTCCTCATCATGTTAATACAAAATCATTTTAGGTAGGAAACAGGTATATCAATTTATTGCAAGTGTTTAACATGCATAATAGCAATGGATCAATTTCTCTATTTTTCATTTGGGAAAACATAAGGTGAGATATTTGGGTCTATGTCACTGACTCATGTTTCCACTTTAGTCATGATCTCTAATGAATGCATTTCTAATGTTAAATTATTTTTAATTGCTTTTGGCACCTAAACAGATTTGGCTGACACACTATTATTGACAATGAAGCCACTTAATTTTTGTTTGTTTTGCTTTCATGTTTTGACGGTTTGTTTTTCATTTAATATAATTGAACTTATATATTCCTACCTTACAAAGTCTTATCAATTCACATAGTTATTTCATGAAAATATGTTACCGTAAGAGTACATAGTTAGTGACATTAGTAGGTCAATATACAGTTTTATTCCTATCATTGTCCAGAACAACAACCCTGGCTTAGGAGACAGACAAAAGTAGTATGTTCAGTACTATTAGTCTGCATAAAAATCTCAAGAAGCTAAGTCATTATCATTAGTCATAAGAATGTCTCCTGGAATGTTTAAGTCAAAAGAAAGTTTATGTGGCAGAATTATGTAAAGAAATTTACAACAGTGCCTGCCCACAAACCATGCAATTTGGAAACAGCCAAGAAACAAAACCATAGAGAAGGAGGGATAAATACAACATGTATTAGGGGTTATTATGCAACTACAAAGATTCAATATGACCCTGGCAATATAGCAAAAAATAGTTATGGAAAAGAAGCTATTTCTTATGCTCAGTAGCTAATTTTCAAACATATGTACCTGTATTTGAAACTTTGAGCATTTCACACATTTTTCTGTATCTGAAAAAAAAATGGATCCAGACTGATATTGTGTATCAATATAGCTGAAAACAATATAAAGGTAGCCAAAAGCAAAATTCAGTAAGAATTCTAAAATAGGATATTATTCTGATTGCTGATAAAGTATTTCTGATGTACATTTTGTTCATATTGGAAAAGAATATTTTACTGTTTAGTTTTCCTAGAAAATATGAAATATCTATAATAATATGATTTCAAAGCTTTTAATGAAATATAAAGCTAGATTAAAGTAGCTATGTCAAGTCATAGGTATAATTTGAAACTAAGAAATAATATATAATTCCATTTTGACAATATATATATTTAAATATCTAACAGTTAATTAAATTTGCTTTTTAACATAATTTACAACAAAAGTATTATATATTTCCATTTTTAAATGTTCAAGGGCATTAGAGCTTGAAAATAACATGTATTTTTAATATAATCTATTCTGGAAAATAAGAATTACATATCCCACAGGATTAATGTATTCAAAACAAAGTTATATAAGAAAAATACATAAAATTTTCTTATATACATTACTACAAGTATGAAATACAAAATACCTAAGTATATGAATATGACTTGAAGTGTAAGGAATGTTGAGACAATTGTACTACCATAATAGTGGTAGTAAAAAATTTCATATCTTCCATTCCATAATTCATACATTATGATACACTGAATACATAATTCAAATACATCAGCCCATTTTGGGGCACCTGAATGAGACTACCACATTTTATAAGCATTTAAATAAAATAAAATAAAATGAGAATTTCAGAGACAAGTTTAACTAATATGCAATAGACTAGAGAACATACAACAAAAATCAAGTCAGAAATAATGATAGTTTAAATATTGGGTGTGACCAAAATATGGTCAAATTTATGTTTAAGATAGACTATTTTTAATAATAACTCAACCCATTTTAACAGGCATACATAATACCAAAGTTCAACATGCATGCTTTTTTCTTTTCTTTTTATAAAACTTACTGCTTTGTAAGTTCTCTTCTGTCCAGCATGCTTCCGAATTTGTTCTCCATTTGGCCCAGTTTCCACATGCATCGAATAGATAATGTCAAAGAAATCTTCAACCACAGCTACCCTCCGTAAAGACAGCTTCTCATCTACCCCCACGCCATCCTGGAAGAAAAATAAATAGAACAAAAAATAAAATAAGCCCAAAAGTTTAATAAAGTATTTTACATTTAACAACACAACAGGCAGTTTTGATATCTGAACCAGGTCAGCTAGTAGGAAGTTTCGAAATTATACCATTTTAAACATTACTTACATACAGAACTTTAAGAAACATAAGAAGACATTTTCCATAGTTAATATTAAGTAATTCATGCTTACCCATGAATTCTATCCTATAAATAGAAAACTTGAAGGACTCCACCAAAGACTCCATTAACACTAATAAATGAATTCATCAAAGTTGAAACTACAAAGTCAACATATAAAAATTAGTAGTGCTGGGGCCATCTTTGTGGCATAGCAGGGAAAGCTGGCACCTCCAATGCCAACATCCCATATTGGCACCAGTTCCTGTCCTGGCTGCTCTACTTCCAATCTAGCTCCCTGCTAATAGCCAGGAAAAGCATCAGAGAATGACCCAAATGTCTGGGCTCCTGCCACCCATGTGGCAGACCCAGATGAAACACCTGGCTCCTGGCTCCTGGCTTTGGCCTGGTCCAGCACTGGCTGTTGCAGCCATCTTGGAAGTGAATCAGCAAATAGAAAAAATTCTCTCTCTCTCTCTCTCTCTCTATTTTCCTTCTCTGTAACTCTGACTTTTAAATAAAAAAATAAATCTTCAGAAAAATTAGTAGTGTTGTTATGTGCCAATAGCAAAGTAACCGGAAAAAAATAATAAAGAGGGGCTGGCGCCGTGGTGCAGTAGGTTAAAGTCCTGGCCTGAAGCACTGGCATTCCATATGGGTGCTGGTTCTAGTCTGGGCTGCTCCTCTTCCAATCCAGCTCTCTGCTATGGTCTGGGAAAGCAATGGATGGCCCAAATGCTTGGACCCCTGCACCCATATGGGAGACCTGGAAGAAGCTCCTGGCTCCTGGCTTTGGACTGGCGTAGCTCCAGCTGTTGCAGCCATCTGGGGAGTGAATCAGCGGATGGAAGACCTCTCTCTCTGTCTCTACCTCTCTCTGTAACTCTTTCAAATAAATAAAAATAAATCTTTAAAAAAATAAAATAAAATAAAAAAATCAAGTGCATTTCCAATAGCTACTAAAAAAAATCTAGGAATAAATTTAACCAAAGAGATGTAATAATAACTATAAAACATTCATGAAGGAAACTAAAGTGAACACAAAGAAATAGCAAAGTGTTCCAGGTAAATTGAATGTAAGAATCAATAGTATTAAAAATCCCATACTACCCAAATGATTTACAAATCCAATATAATCTCTTCCAAAACACCAATGACATTTCTTCACAAAACTACTAAAAATACTACAAAATTTGTATGGTGTCACAGAAGCTCTGAATAGTCAAAGCAATCTTGAATAAAAAGAGTAAAGCAGGAGGCATTACGTTGTCTGACTTTAATATGTAGTTCAAAACTACAATACAACTAGAAGCATGGCGTTGGCTTAAAAACAGATACTAAGACACATAGAGCAGTAGAACAGAATTAGGGACCCTCAAAGTAAACTCATGCATCTATAGCTAACTGATTTTTAAGGTGTTAAGAACATGCATTGGAAAATCAAAGTCTTTTCAATCAGTGGTGCTGGGGAAACCAGATATCCACTCACAGACAATGAAACTAGATATCCTCTCACCTCTCACCATATACAAATATCAAGTCAACATGAATTAAAGACCCAAAACTTTGAATCTGCAAGAAGAAAACAGGGGAGGGCATTGGAATTAGCTAGGCTTTTTTGGATCAGATCTGCAAAGCACAGTGAATAGAAACAAACAAACAAAGACAAGTAGGATTTCATGAAACTTAAGAGCTCCTGCTTAGCAAAGGAAACCATCAGCACAGTGAAAGAACAAACTACAAAAGGGTAGAACATATTTCTAAGGTATACTTCTTACAAGGGATTATTAATAAGAATATATAAGAAAGGCAAAATGCAATTGCAAAAAAAATTAAAAGCCAAATAATCCATGTTTTAGTGAGTAGTAAATTTAAAAAGACATTTCTTGAAGGAAGACATACGAATGGCCTGCAAGGTCATGAAAAATTCCCAATATCAGGGAAACATAAACCAAGCCATAATAACACCTCTCTCCAGTAAGACTGGCTATTATCAAAAAGACAAATGGTAACAAATGAGTAATAGCATTGCAGACAAGGGATGTATTCTAGCACAGTCACTGTGGATGACACTACAGAGGTACCTTAGAAAGCTAAAAATAGAACTACCATATGATCCATTAGTTGTATTATTGAGTACATATCCACAGGAAATTAAATTATTCTGTCCTAGAGACATTTGTACCACCCAGTTTATTGTAATTATTAACAATAGTCAATAAATAGAAACAATCTTAGTGTCCACCATTTGATGAATGGATAAGGTATAAATGGAACATTATTCAGCCATAAAAATCATGAAATCTTGTCATTTTCAACACCATGGATAGAATGGGAGTTCATTATGCTAGAAGAAATATGCTGAGAGCAGAAATACAAGCACCTCATGCTCTCATTTTTTCAAGGAATATAAAAATATCGATCTTACAGAAGTTAAAACTATAATGGTGGATACAGAGCTTAGATAGGAGAAGGAGGTGGGGATAATACAGAAATGCTAATTATCATATACTAAGCTATAGTTAGAAAGGAGTAAGAACTTCTAGTGTTCTATTGTACAGAAGGAAACTGTACATAATAGTAATATACCACATATTTCTTTTAAAAAGAACTACAAAAATGAATTTGAATGTTTCCACCATACAGAACTATGAGATAGATATGTTTACCCTGATTGGACATCATTCAGGGCATCCATTTACAGAGACATCAGATGGTATCTCATACAGATTTGCCATTGTTTATGTATTTGTTAAATTTTTTTTTAAAGTTGAGGTACTCCATCACAAATTATCTATTGTGCATTTTGTTCCTCCTTAAGCTTCAGGTATTTCTCACATCTTTCCTTTCACATCTTAATCCTCTCTTCTATAAAGGGGACCCATGGGTAATACTTCCTTGCCTGTGACACAATTCCTTTATGTAGTTAGTATACAAAGAAGCTGTGTGAAACACAAGGCCATCCTGGAAAACTATTGCAACTTAGAAGACAGTAACTCAAAAAGAATGGTTTCAGGAACCTCTTCCTGGTCTAATCCTTTATCATCTGTGATAAAATCAACCTTTCTGAGGTTGCAAACCCAAAGTCAAACACTATCCACCAGGAAAACCATGCATAAAACCTTATCTTTGTTGGCCCACTCATAAAATTTGTACAGTATCCTTTCAGTCTTTCTGTTAAACAGCAAGAACTACAGTATGCATGGGTGCTTGGTGTAGACTTTAAGCCATGGCTCACCACTTGGGATGCCCACATGTTCTATTAGAGTAAAAGCTACATTCTCGGCTGTTGCCGTGGCTCAATAGGCTAATCCTCTGCCTGTGGCACTGGCACCCCAGGTTCTAGTCCCTGTTGGGGTGCTGGATTCTGTCCTGGTTGCTCCTCTTCCAGTCCAGCTCTCTGCTGTGGCCTGGGAATGCAGTGGAGGATGGCCCAAGTACTTGGGCCCTGCACCCGCATGGGAGACCAAGAGAAGCACCTGGCTCCTGGCTTCGGATCGGAGCAGCGCCGTAGCCCCAGCGGCCATTTGGGGGGTGACCCAGTGGAAAAGGAAGACCTTTCTCTCTCTCTCTCTCTCTCTCTCTCTCACTGTCCACTCTGCCTGTCAAAAAAAAAAAAAAAAAAAAAAAAAGCTACATTCTCCATTCCAGCTTCCTGTTAATGTGCACCCTGAGAGGCAACCAGTGATGGCTCAATTAGGTGTATTCTTGTTACCTCTATGGAAAACCTGGATTTAGTTCCCAGTTCCTGGCCTTGGTCTGGCTCAGCTCTGGATGTTACAAGCATATGGGAGTGAAACAGCAGATAGGAGGTGTGTGGGTGTGTGTGTGTGTGTGTGTGTCTTTGTCTTCCAAATATATAACACAAATATATATTTTAAAAATTAAAAAATAAAGGCAGGTATTTTATAGTAGGTATAAACACAAAACTTTGAGTGATGTGGGCATCACAGCCTATTTATTCATTTCATCAACAAGTATCCAATAAGGTACAAATATATTGCCAATGATCTGTTCATTTACAGAGTTATGAAGATGTATAAGACACAAATAGTTTTTTTAAAATGGAACTTACAGTCTAGTACAGAAAATATCTGTTGAACAAATAATTGTTAAGGTAACATGTTAAGTGACTTTGTCTTCCATAACAAATTACCACAAAATGAATGGCCTAAAATGAGAAATGCATTCTCTCATACTCCTGGATGCCAGAGTATAAAACCAAGATGTTGGCATAGCTGTACTCCCACCAGAAGCTCTAAAAGAGAATCTATTCTTCATTTCTAGTTTATAGAAGTTTTTCCAGCATCCCATGGCTTCAGGCTGTATCACGTGGCCTTTTCCTCTTGATGTATTTCTCATATATGGACTTGTATGCAATATAAGTAAACAAAAATTTGTGATAAGAGACAAAAGAGTAATTAGGAGATTCTAAAAAATGAAGATACATATTCAATGAATGTGGAGCTTAACAAATTCCAAACAGCATAAAAGCAAAGGAACTCATAAATCAACTACATACAGAAAAAACATTGAATGCTAAAGATAAGGACAAAATTTTGGAAGCAGTAAGAGATAAATGATCCATCACATAAAAGGAGACTCCAATAAGACTAACAGTTAACTTAGCAAAAGAAGCAATAGAAGCTAGAAGGCAATGGGATGACATATTTAATTGCTAAACATAAAAAATAAAACCGTCAGCCAAGAACATTTATCTAGAAAAAACTGTATTAAATAGATTGAGGTTAAACAAAGACATTCATAGATTTAAAAAACTGAGAGAATCCAACACTAGTAAAAATAATTTACTGGGGCCTGCTCTGTGGTGTAGTGGGTAAAGGCATCACTTGCAGTGCCGGTATCCCATATGAGCACCGGTTGGAGTGCCGGCTGCTCTACTTCAGATCCAGCTCTCAGCTATGGCCTGGGAAAGCAGTGAAAGATGGCCCAAGCTTTTGGGCACCTGTACCTGCATGGGAGACCCAGAAGAGGCTCCTGGTTCCTGGCTCGGATTGGCACAGTTCCAACTGTTATGGCCACCTGGGGAATGAACCAGTGGATGGAAGACCTCTCTCTCCCTCTCTGCCTCTGGCTCTTTGTAACTCTGCCTTTCAAATAAATAAATCAATCTTAAAAATAAGTTTATAAAGAAGAAATTCTGAACTCATATTTATCACAAATACAAGCAGTTAGTATGACATTGGCATGGAAATTGACACACAGATCAGTAAAATAGAACTGAGATTGCAGAAAAAGACTTTGCTTATTCAGGTCATTTTCAACAGGAGTCTCAGGACAATGCAGTGAGGACGTGAAAGTGATAATCAAGAGGTATCATGTTTAGAGATACTGATATCATTATAATAAAATCAAATTGTCATTCAGTTAAAAGACTGACACACAGTTCTGCATGTTTATCTAGGACTTTATAGGATCTATTTGGAAGATAATATTTCTGAAATTCAAATTCAATCTCTTTTGAAATTCCTGACTTCCAACTATCTGATGAAACCAGACAAGAAGAATTGATATAAAAATAAGCATTATAAGGGTCAATCTCTCTCCTGAAATTCTGCCTGTCTGTCATTCTCCAGGAGACTGTGTCTGCTTGGGAGTTAATATGCAATGTATGAATACACAAGGACACTAGTACATGACTCAAGCATACTATTCAACAGGGCAGTTTTTGAGAATTTTTCACTCAGTAAAAAATACTTGAAAGTCAAATTTTGATCTAGCAAATATGACTTCTACTGAAAGAATCCTTATTTAAATTATAATATAAAACTCACTCAGGCTAATAAAGCACACATACTATCTAGGAATCAATGGATGAAAATATTTACCACTTTTCCTTCCTCAGTCAAGTTTTTATCACCTAAAGATCCTAACTGATGTCCTAATTGATGAATTACCATCATCATCAAGGTGTTGACACTATACAGAGCAATTTTAGTGAAACATTTAGAAATGAAAGCATTATTACAGGCTGCCAATTTATATACAACAAATAAACAATGACATAATAAAGAAAAAAGATGTCATAGTAAAAAATAAATTTCAACATTCAAATTTCAAGAATTTTTAGTTCAAGAAATCATGTACAGGCCAGTGCCGCAGCTCACTTGGCTAGTTCTCCGCCTGCAGTGCCGGCAGCCCAGGTTCTAGTCCCCGTTGGGGCGCCAGATTCTGTCCCTGTTACTCATCTTCCAGTCCAGCTCTCTGCTGTGGCCCGGGAAGGCAGTGGAGGATGGTCCAAGTGCTTGGGCCCTGTACCCGCATGGTAGACCAGAAGGAAGCACCTGGCTCCTGGCTTCAGATCGGCGCAGCGTGCTGGCTGTAGCGGCCATTTGGGGAGTGAACCAATAGAAGGAAGACCTTTCTGTCTGTCTGTCTGTCTCTCTCTCTCTCTCACTGTCTAACTCTGCCTGTCAAAAAAATAAAAACAAACAAACAAACAAACAAACAACAGAGGGGGCTGGCACCATGGCACACTGGGTTAATCCTACACCTCTGGTGCCGGCATCCCATATGGGCGCTGGGTTCTAGTCCCAGTTGCTCCTCTTCCAGTCCAGCTCTCTGCTGTGGCCCAGGAAGGCAGTGGACGATGGCCCAGGTGTTTGGGACCTGCACCCACATGGGAGACCAGGAAGAGGCACCTGGCTCCTGGCTTCGGATCAGCACAGCACAGGCCATAGTGGCCATTTGGGGAGTGAACCAATGGAAGGAAGACCTCTCTCTCTGTCTCTCTCTCTCACTGTCTGTAACTCTGCCCATCAAATAAATAAATAAATAAATAAACAGAAAAAAACATATCTTGCTAAGTAAAGAATTTGTAAGAAATTTTCCAAGTACAAAAACATTTACTTTATGCAAAACTTTTACTCTTATTACACATAAAATATCATGTTAATAAACCAAATTAAGAATTTTTAATTGGCAGGATGTTTTACTTAAAATCTTCCAATGGGGGCCAGCACTGTGGCACAGTAGGTTAATTCTCTGCCTGCAGCGCCAGCATCCCATATGAGCACTGGTTCTAGTCCCGGCTGCTCCTCTTCCAATCCAGCTTTCTGCTATGCCCTGGGAAATCAGTAGAAAATGGCTCAAGTTCTTGTGCCCCTGCACCCACATGGCAGACCCAGAAGAAGCTCCTGGCTCCTGGCTTTTGATCGGCCCAGCTCTGGCCATTGCAGCTATTCAGGGAGTAAGTTAGCAGATGGAAGGCGTTTCTCTCTGTTTCTGCATCCCTCCCTCTCTCTGTCTATAACTCTACCTCTCAAATAAATAAATAAAATCTTTAAAAAAAAACTTTTCCAATGTATGTGAATCTGACTATAGTTTTGAAAGGGAAACAAAGGCATAACTGGTAGAATTTTGAATGGATTATATTTCAAGGAAATAAAAAATAGTACAAAGCAACATCAGCAGAAAAAGAAAAGGAAGGTTTTTTTTTTAAACTTTTATTTAATGAATATAAATTTCCAAAGTACAGCTTATGGATTACAATGGCTTCCCCCCCATAACATCCCTCCCACCCGCAACCCTCCCCTTTCCCACTCCCTCTCCCCTTCCATTCACATCAAGATTCATTTAAGATTTATTTATTTATGTGAATGTCAGAGAGAGAGGGGTAGAGACATATAGAGAGATCTTCCATCCTCTGGTTCACTCCTCAGATGGCCTCACAGCCAGGATTGCTCCAGGCTGAAGCAAGGAACCAGGAGCTTCCATGCCTCCAGCATGGGTGGCAGGGGCCCAAGCACTTGAGTCATCTACCACTGGTTTCCCAGGCCACCAGCATGAGCTGGATCGGAAGTGGAGCAGCCAGGACATGAACTGGTGCTCAGATGGGATGCCCGCACTGCAGGCAGCTTAACCCATTGCTAGCTCCAAAAAGGAAGTATTTCATCCTGTTCTATTTCAATCTAATAATAAAAAAGTCTTTCTATGAAAAGTAAACTTATACAGAATTTATTAACTTTGTGCTCACAATTTGTAAAATCATAGGAAGTTTCATTCTCCTCTTCCCCAAATCAATGATTTATCCAATAAAACAGTACTGAATTCAAGTTTATGTTTCTTCAACATTATCAGAAAATAATTACAATTATCTAGAATATTTATTCTCACAAACAAAAATGCAATTTTTGCCTGCCCCCCCCAAAAAAAACTGGAAAAACACTGCTTTGTCATGTATCCAGATTCTGGTAAAATAAGCTTTATTTGTCAGATATTGTCTTACACAAAGGACTTCGCATCACTTCACTGGCAATGCTGTTGCTGCCTTTGAAGTAGAAATGACTTTAAATTTTGAGGTATTGATCAACCAGTTATTATTTGGACTGAGCATTTCTCTGCCTTCTCATTATTTCACTATGCTAGCATCTGTTAAACAGTTGTTTGTAGTAGCCAAGAAAAAAAATTAAAATTATATTTTTCTTCCTAAAATTGAATTAATATAATTTTATAGTTTATTTAAAGATTGGACCATTTGAGCTATCTCTTTTGGTCATCATTGCAGGTATAGCTCAATTTTACAGTTATATTAGCTTACATTTTCCCTTAACTAACAGGTGTAATCATTACACAAAACAGTACTAAATTCTGTTTTGTACCTTTGGTGTTAGGAGTAAGTAAAAAAAATGAAATTGAGAGATGCCAATATTTATAGTAACTTTAATGATTAAAAACAAAAAGTAAGCCAAAAGATTTATGATGCCTATGCCAATAACCCATAATGCACAAGTATATTTGGATAAGAAAGCTAAAAGAATTATTTAAAGTAATGTCTCATTATGCTTTTAAACTGTGTATGTGAAATATGTTCCCCTTATAGAAATTTAAATTTTTAAAAATTTTTTCTTAATTTAAGTTATACAAATTTCATATATTTGATATATACAGATTTAGAAACATAATGATACTTCCCATTCTACCTCTCACCCATGCTCCCATCCTTCAAATTTTTAAAAGAAAAAAATATACTTTTTGAGTTAAGAAATTGTATTAGCAGTCATAATAGCCAGAACAGAAATGCTTGTTACTTTATAAAAATTCTGGGAGTTGTAACCTTGTGGTACACGTGGCCACAAAAATAAGAATTTTTGACCTAAATACAGGCAAGAAATCAAAGCCTAGAGAAAGAGTATTCTTCACTGTTCAGTTGATCAGAAGAACTGCAATAGAGTTTCACTGGGAGGTAAACATGAGATTTATCAAGTAAAGATAGATCTCTATCAAAACTTTGTTATCATACTTCCCTTTTGTTGCAGAATAATATTCTATTGCATGGCTATGCCGTAATTTTCCATTTTCCAGACAATGGAAATCTAGGTGGGTTCGAATTTGGCACAATCCTGAATAAAGCTACTACTATATTTCAATGTGACTCTTCACTCTAAGAAACGCTATACAATGAGCTCATTAAGAGAATTGGTGAGAATTCTGAAAATTTAATACCTAAATAGCTGCTATTATATAGCATATGATGAGTACAATTAGCAAATGTCTAAAATGTAATTTGTTTCTTTACAATCTAGTTTTATAGAATTTTCTTTTCAGGAAGCTATTTCACCCTGTAGGCACTGGGAAGTGATGCCACATTATGCTACTTTCATGTAATCTATTGTGTTCCATTATTCACCACCTAAGTTGCTGTGGGTAACTTCCTTACATTTCTGTGGCTCTTGGTTTACTCATCTGAAATGTGAAGATAAGTATAACATTTATCTGGCTTTACTTGAGGATTAATTGGATTTTACCTAAATTGAATAAGCACTCAACAAATGTTATTTCTTACTTTATGATAGGTAATACACATCCTTCCTTCAATTTTCCACACATATGACATAAACAGACAGAGTATTGAGGACAGTGCCCTCAAGCATGTGGGAAACAAGTAAAGGACATCCAGAGTGGACAGCACAATGTAAAGGCAGAATATTAGAGTTAGAGGACTCACACTAACTGACTTCAAGGCTTACGATAAAGCCTCAATAATCAAGACAGTGTGGTATTGGGAAAAGAATCGACAAAATGATCAATGGAACAGAATAGAGAATCCAGAAATAGACCCACAGAAATGCGCCAACTGATAACTGACAAAGGAACAAAGGCAAAGGTGAATACAACAGAGAAAAGATAGTCTCTTCAGCAAGTGGTGCTGGAACAAATGGACACCAGGGTGCAAAAGAAAAAAAAAAATCTAGATGCAGACCTTATATCCTTTAAAAATTCAGCCAAAATGGATAATAGAACTAAATGTAAAATGAAAACTATACAAAGGTTATCAAAGATAACACAGAAGAAAATCTAGATGACCTTGGGCATAGTTAGGGATTTGTTTTCATCTACTTGTAAGGCAGGGGCGGGGTGGAAGAGAGAAAGAGGAAGAAAGAGAGAGAATCTTCCATCTATTGATTTACTCTCCAAATGCCCACAACAGCCACTGCTGGGCCACATCAAAGCAAGGAGTCAAGAACTCTAGCCAGGTGTCCAACATGGGTAGCAGGGGCCCAAGCACTTGGCCTTCATCCATTGCCTCCCAGGATACATTAGTAGGAAGTTGGATTGGAAGTGGAGGCAACAGGACTCAAACAAGCACTCTGATTTGGGATATGGGCATCCAAACAGGCAACTAAACCTACTGTGCCACAACACCTGCCTCTGGATATAGCTTTTTAAATACAGCACTGAAGGCACCATCTATGAAGGAAATAACTGATGAGCTAAACTTCATTAAAATAAAAAAGTTCTGCTCTTTGAAAAATACTGGGAAGATACTGAGATGGTAAGCCATAGATGTGAAAAAATATCTTAGCCAAAAACATCTGATAACTAACCATTATGCAAAAAAAGGACTTCTAAAACTCTACAGTAAGGAAATAACATGATTTAAAGAAGATTTACACATGGCAAATAAAGATATCAAAAGATGACCCACTGGGGCCAGCTCTGTGGCGCCAAAGGTTAATCCTCCCCCTGTGGCGCTGGCATCCCACATAGGCGCCGGTTCTAGTCCCAGCTGCTCCTCTTCCAATCCAGCTCTCTGCTGCGGCCTGGGAAAGCAGTAGAAGATGGCCCAAGCGCTTGGGCCCCTACACCCACATGGGAGACCAGGAAGAAGCACTTGGCTTCTGGCTTCGCATCAGCAGAGCTCTGGCTGTTGCGGCCATCTGGGGAGTGAACCAACAGAAGGAAGACCTTTCTTTCTGTCTCTCTCTCTCACTGTCTAACTCTACCTCTCAAATAAATAAATAAAATCTTTAAAAAAAAAAAGATGACCCACATCCCATATAATGTGGGAATATAAATTAAAACAATAAGTTACAAATTCATACGTGCTATAGTGGTCGAAATCCAGATCACTAACACCACCAATAGCTGGGAGGATATGGAGGAATAGGAACTCTAATTCACTGCTCACAGTGATACAAAATACTCTAGACACTTTGGAAGGAAGCTGGACAGTTTTTACAATAAAACACAACTTGTACCATACAATCTCAATCTAGCAATCACACTCCTCAGCATTTACCCAAAGGAACTGAAATGTGACTCCATACAAAAACTATGCACAGATGTTTCTAATAGCTCTACTCATAATAGCCAAAATGTGGAGGCAGATAAGAAGTCCTTCAGTAGGTGAGTGGATAAACAAACTGTAGCACATGCCAAGGGAGTATTATTTAGCACTAAAAAGGGATGAATGATCAAGCTATGGAAAGACATGAAGGAAATTTAAATGCACATTATTAAACAAAAGAAGTGAATCTAAAAGTGCTACACACAGTATGATTCCTACTCTGTGACATTATGGAAAAGACAAAACTGTGGACTTTTTGAGATTCAATGATTTTTTACAGCCCTTGTCTCTTCTGTTGAGGAACAGTGTTTTGTTTTGTTTTGTTTTTCTTCAGACTATTTGTTTAGCTCTTTTACTTAGTGCAGGGTTAACTTTATGATTGTTAGGTAAACTGAAGGTAGATATTTGTAAAATTAAGAGTAGGAATGGGAGAGAGAGCAGGAAGAAGGATTGGAGAGTGTACAGAGGGAGGGGAGGGTGGGTAGTATCACTATGTCCCTAAATCTGTATATACGAAATACATGAAACTCATATAACTTAAATAAAATTAAAAAAGAAGAAAACTACGGAGACTGTAAGATGGTCAATGGTTGCCATAGTTATGAATGAATGAGATGTAGAACTTTGGGACAATGGAAGTATCTAGGAAATAAACAGATTGTTCCCACTTGTATCTATTAAAAATAATGCTGCTGGGGCCAGCGCTGTGGCATAGCAGGTAAAAGCTGCTGTCTGCAGTGCTGGGATCTCATGTGGGTGCTGGTTAGAGTCCCGGCTGCTCCACTTCCGATCCAGCTCTCTGCTATGGCCTGAAAAGCAGAGGAAGATAGGCCAAGTCCTTGGCCCCTGCACCTGTGTGGGAGACCCAGAAGAAGCTCCTGGCCTCTGGCTTTGGATCAGCTCAGCTTCTGGTCACTGCAGCCATTTGAGGAGCAAACCAGCAGAGGGAAGACCTCTCTCTCTTCTCTCTGCCTCTGCCTCTCTGTAGCTCTGCCTTTTGAATAAGTGAATAAATCTTTAAAGAAAAAATAATGCTGCTGTGTGTATTTTGTTCATATTTTTGGTATACTCATGTATTCACTTCTTTTGGAAATATAACTTACAGTAGATCCGCTTGTCAAAAGGTATATTCATTTTCACCTTATGGTGTTCTCAATGTTTATCAAATAATCAAAAATTTCTAGAAGCTCTGTAGTAACAAGAGGAACCTCTTTCTTAAACATCCTTAATTTATAGCCCCCTCCAGTATACTATTGATAGTGGATATATGTAATTATACATTTGACACAACCTATAAAACATACAACACCAATAGTGGACTCCATGTAAAGGATAGACTATGAGAACTATGTCCTATCAATGCAGGTTCATTAGTTGTAATAAATGAACTACTCTGGTTCAGGATGTTGATAACTGGGGAGTCTCAGAGGCTACAGGAAAGAATATATGGAATTCTCTGTTCTTTTGTTCAATATTGCTATGAACCTAAAGACTATTTTAAAAAATGGATCGGGGGAGGAAAAGGCCATGGACCCCTTTCAACAGTGAAAGATTTGCTTTTATGTGTGGCAACAAAGGAAAATTATTCAAATTATCCTTAGCCAAAATTATCTAACCCAAACTTAATTAAAAAATAATTGAGAATGCAATGAAAATTAAAATATAACAACAAAATCTTTTGTAGTCCTTTTTCATGCATGCTTCTCTTAGACTATTGCTACATGTTTTAAAACGATTCACAATGAAAAACAAAGCTTGCCAAGGAAATAAAGCATATGTTTCTGTTAATGTTCTTTGTAAAAAGAAACATACCTTCTATTATGAGATAACTAGAAAGCATCAATAGTGTAGCTTAAAAGGCACAGTCCTCAGGTAATGTAAATTTCTAGGGTTAAAAGATTGAAACAAAAACGTCCGTCTGGAAATAGGATTCTCAGGGCAGGCATCATGAGGCCCAGTTTAAGTTGTCACTTTAAACTCACTTCCCACATCACAGGGCCTCATCTGAGTCCTGGAGCCTCTTCTTCCAATACAGCTCCCTGCTAATGTATCTAGAAAGGCAGCAGAAGATGGTCCAAGTACCTGGGACCCTACCATCCATGAGGGAGATGTGGGTGGAGTTCCTAACCTGGCTTCTGCCTGGCTCGGCTCCAACTGTTGCAGGCACATAGGGAGTGAACAAGCAAATGAAAGATCACTCTCTTGCCGACTCCCTCTCCCTCTCTATCACCTTGCATTTCAAAATAAGTAAATAAGGGAAAATAAAATAGGACTCTCAAAAACAATCCACATGCAGTGGAAAAATTGGCTGGAAGAAAATATGCCCATTTATAAACAGACACAATAAAGTTACTTGTCTAACTTGATTTGGCTCCTGGTTGTGAAAGAAAAATTATCATTATTTGAGAAGACTATAAAGGAAAACTGATAGAGCTATGAGACTGCAGATTTGGGAAATACAATGAATCCCAACTAGGATAATTTTGTTTTCAAAAATTCACTTTTGACAACATACAAGTAAAACTGTGGATAATCAGACTATAGTAAGAAGCAACAAGAAAGTTAAGACAGTTCACCCTCAAGGAAAAATACAGCAAACTTCTCAGCATCTGCAAAGTCTGAAGGCAGCAGAAAACAGCTTCATGATTCTGAAAGTAATACTATCACTGTGGCATTGTGTAACCAAGTAGATTAACATTCAACAATAACTAAATTTTTAGGCAAGAAAAACCATAAACATTACCACCCTTACTAAGGAAATTAAAGAAAATACTTTAGACGAGAGAAAATTTCTAGGAGATTCCAGAAAGGAAATATAAAAATGAGAAGTATAATTTATGTGAAATAGTTTAGATATATTTAGCATTTTTTCCCAAAAATAATAAGTGATATTCTCAAGGAGTCAATAGTCAGGCACTATTATCTTCAATTTTTAAGAGGAAAAGGAAGCATGGACAGTTCAAAGAAATATTCCAAAACTAAGTTAGGCTTGCTCTATATTAAAGAAACAACTGGGCTGTACTCATTTGTGTCTATTAAAAATAATGTTTCTGTGAATGTTTAGATCATATTTTTTGTATACCCATGTACTAATTTCTTTTGGATATACAACAAACTGAAGAATTTCTTGGTCATATATGGGGCAAATTTGCATTCACATTATACTATTTCCAATATTTATGAAATAATCAGAAAATTCTAGAAGGGCTGTTGTCACAAAACAAGATGAGCTCATTTCTTAAACATCCTTATTTTATATCTCCCTTTGGTATACACCGATCATCTGTGCTGTCCCTTTCCTTAAGTCTGTGATATCATTAACATATATTAAAATATTATATGAAAATAATATTTTCTGAGTGATTAATATGTATTCAAGACTGTGGTAAACACAAGCATTATCATTTTTCATCTTCATGATGATCATCTATTATGCCCATTTCACAGGTAGGGAAGCTGAGGCTCAGTGAAATGAATATAGTCGTTCCCCATAGTCACACATCAAGGAAATGGACAGCAATGCAAGAGTAAAATAACGAAGATAGCACATCCTGGGCATCATTTCCAAAGATCATGGTCTCTGTGGAAAGAACCTAACTAAACGCAATATGTATCATATTGTTTATAGAATACTAAGTGTGTTAAGAGAGAGGGACTGTACTGTAATACAGAAACCTCTAAATATTGTTGCTTAAGTAAGACAAAAGCTTATTTATCTTTCATGTAATAGTCCAGCGATCCACAGCCAGGATGGAAGCTTCGCCACCTGGAACAATCGGCTGCCAAGATTTCTCAGACACTGCTATTTCCCAGCCAGAAGTAAAAGTGAAGAAAACATACAGGAAGTTAAGTCGCATGCATCACTTCTGTTCATATATCATTAACCTAAACTTCATTATACATCCACACCTAGAGACCAGGTAGGCTTAAAAATGTAGTCAGAAGGTAGGTAAAATACAGTCACCTGTCCAGCTGAAACTCAGAGGGTGTGGTTACTAAAAGAACAAAAACAGTTAATACAAACCATAAGTGGAAGCCTGTGGTCTCATTTCCTGGTCAATTCTGTCAGACACAGAGTATGTATTAATACATAAGAGGAAACCAACAGAATAGCAAGTGAAAATCAATTTGGGGGAGACCGAATGCCAATCTGAAGAGAATGAGCTAATTAAACAGTGGGAAGTCTTTTTAAAATATTTTAATCTGAAATATAACATGGAGACAAAAGTGCACAAATTACAAGTGCACAACTTTATGAACTTATGCAAATTAAGCACAGTCATATCAGAATCACCCAGGTTGATCACAGGTGGCAGCACCCCACCATCTCCCTCAAGCTCCTTCCCAATCCCTAACCTCACTCACCTCCACAAAGAACCACCACCACAACTTTTCAAAATAGATTACATTGCCTATTTTGTTATGCCACAATGTTTGTGGGATTTATGCATGTCATATTATGTAGCAGTATTTTAGTGTTTTTATTGCTGCCTACTATTCTATATTAGAATATGCCATAATTTATGTAATCATTTCCTCAAGATAGATGTTAAAGTTTTTTCCACTTCTGAGCTATTAGAAATAATAATACTACCTCAGTTTCTTTCATGGTTTTTCATGCAGCATTCATTTCTTTTGCATATATGCTCAAGGAGAAGAGTGTCTTCATATAACATATTTATAATCAACATTTATAGATTCAGCTAAACAGATTTTCTCAAAAGGATGTCTCAATGTATTGTCCTTCTAGCAGTACATAAACATTCTACATGCTGGGCATTCTCACCAACACTTGGGAATGTCAATTTTTGTCATTATAATCATTCTCCAATTAGTATTTGGGTAGCCCCCTTTGCTGACTATCTCTCCTCCTTGTCATTTACCCAATTTTAATTGGGTGGCCTGAATTTCATTTATTTATGACCACTCTTTTTTATTTTTTAATTTGCTTATTATTATTTTAATTGGACATAGTTACAGCATGCAGTATGGTAATTCAATACAAGCATTCAACATATTAAGATGAAATCAGGTTACTCTTTATCATCTAAATAGGAGTCCTTGGCCAGTGTGTAACTTTCTATTCAGTGAATAGCTTTTAATTTTTTGAATGAAGGGTGCCAAGAATAGTTGCATATTTTGAGAAATTAATCTTCCATGAATATATATATGAAAGTTAATCAGAGAGCTGTTAATCAGAAATGTTAAAAAAATATAACATATATATTCCTTGAGAAGGGTAATGAGGGTATAACTCAGACGGAGGGAACAATAACAGAAAAGAAAGGAAAAGGTTGACAGATATTTTATAAAGGATCACCTCATTCATTTATTTACTCAGTACAGAGAAATGTTGAAAACTAAGTCAGAAAAGCATGAGATTTAAGCCATAAATGACATAGAGTGATTACTCAATAAAAAAAGCAGTCCAAATTGGCTAAAATAGAAACTTAGGAAAATGAATCTTTGGAATTGCTGGGAGCATTTATTACCAAACCTGCAAGTCACGAGGATCACCAACTAGCAGCGAGGCCCAATTTTTTCCAACTTGGCATGCTATCATCCTTGCCATTATTAACAATTTCAGGCTCATTTTCTTTCAAATCATTTTGAAAAAGAAAAACAAAATGACATATATGCTTAAAGAAAGCAAGATTTAAAAAATAAGAAAGGGACAGATAATGATTTCCAAAAGGAAGATTTCATCAAGAAGGGAGATTTGAGGAGCAACTAACCTGGAATATGCATTTGTCAAAATATTTTTATTTCCTCCCACCCTAGCCACCATGCCTCTAATATTATAATTCTTAGTCTTAGTAAATAAGTTATAAAGAAAGGCTGCAAAATTTCCTCCGAATGATTACATCCAAATGCTTTTCAGGCTCAGGACCTTCATGGTACCAAGAGGAGATGATGAAACAGCTGGACAACCTGAAGGTGGAGCTGTCCCCACTGCGCTCGGCCAAAGTAACAGATGGCACTGCAGCCAAGCTCTCCAAGCCCAGAGATATCTGCAAATCATCGCCCAGACTGGAAAGAAAACCATAGGGAATTCTAGAAGGGCAAGAAGTACAAACCCCTTGACCCCAACCCAACAAGACTCATGCCACACCAGCTCAACAAGCATGAGGAGAATCTGAAGATCAAGAAGCAGCAGAAGGAGCAGCTGAACCCTCTACCGAAGCTTTATGGCATCAGTAAAAACATAAAACAGCTAAAAAAACGTTTTTCAGGTTCGAGTATTTGGCAAAGCAGCTAAGATGCCACTTGGGGGCTGGCATTGTGGAATAGACAGTTAAGCTGCTGCCAATGACACTGCATCCCATATCAGAGTGCCAGTTTGCATCTCAGCTGCTCCACTGCCATGCCAGCTGTCTGCCAAGGTCCTGGAAAAGCAGTGGAAGAAGGCCCAAGCACTTGGACCCTGGGCCTCCCATATGGGAAATGTGGCTGGAATTCCAGGATCCAGGCTTCAGCTTGGCCCAGCCCTAGGACTGTTTAGGGAGTAAACCAGAATGATCTGATCATTCCCCCCACTCCCAGTGTGTGTGTGTGTGTGTGTGTGTGTGTGTGTGTGACTCAAATAATAGAAATAAAACATTTTTAAAAAATAAACCATGCCAATTGGGACGCCTCCATCATATACCTGTGCCTGGGCTCAAGTCTTGGCTCTGCATTTAATTTTAGTTCTTCTTAATGCACACTCTAGAAGGCAACAGGTGATAGATCAAGTATTTGGGTTCCTGTCACCCACATGTGAAACCTACATTGAGTTTCCAGCTCTGGCTTTGGCCTGGCCCAGATCTGGTTGTTGTGGATATTTGGGTAATGAAACAGTGGATAGAAGATCTCTCTCTCTCTGTGTCTCTGTGTCTCTCTGTCTCTCTGTCTCTCTCTGTCTTACTCCCCTTTCAAATAAGATAAATAAATAAAAAGTTTTTAAAATGTTTTACACAGATATTAAGCTTTATGACATTGTCATCAACATTATCATCTAATATTTATTGAACACATACCATTCATTATTATAATGCATATATCCATGTGTTACGCACATCCCTTAATCTGCGTAAAGTCCTAAAAAATAAGTATTATTACTATCATTCCTAAACTGTACCTAGAGGAAAAGGAACAGAAAAGGTAAGCAATTTGCCCCAAACAACACTTCTAGTAAATCATGGAGCATGGATCTGAGCCAAGGCAGCCTAATTCTGGAGCCTGCTTTCATGAGCACTATTTTCTATCTTCTCCTTACCAGATATTATGTATCTACACTGATAGTTACAGTCCAGAAAAAGAAGAATCATAACAATTAGGATTTAAAGAAAAGAACCAGCATGCAGAAAACCCCATATGGTATGAAGTGCTCTTAAGGTCAGAAATGAAATTGAAACACGACAGTGGGTGATAAGTAAAAAGACCACTGAAAATACCTGACGTCTGTTCACGTGTCTCTTCTCCACACCCTCATCCTGGCCATCACTGGAATATCCATAATCATTAATTTCCTTCCTATTTCCAAACCATCACCCCTTCCAATTGATTCTTGAACCTACAGGCAGATGATCTTTTTTAAAAAGTTATGAGACAGTTCATGCCACTGTTCTTAAAAACATTCAATGGCTAGGCCAGTGCTGTGTCATAGTAGGCTAAGCTTCAACCTGCTGCGCTGGCATCCCATCTGAGCACTGGTTCATGTCCCAGCTACTCCTTTTCAGATCCAGCTCTCAGCATGTGGCCTGAGAAAGCAGTGGAAGATAGTCAAAGTGCTTGGGCCTCTGCACCTATGTGGGAGACCCAGAGGAAGCTCCTGGCTCCTGGCTTCAGATTGTTACCACTTCAGCAGTTGATACCATCTGGGGAATGAACCAGTAGATGGAAGATTTCTTTCTCTGTTTCCTTCTCTGTCATAACTCTACCTCTCAAATAAATAAATCTTTAAAAAAAAATTCATTGGCTTCTCACTACACCTAGGATAAAAATCCAAACAACACATTGGGGAACACCAAGTCCTCCAAAATCTGCATATTGTTAGAATTAATAAACCAATTCAGTAAAGTTGTGGGTTACAAAATAAACATACAAAAAAACAGTAGCTTTTTTTGTATACCAATGATGAACTTACAGAAAGAGAAATCAAGAAAGAAATTCCATTCACAATTGCCATACACACACAAAAAATATAAAAATTAGAAATAAATTTAACCAAACAAGTGAAAGATCTTTACAATGCAAATTATCAAATATTCATAAAAGAAGTCATCAGGGATACAAAAAACTGGAAAGGTATTCCTTGCTCATGGATTGGAAGAATCAATATCATTAAAATGCCTATACTAACTAAAGCAATCGACAGATTCAAAGCAATCCCTATCATAATACCAATGACATTCTTCACAGAATTAGAAAAAGCAATCCTAAAATTCACATGGAATCATGAAAGACCCAGAATAGCCAAGCCATCCTGAACAAGAAAAGTCAAGACTGAGGCATCACAATCCCTGACTTCAAAGCATACTACAAAGTTATAGTAATTAAAACAGCATGGTGCTGGCATATAAACCAATACCTATATCAATGGAGCAGAATAGAGTCCAGAGTTTAATCCACATACATACAGCGAACTGATTTTTGACAAAACTGCTCAGAACATACAGTGGAGTAATGATAATCTTTTCAACAAATGGTGCTGGAAAATCTGGATGTATGCACATAGAAGAATGAAATTAGATCTATACCTCTCTTCATATACAACAATAAAATTCAGAGAGAACAAAGACTTAAATTTAAGACCTCAGACTACGAAGTTTCTGGAAAAAAACATAGGGGAACACTCCAAGACATTGGTATAGGGAATGACTTCTTGTATAAGACCTCCACAGCACAAGCAACAAAAGCAAAACTAAACAAAGTGGACTACATCAAACTCAGAAGCTTTTGCACAGCAAGGAAATAATCAGTAGAGTGAAGAGACATCCAACAGAATGGGAAAAATATTTGCAAACCACCTATCCAACAAAGGATTAATATCCTGAATATATCAGCAACTTAACAAACTCAACAACAAAAAACAACCAATCCAGTTGAGAAATGGCCAAAAGACTTCAATACACAGCTCTCAAAAGAACAAATACAAATAGTCCACAAATATATGAAAAAAATGCTCAATATCACTAGCCATCAAGAAAATACAAATCAAAACCACAATGAGATATCACCTCACCCCTGTCAGAATGGCTAAAATCCAAAACACAGAGAGTAACAAATGGTGGCAAGGATGTGGAGCTAAGGGAACATTTATACACTGTTGGTGGGAATGTAAATTAATGTAACTACTATGGAAAACAGTGTGGCGATTTCTCTAAAAACTAGGAACAGACTTGCCATATGATGCAGCAATCTCACTACTGGGTATATAACCAAAATAAACACAATGAATCAGATACCTGTACTACCATGTTTATAGCAGCACTGTCCACAGTAGTCAATTTTTGGAATCAACCGAGGTATCTATCATCAAGTGAATGGATAAAGAAAATATGGCATATATATATACCATTGTATATTATTCAGCTATAAAAAATGAAATTCTGCCATTTGAAAAATGGACACAAATAGAAGACATTATGTGAAACTAACCAGGACTTGACCAAGAAAGACAAATACCATATGTTCTCCCTTAATATGTGGAAGCCAAAATTAAAAAAAAAAAAAGGAAAATGAAAGAAAAGTCTAGGTGTTTCCATACTGCTACAAATATAGTTTTGCAAAATGTTGTTCCTATAGTTTTAATGATCTATTACTATAAGAATGTTATACTACTATAATTTAATGGTTACTTTAAAATTTACTGTATATGGATGAAATGGTCATTTTCCATTCAATTATTGTCTATAGCTATTGTCTATATTCCCACTAAACTAGGGTCTTTTTTGTTTTTTACTTGTGAAACGTTTTATTCAGTGAAGTATTAAGCCTTTTTACTGCAATGTAAATCTAAAATTTTTTATCTCAAAAACTAAAAGAGAGAGAGGAAGTAGGGAGAAGAAAGGAGGATGGGAAGGAGAAAAAGGGAGGGAGGAAGGGAATATCACCATATTCCTAGAACTGTATCTGCAGATCACAGAAAATCTGTTAAAAACTAATTTTTTTTGACAAGCAGAGTGGACAGTGAGAGAGAGAGAGAGACAGAGAGAAAGGTCTTCCTTTTCCGTTGGTTCACCCACAAGTGTGCTGTGGCCAGCTCACCATGCTGATCTGAAGCCAGGAGCCAGGTACTTCTGGTCTCCCATGCAGGTGCAGGGCCCAAGGACTTGGGCCATACTCCACTGCACTCCCAGGCCATAGTAGAGAGCTGGACTGGAAGAGGGACAACCAGGACAGAATCTGGTGCCCCGACCGGGACTAGAACCTGGTGCGCCGGTGGTGCAGGTGGAGGATTAGCCTATTGAGCCGCGGTGCTGGCCTAAAAGCTAATTAATAACTAGAAAAAAGAAGAAAGAAAAAAATCTGCCTGCTGCCTCCCTTTCCACCTTCCCCATACCACACTTTCTACTTCTTAACCATGCACACTGCTATTCATGTCTGTCCTTTAAACAAATAAAGCCCTTCCCTTCCTGCTATGGTTAGAATGTATCTCTCCCAGATGTATGTGTTACCAATGGGACATTATTATGAACACGGGCCCTTAAAAAGTAGTTTGGCTATGAGGGCTCCTCCCTCTTGAATAGAATGAGCTGTGCTTATGAAGGGAGTAAGAAAGTTAAAGCTTATGAGAAAGAGAAAGTTCCTTCTTCCCTTTTTGTCTTCTGTCACATGAGGACACATCAATCTCCCTACTTCCTCCAAAGCATGTGGCCCTCACCAAAAACTCCAGTACTGTGATCTTGGATGCCCATACTTGGAACTGCAAGAAATAAACTTTTCTTCTTCATAAATTATCCTGTATTTTCTTACAACAGAACAAATGGATTGAGATATCACTGTAGGGTTTGCGACTACTATTGTCTGCCTAACCTGTTCTTTCTCCAGCAACTAAAAAGATTGGCTTCTTCTCATCCTTCACCCCAACATATTACACAGATACATCTTTGACCATCTGTCAGAGGTACTCCTCCCAACTTATTCTTAGCCAGACTGCCCCTGAGTACTCCTATAGTAGACTTCATCAAAGCTGTAAATTTATTACTTAGTTGTAAATGTAGCTCTCTGTCTTTCCCACTAGAATTAATCTTCATGACACTATTTGCCTGGCACCTGCTAAATACTGATAAGAAAATTTGATTAGATAATGTCATGAATCAATAAAGGACTCTCATGTTCCTGATCTTTGGTAATTGGGGGCACACTGAGGTCATTCACTGATATGAAATGTGGGAGGAAAAGAAAGGTTTGGATAGGAACATACTTCACTGAGGTATGCTTTGAATTTAGATGTTTGTAGGAGAAATGTCCGTGAAGTAGCTCAGAAGCAAGGGTCTGGGTTGAAAGAAAAGTCTGAATAATATCACACAGATTTAAATAAGAGCATAAGAATATAAAGCAATGGATATATAGATGAAAGGCCTTGAAAATATGCAGAACGAGGAAGAAAAGAAGATTAAGTTGCAAAAACAAGAAGGAAAAAGAAAAAAAAGAGTGGTGATGTTTGACACAGCAGTTAGTCACTCACTAATTGGGATATCAGCATCCTTTATTACAGTGCCTGGTTCAAGTG
Organism: Oryctolagus cuniculus; assembly: GCF_964237555.1. Classification (NCBI taxonomy): domain Eukaryota; kingdom Metazoa; phylum Chordata; class Mammalia; order Lagomorpha; family Leporidae; genus Oryctolagus; species Oryctolagus cuniculus. The sequence goes on along the minus strand of NC_091441.1, from coordinate 43,389,207 downwards.
CTAGCACCACTTCCAATTTCAGCTTCCTAGGAGACAGGTTATGATGGCTCAAATCCCAGCTGCCCATGTGGGAGACCTGGATAGTGTTCCACGCTCTTCCCTTAACTTGGCCCAGATCCTCTTATCGTGGGCATTTCAGGGAGTGAACCAGCCAATGGGAGCTCTATCTGTGTCTATATCTAATTAATAAAAGTTTAAACAAATGAACAATAAATAAATCATAAAATAAAATGTGACGGGATGAGAAGGAACATTCAAAGAGGTCAGAGGTTCCAGGAGAAGTCAGGGAAACATTTTTAAGAAAAATGAAAGCTAACATGAAGAGGGTCAAATTCTTACAACAGGCGAAGAAGGATGACAAATGAAAGGAGCCTTCAGATTTGGTGTTTAGGAAATCCTGGTGAGCTTTGGGAGAAAGAGCAACCCAGTAGAATAGGACACCAGAGATAAACATGTTTCAAATTTGTAGCTTTACTCAGGGCTTGGACTCTATCAAAATCTCTTTTTAGTGGCTTTAAAGACCTCTATGACACAGTAAGTATGACAAAACAAAAATCATTCAGTATCCCACCTAACAGCTTTGAGAAAGAAACAGTTATTCTGCATTGTTAAGATTTTCTAAAGAGAGAGTATCAAAGTCTGTTGAAAAGGCTGGTCTATTCAAACTTGCAGAACTAAGTAAGGAAACTGATTATCAGAAGCAAAAGCTACCAGGGTGCTTTCATAAATGAAAGCTGTACCACATAGACATTAAATAGGATAGAGATTTGAGAAGCAAAGGGTTATGACCAACAGCAGTTCAGAGCCTGCCAGGGTATGGCTGGCAATTCAGGATCACAGATGCCTTAACTTGCTCTAATCACAGAGTCCTTTTTGCTAAGTGCATTCATGTCGGTAGTCAGTAGAGATGCACCCATGCACTAAATTTTGCACCTGAGCTGAGTACAAGTAGTCTGGAGTATTTAATTTAACCCCCAGCCTGAGTTCAAAGACAGAACCATGCTGAAACAACCCCCCTTGTAAAGCCAAAAACTGATCTCAAACATAGATGGAATAGAGCCCAGAAAAGAGATTTTAGCACTGAATTAGCAATATAGCACTGGAAATAGAACAGGGAAGGGGCTTCTGAATAACCCGTTCTTGTTCTACTCTGTACTCCAATTCTCTGAGACATAATAATGCCACTCATTTAGGAAAATGTGGTTGTTTCAGCAGTATTTAGCAGCAAGAGGGCATTCCTACAACCGTTACCCATATTTTATTAATGAAAACTGCAGATTTCTCCTATCAACTATAATATTTTTAAAAAAGAGATGGAAAAACACTTTTATAAAATCTCTCTTTTGAGAACTAAACTTGGTCGAGGACAGTGTTTTGTGGAACAAAACAAGCTATCTGTTAATAGTAGAGATGTAGCAGATGGTATAAAAAGAAATATTTTTTCATCCTTTAGAGCATTTATTACGGAAGACACTGAGATGTAAAATTCCCAGCGGAAAGCCAAATAAAGAAAGGCATGGTGGAGGACCCGGGACAAATTCTGGACAGCTGCCCTCATTTCCTGTTTGTGAGAGCGGAGCAGTGGCAGCTGCTGGGTTCTGGGTTCTTTCCTGGAAGAGAAGCTAGGGCTGCTGTCTCTTCAGGGGCAGCTGCAGCAGCGGCTACAGGTGAGGTTGCCCTGGCGGTCTCCAAGGCAACGATGGAGCGGGCCAGGCGGGAGAAGGGGCCTCCACCCTGCCAAACCCCGCCGCGGCCTCCCAGACCCTCCAGGCGGGCGCGCTCAGCGCTCCAGCCCTGGGACCGTCCACCGCAAACATCACAGTTGTCAAGGCAACCGTCGGGGGAGGAAAGCCAAGGCCGTTTTCCCGCCGCGGTTCTCCACCCCCCAGTGCCCAGAGTGCCCAGTGCCAGGAGCAGATCTGAGTTCCCTTCACACGCGGCTGCGCCATCGGGGGCCCTCCGAGGAGCAGGGGACGCGCTGCGCCCCCGCGGGGCACCTGCAGCGGGCTGGGCGCGTGGGCGTCACCGCCGCCTGCTCCTCCTCTCCTTGCCACTCTCTGACAGGGCCTGGGCGGCGCGGTCCCACCCATGGTGCACGTGACCTCCCAAGAGCCTGCAAGCCGCAAAGGCAAATGTGCCCCACCCCATTCCATCCCCTGTGCGAAGCAAGGGCGAGGCGGCCTCGCGGGAGAGGCCCTCGCTGGCTGCCCCGCCTGATTTCCTCCTGTCTCCACCCAGAGACCTTCCCTTCTTCACTGTCCTCCCATGGCATTTGGGAAGCCAAGGGTCAGGGGCCCTCAGAGAAGGCGGCTCGGGCAGCAGGCGACAGATGAGCAGTGCTTTCTGCGGGGCTCTGGAGAGGGGTTGGGGGCTGCGGTTGATGGCTGTCACCCTTGCCCACGTAAATCCACTACCCGTGACAGACGAATTCGAACTGCGCACTGAAACTATTTTGCTCAGAGCCTAAAAGCACAGAATCCTCTATTTACCGGAGCAAAATCATCTCAGATGATGAGGAGAATCTGTGGTAGCGGCTAAATGGGGTCTGTTGCCTGGCTTTCAAATGCGTCAAAGGGCGCCAAAAGTTTGGGGTCGGGTGAGGTGAGTACTCTTATTTAGCTCTACACAAAAAGCCAAAGAAAACTACTTTTAATTCTCTGCTTGAAATGTTTGAAGGCAGTTTTTTATACAGTAGACAATATGAATCTACCCTCTTAAGCAGTAATTAATATTTTACTGCCATAACCAGGATTTTCCAAAATAAATGTTTTCTATTATGACCTTTTAATATAATCTTCATTTTTTTAAAAGTTAAGAAACCCATAATCAGTGAATGTTTCTAAATATAGGATTTGCCGAATAGAATTAGTTTGCAAGTCTGCTTAAGCAATTATGTAATGAGTTTTCTAAAGATTTATTTATTTATTTGAAAGTCAGAGTTAGAAGCGGAGATGCACATAAGGAGAGAGGTCTTCAATATGCAGATTCACTCCCCAGCTGGTCACAATGGCCTCCCTGGCAGGAGCCAGGAGCCAGGAGCCAGGAGCCAGGAGCTTCTTGTGGGTCTCCCACATGCATGACAGGGACCCAAGAACTTAGCTTCTTCCACTGCTCTTCCCAAGCCATTAGCAGGGAGCTGGATCAGAAGTGGAGCATCTGGGACACAAACCTGCACTCATATGGAATGCTGGTGTTACAGGCAGTGGCTTTACCCACTAAGTCACAACACTAGCTCCAAAATGATTTCCTATGTATACCTGATCTTTACCATAATGAACCAAATTTGAGTTTTGAGATTAGATATGCCTTAGAATAGAAATTACTTGATTGTTAATTTAGATATGCCATGTGTCTCTGCATTGATATATTAAATTTTTTACTCTAAGACAGTCATTTCTAGGCTTTGCTAAAGGATATCACTTTAAATGTGATGCAGTAAGTGCAAGATTAGTAAAGGCAATATATTTCTAATTTAGTCATTTCCAAACTGCCAAACTATTTCTATATTATCAGAAATCTTCCTACTATCTCTCTAAGGATATTACCCATATCCTCAAATGCCAAATTTGCTTTTTCTCCACCGTTTCCCAACCATTGATAAATGCAAATGTCAATTTCAACTGGAAGACAGATCTGTGTATAAATCCTAAGCTGTGTATGAACTGGTGTTTAATACCTCAGGTTATGTCTTCAGAAAATCACAGCAGCAAACTGATGATCAGAGGGCTACAGATTCCAATGTGTAGAAGTTTAATTGAAGGGGAAGGTAACTAGAAAAGCTTTTAGCTTTCTATTTGCTTCATTTGATACTTGAACAGATTAGCCCACTATTTTACTCTTCATATATTTCACAGTGTTATAAGCTCTCTGCAGATCCAGCATGTTTCAGTTGGATCTCAATCTTTGCATATTCAATTACTGTCCTGTTATCCTCAAGGCACAATATATAGGGACTTTAAATTTAGAATGTATCATACAGGTCCTTATGAAAGCCTTCAAGATGAATAATTACTGGATCAATCAATATTTGTGTGTACTAGAGTTGAGAGGAAAAAGGGAAAAGCATATTAAGATGATTTCAAAGAACATAGAAAAAGACATAATATACCTAATATACAATCTCCTTTAAAAGCATATATCTCTCATCTAGATAATATAATCCGAGGTGAATTTTTTATCATTGCTTTTTATCACTTTTCAAGAAATCTACAATAACCAGGTATTAATTGAATAATAAATATTTTTAAATTGATAAATATTTTATTTTATTTTTATTTTTCTGAAAGGCAGGTAGAGAGATTCCAACCACTATTTTCCTCCCCAAATATCTACCTACAGACAAGACTGGGCAAAGCCAAGGCTCTTTCCTGTTCTTCCATATGGGTGGCAAGGATCCAAGCATTGGAACCATCTAATTCCTCCAAATCAGCAAAATTAGCAGGACATTGGATTGGAAGCAGATGTGGGACTCAAACCTAGGCACTCTGATACGAGATACGGGCATTCCAAGTGGTGGTTTAGCCCACTGCTTCAAAAGTGACTGCCCCTATTTGTGTGGTTTTTTTTTTTTTTTTTTTTTTTTTTTTTTTACAGGCAGAGTGGACAGTGAGAGAGAGAGAGAGACAAAGAGAAAGGTCTTTACAGTTGGTTCACCCTCCAATGGCCACTGTGGCCGGTGTACCGCGCTGATCCAAAGCCAGGAGCCAGGTGCTTCCTCCTGGTCTCCCATGTGGATGCAGGGCCCAGGCACTTGGGCCATCCTCCACTGCACTCCCGGGCCACAGCAGAGAGCTGGACTGGAAGAGGGGCAACCGGGACAGAATCCGGCGCCCGGCGCCGCAGGCGGAGGATTAGCCTATTGAGCCGCAACGCCAGCCTCTATTTGTGCTTTAAAAGAATACTATACACTTCTGTATTTTAAGCTATTGGTTTGATTAACACCAGTGTATTTTTTCAATACCTTTATTTTTTAAAGTTTACTATATACTAGAATAAAGCTAACTGATTGAAATTTACAAAATATATCTTTCCAAGAGTTGGGAAATTTTTTCAAGTTCTTAAAAACCAATGTAGAACCTGAGGTATTAGCTTATGAAAATAATTTTATAATACCAGAAACTGTTACATTTAAAATATTTGTTAATGTTATAAAATTTTCAAGCCTGCAAAGAATTATATGGTGAAAAGCTAACAGTTTTCATCTACTGCTGAATCAGAATAAAACCACATCTTAGTTTATCTTGGCCAACAGGTACCAACATATTTATAAGTTGGAGTTAAAGTTTCCACAAAAAGGCATCAATAAACAATAAAACATAAATATCAACATTATAATGTATCAAAAGTCAACTTTAAAAAATAGACAACTTATAATTTCTATTTCAATGGGGCATGTTACATTAAAAGACGAATCTTATACCTGGATCTGAAGTAAATAAGTTCTATCAGAATGGGGGTAATGAAAAATATTAGTCTTTTACCTAAGGTAGATTACATGAAAATTTGTCTATCTGCATTTCCCAAAAGTCCCATTATCAGAAGTACATCATCTAAATCTGAGCTGATATTAAATGTCCATAAATGGAATCACATCCAGTAGCATCTGCAGATTCAAGGATAGTCCTCTTATCTCAAGATCTTAAATTTAATCACATCTTCAAAGTCAATTTTGCCCTTCAGGTAAAATATTCACAGGAACTGGTGATCAGAAAGAGGATATCTGTTGAAGGGGCATTATATGTCTGCTATTGTACTCAAACATTTTATTGAATAAAAGAAGTTAGATATTGTATTTTCTAACACTTCAAGCTATTTTTAGTACTCTGAATAGAAAAAAATCAGGCTCAGAAAAAAGCAAGGTAAAACTAACTTTTTAAAATCACAAATTATGAAATATGTGTAGTGTACAATACTAATTATTAAAAGAGAATTTCCAAGATTTTCATCTCTAACTTACTATGGCAGCTCATGAACTATCAATAAGCCCTAATGATAAAGTCTGTCATCTCTATGGTAACTAAATTGCATGTTATTCTTTTTACATTTCCAGCTAGTATCATATTTACTTAGTTTGCAACCTCTAAGCAGGTTACTAATTTGGGCATTGAATATGTCATTAAAGAGAAATGTTAAAGCCAGTGGAGAATTAAATATCATAAACATATATCAAAACCATACATGTGTTTTCTCTGTCAGATATTGTAGAATCAGTTCCACTTAGGTAGAATTATAAGAATGGAGATTTGTAGCATTTGTGATATAGGAAATATTAATTATCTGAACCACATTTTATCATACTACCGTAAACTCTAACTTTCCTCCTAGAATCAAAGGCTTCACTTTCTTGATGACTGTAATAAACAACCTTAATATAACTAATCACTTTTTAATTAATACATTTTATTGTTCCTATTTTACATATATATTGCCTTTAAATCTGGATAGGGAAAACATATTTCACTTAATACTTCAACAATTGCTAATCTATGATTTTACATGTATGTGTATAACATACGTATAAGCATGTGTGTAAAATTAGTGTTGTTTTTACCAAAACCTATTTTTCAGGAAACAGAATGTAGTTCTCTTTGCATAACCATTAGTAGGCTCAGATGGTTCAAGAAATAATGCAAATAGTAAAGTTCTTCTTGGAATAGTGAATATATTTGTACATAATGTCCTGTTTTGAACAACTTAAGAGATTTGGGGTTAACAGCTGAATCTAAATCATTCATCCCCACATAATTCTAAGTAGCAATAAAAAATATTGTAGTTTCCAGGGTGTTTCCTCTGCATCCTCTTCCAAGAAGTGATCCCTCAATATCTGACTTACCATAGTCTTGGCTTTAGGTTTAATTTGGGTTAATAGAGAAAAAAGAAAGAGAGAGAGAAACTGGCCCAAGGGTGAAAGCTAAAGTAAATATTTGTCTACTAATAACCCTATTTCATTTCTTCCTCCTCCACAAAGATATACCAATTGATATATATTTGAATGTAGTTATTTAGAAAAGTCAGAATCTTTGAGCATGAACTTCATATTAAAACACTACTTTTATCAAACTCTTGGAACTATTCCACAGCAGCAGAGTTTGGTGCAGTAGTTAAGACTCAGCTTAGAAGCTGCAGCCTATATTGGAGTGCTTGTGTTTCAGTCCTGGATCCACTCCTGATTCCAGCTTCCTAATATGTACACTGGGTAGCACCAGGTAATAACTCAGGTACTTGAATCCCTGCCACCCACACAGAAGCCCAAAATTGAGTTCCTGGCTCCTGGTTCCTGTTTGACCCAGCTCTAACTGTTGTGGGGATTTGGGAAGTGACACATTGGATAGGACTTCTCTGTCTCTGTCTCTCTCCATCTTCTTCTCAAATACAATAAATAGATAAAAATAAAGGAAGAATGTGATTATATAAATAGATATAGAAAAAACACTTGACTAAAAGCCAGCACTCTCTCACGACAATAAAAGCACACAAGAGATTGAAGTAAACTCCCTCCATCTGATAGAAAGAATCTGCAATAAATCAATAGCTAACATAATATGTAACAGCTCCATAAGATCAGGAAGGAGACAACAGGCACCCATCATTTCTGTGTAACACTGTGGTAGAGGTTCTAACCACAGAAAATAGGCAAGAAAAATGGAGCATTTGTATTTGAAATGAATAGGTATAATTATCTATTTTTACAGGTGGCATGATCTTATACACAGAATATCCTAAAGAATCTAACAAAAACTGATAAAATTAATAAGTTTAGCAAATTTGAACACAAGATTGATATAGAAACATCAGGGCCGGCGCCGCAGCTCAATAGGCTAATCCTCCGCCTTGCGGCGCCGGCACCCCGGGTTCTAGTTCCGGTTGGGGCGCCGGATTCTGTCCCGGTTGCCCCTCTTCCAGGCCAGCTCTCTGCTATGGCCCAGGAGTGCAGTGGAGGATGGCCCAGGTCCTTGGGCCCTGCACCCACATGGGAGACCAGGAGAAGCACCTGGCTCCTGGCTTCAGATCAGCGCGATGCGCCAGCCGCAGCACACCAGCCGTGGCGGCCATTGGAAGGTGAACCAACGGCAAAAGGATGACCTTTCTCTCTGTCTCTCTGTCTCTCTCACTGTCCACTCTGCCTGTCAAAAAAAAAAAAAAAAAAAAAAAAAGAAAGAAAAGAAAAGAAAAAAGAAAAAAAAGGAAAAGAAACCAATGAAAAACTTGAGAATCAAATTAAGAAGACATACCATTTAAAATACCATAAAAATGGAATGTTTAAGAAAGTGATCAACTCATAAACTGAAAACTTACAAAACACTGTTGAAATCAATTAGAGAAGGCTTAAATGAATGGAAATGCATTCTAATTTGATAAATTGGAAGATTCAATGTTTTCAGGATGTCAATTTTTCCCAAATTAACCAAGAGACCCAACAAAATCCTTTCCAAAATTCCAAAGGTCTTATTTTTAGAAGAAATTGGCAAACTGATCATAAAATTCACATGGAAATGCAAGGGATTCAGAAAAGTCAAATAATCAAAAAATAATAAAATTGAAAATCCATGCTTCCCAATCTCAAAATTTATTACAAAAGTACAACAATCAAGACAGTGTGGTATTGGTATCAAGACAGACAAATAGAACAATGGGATTTCATTGAGCATCCAGAAGCAAACCTATGCATCTATGTCAAATGATTTTTGTTAAGGCACCAAGACAATTCAGTAGATGAAAGAATAATCTTAATACATTTTGCTCTAACACTAGATACACACATGCAAAAGAATTCATCTGGACTCCTACTTCATACCATATCCAAAAATTAAAACCAAGCAACAGCTGTATGTCCAGCCTTGAGGTTCCTGGGTTTGATACCCAGCCCCAGCTCCTGACTCCCAGCTTCATGCTAATGAAGACCCATGGAAGCAGTAGTGAGAGCTCAAATAACTGGATTCCTGCTACTCACAAGAGATCTGGATTGAATTCCTGGTTCCTCTGGCCTTGGCCTACTTCCAGCTTTTGCAGGCATTTGGGGAGTAAATCAGAAGAGAGATGCACTCCATATCTGTATCTCCTTCTCATATAAAAGTTTAAAAAACAACTGCAAAGAATCTAGGATCGTACCTACTAACAAGCTAACTATTTAGACTACCATAATTTCCTGGATGGTGGCAGAAGACACAAGACTGTAGCATCAGAGACAAAGGACCACTCATTACAGGAATAGCAGTGGCTAGAGTACCTATGTTTGAATAGTTGTCAAATCCCCAGTTCTCACAAAACAACGTGAAAGAATGGAGGCCAGATGATGCCTGCTCACAAAGGGAGGTAAATTACATGCAATCCTGAGCTCAGGGAAGCTAAATCTTTTATAACTGATAGTAAGCTTCCTTGAACTTTTTACCTAGCAATAGATCGTCTTTATCAAACTGGACACTGAACAAAATTTGCCCCCTACTCCACAAGGAGATGCTATATCATTTAAGGCTGTTCATTCTATATTACCCTTGAGAAGACAGTCCAGAACAAGGGCCATCAGATCCTTTGCTCATGAGCATGCGAAAATGCTAGAGATCCGTGGAGAACTGTCTTCCAACATTTCTCAAATTCTCTCCTAGTTCAGGGCTGACTACAGAAAGTTATTAAATCAAATTTATAGAATCTATTGTGAATTTATTACAAATAATTTCATGTGGCCTTCATAGAATCTTACCATTATTATCTTCATCTTTCTGCTAAAGATGTCAGATGGCCCACATCAGATTCACAGAGAACTATCATCACTGGTGATTTGCAAAGGAAGACTTCAACATGGTACATAAACCTACTGTACTTAACTTCCCCTATCTGGAGTAAAGTTTCTCTTCTCAAGAATTAGAATCAAAACAAAAGACTGAGGCATCCAGAAATTGGTGCCATAACAAGAATATGTCCAGTGCAAACTAAAACCATGGAAGATAATTAGCAAAAAATCTTATTTTTTCAAATGGTAATCTCCGGAGAAAAGAATGGAACATTTATGCAAAGGCCAGCATTCCCAAGCCACATGAAACCCTACAAAAGGGAAAGACAAGCTTTACAGCTCTCATCAGAGTCTACTTCTTTCAATTGTGTTTCAGGAAAAAGTTCATTTTCCGTAAAATTCTCTTTATGTCCCCAGGAAATTTCATGTTTTCTTTAACTTTTTAAAATGTATGGCTTTTGCATCTTTTAATCCCAGAAAAAATTTGAATACAATTTACCATCCTAAGAACATTAAGCCACTCAAACCATGAACTATTTCCTGCTTCACCAAAAGGATAAGTGCGACTGTCATGAACTCCTTTAACTGTACCTAAAAAGACCTGTCATATCAATTGTTTACTAGAACATATATGTATATGGTAGCAATTTCATTTAGATTGAATGCCTATTTCATAGGTCAATTAATAGTCTTCTGATGGAAAGAAGTGTTTTTTCCCTCACTTCATGTTAGGGATTATATTTAAAACTAGGCTTTACAACCTTATGAGGCATAATCATGCTTGCTTTGGAAAAGCTATCTGCAGTTCTGAAAATTGTCACTTTGCTTTTGGAATCTTTTTGGTCTTTACTGACAAAAATGATCCACTTTATTATGGAAAGTGTTATTTTACTCCTGCTATGTCAGACAGTTTTGATTGCTTTACAAAGAGATCACAATGCTTTTTCCTTTTTTGACATATTTAAGTGAAAACTTTGATAATGTCAAGCCACTGTTTGATAGTTTCATAATTGCTAATGTATAAGGGAAATACGGTAAATAGAATCTGTCAAATATAACCCAATTTTCAGATGCTCATCATCATATTTTCTATGTAACTTTTCTTTCTGGGCTGCTGGATAAAAATATTACACTTGCAAATCCTCTCGTCCTGACATATATACAATTTTAATTATTCTCCTCATTGAATTATGAGTACATTATCTATAGACTTCAACAAATCATTTTGTTCTCCTGGTGTATGTTTGTACATTCAGGATAAAGTACAACAGAGGTAATGTTAATTATGTATAATGTAATGGAGGTTGCAACACCGATATGCAAATTTCACAATTATAAATAATATTATGAGACCCGGCCTGACCTGCTCCTGATTTACTGGATGTTAGTAATATAAATGACTAATATAGCCCTCATGGTCCTTCAACAACCAAGAATATAAAAGTCATGAACCAAAAAGATGTAATGGTATCTGATAATGAAGATACCATAATTAATCATATTTCCTGCTTATTAAATATATATATATATAAGTTCATATATTTTTCCTCTGAACAGCTGATCTTACAGTGGACCATTTGATACTCAGCCAGGTTTAAAGTAGGTCAAAGGTTTTGTTTTAAGAAAAACTCCTGTGTGTTAACATACTCTTGGTGTGTTAACAACCTGAAAGGAAAGATTTTAACCCATTCCTTTGACTATCATGCACCTAGCCCTGCTGGGACCTAGTATGTGGCCAACAAAAGATCATGGTCCCTAAATATGTATATTTCTCTAGTCCTTTTCTTTAATCTTAGCATCCTCCTGACTCCCAAGGAGATAACATTTATGAGCATGAACTGCCAGTCCAGCTGTGCTCTCTGTATTTCTAATTCTTACTGATACTTTCCTGCTGGAAAATTTTCTCTGAATGTAGTAAAATTCTTAAAGATTAACATTTACAAAATAAACACTTTACTGTGTAGGAATTAACATCAAACACAAACCTGCATCACATTTCCTCTACCATTTATCACTATTGTACTATGTTCTGGAATCAACTTTGGAGTCCTTTTCCTCTCTCTTCCTTTCATCCCTACTATCAAATGTAAAACTCTCTTAGCTGCTTAGAAACATGTTTAATTTATAGTAATGCTGAAATTATTAATGAATTATAGACATAGTATAAGAGCAAATAGTACTCAAAGTTGCATTATAATATAGTTGATACATTAACCCCAAGACCCATGTCTTGCTCCTTTTGCACAAATTTTAAAAATTAGTCAGTGGCACTAATCCTGTCTTTATATTTTCATTGCAACTACCTCTACCTTATGACTGAACTACCAAAACAGAAATGTTCTATTGGTTTGGGTATCCCCACTTAGTCATTTTATGTTATTTAAAATTTTATTTTATTTAAAAGTTAGAGACAGATGGAGATACAGAGATCTCCCATCTGCTGGTTCACTTCCCTAAATGACTACAACAATTGGAGCCACGCCAGGTTAAAGCCAGGAGCCAGGAGCTTCTCCCAGGTCTTCCACTTGGGTGCAGCAGCCCAAGCACTTGGGCCATTTTCCCCTGCTTTTCCCAGGTGCATTAGAAGGGACCTGGTCAGAAGTGGAGCATCAGGGACACAAACCAGTGCCCATATGGCATTCCAGTGTCCCAGGCTGCAGCTTAACACATTATACCACAACACAGGCCCCATGTCTTTATTTTATTCTGCTTGCTTTCCCACATTGATCGAGATCATGTTCTGTTCTGCCATATTCCAACATAATCTCTTAAAGTACCAATCATCAGTTGAATAAAGTCTGAACCCTTTATTTTAACATTTGAGATCCTCCTATAATAACTAAAGCATAAAATAACAGCGATCGGACTAGGAATTAGATGAGTAAACAAATTTACCCACCACTAATTACATTAATTTACCTCTAAATCTCCTTCTTTAAAGTAAATACATGAAACAAATGCCTAGTTATAGAATCACATGTCTGCCTTTGAAATCTGCGCTTCCATTACTTCACCATGCACTCTCTTCTTTCCAGGCCAATGAAACTGCCTTTCCATAGAAAATCATGTTGTAAGTATTATACCTGTCAAATTTTTGCCATCACCATTCCTCTCTGCATGCAATACTTCACTATTACCCCCAATAATATATTAGCCATATATCTCGATTATATATTTCAAAAAAATTTTCTTAACTAGAACATAAAACCACATCCTATGAACTTCCAAAACACACATATTTTGCTTGTCTTGGTACTGTACAAACATTCCTTTATATTGTATCTGTTCTTTAAAAAGTATTTCATTATAGCAATTATAGATGCACAGCATGAGTAGAAGGTACAGAGATTTCCCATACACACTTTTTTTTTTTTTGACAGAGTTAGACAGTGAGAGAGAGAGAGAGAAAGAGAAAGGTTTTCCTTCCTTTCCTTCCATTGGTTCACTCCCCAAATGGCAGCCACAGTTGGTGCGCTGCGGCTGGTACGCTGCGCCGATCCAAAGCCAGGAGCCAGGTGCTTCCTCCTGGTCTCCCATGCAGGTGCAGGGCCCAAGCACCTGGGCCATCCTCCACTGCCTTCCCGGGCCACAGCAGAGAGCTGGACTGGAAGAAGAGCAACAGGGACAGAATGCAGTGCCCCAACCACAACTAGAACCCGGGGTGCTGGCGCCACAGGCAGAGGATTAGCCTAGTGAGCTACGGTGCCAGCCCTACAACATGTGCCTAACCTTCCTCACCATCCACTTGCCACACCAGTGCGGTATACTTGTTCTGAGTGATAAACCTACATTGACATATCATTAGCAACCAAAGTTCATAGGCTACATTAGGGTTCACTCACAGTGCTGTATATCTTAGAGGTTGTGACAAATATATAATGAAATGTATTCACCATCAACATAAAATCAAGAGCAGTTTCAGTGCCCTGAAAATCCTTTATGCTTTGCCTACCATACTTCCTTCATCCTTAAACCCAAGGAAACACTGATACTTTTTCTATATCCATAGTTCTGTCTTTTCCAGAGTGTCAAATAGTTGGAATCATACAGTATGTGGCCTGTTCAGGCTGGTTTCTTTTAGTTAGTAATAGGCACTAAAATTTCTCCCATGTCTTTTCATAGCTTGGGACTCATTTCCATTTAGGGCTGAAAAATATCCCATCGTCTGGATATGCCAGTTATTTTATCTACTTAGCTACTGAAGGACTTCCTGGTTGCTTCCAAGTCTGGAAAGTTATATAAAAAACTTCTATAAAAATCCATGTGCAGGGGGCCGGCACTGTGGCTCACTTGGTTAATCCTCCGCCTGTGGCGCCAGCATCCCATATGGGTGCCAGGTTCTAGCCCCAGTTGTCCCTCTTCCAGTCCAGCTCTCTGCTGTGGCCCAGGAGGGCAATGGAGGATGGCCCAAGGGCTTGAGCCCCTGCATCCGCATGGGAGACTAGGAGGAAGCACCTGGATCCTGGCTTCAGATCGGCGCAGAGCCGGCCGTTGCGGCCATTTGGGGGGGTGAGCCAACAGAAGGAAGACCTTTCTGTCTGTCTCTCTCTCTCTGTCTATAACTCTACCTGTCAAAAATTAAATAAAAAATAAAAAAAAATGCATGTGCAGGTTTTTGTGTGGACCCAAGTTTTCAACTGCTTTGGATAAATACCAATGATTCCATGATAAAAGTATGTTTAGTTTTTTTTTCTTTTTTTCTTTTGTTTAACTTGTATTTAATAAATATAAATTTCCAAAGTACAGCCTTTTGGTTTACAGTGCCTTTTCCTCCCCATAACTTCCCTCCCACCCGCAGCCCTCCCATCTCCCACTCCCTCTTCCATTCCATTCACATCAAGATTCATTTTCAATTATCTTTATATACAGAAGATCAATTTAGTATATATTAAGTAAAGATTTCAACAGTTTGCACCCACACAGAAACACAAAGTGTAAAGTACTGTTTGAGTACTAGTTATGGCATTAATTTACATTGTACAACACATTAAGGACAGAGATCCTACATAGGGAGTAAGAACACAGTGACTCCTGTTGTTGACTTAACAAATTGACACTCTTGTTTATGGCATCAGTAATTACCCGAGGCTCTAGTCATGAGTTTCCAAGGCTATGGAAGCCTTTTGAGTTTACCAACTCTGATCTTATTTAGACAAGGTCATAGTCAAAGTGGAAGTTTTGTAGGAAACTGCGAGACGGCCTTCCAAAGAGGCTGTGCTATTTAGTATTCCTATTGCACAACATCCTCTCTACCATTTGGTCTTAGTAGTGTTTAGAATTTTTGCAGCCCTCTAATAGGTATGTAGTTATATCTCATGGTTATTTTAATTTTCTGTTTTCTCTCTTTTAAAATGTATTTATTTGAAGGGCAGAGTTAGAGAGAAGTGAGATCTTCTGTTTCATCTACTGGTTCACTCTCACACACGGCCACACTAGCCAGAGCTGGGCCTACCAGAAACTAGGAACCTAAAACTGCATCTGGATCTCCCATGTGAGTGGCAGGGGCCCAAGTACTTGGGTCATCTCCCATAGTCTTCCCAGGATCAGAAAATAAGCAGCTGAGACTCAAACCAGTGCTCTGATATAGGATAGGTGTGTTGCAAACAGCAGACTTAACTCACCATACTGCAATGCCAACCCCTTAATTTGCCATTGTCTAAGAACCTATCATGTCCAATATTGTAGCTCTTTTTGTACACATTATATCCCCATGTTAATTACAAACCTCTTAAGAGCAGTAAAACTCATTCATCTTTCTGTCATCCATTGAATGTAGTATAATGCCTTATATATACATGCCACTCAAATAATTGTTAGAGTAAGGTCAGGACTGTACTACAAAAATGAAAGAAGGGCCAGTGCTGCAGCTCACTAGGCAAATCCTCCGCCTGCAATGCCACCACCCCGGGTTCTAGTCCCAGTCGGGGCACCAGATTTTGTGCCAGTTGCTCCTCTTCCAGTCTATCTCTCTGCTGTGGCCTGGGAAGGCAGTGGAGGATGGCCCAAGTGCTTGGGCCCTGCACCCGCATGGGAGACCAGGAGGAAGCACCTGGCTCCTGGCTTCAGATCGGCATAGCGCACTGGCTGTAGCGGCCATTTGAGGGGTGAACCAACGGAAAAGGAAGACCTTTGTCTCTGTCTCTCTCTCTCACTGTCTAACTCTGCCTGTCAAAAAAAAAAAAAAAAAAAAAAAAAAAAAAAAAAAAGAAGGCCTGTCTCCATGGATCAGAATGGCAAATTCAGCCTCAGAAGTGTCTAATGCCAGATGTAGGCATTTCTGAGATTTGTAGTAATTTTGTGTAATATAGGTATTATCTTATTTTTACGTATTGTATGTAATTTTATGTATTATTTTGGAAAATAATCTTTATTTGTATTCTTCCTGATTAAAAGATCAGATTTATGAACTCAAAGTATATAACCTTAATGCACCTTTTGTTTTTTTGTTTGCATAGACAGAAGGTGATTAAAGGCAAAGTGAGCTATATTTATAATATTAATTCCTGTTCAGGACCTCTAGAAACATTGGGTCATTAAGTTCATTTGCTCATCAAATATTTACTGAATGTTTACCATATAAAAGGTGATAATCTGGAACAGGTAAGTATAATCAAAGAAAGTCCCTACTGATGAAGTCGCTAACTAAGTTATACATTAAAGTTCTTCCCCCATCTCTAATAATACATATTAAGATACCCCATCCATTGTACTTTGAGTTAACATATTCTATTTCAGAAATAAACCAACCATCTAAAACAATACAATGAAACAGTTTAAGCTGAGTTGAAATACTGGTTTTCTTCATGAGTTATAAAATTAATACATATTTTAAATATTTAAATCAACAAGACTCACACTAGCAATGCCCTACAGGTTTGGAGATGCCTTTTTAAGTGTCCTTTTGAGTGTTGCCATGACTTCATCATGTTTCCCATCCAAATACCACATTTGACAACTGTGTGTATGAGTTTTTTTAAGTTACAATTCTAATAGTAGAGAAAGTTATACATATACATATATGCATACATAATACTTATAATACACATATAAGTATTAGATTTACTGCACATACATATACATTTACTGCCAAATGAATTTCAATATCTCTGTTTTGGCAGGAATTCAGATTTATAAACAGTAAGCTTCTGTCTGGAATTGTGATCTATATAAAGAGGCAAGAAATACTAATTGATATTCACCATAATTCCAAGAACTAAGAATGTTTATCTTTAGATAAGGATATCTAGGGGCCATCTGTAGCACATCTCATGGAAATAAAAGCTTAGACTATAAATTAGTCTCTTAAAATGTAATGCAACTGGACAATATATATATGTATATATATGAGTTTATGCATCTCCTAAATGTTCTTCTATAAATTATTGTCAAATAATAGCTATAACTTCACTAAAATTTTTATTATGTTTATATATCCAGCATTTATATGAATGAATGTACTGGGTAAGACCAGTTACAATGAGTAAAATGCATGCTTTGAATTGTTGGTAGTATTTGCCAGGTTATAACGAATCAATCTCTTCATCATCCTTGTGGTTTATAGTCATAAACTGAGTTGGATGAGTCAAAAAAAGAGTCCAAAGACAATATTAATGTGAAAAAGTAGTGAATGGAAGTTTTAGATTTTTGTTATTTAAAATTAAAACAATACTTTAATTTAAATATATATAACTAATTTTGATCCTTTTAGAATTATGTGTTTTATTGTAATTATATATTTCCCTATCTAAAATATGGTATTTAGATTAGTATATTATAGCAATTATTTTGTATTTTTAAATAATGACAAATAGTATTTCTTAGAAAGATTTCTGGATCACAATGCAAAACTGTTTCATATACAATTATAAATATATGTTAAAACAGTCAAAGAAACCCACTGGGCCCCATGAATCAAAAGTAGCCCATGTTATGTAAGTGCTAGGGAGATATTGATCAAAAATCACCAAACACGCTAATAAACTTTAGTTTTAAATAATAGGAAATAGGATCTATATGTTCTTAAATATATGGCTACATAATTATGGCACAGTTTCACATGGTCCTGGTTTTATATGATAAAGCATAAACATGCGAGTGTATGCCTTCCCAATTCTACTAGCTTCATAGTTTCAGAGTGTATTATCAGTAGGAAAATAGTAGTTACATCCCATTAACTTCACTTGGTTTGTCTACACCTTTGGGAAACTGAATTATACAATTCCAAAGAAAATACATACTGAGATAATATGTTATGGCAAGATAGGATAAAACAACTGATCACTCATGTCAATGAAGACAATTTTTCCATAATGAACAGAATAGCCTATTTTAAATTACTTCTACAACTAACATTTCATACACAAAAATGTTCAGAGGCAATGTTGTTACAGATTTTGTTCTGTGCCAAGAAGATTCCATTATGATCCAAATAAGCACTTTCTATTTTTATCCTCTGGCATCATCCCCATATCAGGTCTATCCCTCTGGTAATTGCAAGATGGCCTCAGAAGTCCCAGGTTGGCAGGGAGTGGTGGGGGGTGGGAGGGTGGCATTTGGCACAGTGGTTGAGATCTCTCTTATGATGCCTGCATTCTTTATCAGAGTGCCTAGGTTTCAGTCTTACCTCCACTTCCAATTCCAGTTTCATGCTGATGCCCACCCTGGGAGGCAGGAGTGCTGGCTCAACCAGCTGCGTTCCTGCCACCTGTATGGAAAACCTTGATGGAGTTCTTGACTCTTAGCTTCTCCCTGGCCCAACCCCAGTTCATAAAGGCATCTGGGGAATGAAATAACAGATGAAAGATCAGTCTGTTTGTCCATCTATCTCTCCCTCTCTCCCTTTCAAATAAATAAATTAATAAAAAAAAAAAAGCTATGTCCCAGGTTGCTTGTGTTAGGGATTTTCCCCCCAAAGTCTTATGTTAACATTACTAAGACTACGGGAACTTCACACCATTGCCATGGTTGGAGGTGGGGCCTTTGGAAGATGATTGGATTGGATCAGATAGTTAGGGGGGATCCCTATGATAAAATCATGGTGTCTTTATAAGAGACCTTATAGACAAACATACACACACTCTGCTTCCAGGCTCACCATGTGGATCCTTCCCCTGCACACACTCCACTGTTGCCACCTGCCACCTTCACCAGGTGCCAAATCAATGGGCCTGACCTTGGCCTTTAACCTCCTAAACTGTGAGCTAAATAAACCATTTCTCCTTGAAGTTAGTTTCCTCAGGTATTTCACTGCAGTAATCAAAAACTGACTAATACAGGTCCTATTGGCCAGACTGAATTTATATTCCGGTGCTCTACTGTAAGGAAAGTTGGAAAGGAAAGTATGCAGTATATTCAAGATTTATAAAAAGAAGCAGTCCCTGCCAACAGAATAAAGCCAGAGGAGGCTAGAGGTTGGAAACATTAGCCATCCTTCAGCTGCACACCTATTGCTTCCCTGCACACACATATACACACATGTGCATTTTCCTCCTACAATTATTCATTTGTATACAGGAGATTTTGTTTTTATGATTTGCTAAGATGTCAAATGTAAATCAGCCCACTATGTAAATTTAGACTGTATGATAAAGCGCTTAAATCTTGGGAATACTTTTAGCTAAAAGGATTTACATGCTTTTGTTGGCATCCACAAAAGCAAGGAACCATCACATGTTTCAGCTACTGGAGGAAAACACAGGGAGAAAACTCCATGAGACTAGACCGGGCAATAAATTTTTTATATGAACCCAAAAGTAAGGAAACAAAAACAAAACAGACATAAAGTACTACACTACATCAAATTAAAAACCAAAAAAAATGAAACAAAATCAAGGTGGATATTTTGCAGCAGATTAAGCCACCAGTTGGGACTTCCATATCCCATATCAGAGTACTGGTTTGAGTGCTGGATGCTCCATTTCTGATCCAGCTTCCTGCTAATGCTTCCTGAGAGACAGCAAAAGATAGCAAGTACATGGGCCCCTACCACCTACAAGGGAGATCTGAGCTAAGTTCTGGGATCCTGGCTTCTCCTGGCCCTGCCCTGGCTATTTCAGCCATTGTGGGAGTAAAACTGCAGACTGCAAATGGAAGATCTCTCTCTCTATTTCTCTCTCTTTCTTTCTCTCTTTCTCTCTCAAACACGCACACACACACACACACACACACTGCCCTATGCCTTTCAAATAGATGAATAAAAATAATTGAACATTTTTTAAAGAGATATCCTAAAATCAAAAGCTTCTGAACAAAAAAAAAAAAAAAAAAAAAAAAAACAAGAGAAGACCTACAGAATGGGTGAGACTACTTACAAAGCATACATCAGCTAAAGGGTTAATAGTCAAAATATATAAGGAATTCAAGTGACTCAATAATAAGAAAACAACCTGATTTTAAAAATGGGTAAAGGCATCAAGGTGGCATGTACCAATGCCATCTCACTAGTCCCAGTGATCAATTTCTGTTCACAATTGATCATAATGATAGGACTAAAAACCAAAGGGATCACATAAACAAGAATGGAGTCTGCAAATAGTAGCTGATAGAATAAAAAAGGAAGAGAACAATCCAACATGGGAAGTGAGATACACAGCAGACCCATGCAGATGTCCTAAACAGCACTCTGGCCTCAGAATCAGCCCTTAAGGCATGCGGATCCAGCTGAAAAGCCCATGAGAATATTTCAGGCATGGAAAGCCAAGACACTCTGGGGGGGAAAAAAAAAAAAAAAAAACCTAAATGAAAGATCTCCGCGAGTGAGATGCCAGTGGAAAGAACGGGTCATCAAAGAAGGATGTACCTTTCTCTGAAGGGAGGAGAGAACTTCCACTTTGACCCTGGCCTTGTCTAAATATGATCAGAGTCAGTGAACTCAAAAGGCTCCCATAGCCTTGGCAGCTCATGACAAGAGCCTAGGGTGATTACTGATGCCATAAACAAGAGTGTCAATTTGTTAAGTCAACAACAGGAGTCTGTCCTTAGTGTGCTGTACATTGAGATTTAATGCTATAACTAGTACTCAAACAGTATTTTTCACTTTATGTTTCTGTGTGGGAGCAAACTGTTGAAATCTTTACTTAGTGTATGCTAAACTGATCTTCTGTATATAAAGAGAATCGAAAATGAATTTTGGCCGGCGCCACGGCTCACTAGGCTAATCCTCCGCCTTGCGGTGCCGGCACACCAGGTTCTAGTCCCGGTCGGGGCGACAGATTCTGTCCCGGTTGCCCCTCTTCCAGGCCAGCTCTCTGCTGTGGCCAGGGAGTGCAGTGGAGAATGGCCCAAGTACTTGGGCCCTACACCCCATGGGAGACCAGGATAAGTACCTGGCTCCTGCCATCGAATCAGCGCGGTGCGCCGGCCGCAGCACACCGGCCACGGCGGCCATTGGAGGGTGAACCAACGGCAAAGGAAGACCTTTCTCTATCTATCTCTCTCACTATCCACTCTGCCTGTCAAAAAAAAAAAAAAAAAAAAGAAAAGAAAAAGAAAATGAATCTTGATGTGAATGGAAGGGGAGAAGGAGTGGGAAAGGGGAGGGTTGCAGGTGGGAGAGACGTTATGGGGGGAAGCCATTGTAATCCATAAGCTGTATTTTGGAAATTTATATTCATTAAATAAAAGTTAAAAATAAAAAAAAATGGGCAAAGGATCAAAAGATCTTAATATTTTTCAGAAGAAGACATGCAAATGGCCAAGAAATACATTTTTTAAAAATTGCTCAAATTCACCAATTATTAGAGAAATGCAAATTTAACCCACAATGATATATCACCTCACATCTATTATTAAAATACAAAAGACAACATGTGTTAGAGATTATGTGGGTAAAAGGGAATTCTTGCACAATATTCATGGGAATATATACTAGTGTAGCCATTATGAAAAACAGCATGGAGCTTCATAAAAAAACTGAAGATAAAATTACTTTTTTATGTAGTAATCCCACTTATCTATAGAAATCAAAAATCTGAACTCACAGAAATAGAATAGAATGATGGTTACCAGAGGCTGAAGTGGTGGGTAGAGATTGGGAAGATGATGTGTTAGCCAAATGATACCAAATTTCAGCTAATAAGAATAAACTGAAGGCCGGCGCCGCGGCTCACTAGGCTAATCCTCCGCCTAGCGGTGCCGGCACACCGGGTTCTAGTCCTGGTCGGGGCGCCGGATTCTGTCCCGGTTGCCCCTCTTCCAGGCCAGCCCTCTGCTGTGGCCAGGGAGTGCAGTGGACGATGGCCCAGGTGTTTGGGCCCTGCACCCCATGGGAGACCAGGAAAAGCACCTGGCTCCTGGCTCCTGCCATCGGATCAGCGCAGTGCGCCGGCCGCAGCGCGCCGGCCGCGGCGGCCATTGGAGGGTGAACCAACGGCAAAGGAAGACCTTTCTCTCTGTCTCTCTCTCTCACTGTCCACTCTGCCTGTCAAAAAAAAAAAAAAAAAAAAGAATAAACTGAAGATATCTAATATATAATATGGTGACTAAGTTAATAACAATGTATTGCATTCTTGAACATGACCATGACTAAGAGAATAGATTTAAGTGTTTTTATCACGAAGAAAGTATGTGAAGAAATGCAAATGTTTATTACCTCAATCTAGCCATTTCACATTGTGTGCCTGTTTCAAAAAGCATGTTGTACTATATATATATGTACAATTTTATTTGACAATAAAAATGAACAATTATAAATTTAGGGGAAAGGAAAGAAAGAAGGGAAGTGGAGTGGGAGGGAAGGGGGAGACAGAGGAAAGAAAGTAAGAAAACTAAAAGCAGCATTTTGTGACTGAATTAATGTATTTATCTCTTCATGTTAATTGAAAAAAATCTAACAATCCCTAGCATCTCAACACACCTTTGCTTGAATTTTAAATATTAAAAAAGTTTTTTTTTTTAACCTTACTCATCTTCTGATAGCTACTATGTTAGCTAAATAATCTTAAGCAGTTCTTGGATGATAG
This sequence comes from Oryctolagus cuniculus, assembly GCF_964237555.1. Lineage (NCBI taxonomy): Eukaryota > Metazoa > Chordata > Mammalia > Lagomorpha > Leporidae > Oryctolagus > Oryctolagus cuniculus. The sequence goes on along the minus strand of NC_091441.1, from coordinate 43,366,521 downwards.
GGTTAATAGAAACTATCCACATGGATGCAAATAGCGTTTGTAAACATTGTGATATTTAACTAACTTACTTCAACCTATAACTAAATTTGATGAAAACTTTATAGCGAAAAAGACTTTTCAAATGACTTAGTAGAATCTTGTAATAATTATAGCTTTGCATTAAGTCATTTATATATAAAATCAGAAAAGGCACATTTTCAGAAAATACTGATATGTCTTCATGAAATACTGAGGTATGATTATGATATTTTTCTCAAATATTCATTTTATGAATCATATCTTTGACAACCTATATATTCCTAAATTCTCTTTCTCAAACTTTGAATTAATAAAAATAATGTAAGGATAAGTCATAAATAACAAAATTAATATTTATTAACATAAAACCCAAATAAGATAAGAAAAGACAAAAGTTACAAATCTTGATGCTTCCATTAGTACACAATAATGGAAAGATCAAAGTCAGTTTCTATAAATTTTCCAAGGTATTGCTAGATTGCTAATTTTTAGCATAAGAGTGCCAAGTTCCTTTTTAAGTCTCTGTATTTGTAAAGCAAATATTGGTTTTCTCAACAAGATTCCTAATTAACTTTAATAATGATAGGTACCTATGTGTGCTAAAATATGCTTTTTTATTGCCATTGCCTTCTGGTTTAGTATATCAGTTTTTAATGTATTTTAATTTTCACTGCAATTGTCAAGATATCTTATACTTCAAAAAAATGTCACCTTGCCTGGAATTATTTACTGGCATTGCCTCAGTAAGGTAAAATATCATGACATTCATATTAGGTGTATGAGTGGATCAATACCCTTCCCAGTAGATAATAAATTCATTTTTCTGACCTTCATGTTAATCGCTATCCAAATTTCTCACTTTAAAAAAAAATTAAGCAACTACAGAAGGTCACAGAGGAAGTAATTGTACTCATGAAGACCACAAAAAGCAATATATCTCTTTTTCTGACATAAAAATAGATAATTATGAAGATTTTCTTCTATGTTTGAAAAAAATGAATGCAAAATAAGATTCCCTTCAAGGGTGTCTATACTGAAACCACTGTTTTCCTGGTGCTCCTTTAGGACAGGAAACTTGTCTGCACTATTGCACTTGGTTCACTGGGAAGAGATCTGGCTGCTTAAATAAATGTGTGCACACACTTTTCCCTTATAGAAACACTAAGGACCTTCAACTAGATCACAAAGGGTCTATCATCTTGTTTTAATCAAACTAAGAAAGATGACTGCTGAAACATCATAAATCTTATGGAAAACTCTGATCTGAGCCATTTGAGACTAAAAACCACACACAGTCATATTTTCAACCCTGCAGAGCCAGAATCACAAAGCAGTTTGAGAGCACAGCATAATTCAGTAAATAATAAAGTAAATGGCCTGTCCTCAAAGTGAAGGTGGAATTACTGAAGTATTGTTAGTAGAACATGAATTTTGATTAGATGTTCACAGCAGGGATTTGGGGGCCTCAAGCTAACATTTCTTAAGAGATTTGGTCACATTCTCGTAGCTGCAAACCATATGTATTTGCAGCAAAGTTCCATTCAATGGGAAGATTATTGATATTTACAGAAGCCAGCAAGAAAAGATGTTTCCTTTGCAAAAGTTTGATTTATTTTCCATTAACTTTTGCCTTTTTTTCCATGTAGAGAAGCCACATTTAAAGGTTTAAGAAACCAAATAATGTTCAATAAATCAATATTTCTTCCCAACTGAATGACAGAAGATTAACTATATGTGGTTATAAAACAATTTTATAATTCTTTAGATGTTTTTGATAGTAGTCTTTAAGAATGTCTTGTAAAATTAATAAGTACCAATTTCAGAGCTTTTTGAAGTGGATTTTCTACTGTTTTTGCAGTCTTTTAGATGTCTTTAAACAGTAGGTTTAGCTACGGTTTTGAATTTTGTTGTTTTCTTTTAGGAATAGGGGCAGGAGAGGTAATGATGGATTTGTACAGATCCATAACACTCACTTGTACAACAGTGTTTATGGATGGAGAAAATAGAAAAAGCTACAAACTCGTTAATAAAACACAATGTATAAAATGGAGATTAAGTAGGTTTCATAATAATATTCAATTCCATTTTATTATGTTTTTACAAATAAGAGAATATAAAGAAAAATGAAATCTATGATATTTATCCTTTTTCTGGTAATTTCATCCTTTTAAATAAAGAATAAGTGGAAATATCATTTCAGAGTTGAGCAGATTCATAGGTAAAATCACACTCCACTCCTTAATTTTATAGTTCATCAAAATGAGTTAAAGAAGGGTTGTAGAACGTGGTTTGAGTCCAGACAGAGGGAACACCACCTACAAAGGTCTTTGTTAGGAGGGAGAATAATGAATTTAAGGACAAGAACAAAGACAGAGCAACACATATTGCCTAATGTAAGGAGAGGAAATATACTGGGAAAAAATGAACAGAAATTTATAGGACAACATCAATAGTTCTATCATATGGGGAGTAGAAAGTCCAGAAGGAAAGAAAAAAAATAGTTGAAGAAATAATCGACAAAAAATTCTCACATTTGCTGCAGGACACATATTTCCATGATAACATCAATATCAAGAAGCTCAACTACTAAATGTCTCAGTCATATTGAGTCATACTGAGACAAATCAGACATATCTGATTTGATTACTTTATACTCCATATATGTGTCGTGAGTATGCACTGCATCCCATAAAAATGCACAAGTATTATATGTTAGTTAAAAATAAAGAAAAATGCACTATATTTTTAAAGACTCACAAAAACTAAAAAGAGAAAGAAAAACTCCACCTAGTCATATCACAGTGGAACTGCTAAAAACCAATGATTAAGATAATCTTCAAGAAGAAAAGCAATAATACATTGCACACAAAAGAATGTCAACTTGAATAACTGTTGATTTCTCTCCAGAAAACATGCAAGACCAAGTCAGCATGAAAATATCTTCTTAAACTTATGAAAGGAATTGTGAGTTTCTGCTTATTATTATTAGTGTATTTGGATTCACTTTACTATTTTTCTAACTTATAAAATTGAGCAGAATATATCATTGATTTCCAATCCTCCTCACCCTCTATCAAAAGACACACTAAAAGTAGCAAATATCAATTTGGCTTCATCACGAAAATTCTGAAATAAAATATTTTGTTATCAAATATTCTCTAATTTCCATTTTTTCTTGGATGTGTGAGTTACTTAAAGGACTGTTTTAAAATTTTCCAATTCTTTTTTAAAATTTTCTATTTTAAAATTTTGGTCAACATGAAATATATGAACCAGGCTTTCAGAAATTTATTGATACTTATTTTACAGTATAATGCATACATAATTTTTACAGATGATGTGTATATTCTTGAGAACAATGTTAATGCTATAATTGCTGTATGTGGGCAAAATTTACATTTTTAGCCAAGCTTGTTTACAACTGGATTAAATATTGTATTTCTATTTTTTTGAAGATTTATTTATTTATTTGAAAGTCAGATTTACACAGAGAGAGAAGGAGAGGCAGACAGAGAAAGAGAGGTCTTCCATCTGCTGGTTCACTCCCAAAATGGCCACAATGGCTGAAGCTGTGCGGAACCAAAGCTAGGAGCCAGGAGCTTCTTCCCAAGTGGTGCAGGGGCCCAAGGACTTGGGCCATTTTCTACTGCTTTCCCAGGCCATAGCAGAGAGGTGGATCGGTAGTGGTGCAGCTGGGACTCAAAACAGCATCCATATGGGATGCTGGCACCCCAGGCAGTGGCTTTACCTGCTATGTCACAGCATGGGCTCCAAAATCTTATATTGCTTTAGTAAAGTGTAGTCAAGTCAAACCGAAATTAACTGGAACATAAGTAATTTTCTTACTATTATAGTGTATTTCTCTATTGCTCAATGTAATCCTGTCAAACTTTGCTTTACATATAATAAAGATATTAGTGGACCACAAGTTTAGAATCATGTCATCTTTTAGGTTTACATAATGGATCTTTTTACTCATAATATTGTTATTAACAATGAAATTCTACTTGAAGTGGCATAAATATGGAATCATCTGTTAATATTTATTTGTCCTTTAATTTTAACTTGTAACTTTATAATTGTGTATCATTTATAATGACTTTACCACTTGATTTTACATTTAACCTAATTGTAATTTTTAATCAAAGGTTTAATGTGCTTATTATATATTTGGATTTAATGAGTTTATTTTGTACTATTCTTTAATCCTGTGCATGTTTTTCTTCTCTTTATATTTATTTTTCAATACCCTAAAGTTATATTTTATATTTAACTATTATCTCTAAGACATATTTATGTCTATCCTTTCAGAGGTTAAATTTACAATTTTAACAGACATATTAAAGCAGGACACACCTAGACCATATGTCAGCCATAACTGCTTAAGTCTAATCATTCACCTTCCTTTAACATGTTTTTTTTTTCAGAGCCTCACTACTTTATTTCTTCTTATTACATATAATTACTATTATTTTATATTAATTTTTAATATGGCTTCATGTTTTCTCATTTCCAAGTTCAGTGTCTCTTCTGACACCCTGGTCATTCCTTTTGAGATAGCTATATGTCTTCTTCCTGAAATAAATCCTTTAACATTTCTTTGGCAGGGGACTACTCATGAAAGTCTTCCAACTTCCATATGAAAATGTCTCATTACACCCTCAAATTTATTCTCAGCACTTTGAAGTCATTTGATTTCCACTATTGTCTTGAGAAATAAGCCATCTATTTAGTTAATTTTTCTTTTTTTTTTTAAAGATTTTTTATTTCTTTGACAGGCAGAGTTACAGTGAGAGAGGGAGAGAGAGAGAGAGAGAGAGAGAGAGAAAGAGAAAGGTCTTCCTTCCATTGGTTCACTCCCCAAGTGGCTGTGATGGCTGGAGCTTCGCCAATCCAAAGCCAGGAGCTAGGAACTTCCTCCTGGTCTCCCACGTGGGTGCTTCTACTGCTTTTCCAGGGCACAGCAGAGAGCTGGACTAGAAGAGGAGCAGTAGGGACTAGAACTGGCACCCATATGGGATGCCAGCGCCGCAGGCGGAGGATTAACCTAGTGAGCCACAGCATCGGGCCCCATAGTTAATCTTAAGTGGTTTGGCTTCCTTTGTCTGCTTTTAAAGGTTTTCTCTATGATCTTTTGGTGTTCCACTACTACATATCTAGATATAATTTATTTTTGTGGGGCCCCATAGGCTGGCCAGCCATGGGGTCCCCATGTCAGGGTTTGGTCTGATAGCCGTCGTTGTGTCTTTATTGCAAGGCGGTTGTTGCTAGTTTCGGTTAGGGCAATGCTTTCCAGCGGTCGGGACTTTCCAGAGAAGTTGAGCCTGCCTCGTAAACAACAAGATGGCGCCAAGGACTGTGCAGTGAGCCTGCCTGCTGTGTGACACTTCATCTGATTAGCCCGAGGACGCATGCACACCGCGTGAACAAGCAGCAGATTGGAGTGTTCCGTGCATGGACTAGAGCCTGCTTGCGATTGGTTGAGTTTCATATATAAGCTGTGTGCCCAGGAAGGAGGGGGCTTTTTTCTCTCTCCTCTCTTCCTCCTTTCATGCTTTCTCTGTCGCTGTTATTTTCTCAATAAAAGTCTACAGAAGACTGATCAGCTGCGAGTATCATCATTCCTTTGCGGGCAAGGGAACGGCACTTTTCATGTATCTTGTGTTTCCTTTCCATTTGGATAGCATAGGAGAAGCCTGTGAGGAATAATAGTAAGTGATATCGGCTGTCAACTAACTTGCCAGCTTACTCACATACTGGACACCAGCAGTAAGATCAATACCGTCTTTAATTGGGGGAAATGGTGTATACTCACCATTCCTCTTACAGAATTCCCAATTTTTTTTTCTGTTTTCATTACACTAATTGTTATGCTTACAGAGTATCACCATGTCAGTAAGCAAAATAAAAGTTTATAGGAAAATAAACGTGATGTTTTCATGAAGAAAACCACTTCTGTGAAGAACTCATTAGAAACTTCATGTCAGTCAGTGTTTTCACCATTTTATGAATGTGGACCACAAGCCATGTTGGTTTTGAGAGTGCTTCCTTGGCTTTTCTTTTGTAACCAATGCACACTTAAAACAAGCAAAATGTGTAGCACAAAGATGGGATTGTCCCAGTACTAGTGCGAAATGATACAATTCTTACTATCTGAGGAGAAATTAAAAAAAAAGGAAACATGGAGTGAATTTTTCTTTTTTTCCTTTTTTTAAAATTTTTTTTTCAGTAAGTTAATTTTACTCAAAGAGCTGGGCTGGCGCCGCGGCTCAATAGGCTAATCCTCCGCCTTGCGGCGCGGGCACACCGGGTTCTAGTCCCAGTAGGGTGCCGGATTCTGTCCCGGTTGCCCCTCTTCCAGGCCAGCTCTCTGCTGTGGCCAGGGAGTGCAGTGGAGGATGGCCCAAGTGCTTGGGCCCTGCACCCCATGGGAGACCAGGGGAAGCACCTGGCTCCTGCCTTCAGATCAGCGCCGCGGCCATTGGAGGGTGAACCAACAGCAATGGAAGACCTTTCTCTCTGTCTCTCTCTCTCACTGTCCACTTCTGCCTGAAAAAAAAAAAAAAAAAAAAAAAAGGCTGTTCTTGACTCGTTTAAATATTGGTATAGTAGATGATTGTTTAGTTTTTAATGCTTTAATATTTTTGTAAATCAAAAAAATTGACAAAACAGGGCCTATTATTTGCTTTTGAAATTTTTAAAAACTGTCTGCATGAGTCAGGGCGAGAGGATGGGGAAGAAGGAAGTAGGGAGAGAGAGAAAAACAGAGACAAAGATGGAGAGCAGCAACCATTCACTGGTTCACTCCTTAGATGCCTGCAAGAGTCAATGCTGGGAACTCAACAAAGGTCTCTCACCTGGGTGGCGGAAAAACAATTTTTCTACCCATCATCCATTTCTTTGGCAAGGTCTGCATTACCAGGAAGCTGGAGTCATGTTCAGAAGATATAAGTCCAACCCAGATATTCATATATGGGATCCAGACATCTTCCTTGGCATCTTAACTGCCAGGCTGAATGCCTGCCCTATTATTCCTTATTACTTACTAGTCCATGACATGAAAGTCTCTAGGCACCCCTGTGAGACAGTCATATTTCATTGTACCACATACATTGTCTCTCAGTCCATGCTGCTTGAACACTTTGGCCACATTGCTGTTACACAGTCAGCCTCCAATAGAACAGAGCTTGTCAGTTCAAAGGAAAAAACAAAAGATACATTGTTGGAATGCATTAACTGGCCAGTTCAGGAAAAGCACTCAATACTAGAGCCCCATGTGGCAAGAAGAGTTCCATAAAGAAGGAATACTTCTTTTTATTTTTTCTGGAATGACCCTAACCAGCCAGACAATTCCTTACAGTGGAGAATTTTCAAAACTGAGGATAAGCTTTAATGAAAAACAAAGCTAATTTGTTTCAACTTGAATAAAAAAAGTACTATTCTAATAAGTTTGTATAATGAGAGGAAAATGATATTCTAATTTGTACATGATCATTTCTAAAAATATACCCGCTTTTACTTATAAATTATTTCTATTTTATTTGGTATGCATTTTCCTAAGTATTTTACAAATATTAACTCAGAAATCTTCACAAGTGTGAGGTAGGCACTGTGTTCAGTTTGTGGATGAACAAATGGAAGCACAGAGATATTAAGTACTCGCCAAAAGTCACACAGCTGATATATGAGGGAGCTGGAAATCAAATCCAGACAATAACCTGCTTTTGGAGTTCATGTTCTTGATTCATTGCCTTGCTGCCACCAAGAATTAATGATAAGAATTATTAATCCCTTAAGAACTATATATTCCAAGAGCCAGAAAAGCAGCATAATCAATTTGAAAGATTGTACAGACTTAGTTATACAAAGTCTACCAAATAAATTTTACTTATTTGGTACTTGTCTTCAGCCTCTTTTATCCATTAGACATAAAATATAAAGTCTATAACATCATTTCTTTCACAGTTCTCTCTATAGTCCTACCTAAATAAATGTTGGCCATATCCAATAGATTCCTCAGTTCAACAAATTTCATATCGTATTTCTAAGTTCCTTAAGAGCCACTGGGAATTTTTTAATAATTCTTCTAAGGTCAGAATCACATTCTTACAAATTTTTATTTCAATTTTATTTTAAACAGATTATTATCATGAATTTAAATCATTTATCAGTGCTATGACAATATCAATGTTCTACTAATGCTCAAATCAAGAAATAATCCACCTCTCCTCTCATCTAAATCTAAATGCATGTCTATTCCATATAGAAAAGTTTCTTATTACCTGTATTTGTCTAACTATGTTTTTATTATCAATAAATATATCTGCCTATTTTAACTTTTGGAGCATTAAAAATACTATAGTAAAGCAATCTTTAAAAAAAAAAAAACTTAACTTGAAAGAAAGTCATAAACAAAAGGCAGGGATGGGGAGATCCACCTGCTGGATCACTGCCTAGAGGGCCACAGGGCCCCGAACTCAGCCAGGAGAAAGTCAGGAGCCTAAAATTCTATCAGGGTCTCATAAGTGGATGCAGGAGCCCAAGTACTTGGGCCTCCTTCTGTTCCTATCCCAAGCATGCAGGGATCTGGATTGCAAGTGGAGCAGCTGGGACTCCAACCAGTGCTCATATGGGATGTCAGAAGCTTAATCTGATGTATCAGATAACTGGTCCCAAAGTAAAACAATCATTATATTTTATTTACCATTAGTCTGATCACCAATAGGATGTTCAGGACCAACAAAGTTTATTTCAACTTGTATTGAATATGTGTGTGTGTGTGTGTGTGTGTAAAATCTGAAGCAAAATCCTACTTTTGTTACAGTTTTATTATTTCATTAAACACATATTAATCCCTTACTCCGAGTCAAACACCTCACCATTTATATGCATGCTAAGATGATTAATGTAAGTGATGCTGATATTAAGGTGCTTATCTCTGAGAGAAAATTGTTGGAAAATCTCATTTATTCCAGACTGACTATTTTCTAGGTAACAAATTACATGTCTACATAATTCAGTATAAAATATCTTCTTCACTTGAACAACTTTATCTTAAAGTTAAAAATCTAACCCTTGCTTTCGTGTTTTATAAACATTAGAATTTAAAATATTTGTTTCTACATTTTCTATTTTATGAAGATACTCCCCTGGTTGGGTAACTATACCAGTGAAGTTTCGTAACCTTGACTGTGGAGGAGAGTACCATTAAGAAATTTTTCAAAGCTAGTGAAATATAGACTTTTAGATAATATGTATTAAAATGGGGTGTTAATAAACTCAGTAAATATCTATAAAATTTTAAAAATGAAAAATGTCTGATAAAATATTAAAGTAATACCTCTTAAGATCCCATTTATGTTAGTGACAGTTATCCTCAACCACCAATGAAATAGCTGTTCCTAAAGAGCAAGCATGATCTTCATTATGTTGTTATTTGTAGAAATCATTATATCATTATATGAAAAAAGGTATAGGTTAGGGAAACTGTGTTACACATATTTAGTTGATAGGAAAGTATAATGATACTGAAACTCTGCAAAATAGATAGCAGTTTAACAAACTAAACGTGCAATTACCTGCAACACAGCAATTGCACTCTTGGGCATTTATTACAGAGAAATGAAAACTTACATTCACACACAACCCTGTACATGAATATTGATAGCAGCTTAATTTGTAACAGCCTAAAAATGAAATCAGACTAGATATCATTCAACAGACTAAGGATTAAACAAATGGTGATACATCCATACCATGGAATACTAACTACTCAGCAACACAAAGGAAAACACAACAATCTGGATGAATCAGCAGGGAATTATACTGAGTGAGAAAAAGATGTGTAACCTTTTGGTTACACATCTAAAAGTTCATTTTGATACAGAAAATTTTAGAAATGTGAAACAGATAAGGGTTACAAATGGGGGTTCTGGCAGAATAAGGTGTACAGGAGAAATGTAGATGTGCTGATTAAGGGGCAGGCTGAGGGAAACTTGTACTGGAACCATTCAGTTCCCGCATTGTGATAGTGTCTACAAGAACCAACACATAATGAAATTGCACAGGGCTATATACACACACACCAATCATATTTAAATATGATTGGTAAATTGTATCAATACAACTGTGGTTCTATTTCTCTCTCTACTTTTTGCCAAGAGAATAATTTCACTGGAATGGGAGCAGCTTCAGCAAGAGGCTTTGAAAATAAAATCTGTGGGTTAAAGGTGGAAAGCAGGAAAACAGAAGAGGTCTTGGTCTCTTGTGACCCAGGGACTCCACCACATCATTCCTATACTGTCTATCTTTGGCCTCCTTTTGAATGAGAGAAAACAAAATTCTTTGTTTAAAAAATAAATGAACAAAATATGCCAAGTGCTGCTAAGGCAGCATAAACAGTATAAATTTCTCTCATTGCATTCAATCTCATTGGGTTCACCCCAATTTACAAATGCTGTTTGTCCCTCAAAAATGTCAATAAAACCTAAAATGAGAATACAAGTAGATATAACACCCTATGGCTCCACAATAAAATGCCTGATTTGTCGCATAGTGACAGACAAGTCTGTGTCTCTTGATAGTTAGTTCTAGACCCCTGACTGGGAACAATCTCAGCCAATGGTTAGTTCGTGTGGTGTGCGATGCCTGTTGTTTAATCTAATGGTCTCCGAGACACTCTTTCTAATAAAACTCTTTATAACAGTTGTATAATTCCTTTTTATTTCGCCTTCTGAAGTTCCTTAATCCTTTGGAGCTTTATAATTTTCAATATTCTGCATCTTAATGCTAGCAAAACAAATCATTCCATTTACATGAAAAGATGTAAAAGATGTTTTAAATAATGTTTTGTTCAAAATCTAGCCTGAAGAGTGGATAATAACAAAGAATGGGTGAAGAAAAGTAAGTTCCTGCCCTGCCTTTTGCCAGTTGTATTTGATGCCTGTGGCATGGGACCATGCCTTTCTGCAAGCATATTAATATTCTGGATTGTTTCACAGATAATTAAACAAACCCTAAAACATCTTTCCATTCTCTTTAAATACAGACAGCACTGCAGAATTTCTTTGTTTATGCCAATTTTTAAGGAAGAGATGACAATAATGATTTTTAAATTAAGTAGTTACTTTTTTAAAGTTTTAGTTAATTTTATTTTCTTGAGAGACACAGAGAGGGAAGGCGGGGGGGGGGGGGAGAAAGAGAGAGATTGACTGACTTCAATCTGCTGGTTTACTCTGCCAAATGCCTGAAAGAGCCAGGAACGCAATCAGGTTTCCCACATGGGTGTCAGGTACCCAAGCGCTTAAGTCATTACCTTCTACCTCCCAGGGTGAACATTAACAGAAAGCTGAATCAAAAGCAGAGGTGTCACTCAAAACCAGGCAGGATATGCAATGTAGGTGTCCCATGCAGCATCTTTTTTTTTTTCTTTTTTTTGGACAGTGAGAGAGAGAGAGACAGAGAGAAAGGTCTTCCTTTGCCGTTGGTTCACCCTCCAATGGCTGCCGCGGCCAGCGTGCTGCGGCCGGCGCACCGTACTGATCCGATGGCAGGAGCCAGGTACTTATCCTGGTCTCCCATGGGGTGCAGGGCCCAAGCACTTGGGCCATCCTCCACTGCACTCCCTGGCCATAGCAGAGAGCTGGCCTGGAAGAGGAGCAACTGGGACAGAATCCGGCGCCCTGACCAGGACTAGAACCCGGTGTGCCCGCGCCGCAAGGCGGATGATTAGCCTATTGAGCCGCGGTGCCGGCCCCCATGCAGCATCTTAATGGCTGCCCCAAACACCTGCCCCTAGAATAAATTCTTAGTTCAAAAAACTGGTACATGACTCACGTGGACCTCCTCATTTAGTCATCACAATTACCATGTAAAGTAGATACCATCTGCTGACCCCATTTCACATAAATTGGGAGCAATTCTGATGTATTAAGCAATTTCTTTCATTTGTATATTTATGTGTATCCTGATCTTTCTTCAAAAGAGGTTGTAAAGTCATCCCATTATCACTGCCCTGGAGAAAGACCATTACAGGAACACATTTTTAAAAATGCTCAAGCCATATATTTTAATTTTCAAAAGTTAACCTGGAGTTGCACCAGCCTAAGCTTCTGAGCTTCAGAAACCTCAAACCTGGAGAATTCATCACACAGTGCTCATATCATAAACAATAGAACTAAATGGATTTTGTTGAAGTAATAAACAGTTTCCACACTTCCAATGACATAACAATTCTCTCAGGGGGGTGGTAAAAGGAATGTGGAAGGTGGCCCAGTGCTGTGGCATAGCAGGTAAAGCCGCTGCCAGTAGGGCCCGCATCCCATATGGGCACTGGTTTGAGACCCAGATGCTCCACTTCTGATCCAGCTCTGTGCTATGGCCTGGGAAAGCAGTGGAGGATGGCCCAAGTCCTTTGGGCTCCTGCACCTACATGGGAAGACTCAGAGGAAGCTCTTGGCTTCGATCAGCACAGCTCCGGCCATTGCAGCCAACTGGGGAGTGGACCAGCGGATGGAAGACCTTTCTCTCTCTGCCTCTCCTTCTCTCTCTGTGTAACTCTGACTTTCAAATAAATCCTTAAAAAATTTTTGTGGAAGGAAAAAAAGTAACCTATATATTTACGAGTTCATGAGAAAAAACCTTAAACTGTGTTTCCACAATGTCCAACTCTTTAGAATTCAAGGAAGCTAGCTCCATATATGTGAAAATTACTGTAATCCCAAATGTAGTAGGTGGATGGCATTTACATTTTTCTGTACCCAACCTGGCTTATGAGCAATTGAAGAGATAACTGAGTACTAACACATATCAATATGAGAAACTCTTACAACCTCCAAAAGGGGAGAACAAGTAAATTCACCCATGACATCAAGACAGACAGAAAAATCTAAGAAGGACCCAAACCTACATTTTCCTCATCTTCAGTGTCAGGTGCATCACATTACTGAATTATATTGATTGGGAACAAATTATGTGGGTAATCAGGATACAAGTCCATGTCATGGCCATTGGCAGATCAAAGCGCCAGCTACCTCCTCACTCTGAAAATGACACCCTATAGACTACTTTCAAAACTCAGCATTCCAGGCAAAGGGGCACCTTAAATTCACAGAGAATATCAGGAAGTAACTAAAACTAAGCTTCTGTTTTCACTTGTCCTTCTAAATTTGTTGGGCAGAAGCTTAGTTTATTGATTTGAAATACTTTATCTTTTGTAACAAGCATTTACTAGCATAAATTTCCCTCTAAGTTATGTGTAGGGTGCTATCCACAAATTTTTGTGTGATACATTATCCTCATAATTTAGTTCAGAATACTGTCTAATCTCTCGGGATTTCCTGTTTCAGTGAAGGATTACTTACACATATGTTGTTTAATCTTTGATCCTGAGAATCTAATGTAATAATAAATCCCTAAAGAATCTTAAAAACACACACAATCTGTACAAATCCAAAGGTACAATAGTTTTTTAAAATTTCCAGATAACTGGCCGGTGCCACAGCTCACTAGGCTAATCCTCCACCTTGCGGCGCCAGTATACCCGGTTCTAGTCCTGGTCGGGGCGCCGGATTCTGTCCTGGTTGCCCCTCTTCCAGGCCAGCTCTCTGCTGTGGCCAGGGAGTGCAGTGGAGGATGGCCCAAGTGCTTGGGCCCTGCACCCCATGGGAGACCAGGAGAAGCACCTGGCTCCTGCCTTTGGATCAGCGCGGTGCGCCAGCAGCAGGGCGCCGGCCGTGGCGGCCATTGGAGGGTGAACCAACGACAAAGGAAGACCTTTCTCTCTGTCTCTCTCTCTCACTGTCCACTCTGCCTGTCAAAAAAAATTTTTTTTTCCAGATAACTTCTTATTGATTGGTGGTTTCAATCCTTTGTGGAATCATTTGTATATTACATATACTCATAGTATATCTTCATAAATTGAAAATCCTATGAGACAATGCTATAGTTTTGACCTTCAACTGTCATATGTATTAAAAGAATTTAGACAATGAAAAATGTTTATTATTTCTGTTGTTCTTCCTACATTATTGAAGTTCCAAATATTCTAGCATCATTTCTCCTCATCCTGAAGCACTTATCTTTGTGTCTATTGTACAGAAGATCTGCCAAGTAATTCATTGGTTTTTATCACCAGAGAATGTCTTTTTATCACTTTCTTTTCTAAAGAATATTTTCACAGGATATTCAATTCTCTTGACACTTCAAGACAACTGCATATATCATTGTTCTGTGGGTTCCATGGTTTCTGATGAGAAGTCTGCAGAAATTTTCATTATTATTTATCTGTATGTAACATGTCATTTTCACCAACTGATTTCTAAATGACTTTCTTTTGGCAGTTCCATTATGACATGGTTTTGAATAATTTTCTCTAAGTTTATCCTGTTTGCATTTCATTGAGAATATTCAATTACCCTGTCAGCAAATGTGGAAAATGACCAGACATTATTTTTCCTTTTTTTTTTTTTTTGGCATCAATTCCTGTTTGTCGCTCCTTTTATGATCCTAGTGTTACAAATGTTAGACATCTTGATATTGACCTACAGATCCCTATGATCTAAGAGTTTTTCATGATTTTTTTCAGCTGTTTTTCAGAAAGGATAATTTCTATAATCTATCTTTTTTTTTTTTTTTTTTGACAGGCAGAGTGGACAGTGAGAGAGAGAGACAGAGAGAAAGGTCTTCCTTTGCCGTTGGTTCACCCTCCAATGGCCGCCGCGGCCAGCACGCTGCGGCCGGCGCACCGCGCTGATCCGATGGCAGGAGCCAGGAGCCAGGTGCTTTTCCTGGTCTCCCATGGGGTGCAGGGCCCAAGCACCTGGGCCATCCTCCACTGCACTCCCTGGCCACAGCAGAGGGCTGGCCTGGAAGAGGGGCAACCGGGACAGAATCCGGTGCCCCGACCGGGACTAGAACCTGGTGTGCCAGCGCCGCTAGGCGGAGGATTAGTCTAGTGAGCCGCGGCGCCGGCCTCTATAATCTATCTTTAAATTTAAATGATCTTTTATCTGCAATCCCCATTCTTCTCTTGCACCCACTCAGTGAATTTTTTATTTAAGGTAAACAAATTTCCAGTAATTCATATATACAGATTTAGGAGCACAGAGATATTCCCAAACCTGCCCGCCCTCCCACCCACCTTCCCACCCTTCATCCTTTCTCTCTACTGTGTGTATTAATTTTTAGAGTGATCTACTTCCAGTTTTCTTTATGCTCATAAGCTTAACCCTGTACTAAGAGATCAGCAAATAATAATAAGAAAAAAAAAACCACTATTCCTCAACAGTAGAGGCAAGGGCTGTAAATAATCAATGAATCTCAAAATGTGAATTTCACTCTTATAAATTACATTCTTGGTACTCTATTAGTTATCACAGATCATGGAAAATATACGGTATTTGTCTTTTTTGGGACTGGCTCATTTCACTAGGTATAATGGTTTCTAGTTGCAACCACTTTGTTGCAAAACACAGAATTTCATTCTTTTTTAGGGCTGAGTAGTATTCTATATGCTATCTATCTATCTAGCTATCATCTATCACAATTTCTTTTTCCAGGCATCAGTTGATGGACATCTGGGTTGATTCCATATCTTAGCTATTGTGACTTAAGCTGCAATAAACATGGAGGTAGAGATAACTCTCTGATATGCTGATTGAATTTTCATTACCAATTTTATTTTACAGTTCAAATGTTTCCATTTTATTCTTTTCATAGTTTTTTTCTTTCTCTGATAATAGAGCATGGTTATAATAGCTGCTTTAAAATTCTTCATGACTCTAGCATCTGTCCCTTCCCAGGGTTGGCAGCTGTTGACTTTCTTTTCTAGTAAGAACTTGTCAAATTTTCATATGCTAAATGATTTCAGGTTGTATCCTGAACATTTTGAATATTGTGTTATTGAGACTGAATCCTGTTAAAATTCCTCTGGGAAAAATGCTGCATTTTGATACTATGTGGTAAACCCTGTTAGATTCACCTCACAAGTTCTGCCTTGCCTTCTCAACAGTGACTCCAATGTCAGTTCACTTTTCCAATCTTTCTGTGCTCCCGTGAGTCTGTTCTGCATATGTGCAACTCAGGGGTCAGGCAGGGACACGCACTGTGGTTTATATCGTATTTCAGTTCTCACACACTTGGCCATGTTTTAGGTATGTTTTGCAGATTCATAGTCTGACAATGAATTCAGTTTATAGAAAGACTTAGGGGATCTTCTCTCCAGAATTTCCCTTATACTCTCTGGTTCCTTAAATCTCCCTTTTTTATTCTGATTTCCCTGACTTGAAGCCCTCAACTCCTCTTAACTATTTTAGTTGTTTGCAGCATCTTCAGGAAAAGAGAGAAGCAATAATAGAGATCTCATTTTCTACTTAGATCTTTAGGTCACTGTCAGCTGGCACTGTCACCACCCCAGCAGCAGTGCAGTTCCATGACTGGGGCTGTCTTCGGGGTAGTCTGTTAGTGAAAACAGGAGGAAAAAGGACCCTGTGATTCCCACACACTGTCTAGGTGTCAGAGGGGCCCCTTTTCCTGGTCCTCTGGGTAGAAGTAAGCGTGTCTCAGAATTCACACTGTCTGCTCTCATTCTGCAGGCCCATGACTCAGCCAACCTCTGCATTAAATTGTGGTGACAAAATGTTGCTAAGGACAGAAATCTCATCTCTTGTACTACTTACTGGTAATTAGCATGGTCCTCCCCCCAATTTTTCTTCCTATTGTTTGCTTTTCAGAGGTAGTTCTGTTTTATATTTTCTCCAGAGTTTTTAGTGTAATCATTGGGAGAGGTAATTCATCATGAACTTATACCATCTTGGCCAGCACTAGACGCCCTTGTGGTAGTTTTTTAAACACAAAATATAATAAGCCTACTTTGACCCCAAATTTCCATTTTAGCAAGATCCCCAGGTGACTAACAACATGTTGAAATATCGGATGATCTTAGTCAAAAACACCCTTGGAATCTAAGAAGACTCATATAAAGTCCTCCAATATTCAAAAAAATTCTAACGAATATAGACATGCACATTTGTTAGATGAAAATAAAATTATTATAATCCAATGGGAAGAGTCTTAAAATCATAAATAAATAAAATAACACACCACATGAAAATAAAGAAAAATACAGTAGAGACAATTTATTAAGGGTTCAGGAAGTCATCAAAATAATTATCATGACTATCAAGTAACATTGGAAAATTGCAGGAATAATAATTTCAAATGAAGGGCATAGCAGTTTAAGCCACCATCTGTCATGCTAGCATCCCATATGAGCACTGGTTCAAGTCCAGGCTGCCACAATGCAGTTTCAGATCCCTGCTAATGTGCCTGGGAAAGTAGCAGCAGATGGCTCAAGTGTTTGGCCCTTGTACCCAAGTGGCAGACCTAGATGGAATTCCAGGCTCCTGGCTTCTGCTTGTCCTAGCCTTGCCAGTTGCAATCATCTGGGGAATGAACCAGTGGATGGGTGTTTTCCTCTCTCTCCTCCCTCTCCCTCTCTAATCCTCTCCCTTTCTAATCTTCTCTCCCTCTCACTTTATAACTTTCAAATCAATAGATAGATATTTAAAAAATAATTTTAGGGGACAGTGTTGTGGTAAAACAGAAAAGCTGCCAGTTGCGAAGCCAGTACCCCATATTAGCACCAGTTCATGTCCCAGCTGCTCCACTTCTGACCCAACTCCCCGTTAATGGCCTGAGGAAAACAGCGGAAGATGTCCCAAGTATTTGGGCCCCCACTACCCATGTGGGCGACCCAGAAGAAACTCTGGACTCTTGATTTTGGCCTGGCCCAGCCCTGGCTATTGTGGATACCTAGGGAGTGAACCAGGGGATGGAAGTATGTGTGTGTATCCCTCTCTCTCTTATTAATTATGAATTTTTAGATAAATTCTCCTTTAATAAGATGTTACTTTACCCTGTTCAAATTATTAGTGATTCTAAATGAACATATTCCAAATTAGTGAGACCAAGTAACAAGTCAAATTAATTGTTTGGTAATGGTAGCTATTTTAGAGAAAAATAACCTACAATAAACAGTAAAACCCCATTTCTTGACCTCAAATAAACACCAGTAAGCATGAAAGGAGAGACTGCTAAGAGAATAATGACCCACATCTGATATTCAAGCAACCCTTTGATATTAGATTTGAAAAGCTCATCTAATTAGGTCAATTGGGTAGAGCATGGTACAAATATGACCAAGCTAGGCATTACATCCCCATATGGGCCACTTAGATTTGCCCCATGTCCCTAGATTAAACCCCTAAAAGCCTCTAGCCATCTGGCAACTGCAGTTGGCTCCACAGGGAACCAAAAGAAAGGCTGCCTGAGGCTTACCCACAAATATCCCCTCTCTTATACCATAGCACCCCCCCCCCAAATGCACAGATACTAGTCAATGACTATTACCCTTATACACAATGGTGAAACACAATATTCAAGTAGTATTTGCCAAAACACTTGTAACTAAAATTAAGTAGAAAAATTACTAACAAAACAGGATTCCTGCCTGTTTTTGTGAGAGAACTTCCTTATCATTAAGATTAAGCTCCCAATCTCTTGATCTTAAAGTCTGAAATCTTTCTAAACCTTCAAGTTTTTTAACAGCTCAGAAACACTTGAAAAATATGTCACTGTGAGAATAAGCACCCCAAATGAGTACTTGATTAAAATTAGGAAAAGCGGAATGTAAGAGCCACTGAATAAATCTCAGAGAGGAAAAAAAGCAAAATAAATTCCAAATAGAGGATAAAAACTTCTGTTTCTAATATCAAAAGTAAACGACCAGTTACTGTTATTTTCTATATTACATTCCCAAAATATTAGTAAGTTTTTAAAAATATCTAACTTTATGTTAACATAAATTGTCAAAATTAAAGAATCAGAGGCCGGCACTGTAGCGTAGCAGGTAAAGTCATTGGTGCAGTGCCGGCATCCCACATGGACGCCAGCTTGAGTCCTGGCTGCTCCACTTTCTAACCAGCCTCTGCTATGGCCTGGGAAAGCAGAAGAAGATGACCCAATTCCTTGTGAAGTAGGCAGGCATACAGGTTAAAATAGATTAGGTTTGTGAGCTGGAAGACCATGCCTTCACCACGCCCCTGTGTGATCTCATGCCCCTACCTGGCCACATCTGGGTGCCCACCAGCCAATCAGGTTAATTAGCCACTCCCCTTTGGAAGTGGGTTAAAAGCCGGACACATTGTGGCCTGGCTGGCTCTTCCGCCCTGGCCTCTTATCAGGAGGTGGCTGCTGTAGCCCTGCACCTCCAGGGCGCATGGCCTTCGGGCCATGTGCTCTAGGCTTCCTGGCCTAGATGCTCATCCACGTGGCTGGTCCCTGGTGCTTGGTATGAACCCCTATTCACCTCTCTCCCCTAAATAAAGCTCTCACTCTCCTATGCATCTTTCTCACTAAATAAAAGCTTAAAACATACCATGCTGCCTCGTTTATCTGTGCCGGTATTTAGAATTCTTCTCTGAATATTAGGCAAGAACCCTCTTGGGCTTATTAATATCAGGGATTTAGTAATAAGCCTGTGGTGAAATCGTAAGGCACCCAAAATTCCAGTAACACATGTGACACCCCCAATAGCATTTCTAGGGAACTTTAAGGGGCCACATTTTAGTGTAAAATTTAGGGGGCCTTGTCCAATTTCACTTGGGCCCCTGCACCCACATGGGAGACCAGGAAGAAGAAGCTCCTGGCTCTTGGCTTTGGATCATCCCAGCTCTGGCCGTTGTGGCCATCTGGGGAGTGAATGGAAGCAAGCAGAAGATGTCTGTCTGTATCTCTCTCTCTCTCTCTCTCTCTCTCTCTCTCTCTAACACTGCCTTTCAAATCAATAAATAAAATCTTAAAAATAAAACTAAATTATAGAATGGTTATATCTCATAAATGAGAGCATATGTTATATTTTGTTGCATTGTCTTTTAGGTATTAAGCTTTCAAAGCTACTTTAATATAAATAATAACTGTGTAAAAATAATGTCTCTGGATGTATACATTTCTGTGTATCCTACTTTAAAAAAAAAACTAAGACAATAAGTAACCTTGTTCCTATTTAGGGGATATATATATATGTGTGTGTATATATATATATTATATACTATAATAAAATAACATTTAAAAACAAAAACATTGAGACTGATGTTTATCACAGTGGCTAAGATGCTACTCGAAATATGAATATACCCTATATGTGAATGCTTAGGTTTGAGTCCATGCTCTGTTCCCAATTCCTACTGCCTGCTGATGCATACGCTGGGACAGACCAAGTACTTGGTTTCCTGTCATCCATGCAAGAGGCCTTGATGGAGTTCCAGGCTTCTGGTTGGCCTGGCCCAGCCCTGGATGTTGTAGGCATTTTGGGAATGAATCAGCAGATGAAAGAGCTCTGTCTCTGTCCCTCTCTGCCTTTCAAATAAAGAAAAATAAATTAAAGTAAAAAAGAAAAAGAATAGAGAAAATTTAATTATACATCTATTTTTAATGTATAATAAATATTTATTATATATGTTCCTAATAGGAGTCACTAATCACAAAATATTTCAAATGGTCTATCAGAATTTTTATATTTTACTAAATTATGGGCAATTACATCAAAAAATAGAGAAATGGCAACACATTATTAGAAGAAAAAAACATGCAAGTTGTTCCCAGTTGTATCTTAAATCACAAATAATACTTAGCCAAATATGCTTTATAAAACTTGTTTTTATTGTTCAAATGTTTTGGGGAAAGTTTACTTTAAAAGATTATGTTGTTAGTTCACTTTTATTGTATACAAATTGCCAAAAATGGAATAGCTTAAGAATTTTCAAACATTATCTCAGTTTCTATGGGTCAGAGGCCACAATATTTTAACTGAGTCCTCTGCTCAGGTTCTCAGAAGGTGAGGTGAAGGTGTCAGACACCTGCATTTGCAGCTGTAAGTCTGCTAGGGAAAGAGCCACCCCACCCCACCAAGTTCTCTTCAGCTACTTGCAGAATTTATTCCCTTGTGGTTGAGGACTAATGTCCTCAATGCTTCAACAGCTGTTGGCCAACTATGCTCTCATCACTGAAGGGCTACTTCAGGTCTTTTTAAAAATCAATAAGGTTTTATATATCTACCAAGTACAATGAGAAGTTGAAAAGTATATATACTTAGTAGAATGAGTAGAATGGTTAAATATAACTAATTAACAAATGCATGATGTCGTATCATGATTCTTGTAGTGACACCACTTAACATCCACTTGTAGTATTTTTCAAGAATGCAATGTTATTATTAACTACGGTTGCCATGTTTTACAATAGATTGGTCAAAATTTTTCTTCCAATAAAACTGTGATTATATATCCTTTGATTTACATCTTTCTTCAACTACCACAGCCTCTGGAATCCAACATTGTGCTTTGTATTTCTATGAGATTAACTTTTTACTTTAGATTCCACTTATGAATGAGATCACGCAGTATTTGTCTTTCTGGGCCTGGCCTATTTCACTTAACTTAATGTCTTCCAGAGTCATGCATATGGTGCCAAGTGGTAGGATTTTAATCTTCTGTGGCTGAATAATATTCTATTTATTCACCATATATAAAAATTCAAAATGTATTAAAGACTTAAATGTAAGATCCGAAACTGAAAACCATTTGAAGAAAACACAAGGGATAATTTTTTAGATAAGATCTCAAAAGCACAGACAACAGCAAAAACAGGCAAACAGGATTACATCAAAGTAAAAAGCTTCTGCATATCAGAAGATACAATCAACAGAGTGAAAAGATAAGCTACAGAATGGATAAAATATTGGCATACTATGCATCAAGTAAGAGTTATATCCAAAATATATAAGGAACTCAAACAACTCAATAGCAAGAAAACAAAAAACTCAATTTACACATGGGCAAAAGACTGGAGTAGATATTTCACAAAGAAGACATACACATGGCCAACACAAGATTACAAAAATGCACAATATCACTAATTAGTGAAATACAAATTAAAATCATAATGAGATACCCAGTTACTCCTGTTAGAATGGCTAATCTCAAAAAGACAAAATATAAGTACTAGCAAAGAAGTGAAGGAAAGGGAACCTTTACATACCGTTAGTAGGAATGTCAAGTAGTATATTCATTAAGGAAAACAGAATGGTAGGTCTTCCAAATATTAAAAACAAAACTAGTATATGATCTGGAAATCCCACTACCAGCTATATATTCAAAGGAGACTAAATCAGTCTATCAAGACTCACCTGCACTACCAAGTTTACTAGAGCATTACTCACAGTATCCAAGATAAGGAATTAATGTAAGTATTCTCAGCTATATAAATATGCTATATGCCCATATCAATCTCAGCAAGAGAAACCTTCCTTTTCCTTGATTACACAAGCTCTGAATCAATCTCACCTCCTCTTCTGGTGCCAGTCAAGGGGGAAAAAATCGTCCCTGCTTTCAGAAGTCTAATGTGGCTAGACCAGATTCACCTGAAAGAGCCCTTTTTCTTAAAGTCAGCCTTACCATATAGGATAACCAAGAGAGTGACAGCTCATAATATTTACAGGTTGCACCCACACTTTTTTTTTTTATCTTTTATTTAATGAATATAAATTTCCAAAGTACGACTCATGGGTTACAATGGCTTTCCCCCCCATACCGTCCCTCCCACCCACAACCCTCCCCTTTCCCACTCCCTCTCCCCTTCCATTCACATCAAGATTCATTTTCGATTATCTTAATATACAGAAGATCAGCTTAGTATACCTTAAGTAAGGATTTCAACAGTTTGTTCCCACCCAGAAACATAAAGTGAAAAATAATAGATGATTTTTTTTTAAATGATGATGAAATCAGATCAGACCTATTGTCATGTTTAATCCCAGTGAGAGTCAAGTTGGGAATTGATAATTTCTTTTTTTTTTTTTTTTTTTTTACAGAAGATCAGTTTAGTGTACATTAAGTAAAGATTTCAATCGTTTGCACCCCCATAGAAACACAAAGTGAAATATACTGTTTGAGTACTCGTTATAGCATTAAGCCTCAGTGTACAGCACATTAAGGACAGAGATCCTACATGAGGAGTAAGTGCACAGTGACTCCTGTTGTTGACTTTACCAATTGACACTCCTGTTTATGGCATCAATAATCTCCCTATGCACCAGTCATGAGTTTCCAAGGCTATGGAAGCCCCTTGAGTTCTCCGACTCTTATCTTGTTTAGACAAGGTCATAGTCAAAGTGGAGGTTCTCTCCTCCCTTCAGAGAAAGGCACCTCCCTCTTTGAAGACCTGTTCTTTCCACTGGGATCTCACTCACAGAGATCTTTTTGCCAGAGTGCCTTGGCTTTCCATGCCTGAAATACTCTCATGGGCTTTTCAGCCAGATCCGATGCACCCACACTTAAAGAGAAGGACATTATGCAAGGGAAAGGGCTACTTGCAGAGTTCTGCCACATTGTACAAAAATCTGTACATAAGGAAGACCCTTAGTGGTAGACACAGGTATATGGTATAAAGTCAAAGAAGTCTAAAGAAGAAACAACTTGGGGTGAGATTTAGCACATTGCTTTAAAGCATAAATTACACGTTTGAGAAATATTTGAAACATTCACTTTACTTTGAAGAAAGCTTGTTTGTGTAAGCTTTTAGAAGGATTTTTCCAATAGAATGATTTTGTGGTTTTGGACAAAGTAATAACCAAGAGATCAACAGTTATTTTTTCTCAAGTTCAAAAGAAGAAAAAAGGCACCTGTCTGCTATCAAATGATTTGATCTGTATTCAAGTGCCTTCAAATCCATTCTTATTTAACATTTATATTTTCACATTTTACTAAAATTAATAAAGTCTGAGATATTTATATAGCATTACTCAATTACTCAGTAACATAAATATGTTAAATTATATTGATTTAAATCTTGACAACTTGATTTTATTACCTCTAAACTGTTTCCAACCATGTACTGAGTAGAAGCAACTATTTACTTTTTATTCTTTACTCACTTGACTTACATTTTGGAACATACATAAACCACTGAGAAATATCAACTCTACTAAATCATGACATCCCTGCTGAATGACAGCTGCCATTTCCTACAGAATGCAGCCTCTACTCCATGGCTTCCATAATTTTACCCAAGGCTAATTTTTCAACCTCATCCCTCACTGTGTCTTACAGTTCAACTACTCTAGACTGTGCTCTGAAAATGGCTTTGATGAAATAATCTGTCTGATGGCACAAACATCAAATGTGTATAATGGTTTCCTAGATGTTATGAATCTTTAAAATTAAGGGTTTTTTTTTTAAACTTTTATTTAATGCATATAATTTTCCGAAGTACGACTTATGGATTACAATGGCTTCCCCCCCATACCGTCCCTCCCACCCACAACCCTCCCCTTTCCCACTCCCTCTCCCCTTCCATTCACATCAAGATTCATTTTCGATTATCTTAATATACAGAAGATCAGCTTAGTATACATTAAGTATGGATTTCAACAGTTTGCTCCCACACAGAAACATAAAGTGAAAAATAATAGATGATTTTTTTTTAAAATGATGATGAAATCAGAGCAGACCTATTGTCATGTTTAATCCCAGTGAGAGTCAAGTTGGGAATTGATAAATTAAGGGTTTTTTTAAGATTTATTTATTTGAAAGTCAGAGTTACACAGAGAGAGGAGAGGCAGAGAGAAAGAAAGGTCTTCTATCCGATGGTTCACTCCCCAATTGGCCGCAACAGCTGCAGCTGTGCTGATCCAAAGCCAGGAGACAGGAGTTTCTTCTGGGTCTCCCACGCAGGTGCAGAGGCCCAAGGACTTGGGCCATCTTCCACTACTTTCCCAGGCCACAGCAGAGAGCTGGATCGGAAGAGGAGCAGCCGGGACTAGAACCACTGCCCATATGGGATGCTGGCACTTCGGGCCAGGGCGTTAACCCGCTGTGCCACAGCGCCAGCCCCAAAGCATTATTTTTAATGTTGTAATAGTTAATTATAAAAGCATCCCCTGTAATGCAGGGGGTCCTACTTTAACTCAAGTATAAGTTTTAGTCACAGTATTCTACTTTGAGGTGACAGTCTATAATGAACTAGAATAACTGTCTCCAAATTGATATATTCTTACCTCCTGGAGAGCATGAGATAATCTATCAAGGTGAAGAAGAAAATATTAAAATTGTATTTATACTAATATTGATCTCAGGCCTGTACATTTATATTTAATATATCTTAGAATGTACTAAGAATTGGTACAGTGGCAAATATCTATAATTTATAATCTTGGGGGATTATTCACATTTTTAAGCAATTGGGGTACATTATCTTAAGTTTGGAGATCAGTGATTTAACACAAGTATTTTGGAATCCAGTTGAAATGTTTCTCCCCCCAAGTGGTGTGATTTTTAAAATTCATTTTAACTTAAACCACAATTTTCACATCCGTATAAAAAATGTTAATAACACGGGATTTTTGTGAAGATTAAAGGGAGTCTTTTGCTTAAAGTGCAAATAACACTAATTAACCTATAGAAAGAACTTCATAAATGTCAGGCATTAATATAATATTACTATAAATTGCATTACATTCAGCACTTGCAATTGCTTAAGTCTGCTCATTGAAATGCTCTAGATGAGGAAAAAAGTTATCAGTTGCTTTTCCTTAAAGAGCACCCACCCTGTGCACTCTTGATAGAATTATAAAATCGTGCAAGTGCTATGGAAAACAGTAAGCAGTTCCTCAAAATTTAAAAATGCAAATATCATATGATGCAACAATCTTACTTCTGGGTAGATACACATGTCCAAAAGAATTGAAAGTACAGTGTCAATGAGATATATTTCCACACACATTTTCAAAGCAGCATGGTTCACAATAGCCCAGAGGAGGAAACAATCCAAATGACCATCAATAGATGAATGGATAAACACAATGTGGCAGATACATTCAATGGAATATTATTCAGCCTTAAAAAGGAAAAAAAAGCTTTCGCATATTGCAACATAAATGAATCTTGGGACATTAAGCTGAGTGACATGAATCAGTTACAAAAGAAAAACATATAATTTGGGATATCTTGAGTGGAAACATCCAGAAGAAAATCCCAAATATAGATCTGGATTTCAAAAGATAAGCATCAAAAACCATCAGATCATGGACACAAGTGAAGCCACGAACAAGAGTACAGTTACCCAGGATAAACAGAGGGAGGCAAGAAATTTAAATATACCTTAATGGAATTATTTGATTTTGAAGATAAAGGAGTAAAAAAATTCCATGAAATTGAGAAAAACAGATTTGCCTTTGAATTTTACAGAGCACTGAAATTATCTACAATATTCTTGGGGAAAGAGCAAAATAAAGCATCTACACCTGGTTAAGTTCTCCTTCAGTGTAAAGGCAAAGCACAAATATCCTCAACTGCATATACACTGCCAAAAATAGAGCACATGAACCTTTCTTGGTAAAAAAAATATGATAATCAGGAATTAGAGTTAATCAAATAGAGCATTATGAGTAAAGAAAACCAAATAAAAGAACAGATAATAAGCTTTTAAATAGGAACAAAGGAGAAATAATTATGAGAACAAATTTATATATTTTAACTTAATATCAAAAGCTTTGACAGTATAAACATAATAATATAATAAAATTATAATAGAATAAATGTGATATGAACCAGGAGCTAAATAACAATAGGGTGGGAAGAAGAAAAGATGTGCTTACTCTTCATTTGTCATTGGAGAAAGTCACTGATATTGAATGAAACTGAAATTTTCCATAGGAAAAATAAATGTAATTCAATCATTTAGTCCTCTTTAATCTTTTCTATTAAGAATAAATACCACTTATAAGAAACATTTATATATTAGCAATTAGTTGAATTTATGTATTTCCTCTTTTGTTACATCTTAGTCATGTTATATTTTGTTCTTCCTAAATTAGCGTATGACTTTTGTTCAAATTTTGGGAAATTGTTTCTGCTTGTCCATATATAACTTTTAATCATTATATTTAATCTTTTGGTATATATGCTTAGAGAGACATCTAGAAAGATTTTCATTATCTGATGATGGTTATGTCTAGAAAGGATGTTTGATATGACATTTTAAAATTATTTTTCTTCCCATTTCACTTAGATTTTTAAAGTAATGAGAGAGTATCACTTTTACAAGGTACATTCATTTTACAAAAATAGACTGAGTAGAATAAATATCTGAATAATATATATGTATATATATATGTGCCTTATATTTTGACTCCGTATTACAGTGCAATTTTGAATTCATAACATACATTTAATCATAATTTTATCTTGATGTTTTTGTTTTGTTAATGCTTAAAACAACTTTTTCAACATTAATATGTATAGGCTATGTATGTCATACCCTTTGTGTGTTTGTTTATATATTCATATATATTATTTTATGAATATTAATACATATAATAGAAATTATATACTTTATGGGGCCGGCGCTGTGGAACAGTAGGTTAACCCTGCGCCTGCAGCGCCAGCATCCCATATGGGCGCTGATGCTAGTCTCTGCTTCTCCTCTTCCAATCCAGCTCTCTGCTATGGCCTGCAAAAGCAGTAGAAGATGGCCCAATTCCTTGGACCCCTGTACCTGCGTGGGAGAACAGGAAGAAGCAGCTACTGGCTCTTGGCTTCAGATCAGCGCAGCCCCAGCCGTTGCGGCCATTTGGGGAGTGAACCAACAGAAGGAAGACCTCTCTGTCTCTTTCTCTCACTGTCCATAACTCCACCTCTCAAATAAATAATATCTTTAAAAAAAAGAAATTATATACTTTAAATGTTATTCCTAGGAAAAACTACTTAGGAAAGTATCACTTTGACTTTTTACAAAGAGGAATCTGCATCTTTAAGAGGCTTTAGCCAACTTACAGCTCCAGAAAATGTCAGAGCTAGGATTTAAATCATGCTCTAAAAGTCTACTCTGCCTACCTTATCATGCTTCCTGACATCTATATTGTATATGAAGTTTAGTTGTTATCCAAAAAAATATGAAAATAAATGTAACCTAAAACATATTGGATTCACTTCAATCATTCCAATTATACAAAACAACGAAACAGGTCTCTGTGATTAAGGTTCTTGAAGGTTGTGTTGTCTTATCCCTGTTCTGCTTTGTCATCTTTCCTCCATCCCAAGTAATGAGGGTGGAGAGTGAAATCTTTCTCAGCTGGCTCAGGAAGTTTATAGAAGTGCTGCATCTTGTCCCTAACCCCCACTCCACTTCCACGGTGATGACAGATAAGACATGGAAGAGCCACTGGGAACCTCAAGAACTGCTATCTTAGAAAATAAGCATGAGATAGTCTCCATGTACCAAAACGTTTCCTCCTTGCATTCTGAGGAGTTCTCTCTTTACGTGCCCCCTGCCCTTTAATACTTATGTCAGAGTGATCTCCAGTTAAAGCACCCATTATTCCCTGAGAGTTTACATAGTCACCATGCTAGTGACTTGTCATTTTTTAAAAAAATTCATTCACTTGAGAAAGAGAGGTGTGTGTGTGTGTGTGTGTGTGTGTGTGTCTGTGAAAGAGAAAGAGAAAGAGAGAGAGAGAGAGAGAGAGAGAGAGAGAAAGGCGAATGCTCCTATCTGCTGGCTCACTTACCAAATGACCCCTAACAGCCCAGCACAAGCTCCAAGACAGGAACCACGGACTCAATCCAGGTTTCCTACTTTGGTAGCAGGAACCCATAACCTGAACCATCACTGCTACTTCCTGCATTGGCAGGAAGCTTGCACTGGGACCTGGAGCCAGGCATCAAACCTAAGTACTCCAGTACAGGATTCAAGCAGTCTAACCAGTGGCTTAACCATGAACTCAAAAGCTCACCCCTCATTTTTT
This sequence comes from Oryctolagus cuniculus, assembly GCF_964237555.1. Taxonomy (NCBI): domain Eukaryota; kingdom Metazoa; phylum Chordata; class Mammalia; order Lagomorpha; family Leporidae; genus Oryctolagus; species Oryctolagus cuniculus. The sequence goes on along the minus strand of NC_091441.1, from coordinate 43,337,645 downwards.
ATTTATTCCTCTCAACGCCAAAAGGAACCACTCATGTTAACCACATTACTGAGAATCATTCTTGTGTTTGACCCCAAAAGCCAATGCTATATAGGGTCTCCCAGTCTAAGTGAGGAAAAAATGCACTGACTATCAGCAGTAACACCCAGTGTGGAAGAAGAACAGATGAGCACACATGGACTTCCATCTCAGTGACCCCTATTACCTCTGTGTCATAGATGCAAAGTATCATAATGGTTAGCTGGCACAGTTCCTCAGCTTTGTTTTCTGGAATTTCTGTAGCAAATTCCTGGCAAGAAATCTAATATATGGGAAGTACGCCTAAGGCAGAAAGTTCTACCAGGTGGAAATGTATATAGTCACCTAGTAAACCATAATTTCTTTCACCCTGATATAGCATAAAAGATTGGTGACTAAAACCATAGTGAAATAACAAAGCAGTAACTATTTATGAACAGATCCATGAATATTCATTGTAATCACTGTACAGTAATCAATTAGTGGTATGCACAGCAAGAACAATATGAAATCCAAGCCTGCAGATTGCAGAACTGAATAAATCATCAGTTTTAAGTGATATGACTAAAGATAATACATATTCCTTTCTTAGTGAAAATTCATCTTGTGTTCTGTAGTGGAACAAATGAGGAAAAAATATACACAAATGACAAAATTTAGGCGTTAGTGTCAGTTCCTACAAATACAGGCAAGAGAAGTATTGCTCACATTATTTGACTATAATCTCAATATTCATTACTTTGCTTAAGACTGAAAGAAAAAAACATCAGCTAACCAAATTTCTTTATGTTTTATACAATACAGTGGTTTTTTAAAAAATACACAATAATGTACTCATATTCCTAACATAAAGCCTTAATGAATTTTCTGATTATTTTCTACGTTTACCCTTCAACATCAAGTGGTGTAATGCATTTAGCTAGTTTAAATCATGAAGTGTTATGTTTCAACTACCTATTACCAAAAAGCAAAATGTCAGGCATGATCCAAAATTTTAAAAACACACTGAATACAAGTATCAAAGAAGTAAAACAGAGTGAAGTGCAGTGGAGCTAATTCAAAATTACCCTGTATTAAAAGTTAGTCATAATCAATGTCAGTCATTTACTATACCTTTTGCAGATGTGCTTTAAGTTACTTATATCATTTTTCTAAATTCCTGCCACCTTGAATGAAAGAACATATAAAAATAAGATTGTTGTATGGAAATAAACAAATTGGATGCTCAACAGTTGCACCTGCGTGAGCACGTGTGAGCACACGCACGCATAAAGCACAGGTCCTACCCCAGACCTAAAATGGCTGAGTGGCAGGAGGATGTTGCTTGGTGACCAAACAATACCTCCTCGGCCACTGAGCAATCCAAACATCACTGACAAATGTGTCCCTTCAGTTTCAGACAGATATGGCTAGGACAAATAGTGAAGGGTATATTTATCTTTTCCAGTAGTTGATCAACAGTTTTATTTCAAGTCAGTTGTCACTTGACTTGATTTGATCATCAGCTAAGTTTAGGCTTTAGGGAGAAGAGCATTTGCAAAGCTGCATCTATTCTTTTGGGAGAATAAAACGTAAAACCAAGCTTCTATAACTACAAGACTGAAAACTGGTCTTGTTGCAATTATGTCCATGTGGTCTGTCTAGGATAACCTCCCAGTTGCTATTGGCCTCCCTTTCTTTCATTAAACTAAAGTAGTTAATTATCCCTGGCCTGTCCTCTCCCCTTTTCTCTTTCCCTTTTCGCAGAAGTAATGATGTCTAATTATCAGCAGCAGTGGATTACTGCAACATCAAGAGCAAAGCATCTCTCATCGACAGCAAAAGGAACCACAGAGTCTCAAACCTCAAGCAGCTGAGGATGATTCTTCGTCTATTGAAAACACCATTCAAATACAAGTCTTCATTTCTACCACTATATGCCTTTGATTTAAAGGAAAACATAGTTTTGTCTTATTGGTGATTGTACACTTATTGTTATAAAGAAAAATCCATATATTTAAGGGAAAATAATTTGAGAAGTGAGGGAACATGATAAAAAGGAGATCTTTTATTTATTTTTCAACTCATTGAAATGATGATTGGCTGTCTCTCAGAGGAGGAGGAGCCTGAAACACTGTCAGGAGCAGTAGAAAAATTCCATAAAGAGCAATGGAAGAGTTCATGAATTAAAAACCTCTTTAACAGCTCAACACTGGCTTGAAAGAAGAGCAGAGCTCTTAAATACTACACGGAAACTATTATCTAAGATTATCACCTGATGAATTATTCTTTCTCCCATAAATATAGGGACTCTACTGAACAGAGAAAGACATTTTACTTTCTCTTCACCCTTGGAGTTGTCTCTGCATAGGATGCCTTGTCAGTAATTCTTTAACTCTGCACTAAATTTTAAATGAAAATATGGGTATCACAGCACGAGAATGCTGTTTTAAATAATTGGAACCCAGGATTATTTTAGTGCTTTTAAAAAGCACAGAATTTATATCATATACAATTTTAAAAATTAATCTTTTATACAGACATATGTGTGAATATAGGAGTAGTCAAAACTATACAAGTATAAGCTTATTGCACCAAGACATATGTGTGAAGCTATCTGACAGTTACACCAAGGAACCTAAGTTTAACATAAAAGAAATGAAAAACAAACTTCCTAGATATGTTTATTTTTGACATATAAGAGATTAGTTTTAAAAGTTGTAAACATATCTTAAATTATTTTATTCACTCCGTTAGCTAGGTCTGCCCAAAGAAAAATACATTCTTCTTTTGAATTCTGATTTATTCTAACAATGAATTATTTTTCTACATAACTGCCAATACAAATGAATCAAAAACACTCCATTCTCTATAACAGACTCTGGCTCATCCAGATGTAAATAAGCCTCAGTTCTAATTCATGCCAGGCTAGTCCTCATTATTTAGTAAAGCAAGACAGTAATCTCAGCATTGTCTTTAACAGTGCCATATGCTCTGAGAGACAGTATATCTACAGATCTACCTCCAAGAAACCTTCCAACAGTAGAACATTAAAACAGCGACAGAACTTTCAAGTGTTTCCATTTTACCTTTATTTCCATGTTCCATTTTTCATACGAATTTCCAAAGAAATACACAAGCTCCAAACAATATTCTTAATTAATCTCAGGAAGCCACCAGCTGCTTTCCAAACCTCAAAGAGTCCTCCAAATACCGCTCTGAACAACCCATTTCTAAATGAATGTGCACCCCCGCCAGACACAGCCTGGCGTCCAAGCCCTCTCCTTCCTAGCATCCTCCAGGAATCCTGCACGAGGAAACAGTTGCCAGTGAGGGAGGGGCGGGGTGGGGGTAAGGAGCAAATGCTCAGGAAACCACAGCACCGCGAGGCAAAAATACAAAGGATGCCAGAAGCCTCCCCCACCCCTACTCCAAGCGAGCACCCACCGTGGCACGATGCAGAAAGGTCTTAGGCGGCTCATCTGCAAATCCACGCTGCCGCGGCTCCCCAGCCCCACAGGCATCTGCGTGTGAGGTTGAGCCAGACTCAGCTCCCAGGGCCAGTCACCTCCAGTGGCGCCCAGGCTGGAGCTTTGTGGCCATGAGACTGGAGCCACCCCAGAAAGAGGGACACACACACACGCGCGCACACACACACACACCCCATCTGATCGCGCTCAAACCCATCTCTCTTTGTTGCTCATCATCTAGCTGCGGCTTTATTTGTGGAACCGCGAAGTGAGGAAAGGAATGGGGGGGGGGGGAGTGCTGTGGAGGGAGGGAGGCGGGGAGGACGCATCCCCAGGACCTCATCTGCAATCTAAACAGTCGTGACCGCGATCTCCGGGACCCTCCGAGGAGCTCGCGCTGCCCCGCGTCTCACGCGCGGCGGCTAACAATAAACCCCGACAGCGTGCGGGGGAAACCCCTCGTCCGCCGCGACCGCCACCCGCGGGCTTTGTGCCAATAAGGAGACACTGTCGCCTATCGATCAGCATCGTCTGTTATCAGAGCGTGAGGCTAGGGTTCCAGCCTGGCCTTTTATGCGCGCGGTGGCGGCGGTGGCACACGCGCCAGGCGTCCAGCGAAGGACGTGGGACAATGGCCCAGCCCGAAGACGCTGGACGCTTGCCGGACGCCGCCCGGCCGGGGCTAGGAGGCTCGGCGGCTGGTCCCCGAGCCGGGGAGGCGGGGAGGGCGGAGGGGCTGCGGAGGTGCGCGCTGCCGCTTTAAAATAAAGGACCACAAAGACGCCACGGCGGGGGGAAACCGCGCCTGGCTGCTGCGAGCGGGGACGACTTGAGGAGGGGGTTGGGGAGGGTGGGGGCACAAGAGCCAACGGTGGCTCTCGGCTCCCCCCTCTCCTCCCGCCCCGCCGGGCTGCTCGGGCAGACAAATAACAGAGGCAGGCGAGTCACTCACCGTGGTCTTGACCGGCACGTAGAGCACCTGCTTGGCTCCGCCGCCTCCCGCGCGGACCTCGTCCGGCTGGCCCAGCTGGAAGCCCTTCGATTTGACCCAGAATTTAAATTTGGCGTTGTCCGTGGAGCTCGACTCGGAGCCGTTGAGGAGCTGGACGATCCGCTCGTATTTCTTACGGGTCACCGTCTTGGTCTTGCCTGAGTCCCCGTAAGTCCTGAGGCACCAGTCCTGGAACTGGCGGTACATGTCGCGCTCGCTCTCCATGTTCCCCGCGCTCGGCCGCCGCCGGCCGGATGCTCCCAGCGCACTTCGCACCTGTTCACCCCGGGCTCATGAAAGATGCAGCCCTGGCCACGATGCGGGGACGCGAGGTCCCGGCCGCCGCGGGAGCCTGCCTCGGGTTGGGGGTGGGGGGGTGGGGTAGGGGGGAGGAACGGGCAGCGGGGAGGAGGGTCCAGTTGGGCACCGGCAATCAATGCCCTGTGCTAGCCAGTCTGGCTCATTCGTAAGAGCAGCGGAGGGCTCGGACGCTTTTCCCGTCCTCTCGGTGATGGGGCTCTTTAATATTGTGTGTCCAGGACCATCCCAACAGCATTTGGCCCAGAGGAGCTGGGCTCTGAATAATTAAAATCCTATTCCTGGGTTTATTAAAAATCTCAATATTGACCCGGGGCGCTCCCTCGACGCCTCACCCCGGGCTGCGTCCCGGGCAGGGCAGGTGGGAGCGCAGCGCCGCCTCCCCGCGCGCGCCCGGGAAGCTTCCTCGGCCGCCGGTCTGGGAGCGAGGGCTGCGCCGCTCCCGAAAGCAGCCGCCGGGCGGAGCGCCTGCAAGCCCCGCAGGGCACACGCGTCCCTGGGCTCTCCTTGCTCCGCTTCGGCCTTCCGGGTGACCGGCAGGGAAGGAACTAGAAAAACAGAAAGTTCTTACCTGTCATGTCTTTAAGCCTATCAAAATTCCGTTTTACGGGATTTTTTTTTTAAGACGAGGGGGTGGAGGGAAAGCAAGATAATTTTAAAAACGCGTTAAAATAGCACGTCTTCAGGTGCACTGGGGCTAAATTGCAGCCCCGCATCTAGGTTCTAGGAGTTAGGTCCCAGCAAGGAGCGGCGCCTTCATAGAGGGCTCGGCCGGTAGTTCCCAGGGTCGGCGCCGGTGCCCCAAACAGATACGGGTTCCGGGAGGGCGTGGGTACGAAGGCAGGCCGCCGGCCGCGGGTCTCCGGGATGGCGACCCGGCCCCGGCCAGCACTCCTCAGGCTTCTGCGGCACCGGGGTGCCCGGCATAGAAGTAAGTTTATAACAGAGATGCTTGGAACCCTGGGCAGGAAATGAGAATACACAGAAGCGTCGTTTCCCCCGCTGCTTGGTCACAGTTTGCAGTTCACCCGGGAGGTTTCGGTTGTCGCTTTTCCCCTCCCGCCACGTCACGGACACCCCCTCCGCCGCGCAGGGACGCCAGATACGAGTTCCTCAGGACGATTTTCCCAGGCAAAGGAAGTCAGCGGTTCCTCCATTCAGGATTTCCATCCGCGTGCCACGGTGCTGGAAATAGGAGTTCCCATCCTCCTCGCGCAGCGCCGGCGGCCGCTCCTCTTTATTCTACTCTGGGCCGAGGCCCGCGCGCGTCCCAGGAAGCCGCTGCGCCAGGAAGGCGGCCCGAGCGGTGCCCGGCGCCGGCTCAGGGTCCCAGGCCACCTTCGCCACTCGTCGTCGCCTGCCGGACGAAAGCCCTGAGTGGGAATGCGGGGTGCCCGTGCCCACCGCGCGGCAGCTGGTCCTGGCACTTGCAAAATGGTCAGTGGCTCCTGCTCGGCCAGGCGGAGTGCGTGTGCGTGTGTGTGAGGGAGAGCCAGGGCGCGAGAGTGTGCGGTGTGCGGGGGGTGCGCCGTGTGTGCGCGCGTCTCCGGGAAGGTCTCGCGGCGGCTGGAGCCGGGACTGACAGCCCGGGCGGAGCGCGAGCAGCTCCACACACTAAACCTCTCGCCTCTCCCCTCACCCCCACCCCTCCCACTCCCCTCTCCTCCCACCCTCCCCTCCCCGGCCCCTTTCAAGCTCTGTGATTGGCCAATGGGACAAAAGTTTCTGTGGAGACGGCTGGGCGCTGACGTCACGGGCAGAATTGTCCCATTTAGGGATCCCGGGGGCAGTGCGCATGCTGCAGGCTGCAGGTTAGAGGCAGGAGGAGGTAGCAGCGGGCCGGGCGGCAGCCAGGTGGCGGAAAGGAGCCGGCAGCATCCAGGTGGGGGGACGACTCCAGCAGGGTTTCCATGGAGATTCCTCTGGGTCTAGCCTAAAAACAGCAGATCAGCTGACACCATTAGCTCAGGACCTAATTACTGCTTATTGGAGCAACAAATGAGGGAGAGGGCCAGCTGCAAAGGAAGAGTTTTTATCTCTCCCCCCTCCTCCCTCCTTCCCCCAGTCTCCTCCTTTCTCCTCCTCTGTCTCCATCCCTCTTGAGTCCCGGGTGAATTCTCATTAACTTGCAAGATTCCTGCAAAAACAGCTCCCCTTCTCCAGAGCCCACCCTGACTGCTTTTATTCTTCTTATTTCCTCCTTTTGTATTAAAAAAAAAAATGCTAAAATGAATCAGTTGTCTTGAGTCCTTGGATTTTTGCCCAGTAATTACAGCTCAGAGAAAGCACTGTCCAGTAGAAGTCACAAGTGAATCAAATAAAAGTGCGCTGGGGGTATCACTTTCAATTTGTTGAATTTTGGGTATTTATGTTTAGGCCTTTCACATTTGAAAATATATCATCTATATATATTATCTATATAGGTAGATATAGATTATATATATATATATATATATATATATATATATATTCTTAGTTTCTTAAACCAGTACTGGGGATAAGCAATGGGGCAGAAACATGTTTTGAGTCCCCCCCAAATCATGTGGTATACCTAACAGGAACAACTCAAAAATCTCCTTTGTGGCATCAAAGACTGAGGATGATTCCTAGTAGGAAGATAAATTTTGTTGGATACTGATCAGTGTTTCCTAAAAGTTTCTGGAAACATGTCATTCATTCACAAGTAAGCCAGCTCTGTAGAGTTTACTTTCTCTTATCATTATACCTTAATTCACAATAGTAGAAGTCTTTTTGGTAGCTCTTCCATCCCAAAAGTTATCCTATTTTCTCTAGACTTCATTTAAGTACTTTCAGCTTTAAGAAGCTTCCTTTCAAGTTAAAAAAAAAAAAAAAAAACCTGTCACTTGCCTCTAAATGCTTCTGGATAGTGTCTTTCATTTTTTAAAATCGTCTTGTGGTAAAGCACACACTTTACATTGCCATACTATATATATATATATATATATGTAATATATATTATACTTAACTATATATGTCACCCAAAAGTTTTATGAAAATATATTTTATTACATGCAATACACATTTATATTTGACATTTTTCTCCTATATGTTTTGTTTTTTGGTAAAGATGGTCACAACTAAATAAACTTGTTATAGAGCAAGAAAAGGATGGTTGGCAGCTTTTTTTAAAAAAAAATTACCTCTTTATTTGATAAGCATAGTGACAAAGATTGAGAGGTGGGGAGTGGGAGGCAGAGAGAGAATCTCCCATCCATTGGTTTACTTCCCAGATGGCTGCAATGGCTAAGGCTGGGCCAGGCCAAATCCAGGAGGCCAGAAATCTGTCTGGGTCTCCCGTGTGGCAGAGGCCCACTCAGATCATCTTTCCCTGACTTCCAAGGCACATAAACAGGAAGCTGAATAGAAAGCAGAGAAGCACTCTGATATGGGATGACAGCATTACAAACAGTGGCTTACCCTGCTGTGCCATAATGCTGACCCCAACTGGAAAGTTATAGTTTGAAAAAAACATTATTTTACATAATAATAACTCAATCTTTCTTGCTTATCTTCATGAATGTTTCATTGTTCAAATAGAAGCTTGATTAGAAACCCTTGAAACACATTCTTGTGTTTTTCAAATAACCTCAGTGCAATGAAGAATATATACAGTAAGTCCTAAATAAATATATAGCGAGTTAGTAAATTAATGAAGTAAGCAGAAAGAGAGGAAGGAAAGAAGGAAAGAAGTAGACAGACACTATTAATCCATTTCTGTCGAATTTGCTGGTTGGTGTTTGCACAAAGGTGGTCTCCACTTAAGTGCCAGGGCCTTGCCAAATACATGTGTTCATTATATTTATAATTATACTTGTACACCATAATGTATGGAAATTAAAACACCCTAGACATGAAGAACTAACAAAATACAAACATATGTCATCAGCCTCCAGTTGTACTAACTAGATTTTATATAGAGCTCCCCCCAAAAACACGAAAATTAAAATGGATCATATAAGATATATTCATTTTTAGAAGAAAGCAGTAATTGTTTAATTCCTGAAGGAATATTCAGACAGTGAAAAATGAAGAGCCCTGGAGTTTCAAGGGTCAAGCATTTCAGAGCCCTGTGGATTTTTTTGTCCCCAGTGGAACCCAAAATGTGATCTACTCTACTTCTATCCATTATTTTGTACTGTGAGTGAATACCTTTTACCATATCTTAATTCATTAATTAACTTATTTGAAGGGCAGAGTGAGAAAGAGAGAGCAAGAGAGTAAGAGAGCAAGAGAGAGAGAGAGAGAGAAAGAAAGAGATTGGTTCACTTCCCCAGTGGCCTAAATAGCCAGATCTTGGCCAGGATAAAACCAGGAGCCAGGAACTCCATTCTGGTCTCCCACGTGGGGAGCAGGGGTACAAGTACTTAAACTATCTTAACTAGATCTGAATTAGAATAGATGACATTTGAACTAACACTGTAATATGGAATGCCTGCAACTCAAACAGAGCTTAACCCACTGTGCCACAATGCCAGCCCCACCTTTATTACTGTCGCTCCCCCTCTTCGTGGAGGAACGACACTAAACCCTGCCTAGGTTTACCTATCCGAGTCACGGCACCATTATGTCGCTCCCCCTCTTCACAGAGGAAGGACACAGGACCCTGCGCTGTTCTTTTGTCTGCTCGGCCCTTCCCGGGTTTGCTGCTGGTTCTTCCCGGGTTGGCTACCGACCCTTCCACCTCCGTGGAAGGGCGGTTCCCCCTGCCACTTTCCCCACTTCCGCGGGGGAGCGGCACACCGCCGGCTGGCTCTCTCGGGGGATGCTCAGGTGTTCCTTCAGATAGATGTTCCTGGTGTATGTTGTCTCTCTCCTCCTTTATAGTCCTCGTCCACCAATCCCAACTCTGCTACCCACACGCCGAGTACGCTGCTCTCCTCCAATCAGGAGCAGCTCCTGCTGTTTATTGGTTGAACTGGAGGCAGCTGTGTAGAAGCTGTTTCCTCTTCTCCCAGCGCCATATTGTGGGAGAGCAGATGCATAGAATAAGTCTTAATTCCAGTAACAGTCTAGTCCGAGTTGCTCCCCACAATTACCATATCTTTCCTACCAAAGAGCATAAGCACCTCACAAAACATAAAACCTTCTTCAGCAGGGTGTGTGTTCATCCTCTCCAGAATTATGTCTTCCCAGTTTCATACACCTCATTGGTCATACTTCTTCACCTTTATTATTCATTTGAACAGATTTCCTGAAATTTAATTTGCCAGTTACCCAAAACACTTTCTTCACAGTTGATCTCTACAGAGTATCTATCCAAAACTGTGGCCCTTTACTCTACATCTTAAGACCAGTCCCCAACTTGGGTGTACTCTGGGCCCAGGATTCTACCTGCATACAGAGAGGAAGAAAGGAAAGGAAGAGGTAGAAAAGAGAGAGATGAAGGCAGACATTGTTACAGCCAAAATTGTATTTTAAGTAAAGATATCCAAAATTTAAGCTATAGTCAACATGATTATATTATAAAAGTAAATGTTCTTTCAATATCATGGTTAGTTTGTATATAACATCAAAAATATCTTGAAAATCTTGCATTCCAGTATTAATCACAAGCAACACTACAAACTCATCGGCAAAAGGCTACAGTACAAATAATGCAGAATCTGTAGTCATAAAATCAAGGTTCAAAGAATAAACAAGCCTTCATTCATCCATCCATGTAATTATGCTTTCATTCAACAGCTATTTACTGAGCACTGACTGCTCTTATAGTCTCTAGGGTTAGAGTAAACAATAGGACAGATGTGTGAGTACATGCACTCGGTCTCATGGAACTTAAATTCTAAGAGAAACAGACAATGAAACAGGAAATAAATCATTGGAGACTTAGGTAAGCAATAAAGTATTTAAGACAGGAGAATTACATAATATGATGTGTACTTTCGTTACTTTCCCTGGCTGCTATGAGAAGAAATGATTGGGAGAGGGCAAGAAAGGAAGCAGGAAAACCAGTTAGGAACTTGCAATAGTTACAGATTGTGCAAAATACTGTAGATGGGTTAGAGTGGTAACTGTGCAGAAGAGGGGAAGGAACAATGGATTGCAGATATGTTGTGGAGATAGAACAGGCCTTCCTGATTCCAAGGGACTGAACATGTACTATCCTCCTTCCCCACCAAAGTTCATACAATGAAATTCCAACACCCAAGTTGTCACTAATAGATTTTGGGACTTTTAAGTGGTGATTTGGCCATGAGAGCTAATCCCTCATGTTTTGTATGAGTTCTCCTATAAAAGATGACCCAGAGAGCTTCCTTGGCCCTTCTGCCATGTGAGAACACAGCAAGAAGATGGCCATCCATGAAGAGGGCTCTCCTCCTACACCAGATCTGCATGGATCATGATCTTTGGCTTCACAGCCTATAGAATTGCAAACAATAAATTGCTGCTGATTATAGACCACCTAGTATATGGTATTTTGTTATAGCAGCCTGAATAGACTCATACACTGGTGAATTGCTTATGGAAGATAATAGGGAGGATGGAGCCAAGGATGACTACTTGGTTTCTGGCTTTAGCAAGATGACTAGTGAAGCCATTGACTAAGAGAGGGGAGTTTGAGGGAACAGATTGGGAGTTGGAGGCTGAGGGAGGAGCAGAAGCAGGTTGGGGTGGAGAGGCAGGAAGAAAGAATTTAATTTCAGAGAAGTTAAATTTGAAATACCGGGAGAGTTGTTCATGTAGGCATTTGAATATAGAAGCTTGAACTATGGAGATAAGTCTGAGCTGGAGATATAAATACAGGGAATTTAAAGAAAGATATTACTTCTACTCAAATTCCCTCCCCAAAAGTAAAACCTTCATCTTTTGATATTGATTTTGTATACACAAATACCCTATGACTAAAACAGTATATCATGTACTGAACATCAGGAAGTTGTCTTCCAATGGTATAATACTTGTGATGAGAAGAGTCTGAGAAAAATAGGGCAATTTGGATTTTTCTCTGACAGACATAAACTATTAGTGACTTCCAAATTTTAGAAGTCCATAAAATCATTAAAAACTTACAAGAGAAGTGTGAAAATTTGGGTCAGACTTACTCCAGATGAGATCTGATTCTGGAAACATGCTAAAATAGGAATCTGAAGTTGGAGCATAGCCTGTGAGAAAATCTGCCATTGAAGGGATTAAATGGAGACGTTGTCTTGATGTGAGTCTGTAAGAGGATTTGGGCCCTTTAGCAAGACTAGAGATTATGGTGACTGATACCTGCTACTTAAAAACCTGCAGGATTGGATATCATCATATATTAAGATGCCCAACAAGCAATTGTCACTTTTCCAATGAAAAGGTAATTGGAAGGGCCTGAGCTGTGGAGTAGTGGGTAAAGCCACCACCCACAGCACAGGTATTCCATATGGATGTAGGTTTGAGTCATGGCTACTCCACTTCCAATCCAACTCCCTACTAATGCACCTAGGAAAGCAGCAGAAGATAGCCCAAGGGCTTGGGCTCCTGCAGCCACGTGGGAGACCAGGAAGAACTCTTGGCTCTTGGCTTCTGATCACCCAGCTCTGACCATTGTGGTCATTTAGGGAGTGAACCAGTGGATGGAAGATATTCTCTCTCTCTCTCTGCCTTTCAAATACATAAAAAGCTATCTCTCACAGGCACCGTGGCTCAATAGGCTAATCCTCTGCCTTGCGGCGCCAGCACACTGGGTTCTAGTCCCGGTCAGGGCGCCGGATTCTGTCCCGGTTGCCCCTCTTCCAGGCCAGCTCTCTGCTATGGCCCGGGAGTGCAGTGGAGGATGGCCCAAGTCCTTGGGTCCTGCACCCGCATGGGAGACCAGGAGAAGCACCTGGCTCCTGCCTTCAGATCAGCGTGATGCGCCAGCCGCAGCGTGCCGGCCTCAGCGGCCATTGGAGGGTGAACCAACGGCAAAAGGAAGACCTTTCTCTCTGTCTCTCTCTCTCACTGTCCACTCTGCCTGTCCAAAAAAAAAAAAAAAAAAAAAAAAAAAAAGCTATCTCTCTGTCTTTCTCTCTCACTAACTCTGCCTAATAAAAAAATAAATAAATAAAAGGTAGTTGTAAAAGAAACTAATGGTCAACTCAATCTGCAACTTGATCACCTTGTAACTTTCCAAAATGAAATTGAATAGATAAAGGAGAAATGCCCTGCTTATGTAAATGAATTTGGGACTATGTAAACATTGTCACAAATCTGATTTTATTAGCTGAATTCCAATCTATTGACCCTTCTCCTTAATAATTTTGAAAAGGTGGCATCTTTGTATTTTTAGTATTCTTTAGCTCTCCTTTGATTGAGAAAAGAAATGCTTTTGAAAGATATTAAATACCATTCTGATTGTTACTGCTGCCATTACTAAGACAAAGAGAAATATATTTTTATTTGCAAACTAAACCATCAATTTTTTTTAACATTTTCTAACATAAAAGGGAAGAAATTTGATGTTTGTTTGATGGCCCTAAATTGACCAACACTGATGTTTGATAAGGTGCAACTTAAATACTTATCCATTGGTCAGAATTTAATTTCCATGAATACTTACATGTGCAAAATCTGAACAAATTTGATTTGATAGTCAAGGTGACTTGTTGAATGTTTCTTTAATTCTTACCTTTAACATCTCTGTATTAACAAGTCCATGGCATAGCCTATTCCTGCATTTTGTCAGTCACATATGTATTCATTGAACATTCCTGTACCCGACATTTTCATCTAGTTGCTATAAGTATGATAAAGTCCAAAGTTAACAGTCTGATATTCATGTCCCTGTACCAGAGAAGAAAATACATTTTTCTGGCCCCAAATATTGCTTTATTTCCCACTAGCCATATGGCTTATCTTTTCTTCCAAAATATATGTCTTAAAACAGTAATCCGCATATTCATCTTCAACTCAGTGGACAGTACTATTGTAGAATTTCTAGTTTGTTTTTAGAATAGTTATCTGGACAAGGAAAATAAAAACTCTGAGGAAGAAAGAGCAACATACCTCTCATACCTCTACCTGATTCTCATTATGTTTTTCATATTTCTAGTTTTTTTCTGTTGAGTGAACCAATACATATCTTACCATCTTCATCCACCCCATATATGTTATTTATAATACATGATTAATTACATTAGGACATTGTTTGACTTGCAAGATAAAAGTGACAAGAATGGCACAGAGATTTCTTGGCTAAAGCTACAATCTCTAGAAATAGTTTCTACAGGGGAGCCTTCTGAGCTCAAACATAAGAATCCATAAAATACTGGTAACATTGCTAACTTTGGAATAAGTGAAGCTGAAGGAAAAATTACCTCTAGTTTCCTGCAACCATACTGAAAGGATTGAAGAGCAAAACAAATGAAAATTTTAATTTCCCCTTTTATTCTCTCCTAAAATAAACACCTCCCAAATCTGTAGAAAAGTCTTTTATTAGGTGTCTTGACCAAAAATTAGAGTAAGCATTTAGAGGTTCCAAACATTTAAATTCTCATTGTAGTTTATGTTGTGTTTTGGAAATGAAAGCTAAATATAGGAAAAAATAAATGTTCATCTTATATGCAGAAATAACCTTTTAAGCAATTCTATTTAAACTGTCTGCTTTCCTGATTCTTCTAACGTGGTAGTGCAGAAAAGTAAGAAGGGAGTGACAAACTTCCACTTGTCTTAAAGGAAAATTAATTTTAGATTGAACTGATGTTCAAGGTAGAGTTTTACACATTTGTACATGAGGTACAAATTTTCTAATGCACTGTACAGAACAAGTTATTAACCCCACTAAGTATAATAAAGCTATAAGCAAATCAAATCCATGAGAGTTATTTCAGCCACTACTTTATCACTTGATATGATGATTGAAACAAGTCCCCACAAAAAGAGGGAAATGGAATAGCTCCTGAGAGTCAGTAGTAGAGAATGGATTTCAAAGTCATCTATGCTTCAGAGAATATTTATGCATGTATTCTTTTAAAAAGTGTTATATATATATAATCAACAAAATATGAACATTCAGAGACATTCAAACACAAGAAAACCAACTGTACTGTCAGCATAAGTGACAAGAACAAAACTAAATGCCCAAGAGTGTTCCATAAACAGTTAAAATTAATCGATAATGAGAGAAGTCAGGAGAGTGGTCGCTTTGGTGATCATGACTGGAAAAGGTCACTGAGAAGTGCTTTTTTTTTTTAAGATTTTTGTTTATTTATTTGACAGGCAGAGTTAGAGACAGTGAGAGAGAGAGAGAGAGAGAGAGAGAGAGAGAGAAAGGTCTTCCTTCCATTGAATCACCCCTCAAATGGCCGCTACGGCCGGTAGCAGCCGGCACTGCGCCGATCCAAAGCCAGGAGCCAGGCACCTCCTCCTGGTCTCCCATGTGGGTGCAGGGGCCCAAGCATTTGGGCCATCCTCCATCACTATCCCAGGCCATGGCAGAGAGCCGGACTGGAAGAGGAGCAACTGGGACTAGAACAGGCGCTCGCGTGGGATGCAGGCGGAGGATTAACCAAGTCAGCCTCAGCACCGCCCCGAGAAGTGCTTTTAATGTAATATTCTGTTTTGGAACCTAGGGTCAAATGACATAGGTGGTTACTTATGAAAATATTACTTTTTATATATATACTTTTTATTGGTACAATTTCCCCCATATACTTATACGTTAATATCAATATAAAAATTTAATTTAGAAAAGCAACATGGGTAGGCATTTGGTATGGTGGTTCCGATAGTAATTGGGACACCAACATCCTATTTCAAAATTGCTGGATTTGAGGCCCAGCTCTGCTCCGGATTCTAGCTTCCTGCTAATGTGCACCCTGTGGATAATGGGTGATAGCTCAAATGGCTGAGTCCTTACAACCTCTATGGGAGACCTCCTGGACATTTAGGGAGTAAACCAGCAGATGGAAAGTCTCTCTCTCTCTCTTCCTCTCTCTCTCTCTCCCAAATAAAATAAATGATTTACTTAAATTAAAAAGATAAAAAGCAACAAATGTCTAATCTTTCTGGAAATCAATAACAATATTATTTTTCAAAGTATGATTGCAGAGACAGAGAGCTCCCATTCACAGGTTTATCCCGCAAATGCTTGAAACAGCCAGGACAAGGCCAGTTGAATCCAGGATCTGGGAACTCAATCCAGGCCTCCCACATGGATGACATGTGATTTGCAAAAGCAGGAAAGCTGCAGTCAGGAGCCAGAGCTGGATATCAAAGGCAGTTATTCTGATATTGTACACAGAGTTTATTGTGCATATGCATAAATAAGATACAGACACAGACCTTGCACATAATGTACAAATGAGCTGACTTGAAAATGGATCCTACACCTATACGTAAAGTGTAAAACTAAAAAAAAAAAGAGATGATAGAATAAAACGGGGGATAATATCTATGTAAACTTCAATCTGGTGATGAGAATTTAGACACATTAAAAGCACAAATCCATGAATGGCAAAAATAGGTAAGTTGGACTTTAAGGTTAAAATTTTATTATCTTTAATAAGAATTTTCCTTTCTAATTAATCTCCTGTGTAGAGAGTAAATATCACTAACGACAAGGACTATTAATGTAATAGTCTTTATTTCAAAGAGAATTTCTTGTTGCTTATGCTGTGATTTTGTTTATAGAAGACTCTATAGTTTGGAGACTATTCAAATCCAAGAAACTGATTTTTCTCCCTGTCCCAAGGCAAATCATTTGTGAATTCAGAGGACTAAATTGTTTCTATGAACTCCCCTCCCCCCCCTTTTTTTGATAGAATTGAAGGTACATTTGTGGAAGAAAAGCAGTAAGCGTGCTTTTCTTGATTATGTCCAGTTTTCATAAAGGCTATAATTATTTCTTTCACAGTGCTTTTGTTACTATAACACTTGGATACATTTTATGTCAGTTGACAGAAACTATAGCTTAGAAGAAATAAAAGAAGTAACTTTTAGGAACTTGATTTTCTTACCCCAAATATGAATTTCTTATCCCAAATATGTCTGATTTTAATTTTTGTACTACTTTATAAATTGCAAG
Organism: Oryctolagus cuniculus; assembly: GCF_964237555.1. Taxonomy (NCBI): domain Eukaryota; kingdom Metazoa; phylum Chordata; class Mammalia; order Lagomorpha; family Leporidae; genus Oryctolagus; species Oryctolagus cuniculus. The sequence continues at coordinate 43,320,865 of NC_091441.1, read as the reverse complement.
ACAATTTTCCCTACATAATCAACTATCTACAAATGAAAGGAAATAGAAGCATACTTTTATACTTGTTTTGCAATGAGACCTTTAGAAATCTAAGAAGATATAAATCTAGGTGATTCATCAAGAGGTAGTGGGGCTGGAAACTCAAATATGAATCCACAATTCATTTTCTCTACAAAGCTATGGTGATTCTAGTAGTTGGAATATTAATATTACAGTACTTGGAATACTAATACTCAATATGTAGTAGTCAATATATTTAGAGAAATCACATTATGTCACAAGTTGTGTTCATTTATTCATTCTGATTATTTCAGACAAAAGGCAAATAAACTATTGCATCTCTTTCTTTTTTTTTTTAATATTCACTCATTTATTTGAAAGTCAGAGGAGAGGCAGAGAGAGAGAGGTATTTCATCCGCTGGTTCACTTCCCAATTGGCCACAACAGCCCGGAGCCATGAGCTTCTTCCGGGTCTCCCACGTGGGTGCAGGGGCTCAAGGACTTGGGCCATCCTCCACTGCTTTCCCAGGCCATAGCAGAGAGCTGGGTCAGAATTGGAGCAGCCGGGACTTGAACCGGCGCCCATATGGGATGCTGGCACTGGAGGCAGCAGCTTTACCTGCTACGCCACAGTGCCAGCCCCTATTGCATCTCTTTCATCTGTTATCGTGTGATGAATCCAGCTTAAAGACTATCTTTTAATTTAGAATGAAGATTCCCTTGTTTAGTGGCCAGTGCTATGGTGTAGTGGGTAAAGCTATAGCCTGCGACACTGACATCCTATTTGGGCGCCATGTGGAGTTCTAGTTGCTCCACTTCCAACCTGGTTCCCTGCTAATATGCCTGGGAAAGCAGCCCAAGTATTTCAGTTCTTGCACCCATGTGGGAGAGCTGCTGGAAACTCCTGGCTCCTGTCTTTGGTCAGGCCCAGCCCTGGCCTTTGCAACCATTTGGGGAACCAGCAGATGGAAGACACTCTCTCTCTCTCTCTCTCTCTCTCTCTCTCTCTCTCTATATATATATATATATATATATATATACCTGCCTTTCAAATAAATAAAACATATCTTAAACAAAGATTCCTTTGTTTAGACACAAATTATATGGCAAAGTTATACAAAATGTTGTGGGGTTTAATACCTGCTAGTTCATGTACTTTTGAGAGTTTGTGCAGAAACAGTATCTAATATCCTAGAAGACACCAAACTGGTTAGAAGGTAGAGGATTCTACCCAATCTGAACTCATGCTTCTCTGAATCAGGATCCAGTGAAGAGCTAAGGAGTGAAATCTCAGGATAAGAATGAAAGCAATAGGGATGGTCTGATGTAGTTGGGCATGGTAGTCAGATACAGATATGACCTTCTTAGACTGTTTGAAAATAGTTGTCTAATAAGATAGAAATATTAAGCATTACAGTTTTCAGATTGCCTCCAAAGGCTTGAAACAGAAGGCTCGAGAGTGAGTACTACACAGTAGCAAGGACAAGGAGATGAAGTGAGAATCTTACATAGGCAAGTTTGATTCTGACTCAAGCATCGATCTTGCATCATGGTGGCTTGAAATAACCTTCCTTTATCCTGAAGAGAGTCTTTGTAGACTACGTCATGGCTGCAGATGATTGATCTTTCTATTTAGTTTTGTCATGGTGATAATGATAACAATATTGGTTTTTAAGAGGTTTCATTTTTTTACTTACACATCTGTAATCTTTTCACATCTGTGTGTGTTTCTAAGATTCCTATGACATCTACCATAAACAACATGTGTTTCTAAACAACTATAAAGTCATAATGAGGGTGAGCACTGGAAAGATGGCTATATTGAATCATTAGAAGTGTTGAGGTATGGACAAGTGGAGTGATGGGGTAATTTAGAAGATATCCTTAGTTCATTCATTCATTCATGAAGTTCTTGACTTCAACAAACACCTTTCTCATTGGTCACATTTTCCAGTTCTTGTCATTGGGTGATCTTGCATTTGCCTCCTGAGTGCTTGCACATCTTTTATCATGGTTTAAGTCCTATTTTGTTTGTTTGGCACTTTCTTCTGCTCCAGGCCCATCTTTTATGTTTCCCGCTCCAATCCCCAATCAGCCATTTTCACAGAGTGGCATTTCCTTCTATGAGTATAAGATCTGGGCATTCATTCTGCTCATTACTATTGGACTATAATTCCAGGTCCTCTCGGATGACGGGGCAAGGAAATACCAACACACACACACACACACACACACACAACTTCTATAAAAAAATCCGTGCCAATATTCAAACATAAATTCATATTGATATCTAGGATTCTAAATCATCAACACATAGATCATTACAAAGCCATGTTTCCGAAAACTTCTGTTCCAAGAGTAAAGAATCTCTCTCCATCCACTTGATATTCCTTACTTAATTGTCCAAGTACACATGTATATAAGTATCATAATGTTAATCTAGACTCATAGAAAGTAAATTTGTCAACTAGATAAAGCTTCTTTTGTTATTAGTCTCATAGACTCCACTCATATCTAAGTCACTTAGGTTTTTGCTTCTTTCCTCTTCAGTGAGACTGTATTCATACATTGTAAAATAGTTATTTTGTCTATTGTTTTAATTTGTTTTGTTTTTTTTTTTCTTTCTTTATTTTGAGAGAGAGAGAGAGAAAGAAAGAGAGGGCTCTTTCATCTGCTGGATAATTCTCCAAATGCCCACAATAGCTAGGTTAAGGCTGGGCTTAGGCCTAATCCAGGAGCCAAGAACTCCATTCCAAGTCTTCCCTGTGGATGGCAGGGACCCAGGTACTTGAGCTATCATCTGATGCTTCCCCAGGTGTGCATTAGCTGGAAGCTGGATCTGAAGCAGGGGAGTCAGTACTCAAAGCAGACACTCAGATGTAGGATGTGGAATTCCTAAGCAATGTCTTAACTGCTGCACCAAACAACCACTCCCAGGTCATTTTTTCTTTTTCTGTCATATTCTGCATTCCATCCTGGGATCCCTTGACCTTTGAAATGTTTTATTTTCAGATTTGCTTGCACTGAGATTCACTTTTTGTGTGGGAAAGTTATTTGAGTTTTGACAAATGTATAATGTGTTATATTCAAAGTGAATAATTTTACTTTTCTAACAAAAAATTCATGTTCTTTACTTATTCAAACCATCTCCACCCTAAAGACTGGAAACAACTGATCATTTACTGTGTCTATGGTTTTGCTGTTCCAGAATCTCACATATTAGGAAGGGAGATTGTGTAATCTTTTCAGACTTTCACTTAGAAATATACATTTGAGATTTACCAATGTCTTCAAGGCTTGATACTTCATTTGCTTTTATTTCTCAACAATATTTCATTGAACAGATATAGCACAGTTTGCAACTTGATCATGTCTTAAAGGATTCTTGGCTTCATCCAGTTTTTGGTGAGAAAATTAGCATACATTTTCACATGTGGTTTTTCATGTGGATCAGTTTTCAAGTCACCTGAGTGGAAACCTAGGGATGCTGGTTAGTAATGCAAACGGCCAGCCCCAAGACAATTTTATTTTGTTGCAAAAAATTTGAAATCCACTCATGGATTCCTCATAATACAGATTTCCATGAACTTTTTGAAAACCCTCTTATATTCAGGGATGTCAATTTTTTTTGCACCAGAATAAACTTATCTTTGAATTCCATTTCCCATAAACTTTCACAAGTATCCTTGTATATACAAACATATTACTACATTGAGAGTCATTTTGGGGGGCTGGCACTGTAGCATAGCAGGTAAAGCTGCCTCCTGCAATGTTGGCATCCTGTATAGGTGCCGGTTCAAGTCCCTGCTGCTCCACTTCCTATCCAGCTCTTTGCTATGGCCTGGGAAAGCAGTAGAAGATGATCCAAGTCTTTGAGTCCCTGCACCCACATGGGAGGCCCAGAAGAAGCTCCTGGCTCCTGGCCGTTGCGGCCAATTGGGGAGTAAATCAGCGGATGTAAGACCTCTCTCTCTCTCTCTCTCTCTCCCTCTCTCTGTGTAACTCTGACTTTCAAATAAATAAACAAATCTTAAAAAAATCATTTAAATGTTTTCCAATGTTTTCTCTAAGTTTTATAGTTTACATGTAGGTCTGTGAAATTTTTGAGTTAATTTTTATATAAAATATATAATATTTGCCTATAGGTTTCTAGGTATTTTTTTCTTTTTTAACACTTGAATGTCCAGTTCTTCCAATACTAATGTTGAAAAGAATACCTTATTTCCCCCTTTGAATTGCCTTTGCCCATTTGTATTTGTTTGGATCTGATTCTGGGCTCTCTATTCTCTCAGTGACCCACATGTCTCTTTAGTCAAGATCATGATGTATTGATTATTGTGGATTCATCAAATTTTGAAATAGGGTCCTTTGTTTCCAACATGTTTGTTCACCTTCCTCATTATATTGTTGGCTTCTCAAATTTTTTGGCTTTTATGTAAAAATTTTAGAATCTGTTAATTTCCACAAAATATCTTGAGAATATAGCAGTTATCTGTACATAAATTCTGTACATAATTTATTAGATTTATAGCTATCTCATAGTTTCTTGACGCTATTATAGGTTCTATTTATTTATTGAGAAAGAGAGAAACAGGCTGAGGGAAAGACAGAGAGAGAAATCTCCCATATACTGGTTCACTCTGCAGATGCCCACAATAGCTGCAGCTGGGCCAGGCCGAAGCTAGGAACTGGGACGCAGTCTTGGTCTTTAGGGTAGCAAGGACCTAACAGCCTGAGCCGTCACTTGCTGCTTCCTTCTCTTTTTTTCAAGATCAGTAGGGCAAGATGTTTTGAATTCTATTGTTGTTTTCAAAGAATTAGCTTCTGCTTTTGTTTATTTTCTCTACTTCTTTCCTATTCACAATTTCATGGATTTCTGCTTTAATTTTGTATTAAGTCTTTTCTTCTTTCTTTAGATTTTGTTCTTTTTTCTTAGCTTTTATGATGAAAAGTTATGTTACTGCATCTTCTTTTCTATTACATATAGTCAATGCTATATTTTTCCCTCTAAACACTGTTTTTGCTGCATCTCGATTTTTCATTTTCATTTAATTAAAACTATTTTTATATTTTTCACAAGATGTCTTTAACTCTAGTATTACCTATAAGTATATTGTCTGAACTCCAAAATTTGGAGATTTTTCTTGCTGTCTTTCTGATACTGATTTCTAATTGAATTCCAAGGAGTTTGAAGACATACTTTGTATGATTTTCATGCTTGTAAATTTGTAAAATGCATTTCATGTGCAGAATGACATCTATCTTGCTAAATGTTCCATGTGAGCTTGAATGTCTATTTTGCTGTTGTCAAATGGAGTATTCTATAAATGTCAGTTAGATCCAGATGATTGATGGTGTTGTGCAGGTCAACTATCTCCTTAGTGATTTCTGCTGGATGTATCTATCAATTACTGAGAGAGAGAGAGAGATGGTGAAGTATGCAGCAATGATAGTGTATTTGTCTATTTTCCCTTCAGTTCTCTCAGTTTTAACCTCATTTGTTTGAAGATTCTGTTTTGGGGTGCATGCATATTAGACTATATATTCTTGAGTAACTGACCCCTTTTTCATTCATTATCTAATGACCTTCTTTATTCCCTATACATTTTTATGAAGTCTGATCTGTTTCAAATTCCTTTGCTAGGGCCAGTGCCATGGTGCACTCTGCCTGTGGTGCCGGTATCCCATGTGGGCACTGGTTCTAGTCCTGGCTGCTCCTCTTCAAATCCAGCTCCCTGCTGTGGCCTGGGAAAGCAGTAGAAGATGGCCCAAGTGCTTTGGCCCCTGTACCCATGTGGGAGATCAGGAAGAAGCACCTGGCTCCTGGCTTCAGATCGGCACAGAGCTGGCCGTGGCGGCCATTTGGGGAGGGAACCAACCGAAGGAAAACCTTTCTCTCTGTCTCTCTCTCACTGTCCGTAACTCTACCTCTCAAATAAATAAATAAAATCTTTAAAAAATTTACTATTGCTAATCAGTTTTCTTTTTATTAATACTAACATGGAGTGTCTTTCAGCATTCTTGTATTATTTATCTTTCAGAGTCTTTATATGTCAACTGGATGTTTTTTTTTTTTTTTTTTTTTTTTTTTTTTTTATCTTTTATTTAATGAATATAAATTTCCAAAGTACGACTCATGGGTTACAATGGCTTCCCCCCCCATACCGTCCCTCCCACCAACAACCCTCCCCTTTCCCACTCCCTCTCCCCTTCCATTCACATCAAGATTCATTTTCGATTATCTTAATATACAGAAGATCAGCTTAGTATACCTTAAGTAAGTATTTCAACAGTTTGCTCCCACACAGAAACATAAAGTGAAAAATAATAGATGATTTTTTTAAAATGATGATGAAATCAGATCAGACCTATTGTCATGTTTAATCCCAGTGAGAGTCAAGTTGGGAATTGAAAATTTCTTTCTTTTTTTTTTTTTTTTTTTTTTTTTTTTACAGAAGATCAGTTTAGTGTACATTAAGTAAAGATTTCAGTCGTTTGCACCCCCATAGAAACACAAAGTGAAATATACTGTTTGAGTACTCGTTATAGCATTAAGCCTCAGTGTACAGCACGTTAAGGACCGAGATCCTACATGAGGAGTAAGTGCACAGTGACTCCTGTTGTTGACTTTACCAATTGACACTCCTGTTTATGGCATCAGTAATCTCCCTATGCACCAGTTATGAGTTTCCAAGGCTATGGAAGCCCCTTGAGTTCTCCGACTCTTATCTTGTTTAGACACGGTCATAGTCAAAGTGGAGGTTCTCTCCTCCCTTCAGAGAAAGGCACCTCCCTCTTTGAAGACCTGTTCTTTCCACTGGGATCTCACTCACAGAGATCTTTTTGCCAGAGTGTCTTGGCTTTCCATGCCTGAAATACTCTCATGGGCTTTTCAGCCAGATCCGAGTGCCTTTAGGGCTGATTCTGAGGCCAGAGTGCTATTTAGGACATCCGCCATTCTATGAGTCTGCTGAGTATCTCACTTCCCATGTTGGATCACTCTCCCCTTTATTTATTCTATCGGTTGGTGTTAGCAGATACTAGACTTGTTTATGTGCTCCCTTTGAATATGTCAACTGGATGTTTTTGTAAAGGAAAAACAGTCTGCCCTATGAATCCCCCAGCTCCACATCTGCAAATTCAACCAACCACTGACTGAAAATAATCAGAAAGAAACAAACAAACAAAAAATTGCCTCTGTTCTAAAAGAGTACAGAAATTTTTCTTATCATTATTACCTAAACAATAGATCGTAGCATGGTTACATTTCCATTGTAAGTCTTATATGGAATCCTGAGATGATTCAAAGTATATAGGAGGATGTACATGAGTTACATACAAATTTTATCCCATTTTATATAAGGGATTTGAGAAACTTTGAGTTTTGTTATTTAAGAGAGATCCTCAAATCAGTCTTCCATGAATACCAAAGGATGGTTGTGTTGTGTAGTTGGGTCTTGTTTTGTTATTTTCTCTGATAATTTCTGCATTTTGTTTGGTATAATTGGACATTTATATTTAAAGTGATTAATGATATAGTTGGATTCATATCTATTATGTTTTTGTTTTTGATTTCTTATATTTGTTCTTTGTTTCTTCTGTTTTTCTCCTCTCTTTAGTTTTAATTGAATTTTATATTTCATTTTATCTCATGTCTCATGTACCAACTATACTTAATTCTTTAAAAAGTAACAGTGGCCCTATCGTTTTCAATATATGTATTTTAACTAATCTTAATAAGCCTTCAAATAAGACTATACCACTTCAAGTACAGTGCAAATATCTAGTAACATCCCATCATTGGTGACATAGCTGTCACGCTTTTCACACATTCATGTACCGTAATACTTCATTATATTGCTGCTATTATTGCCTTAAATAGTGATTATCTTTTGGATCAATTAAGAATAAGATAAGGAGCTATTTTACTTTATTTTTATTATTCTTTCTTTGACACTCTTTCTTACATAGATTTGAGTTTCTGATCTGTATAATTTTTCTTCTTTAGGGAAAAGTTCTTTTAATATTTCCTTCAATGATGTCTACTGGTGATGAACTACTTCAATTTTTGTTTATCTGAGAAAGTCTTCATTTCTCACTTCTGTTTGATCGACAGTTTTGTTGAATATAGAATTCTCAGTTGGTGAAATTTTTCTTTCAACATTTAAAAAGTTCTCTTCTACTTTCTTGTTTGATTTTTGACAAGGTGTTTCCTATAATTCTAATACCTTGTACTGAATGAACAAGGTGTGTTTTTACCCTTTGGCTTCTTTCAAGACATTCTCTTAAGCTTGGCTTTCCACAGTGTAAATATGCTTTGGTTAGGGATTAGGTCTATGTGACTTGTTTTACTTTTGGTTGTTTGTGTTCTTTATTCCACTTGGTTTTCTCAGAGATGTCTGCTTATTGAATCTATGGTTTGTTTCTCATTAGTTTTGAAAGGTTCTTAGCCATTGCTACTTCAAATATTTCTTCTCCATTATCTGCTATCTAATATTCTAATAACATGTTTGTGGCACCTTTAAAGTGTTACCCAGAAGTCTTTAGTTGTCTGCTGTTTTTATCACTTTTTTTTCCTTTCAGTTTGGCAAGATTTTACTGATATATTCAAGTTCATTGATTCTTTCCTCAACATGTTCAGTCTACTAGTAATGCATTGAAAATAATTTTTCGTTCAACACTTTTAATTTCTAACCTTTCTTTGTTTCTTTCTTAGAGTTTTCATCTCTCTGCTTCTAGGTTCGTGCATGTCTTCTCTTTTTTTGCATTTAGAATACTTAACATGTTAATCATAATTATGTTACATTTCCTGTCTGATAATTCCAGTATTTTTGCCATATTTAAGTCTAGTTCTAATGACGGCTTTGATTCTTCATGCTGTATTTTTATTGCCTTTTAATATGCCTTGAAATATTTTGTCGAAACCTGGACATTCTGTATTCTGTAATAAGAATTAGAAAACAGGTCTTTAGTGTGAGTGTTTATCTGGTAGGAGTCAGGCTGTGTTTAATTTAAAATGTAATGTTTATTATTTATTATAGCCAAGGGCATCAGAGGCGTCATAATCTGGTGCCCTGCTAATATGGTAGGGAAGTTAAGGTGAGAAGACATTCTATAATTTTTAAATTAATCTTAATGAATTAATCAAATAAAATTACTTTTAAAGTTAATCAATTAATTAATTAATCCTAGTGTTTTCCTCACCCTGTGTTTTGAGGCTGTAGCTTTCCCATGGAGCAGCTCTTCATTTACTCTGCCACATTCTCCGTTTCTGAACTGCAGCATTCTTGGTCTATTTTCAGAAAGCTCTGATTCTTAAGTTCCCTCCCACCACCACCACCACCACACACACATACACACACACACACACACACTTTGGTGAGACACAAAGACTAGAGGGAGCTGGAATCAAGGAGCTAACCTGCCCCAAGCTGGGAAAAGGTTCAGGCAAAGTCTTTTTCTCTGGAGAGTAAGCCTTTGTTTTCAAGGTGGCTTTGGAAATATTTCACAAGGATTCTCTTTCCCTCCCTTTGACAGACTTTTGAGGATCCTTCTTGGATCTTCATCCTATTAGGCTAGTGAGATTCTTTGAGAAAAGTTTGAAACAAAGTGGGGAACCCCCTAAGACTGTGGTCCTCATCACTTCCTCACTCTCAAACTAAGCCACCTTTAGCCTCCAGAGATTCATCAGAATTAATATTTATATATTCAACCAGTTTGTAGTTCCAGTGGCTTCTGTTCCAGTTGCCAACTCTCAACTGCATTTGATTGAATGTATCGTTCTCTCCAGACTACAGGATGGCAATTTTCCCTGCAACTCCAATTCCTGAGAGACCCAAGAAAAGCAAATAGATTTTCCATTTGTCTAGCTTTTTCTTGAAGTAAGAACAAGAATGATGATTTCCAAGTCCCTTATATATCAGAGCTAAATCCAGAAGTCACTAAAGCCATGTGTATCCTTCCTAAGGTATTAATAAATATCCATAGGTCCCTTTGTTTTCTCCAAAGAAGATAAATGAAACTTAATTTAGGCTGTATCATTGTGGTGAGTGAAAGCTGGAAGTAGATGAAGGAAGCTTAACTGGCTCATTAAATTTCAAAATATAATTTAAATTAACAGACATTTCTGTTAACTCGGAATTTTATCAAACTTACTTTTATATTTTCCTCCTGATTTTTTCAAAAAGACAAGTCTACCTTATAAGTATGGGGTCATTAAAGGATATTTCAAGGTTACTATAAAAATAGGTTGTAGTTTTGAGATATTTGGGGTTAAAAGGGAGTTGGGATGAGTCTTTTCATTGGTCTTTACATGTAATAGTATACATTGGAAATAACAGAGATGTGGTAACATATTTATTTATAGTTTCAAACTATTGGCCTAGACCAGGGTTTATCTGTGCAACCCAGGAGTACTCCTGTCTGAAATGCAAATTATTGGGCCCCACCCCACACCAGCTGAATCAGAAACTTGGAAGGGCAGGATCAGTCTTCACCTTAATCAGCTCTTCTCACTATTGAAATGCTATTTCAAGTTTCAAAACCACTATCCAACACTAAATTATGATTTTAACTCTCCATTATAGTTATAACTTATAAATTAAGTAGACTGTTAGCTTTGCATATTTTTTAAAGATTTTTTTCTTATTTATTCGAAAGGCAGAGTTACAGAGAGAGGTAGAGACAGAAAGAGATCTTTCATCTGCTGGTTCACTCTCCAAATGGCCACAATGGACGAAGCGGGGCCAATCTGAAGCCAGGAGCCAGGAGTTTCTCCTGGGTCTCTCATGTGGGTACAGAGGCCCATCCTCTGCCACTTTCCTAGGCACATCAGCAGGCAGCTGGATCAAACACATATGGGATGCTGGTGCTGTAGGTTGGGGCCTTAACCTACTGCACCATAGCACTGGCCCACTTTGCATATGATTTTTAAAATTAGTCATTATTTATGCTTCTATTATCCTACAGATTGTCTAAAGCAGTCACAATGTGAGCTCCTAAAGTCCTGTAAACATTTGAGTATGTAAAAATAAAATGGCAGATTTACAAGTTATAAGTCTTTAAAGATTTATTTATTTATTTGAAACTCAGAGTAACACAGAGAAGAGACAGAGAGAGGGAAAGAGAGAGAAACAGAGAGGGAAAGGGAGACAGAGATCTTCCATTCCCATGGTTCACTGCACAACTGGCCACAATGGCCAGATCTGGGCCAGGCCAAAACCAGGAGTCAGGATCTTCTTCTGGATCTCCCACATGGGTAGCAGGTGCTCAAGCACTTGGGCCATCTTCCACTGCTTTCCAAGGCAAAACATCAGGGAGCTGGGTAGGAAGTAGAGCAGCCAGGACTCAAACTGGTGCCTATATGGGATGCTGGCCTCAGAGACAGTGGCCTTACCCACTACTCCACAACGCCAGCTCCAGGTTGTAAGTCTTACTGAGATTGAAAGGGAAAGTTCCATTGCAACTGAGACAAAGGCTGCCCCCTGGACAGCCTTTGGCATCTTTGGCTCTCACAACCTTGACACTTTTGAGTAGTGCCAGTTAGCCAGTTATTTTGTAGTATATCCTTCAATTTAAGTTTGTCCAATGTTTTCTTCTGATTAGATTCAAGATATACATTTTGGGCAAGAATGCTATTATAATGATATGATATCAATGTGCTATTACCAATAATGTTAACTTCCATCACTTGACTAAAGTTACATCTACCAAGTTTCCCTCATATAAATTTGACAATTTTTCTTTTTATAATAAGTATCTTATGGGAAAATTACTTTGAAATTATGCAAATATTCTATGATGATATTTTTGCCTTTAATTTTAGGACCATTGATGATTCTTGCCTGCAACAGTTACTATGGCGCTGTTCACCAAATGAAGCTTTTTTAAGTGCCATCATTTCTTCTTGATTTGTTAATTGGAATTATATTATAATAAAGAATTTCTTCTGCTTTAAATTTGTATTCAATTCTATATTTATACTAACGTGAACCCATGAAAATGTATTTTATTTTGTGGGTAATACTCCATCACTATCATATACTTCGTTGCTAATATTGACCCAGATATTGCCACTAGGTATTCCAAGTTGGCTACAGTTTCCTTTTGCTATGTCCTGATTATTGCTTGCATTCTCTTTTACTTTCTGGCACTACAAGTTATTCCAGGTTTATTTTGTACTTTCTGTGTCTTAAAGTTGGAATAAGCTGCTTCTAAAAGTACATAGTTTTATTCAAAAATTATTTTAGAGATTTATTTATTTGAAAGAGTGATAGAAGGAGAGACATAAGAATAGAGAGGTTTTCCATATGCTGATTCACTCCAAATGGCCCCCAAAACTGGGCCTGGGCCAAGCTGGAGCCATGAGCTAGAACTGCTTCTGGGTCTCCCACATGTGTGGCAGGAATTCAAATATTTGATTCATCATTTGCTGCTTCTCAGGTGCATTAGCAGAAAGCTGGATGGGAAACAGAGTAATTGGGAGTCGTATCAGCACTCCAGTATTCCACGTGGATGTGCCAAGCAATGACTAAACCCACTTCATCCCAATGTCAGCCCCATAGGTTCATTTTCCTGAGAACTGGTATTTTAAAACCAAGGTCTGGGCATTAGGTATGCTCATAGCTGTTATATTATCCTTACTTCTAGGAACCCTCAATGGAGAAAGTTGAGGAATATACATATATATGTATATATATATATATTTGTATCTATGTCTTTTTTTATCTCTCTCTCTCTATATATATATAGTAATGAGTTGATATTGATACCTCCACTTGCAATACAATACCACCTGGTTCAATTCTAACTTTAACTCTTTCCTTATTTTGATCTATTTTCCATGGGGGAAAAAAACCCTTACATATTATTCATGATATACTTACTTTTTCAGTTCTAGAATCCACATAAGGAAATTTGGAGTTACTAACTCATATCTTTGTGAAAAAGAAGTTACAGTCTAAAATACTGTAAAGTTCTTACTGTTTAGCATTTGGAGAGTTATATTTTACCAAAATTTTGTGTTTCTTACTTAAATAGTGCTAAATTAATTTACAGTAGAACATATTTAGCTCAATGAGAATCCATCTAGGTAGGAAAATTTCCATTTCAGGACCTAATTTGCTTCAATTATATAAAATTACGTTCTTCATATTCCACATGTTATTAAAACTTTCTTTATATTTCCTTTTTTTTCTCATTTTTATTTGAAAAGAAAGATAAAGAACAATAGCATATAAGCTACACAAAAGGACTGTACAATTGACACTTCTGAATTTGACATTTCTGACCAGATTCTGACCAAATCTCCACTAGATGACAGTAAAACATGCCTGCATTAGCCAATGTACAAATGCCCAATTTTGCCCAAATATGGAAAGTCACTGATGCCACTTTGTAGTGTGCATATCTTGGCTCTAGGAATTCTGAGTGCACCTACACAAGAAAAGCATTAAATTGAATATACAAATCTACTAAGTGCCCATCTATGATAATAGGAAGAACATTTGGGAACAATAGCTCTGTTAGAAGGAAAAAAAGTGGGTTAGACCTCAGCAATTTTATCTTTAGACTAAGGTCGACAAGAACTGAATAACAGGAAGACAGAGTGAGGTGGAAACTGCTGAAGCCAGAGGTACAGTACTAAGGTGTGCATGAATCTAGGGATTATAATGAACGAAGTTATAATTCATTGCATGTACAAAATGTACAAAATGTTGCTACTATTTTGTCTCTTTTTAAAGGGTTTGAGAGCCAGTTACTGTCAATGACAGACAAAAAAGTGATGGTGAAAACAAAATATTCTTTCATATCAAAGTGTTTCTTCTTAATTGATGACTCAGAAGCTATTTGAATAAAACACGTTTAACCCAAAATTCTGCTTTTCAGGTTATCTTAGAGAACAGGATGATTTTACTGCTCCTAGGAATGTTTTTACTTTGAAGAATCCAAATACATCTGCTGATTTATGGAAATTAGTAATAAAATAGTTTAGGTTTATTGTGCTCCAATCCCTCCTCAAATAGAATTGATCGATTTAAGGGAGTTAATCTCTTACAAATTAAAGCAAAATTTTAATTAAGTGTGTTTAAGAGTCAAAGACAAACTAGAAGTCTAGATTTGAATAGAACATAACTAGAAATTCATTATTTTAGATCCTTTATTATTAAGGCTCAAAATGCATGTCTTAACTAAGTTTTTAGGTATCATAGGAGCAATTGCTCATGTTAACAATGATCAGGTAACTGAAATTTAAAAGAATATTTGAATTTTACACTATTAGCAGACAACTTAATATATTCATAAAATTATACCTAAACATACAGAAGTGTAATATCTAAAGACATAAATTATTATTGTTCCAGAATGTTTATGAATATGGCTTTTTATTAACTTTACTTTCTTTTTTTAAAAAAAGATTTTATTTATTTTATTTGAGAGGTAGAGTTACAGACAGTGAGAGGGAGAGACAGGGAGAAAGGTCTTCCTTCCGTTGGTTCACTCTCCAAATGACCACAACAGCCAGAACTGCGCCGAACTGAAGCCAGGAGCCAGATACTTCTTCCTGGTCTCCCACGTGGTTCAGGGGCCCAAGGACTTGGGCCATCTACTGCTCTCCCAGGTCATAGCAGAGAGCTGGATTGGAAGTGGAGCACACAGGACTAGAACCGGTGACCATATTCGATGCTGACGCCTCAGGCAGAAGATTAACCTGCGCTACTGTGCCCGCCCAAATTTTACTTACTTTCTTCCATTAATTGCTGGATTGCTAATATTATACTTTCCTTTTAGTAGAGAATTAAGAAAAAAGATGACAAATGCTGTCGTAGGGAAAACCCAAAGTAGAATAAAATATCATTTGTTTATAATGAATTTGTTTATAATGAATAAGTTAAATTTCTCACTAAATAAATAAAATAAGTACACAAAAATGCAATCTTGCTATTTTTGGAATATGCAAGAAACAATAGCATATATTGACCAAAGAAATGTAGTAAATGTAAACATATAGCTGCTGAATGATTATACCACTAATTTAATCATAGATAATGCTTTGGCATGTATCATGTACTTATAAATCTAGTTATAACTTACTCCAATAACTAGACTCTAAATCATGGAAGCATTAACTTAATACATTGTGAAAAGACAAGCCTAAAAAATGGATTTTGGCAGATTTGTTCTGAAGGAATAGAAAATTACCAAAAATAATTGGGTGAATTATAATCCTCAGATAATTAATAAAAATAAAAATTTGAATTGTATTTACATATTATATACTCTAGATATAGCTTAAAGTATATATAGTTTAAAGTACATGCCCTCCAGAGTAACAAACAACTGAATAGTCTAGATTCCTAAAAATTCTCAATGTTTTAAATTGCTGTACCCAGTGTTTAAAATAAATAATTGCTAAAATTTTGCTGTGTGTGTTTGTGTATAAACACAGATATGTGTATGTGTGATAGTGTAAGTATACATATATAGATATATATACTCTGAATAAATAGAAAGTCAGGAATGGGCTTCATGAACCTTCATCCTGAAATATTTCTACACACATCTGGTAAGAATAATAACTGGCTTCTATATTCTTGGAACATCCTAATGATGAACTTTGCATGCCAACCTGACCAAACCACAGTGCACAAGTATTTGACCAAAGCTTATTCTAAATATTTCTGTGAGTGTGTTTTTGGGTGAAATTTACATTTAAATCAGTGAGTGCTGAGTCAAGCAAATCACTTTCCATAATGGAAGTGGGCCTCATCCAAGCAGCTGGAGGCCTGACCAGAACAAAAGTCTGACCTCCCTCAAGCTAGAGGGAATTTGGTCAGCAATGGCCTTTGACTTCAAGGGCAAGCCCTAGCTCTTCCTGCTTCAGTAGCCAACTGGTGTTGGATTTGAGCTGCACCTCCTTCCTGAATCTTCTGTCTGCTGGGACCCCCATTGGATTTTGGACTCACAAAATCTCCACAGTCGCAACAGTCAATTCCTTACCATATATCTCTTTATATATGACAAATTGTGTGTGTGAGTGTGTGTGTGTGCTTTTCAGCCATGGTCAAGATAGTTATCTCTCCAATGTAAAGACTTTTTTCCCCTTCATTTGCAGTTAGCAATTGATTTTTTGGGTTATACTTTTGGACTCAATGAATATCTTGCTCCTCAAAATATTTCTTCTAATGATGAAAGTCTTTAGTAATGGTCTTTTCTGAACTACTTTACTCAGAGTAAAATACTCTAGCTTTCTAATTCTCTTGTTCCCTCTTTTTCATTGGCATTTTTAAACTTCTGGAGTTTTCTTTTTTTTTTTTTTTTTTTTTTTTTTGACAGGCAGAGTGGACAGTGAGAGAGAGAGACAGAGAGAAAGGTCTTCCTTTTGCTGTTGGTTAACTCTCCAATGGCCGCCGCAGCTGGTGCACTGTGCTGATCCGATGGCAGGAACCAGGTACTTATCCTGGTCTCCCATGGGGTGCAGAGTCCAAGTACTTGGGCCATCCTCCGCTGCACTCCCTGGCCACAGCAAAGAGCTGGCCTGGAAGAGGGGCAACCAGGACAGAATCTGGCGCCCTGACTGGGACTAGAACCCGGTGTGCCAGCGCTGCAAGGCAGAGGATTAGCCTAGTGAGCCACGGCGCCAGCCATTTGTTTTTTGATGAACTTTATCTCATTACCATTTGTTAAACTGTATTTCCTCCAAAAGAGTTATGCCTAATGTTTAGCTGTTCCTTTAATTACTAATTTTGAGGATAAGGAATTAGTGTAATCATCTCCTTATTGTAGCCTATCTCTCACTCTGATACCACAGTGGAATGATAGAATTTTATGTTTTCAATAGTCACGGTCAATTATACTCATTATCCATTCTGATGCTTAAATTGTTCCAAAGCTGGTTCCTGGGTCCTTGCGACATGGTTCTATTCATTCAGAGCCTGCTTGCCTTCTGGCACACTGTGTGTCAGGCTCACTATGTACTTTCCATGAGCCAGTCCCAGAGTGGCCAATTCTTCCAATAGTATTAAGAAACAAAATCTGGTCACTGGGTGTGTTCATGGTATAAAATATTTAAAAAATCATCTTTATATAATTGACTTGGCATGGAAATAGGAGCTTTTGGGGGGCATCTGAAAAGTTAAGACTCTTTATGGGGCATATAGTTTGGACTTTAGTGACCTTTAAGCATGGAGAACAATTAAATTTATTGTTTAGGGAACACTCGAAAAAGGAAGGTTGACTCAGAAACCAGCACCCAGAGCCTGGGATCTGGAAAGGCCACAGACTCTGTGGCAAAATTAGAAAGGGAGAAAAAAGCCCATATATAAATATATATACCTATATATATATACATATATATATAAAATAAAAATAAAATGCATAGGCAATAGGCAAATGGCACAAGTTTCTCTCTTTGGCACAAATCTATATGGAGCTGTAATGAAAATGAAAATTTCCCTTTGCAGGGATGAGTATATCTTTGCTTGGGATTGGGAAAGAAATGACCCAACACTACCTATCTGGCCTGCAATGTCCATAAGTCAGGTATTACATGATTCTGACCCACATTTTCCCATAGCAACTGTGACCAAGAGTAGGATTCAGGCAAGAGAGGGCATAGAACAGTAGCAGATTCTGAAACAGATTATTCCGCTGAGCTGGTTTAACAGAGGCTGTTCCAGGAAGACTTAACCTGCAACATTACACTCCAACTGAGCCAGACTGTCACAGACAAGGAATTCAGATTTCTGAGCATCAGCTATATGGACATGTATGCTGTTTAAGCAGCAAAGGCACTTTTCAACATCTTGGACACACCCTAACCGTTGCTTGAAAAACCCAAGGAGCTGTACATTCCCACTGTCTTCTTTACTTATCACAAGCAAATGAAGCTCTCCTCTGAGCATCTCCTGGTTGAGGCTGGTTATTTGCAGACACCCTAAGCAAATCTTCCCCTTGTGTTCACTGACAAAACCAGAACAAGCTATCTCTGAAGAAATGACTGTGAAAACTTCAGTCTCAGAAAATCTGCACCTGAAGAAAGTCATTACCATGGGAAAGAGGGAGTGTTAAAAGAGAAAAGCAATTCAAAACCTGAAATATCCCCCGGACTGCAGAAAGTGGTATCAGCAGACAAGGCCTATACAATAAAGAGGCTCTAAAAAAAACAAACAAACAAACAAAAAAAAAAAAAACAGAGAAATGGGCAAACGAAACGTATGATATACTAGAGAAGATTATAAAAATGACCAAGTACATTTTTTCCAAATTTCTAAACAAAGTTTTTAGAAATGAAAAATACAATCATTAAAATAAGAAACACAATAGATGGTATGTTAAACATTGGCCACTAGCAGAAGAGGGACTTCATGAAGACTGCTGGGGTTAAGAAATCAACAACAGGGGGCCAGCAAGGTGATGGAGCAGGTTAAGCTGCCATCTGCAGTGCCGGCATCCCATATGGATGCCAATTTGAGTCCTGGCTGCTCCACTTCTGATCCAGTTCCCTGCTAGTGTGTCTAGGAAAGTAGCAGAAGATGGTCCAAATGCTTGGACCCCTGCACTCACGTGGGAAACCTGGATGAAGCTCTTGCCTCCGGGCTATAAATAAACAAACAAACAAACCAAAATGTAGCACAAAGTTGTAAGGAAATAAAAGAGATATTGATGAAAAAATTTAAAAAGTCACTAAGATGTCTATGCAGAGATTCTGAGAGTAGAATTGGGATAATGGACAAAAGGCAATATTCAAAGTGAAAATGGCATAGAATTTTCTGGAACTGATAAAGATACTAATTTTGAGACTCAAAAAGCCCAATGAATTCTTAACAAAATCACTAAAAATAAATATATGCCTAGATGTTATATAGGAACTTCAATGAAAATGAAGAACAATAAAAGATTGATAAAGAGAGGCCAGTGCTGTGGCACAGTGGGTTAACACTCTGGCCTGAAGCACTGGCATCCCATATGGGCGCCAGTTCTAGTCCCAGCTGCTTCACTTCTGATCCAGCTCTCTGCTATGGCCTGGAAAAGCAGTAGAGGATGGCCCAAGTCCTTAGGCCCCTACACCCAAGTGGGAGACCCAGAAGAAGCTCCTGGCTCCTGGCTTCGGATCGGCACAGCCCTGGCCATTGCGGCCAATTGTGGAGTGAACCAATGGAAGGAAGACCTCTCTCTGTGTCTCTACCTCTCTCTGTAATTCTGTCTTTCAAATAAATAAAATAAATCTTTAAAAAAAAGATTGATAAAGAGAAAGTGAAGACTAAAATTAGTTTGAGAGGGGGCCAGCACCATGGCTCACTTGGTTAATCCTCTGCCTGCGGTGCCAGCATCCCATATGGGCTCTGGGTTCTAGTCCCGGTTGCTCCTCTTCCAGTCCAGCTCTTTGCTGTGGCCCAGGAGGGCAGTGGAGGATGGCCCAAGTGCATGGGCCCTGCACCTGCATGGGAGACCAGGAGGAAGCACCTGGCTCCTGGCTTTGGATTGGTACAGCGCTGGCCATAGCAGCCATTTGGGGAGTGAACCAATGGAGGGAAGACCTTTCTTTCTTTCTCTCTCTCTCTTACTGTCTATATCTCTATCTGTCAAATAAAAAAATCAGTATGAGAAAGAACTTTTTTTTTTATGAAGCAACAACAAAGCAGCTGAATTCTCAAAAGCAAAAACAAGAGCCAAACGATAAATGGCTGGGTCTCTTCAAAAGAGAAATCATGTCAGAATTTTATGTCCACTTAAAGGTATCATTCAGGAATGAGATGATAAACAGACATTTTTTAAGATTTTTTTTATTATTTATTTGAGAGGTAGAGTTACAGACAGTGAGAGGGAGAGACAAGGAGAGGTCTTCCTTCCGATGGTTCACTCCCCAAATGGCCGCAATGGCCAGAGCTGCACTGATCTGAAGCCAGGAGCCAGGAGCTTCTTCTGGGTCTCCCACGTGGATGCAGGGGCCCAAGGACCTGGGTCATCTTCTACTGCTTTGCCAGGCCATAGCAGAGAGCTGGATTGGAAGAGGAGCAGCTGGGACTAGAACCGGCGCCCATATGGGATGCCGGCACGGCAGGAGAAGGATTAACCTACTGTGCCACAGCACCGGCCCTTAAACGGACATTTTGAGCAAAGAATAGTAACAAAAATTAAGATGAGGTAAAGATAATATCCAGATAGACACAAATTAAAAACCATGCAAAGGAGCGTAATCACTCCTACTTGTGAGTATTCATTCACAATTCATGAATATGTAAAATTGTTTCAGAAGGAAGGCCTAGGAATCATTATCAAAGAAAGTGCTGAATTTAAACAAAAATTACCCTTGAGGTTAAAGAAAAAATTAAAATTCAACCAAAAATTGTATCAAAATTAGGTAACATGACTTATATATCAGAAAATATTTGTATAATGAAAAATTTTCCATTCACTAGTAACATAAACTTCTAAATTCACCCAATAATGTATCTTTTCAATATGTAAATAAAAAATTGGAAAAACTACATGGTGAAATTGACAAATTCACGATTATAGCAGGAGATTTTAATATGGTTTTCTCAGTTATTGATAAATGAAGCAAACAAGAATTAACAGGACTAAATAAGATTTAAATATTAAAATTAACAGCACAAGGTTCCCGTACAGTGGTGCAACAGGTTAAGCCACAATTTGTGATGTCGATAATCCACATTAGAGTTCCAATTCAAGTCCAGGCTACTCCATTTCCAACTCAGCTTCCTGTGAAGGCACCTGGAAAAGCAGCAGAAAACAGCACAAATACCTGGGCCCCTGGCACTCATGTGGGAGACCCAAATGGAGTTCTTGGCTCCTGACTTCAGCTTTGCCCAGCCCTGGGTATTGCAGTCATTTGGAGATCTCTCTCTCTCTCTCTCTCTCTCACTCTCCCCTCCCCCCCCCCTTTTCTGTCAATCTGCTTTTCTTTTTTTAAGATTTATTTATCTATTTGAAAATCAGAGTTAACAGAGAGAGGAGAGGCAGAGGCAGACAGAGAGAGAGGTCTTCCATCTGTTGATTCACTCCCCAATTGGCCACAATGGCCTTAGCTACGCTGATCCGAAGGCAGGAGCCAGGAGCTTCTTCTGGATCTCTCAAGTGGGTGCAGGGGCCCAAAGACTTGGGGCATCTTCTGCTGCTTTCCCAGGCCATAGCAGAGAGCTGGACCAGAAGATGAGCAGCCGGGACTCCAACCAGCACCCATATGGGATGTTGGCACTACAGGCAGCGGCTTTATCTGCTACACCACAGTGCTGGCCCCAATCTGCTTTTTAATTAAATAAACAAATGCTCCTAAAGTGTAGAATATTCTTTTCAATCACATGGAGCATTTACAAAAATTGAACACTTAATGGGCCATAAAACTAGCATCCGTACCTTTCAAAACATCATTATTATAACAACTATATATTTTTCTAACTATATTTAAGTTCGAAATCAGTTTAAAAAGCTAATTTCATTCACTCATGTAACTGAAATTTTAAAAAATATGTGATGACATAACTTAAGTCATAGAGGAAACCCTAAGATGAAATGGAGATAATAAAAGTATGCATCAAAAATTATGAGTTGCAGAAAACATTACTTAGAGGAGCACTAATGGATTTAACATTCTTATGCTTAAAAAAAAGAAAAGCTGAGGTAATAAAAATGAAGTAATATCCTAATTTAATAGGTTGAAAAAATTAAATTATGATTCAAGATAGGAAAAAAAGGAAATAGATATTTCTTAAGTTGATAAAAAAATAAAAACTGCAATACTTTCTATTGAATAGTAGTTCTTAGTATGACTAATTGACAGAGACTGCGCACCAGAAATTTAAAATATGTAAAAATTAATTTTAAGCCATCATATGTTTCAATAAACTTAGTTTTCTGTGTGATGTTGTGTGCTTTAATTTGCATATTTAAAAGTGTTGATGGATGAGTCCATAGGCTTCATTGACTACCACTGGAGTCCATGGTGCAGAAGTGTCATGAACTCCTGATATAAATTGAATACTAGGTTAAAGAGCTTTAGGATCATTATCTTTTCCTTTAACTGGAAGGCTAAGAAATTTGGAGACTTTTTTATTTTCTTTAATATTTGTTGGATAGATACATGCAAAGCAGGATTATGAAGCAATAGACACAGAGACAAATAGATGGACAGGTAGAAATGCATATCTACAGAATATTGGTGCATCTACCTGCAAATATGTTAGCAATATATGTTAGATTTGCAATTCTCAATGCATGTTATGTTTTCTTGTTTTAATTATTCTACATTTTCACTCAAATTATGATAATATCTTATATTTTCACTATCATTTTCTTATATCTTACTCTATTTTAGGTTACAGACAATATACCTATTGGTGTCCTTCAATTTGTCAATAACTATATGCATTTCCTTTTAATTTAATTTAATAGTATTTCTTTATTTCTTAGACAGAGAGAAACAGAAAAATGGCTATCTCCTACCTACATGCTCACTCCCCGAATGGCTGCAACAGCCTGGGCTGGGTCAGGCTGACACCAGGAGCTAGGAACCCAATCCGGGTTTCCCACAGTTGGTAATAGGGTCCCAGCTAAATGAGGCATTATTAGCTGCCTCCCAGAGTGTACATTAGGAGAAAGCTGGATTCAGTAATAGAACTTGGGCTTGGACCCAAGCATGGCGACATTCAATACAGGCATCACAAACAACATGTTAGCTGCTGCGTCAAATGCCTACCCTGGCCAGCGCCGTGGCTCACGAGGCTAATCCTCCACCTGCCGCGCCGGCACCCCAGGTTCTAGTCCCACTTGGGGTGCCAGTTCTGTCCCTGTTGCACCTCTTCCAGTCCAGCTCTCTGCTGTGGCCTGGGAAGGCAGTGGAGGATGGCCCACGTGCTTAGGCCCTGTGCTGCACCTGGCTCCTGGCTTCGGCTTGGTGCAGCGCGCCGGCCATGGCAGCCATTTGAGGGGTGAACCAACAGAAGGAAGACCTTTCTCTCTCTCTCTGTCTCTCTCTCTCACTATCTAACTCTGCCTGTAAAAAAAAACCAAAACAAAACAACAACAACAACAACAAAAAAACAAGGACTAAGAAGGTTTACAAACCATCCTTACTCACTATAATTAAATGGCATTAGAAATATTACAAAGTAAGAAAAAGAAAGGGAGAGAAAAATGCCTCAACCAAGCTTTTAAAACTTTTGATGTTTAACAAGAAGCAGCATTCAGGGAACAGTTCTGTGGCACAGATGTTAAGCCGCTGCTTGAAATGCCAGCATCCCATATTGGAGCACTGGTCTGAGCTCCAGGTGCTCCATTTCCAATCCAGCCTCCTGCTAATGTACCTTGGAAAATAGCATATAATGTCTCAAGTAGTTGGCGGCCTGCCATCCATGTGGGAGACCTGGTGGAGATCTTGGCTCCCGGCTTCAGCCTGGGCTAGCCCTGACTGTTGTGGCCATTTGGAGAGAGAACCAGCGGATGGAGATCTCTCTTTGCTCCACTCCTTTCAAGTAAATAAGTAAATAGTTCTCTGCTACAAAAACAAAACAAAACAAAAAAACAACCAAACAAAAAAAACACCAGCATCTGGGATGCTTGTACTGTTCTGCATTTTGACACGAATTATAGATACACATATGTTTGATTTTCTGATATTTAATGACAAAGAACATACATGCCCAATTCTCACCTGCTGTAGTTTGGATGTGGTTTGAGTGTTCCCCAAAGCTTCATGTATTGAAATTTAACCTCCATTTGTGAGGTAGTCAGCAGGGAAACAATCCGACTACAATGCTTAGAGATGGGGCATTTGAGACATGATTAAGATTAGGTAATCTCATCATAGTGGAGACCCCTGGTGACTTTGTAAAAGAAAGGAGACACAAAAACACATGGACACCCTCCCTGTCTCTTGCCCTGTTGTGTTCTCCAACTCTTTTTTTTTTTTTCATTTTCGATTCTCTTTATATACAGAAGATCAGTTTAGCATACATTAAGTAAAGATTTCAACAGTTTGCTCCCACACAAACATAAAGTGAAAAATAATAGATGATTTTTTAAATAATGATGAAATCAGATCAGACCTATTGTCATGTTTAATCCCAGTGAGAGTCAAGTTGGGAATTGATAATTTCTTCTTCTTCTTTTTTTGTTTTAACAGAAGATCAGTTTAGTATGCATTAAGTAAAGATTTCAACAGTTTGCACCCCCATAGAAACACAAAGTGAAATATACTGTTTGAGTACTCATTATAGCATTAAGTCTCAATGTACAGCACATTAAGGACAGAGATCCTACATGAGGAGTAAGTGCACAGTGACTCCTGTTGTTGACTTTACAAATTGACACTCCTGTTTATGGCATCAGTAATCTCCCTATGCACCAGTCATGAGTTTCCAAGGCTATGGAAGCCCCTTGAGTTCTCCGACTCTTATCTTGTTTAGACAAGGTCATAGTCAAAGTGGAGGTTCTCTTCTCCCTTCAGAGAAAGGTACCTCCTTCTTTGAAGACCTGTTCTTTCCACTGGGATCTCACTCACAGAGATCTTTTATATAAGTTTTGGTGTTTTTTTGTTTTTTTTTTTTTTTTTTTTTTTTTTTTTTTTTTTTTGCCAGTGTCTTGGCTTTCCATGCCTGAAATACTCTCATGGGCTTTTCAGCCAGATCGGAATGCCTTTAGGGCTGATTCTGAGGCCAGAGTGCTATTTAGGATATCCACCATTCTATGAGTCTGCTGAGTATCTCGCTTCCCATGTTGGATCACTCTCCCCTTTATTTATTCTATCGGTTAGTATTAGCAGGTACTAGACTTGTTTATGTGCTCCCTTTGACTCTTAGTCCTCTCATTATGATCAATTGTGAACTGAAATTGATCACTTGGACTAGTGAGATGGCATTTGTACAAGCCACCTTGATGGGATTAAATTGGAGTCCCCTGGTATGTTTCTAACTCTACCATTTGGGGCAAGTCAGCTTGAGCATGTCCCAAATTGTACATCTCTTCCCTCTCTTATTCCTACTCTTACGTTTAACAGGGATCACATTTCAGTTGATTTTCAACACTTAAGAATAACTGTGTATTAATTATTCTCAAATTATTCAGAACAATCGAAAAAGAGGGAGTCCTCCCAAATTCTTTCTATGAAGCCAGAATCACCTTAATTCCTAAGCCGGAAAAAGATGCAGCACTGAAAGAGAATTACAGACCAATATCCCTGATGAACACAGATGCAAAAATCCTCAATAAAATTCTCGCCAATAGAATGCAACAACACATCAGAAAGATCATCCACCCAGACCAAGTGGGATTTACCCTGGTATGCAGGGATGGTTTAATGTGTGCAAAACAATCAATGTGATACACCACATTAACAGACTGCAGAAGAAAAACCATATGATTACCTCAATAGATGCCGAGAAAGCATTTGATAAAATACAACACCCGTTCATCATGAAAACTCTAAGCAAACTGGGTTTGGAAGGAACATTCCTCAATACAATCAAAGCAATCTATGAAAAACCCACAGCCAACATCCTATTCAATGGGGAAAAGTTGGAAGCATTTCCACTGAGATCTGGTACCAGACAGGGATGCCCACTCTCACCACTGCTATTCAATATAGTTCTGGAAGTTCTAGCCAGAGCTATTAGGCAAGAAAAAGAAATTAAAGGGATACAAATTGGAAGGAAGGACTCAAACTATCCCTCTTTGCAGATGACATGATTCTTTATTTAGGGGACCCAAAGAACTCTACTAAGAGACTATTGGAACTTATAGAAGAGTTTGGCAAAGTAGCAGGGTATAAAATCAATGCACAAAAATCAACAGCCTTTGTATACACAGACAATGCCATGGCTGAGGAAGAACTTCTAAGATCAATCCCATTCACAATAGCTACAAAAACAATCAAATACCTTGGAATAAACTTAACCAAGGACGTTCAAGATCTCTACGATGAGAATTACAAAACCTTAAAGAAAGAAATAGAAGAGGATACCAAGAAATGGAAAAATCTTCCATGCTCATGGATTGGAAGAATCAATATCATCAAAATGTCCATTCTCCCAAAAGCAATTTATAGATTCAATGCAATACCAATCAAGATACCGAAGACCTTCTTCTCAGATCTGGAAAAAATGGTGCTGAAATTTATATGGAGGCACAAGAGACCTCGAATAGCTAAAGCAATCTTGTACAACAAAAACAAAGCCAGAGGCATCACAATACCAGATTTCAGGACATACTACAGGGCAGTTGTAATCAAAACAGCATGGTACTGGTACGGAAACAGATGGATAGACCAATGGAACAGAATTGAAACACCAGAAATCAACCCAAATATCTACAGCCAACTTATATTTGATCAAGGATCTAAAACCAATTCCTGGAGCAAGGACAGTCTATTCAACAAATGGTGCTGGGAAAACTGGATTTCCACGTGCAGAAGCATGAAGCAAGACCCCTACCTTACACCTTACACAAAAATCCACTCAACATGGATAAAGACCTAAATCTACGACCTGACACCATCAAGTTATTAAAGAACATTGGAGAAACCCTTCAAGATATTGGCACAGGCAAAGAATTTCTGGAAAAGACCCGGGAGGTACAGGCAGTCAAAGCCAAAATCAACTATTGGGATTGCATCAAATTGAGAAGTTTCTGTACTGCAAAAGAAACAGTCAGGAGAGTGAAGAGACAACCGACAGAATGGGAAAAAATATTTGCAAACTATGCAACAGATAAAGGGTTAATAACCAGAATCTACAAAGAGATCAAGAAACTCCACAAAAACAAAACCAACAACCCACTTAAGAGATGGGCCAAGGACCTCAACAGACATTTTTCAAAAGAGGAAATCCAAATGGCCAACAGGCACATGAAAAAATGTTCAAGGTCATTAGCAATCAGGCAAATGCAAATCAAAACCACAATGAGGTTTCACCTCACCCGGGTTAGAATGGCTCACATACAGAAATCTACCAACAACAGATGCTGGAGAGGATGTGGAGAAAAAGGGACACTAACCCACTGTTGGTAGGAATGCAAACTGGTCAAGCCACTATGGAAGTCAGTCTGGAGATTCCTCAGAAACCTGAAGATAACCCTACTGTTCGACCCAGCCATCCCACTCCTTGGAATTTACCCAAAGGAATTTAAATTGGCAAACAAAAAAGCGGTCTGCACCCTAATATTTATTGCAGCTCAATTCACAATAGCCAAGACCTGGAACCAACCTAAATGCCCATCAACGATAGACTGGATAAAGAAATTATGGGATATGTACTCTTTAGAATACTATACCGCAGTAAGAAACAATGAAATCCAGTCATTTGCAACAAAATGGAGGAATCTGGAACACATCATGCTGAGTGAAATAAGCCAGTCCCAAAGGGACAAATACCATATGTTCTCCCTGATCGGTGACAACTGACTGAACACAAAAAAGGAAACCTGTTGAAGTGAAATGGACACTATGAGAAACGGTGACTTGATCAGCATAGCCCTGACTGTTAATGAACAACTTAATACATTATCCTCTTAGTAGTTTTTTTTTTTTTGTCTGTTCTACTTAATATGACTGGTTTAATTCCGTAATTAATACACAGTTATTCTTAAGTGTTCTCCAACTCTTGCAGTTGGAAGGCCATACTAGAGGAAGTCCCAGACCTTGTGCCTTCAGAACTAGGAACCAAAATAAATCTCTTTTCTTATTTAAGTACAATACCTAAGGCTTTTTTCTGCCAGAGTAACAAAAAACTAACCTGTACCACGCCAGATTTATTACATTAAAAAATCTAGGAGTTGGCTCCAAGTGGTGGCATTCCGTCAAAACTGTTTTTGTGTTTATAATTTGCATCTGTTGAATTGCTGCCCCTAAAGAAGCTAAAATGCCAGCAAGTTCATATTTTCTGAAGTTCTAGGGCAAAAAGTTTATTCTATCATATTCCTTAATTCACAGCAGATTAAATATACCTCTTGTTTTAATCCTTCCTTTACTTATTTATGCCCTTATATTGTCATCTGCCACTCTCATTCTCCATTCCTCCTTAGACAACTATTCTGGTTTTCTTGTAACATCTTTGCTTTATACATTTTTTGAAAATATAACTGCTATGTATAATTATAATTTTAACTTATTTAGAAGGTACTCTCTTTAGGGGCTGGAGCTGTGGCGTAGTGGACTAAGCCTCTGCCTGTGGTGCCAGCATCCCATATGGGTACTGGTTCATGTCCTGGCTGCTCAGCTCTCTGCTATAGCCCGGGAAAGCAGTGAAAGATGGCCTGAGTGCTTGGAAACCTGGGCCCCTGTGGGAAACACCAAAGAAACTCCTGGCTTCTGGCTTCGGATCAGCCCAGCTCTGGCCGTTGAAGCCATTTGAAGAATGAACCAGCAGATGGAAGACCTTTCTTTCTGTCTCTCCCCCTTTCTGTCTGTAATTCTATCTCTCAAATAAATAATTAAAAAAATCTGTAAAAAAAGGTATTGTGTTTGATGTCTCATTATGTTAGACAGCTGCTATCTAAAATGATACATCAATAACCAGAACATTAATTTTGCTATCTATACTAAAAAATAAAAACTATTTCAAAATATTTAATGTTTAAAACCAGAGCTAGGGCAAAGTAGAGATATTTCATTTTCTTAGACATTGATTTTCAAGGTTGGTGTCTCAGAATTCCTTATACTTTGTGGCATGCAGTAGTACTATTGCACACTGTCTGTAACAAATACTTAGTTACTGGTTATCACCGCCTTTGGAAAATTTGAGTATCATAGAACTTTTTTAGTTTATTAGTATAATGTTTTGGACGAATTCTTATGTTTGCGTTTAGCACAGCACAGAATTATTTCAAAATCCATGAAATGGTCATAGGCTCTGATCTTGAATGTGGGAAACATTTTTTACAAGTGATATTTTTATCTGATTTCATTGCATTGCTGGAAAAAAAAAGGCTTTCCAAGTAAAAAATTTGTGATCTCTTGAAAATAACACATTAAAAATGTGTCTCTGTCACTGGTCAGGTATTTAGTTTGTTCTAATATATCATGTTTTTTGTTTATACATATTTTTAGTACATACATATGAGAGCGCATTTAATTGAACATATCTAAATTGCAAAGCATATGTGAAAGGAAGCAAAAAGAACAAAAGATGTAAAAAGATACAAATTCTTTGGGTATCTATAATACCCTGTTCTCTTCTGAACATATGTGGAGTGATGAGATAGATTCTTTCATTCCACATATGCTGAGGGAGGAGGAGCTACCATCTGCCATTGGGAGAGACAGCTGACTACTTAGCCAGGGATGCCTTAGGAATCGTCCAAGATGGTTAGGCACAGAACACCACGCCAAACTCCCACCCAAATAAAAGAAAAAACATTTTATATGGTCATTCCACTGGAGCATTTCCTACTGAAATACTTACATAACTGAAAAGTTAGAATAGGCAAGACTACGCTGTGATATGAGAGCAAAAGCATACAGAAGCATATGCACATTTTTTTTCTAAATACAAAACTTTAAATCAGTGGAAACTGGCAGCATGACCTTACTCATTTATTACTGAATAATTTTGAGCAGTCATCATTGGTGAATAAATGAAGAAGGAGTGTATGCATGGAAGCTATAATTTTACAATGAAAATGTGAATTAACCTAATCTCCATCTGCAGGACAGTTAGAAACTCACAAATGTACACACATGTAAAATAAGGCATAATCCATTTAAAAGAATAACTTGGAACAATGTTGAATTTGATGACCCCTTAAACTATTACCATATGTCTTATATATATTATAAATAATGTATATATTCTTTTTACATTTCTCTGTAACAGAGAAAGAATGATGTGTTTATATACACCAAAGTATATAACATATGCCCTTACACTACCTCTGATTTGATTCTTTCAATAACCTTGAAAGATAAATAGCACTAGAGTTACACTACTTCCATGTTACAAATGAAAAAACTTAGAGTAAAATAAATCAAGTAACTTATTCAAGGTCCTACAGCTAGGGGCACTACCAAGCATGGAGCCAGGTCATTAGATTTAATGGCATTCTGCTTCATATTTTATTTTGTTACCTGGAACAACCACAGGTAGTTGCTGTTTCATGTTCATTTAAAAAGCAGTTTTTAACTCTATCTTTCTAACAATATCAACCTTGCTTAATTCCTTGATTATAATGTATATACTGCAAGTTCTTTTGTTGTAATGCAGAATAATAACCCAAAAGATGCCTGTGTCTTAATTCCTGGAATTTGTTAATACATTAAAACTGTGTGACAAAAAGCAATAAGGCTGCCAATCAGCTGACCTTACAACAGGGAGATCATCCTGAATTATCAGGATAAATCCGATGAAGCCACAGAGTCTTTAAAAGTAGAGAAGGAAAGCAGAAAAGGACATGCAGAAGGAAGTTTAACTATGTCAGAATGGTCCCTGTGATGCAGGATTGCTGGCTTGAAGGTGATGGAAGGGAGCTGTGATCCAAGATTGCGAGCAGCTTCTAGAAGCTGGGAAAGGCAAGGAAACAGTCTCCCCTGGGGCCTCCAGAAGAGAACACAGCCCTGCCATGATTTTGCCCCAGTGGAACTTGTGTCAGATTTTAATCCTACAGAACTGGAAGATAAATGTATGTTGTTTAAGCTGCTAAGAATGTGTCACAGTAGCTATAGGAAACTAATTCAGACACCTTATCAGTTTGCAGTGGCAAATGTTTATTTCTTAAATTACCTGATGCTTGCAAATCACTGTGGCTCCCACAAGTTCTGCTCAGTTTTTGCTTTTCGGGTTTTCTCATTTTGGACTGCAGCTCAAAGGAGTAACTTCTGTCAGGGTCATGTTCTCTTCTGTCAAGACTAGTTACAAAACCTTAACAACCAAACTACACAAATAATGTTCTAAGGTTTTGTTCAGATGCAGAATATTCCGTATGTGCTCATGTACTATTGGCCAAAGAATAAACAAAATGAGGGAATGAGGGTGAATTCTTTATTTTGTAGAAAGGAAAGGTAATTGGTGATTGGTGAACAAATCACACAATGTGAGGGTGGGCATTTTGCTAGGGGTTAAGACACCAGTCAAGATGCCCGTGTCCCACATGGGAATACTCAGGTTCAATACTGGCTTCTGGCTCCTTACTGCAGCTCCCTGCCAATGTGACTCTGGGAGGCAATAGTGATGTCTCAAATAATTGAGTTCCTACCACCCATGAAAGGAATTTGATTATGTTTCTGGCTCCCATCTCTGGTTCCAGCCTTGTTCCAGCAATTGTGGGCAGCTGGGGAGTGGACTGTTGAATGATAGCTTTTTCTGTGTCTATCTCTCTTTCTCTGTCTTGCTACCTCTCAAATGAATAAATAAAAATTAAAAAATTAATACAATGTGTCACAGATATCAAGAACTATATGCCTGGGCTATAGACAGGTAAATTTTCCTATTTGTCTTTTCCTAGGCTGAATGGATCACCTCTGGGAAGACTAAAGTGTTCTGGTGACCATCATTTTCCATGGTGCCCCAAAGTGACAAAACTTGCCTGACTTCAAAAGGGAAATTTTGCAGATATTATACATACTTTTTACTGCATTATGTCTCCCCAAATTCCTATGTTGGAGTCTTTGCTCCTGATTTGATGATATTTGGAGATGGAGAAGTAATTAGGGTCAGACGATGTCCTCATAATAGAATTTGTGACCTTAGAAAAGAGATATCAGAGTTTCTCTCTCTCTCTCTCTCTCTCTCTCTCTGTCTCCCCCCTCTCTCTCCCCTCCCTTTCCCTCTCCCTCTCCCTCTCCCTCTCCCTCTCCCTCTCCCTCTCCCTCTCCCTCTCCCTCTCCCTCTCCAAATAGGTATCCTTCCCAGCTCCTCTCCTCCACCCTCTGCCTTGTGAGGACACAACTAGAAGCAGGCCATCTGCAAAAGAGGGAGAGAGCCCTCCCCTTAGCAGAACTTAACCATGCTGGCACCCTGATATCAGACTTCCAACTTCCAAAACTGTCGAAAAGTGCATGCTTATTTAAATCTTAGTCCTAGGACTTAACACCTAGTCCTTAGTGTTTTGTTCTTGCAACATGAGCAGGCTAAGACAACACACTCTCATATCTCTAGCTTGAGGTTTAAAACAAATCTACATGTAGTCATTGTTCTATACTTACTACTTCTCTTTCCTCTACATTGTATACAGTTACTACATATTCACAAGCCAGGCATTGTTTGAAATACTGGGGATGAGCTATTTTACTGTAGAAACAAAATGGAAAGGGAGAGAAGAGGTTTATGGAATTGATTCAAGGCAATGTTGCAAAGTAAATTAAATGTGGTTTGCATGTGATGCCAGCTTCACAGTTTGTAACCTAATTTTTTTCTGGTGTTGCCACTTTCTCTACTTGACTCTCATCTCAGGAATTCTTCCCACACCAATTCTGTCTGCCAACGAGCCCATGACACTGCTCTGCCCTGCATAGTCCTCTCTCACTAATATGCTGTGATTGCCACTGTCTTTCTTCCACATTTTTGCATATAAATTCACTTGTCAAGTTTGGTATTTTTAAAACAAATTATAAATAAATTTTAGTGTGTAATTTTTCCATTCTTCTCTCTTAATGCACTACATATCCAACAGTATCCATTACCTGCCTCATGAACTTCTACAAGTCCAGACCTGCTTAACTAAAAATAAAACTTTGTTTTCTGGAAAGAATACTACTTAACATCCACTGTCAAGTCTACCCAATAGACATTTACTAAGCTTGCATTCAAGAGAAGGTAGCATGCAAATAGCAGAAGATATAAAACAAAATACTCCAGTCCTATCCCTGGGCAACTCACATTTTTAGAGAGGAGACACCTCATGAACAAGCATCATGTGAAGCACTAAGTGATGTGCGCTGGTCCACAACAGATGTGTGCCTCCACCTTGCCTATTCTTGGGAATATAGGAGACCAAGCCCTGCAGGACGTGTTTCTCAGGATGTTCTGTCAGCTGGTTTTTACTGGATTCAGCCAAAGGAGGTGCTGAGTAGAGACTGGAGCTTATAACAAAAGGGTGAATAAACTAACAAATGAAAACTACGGAATGGGAAAGTTAATAACTCGTTAAAATGGCAGTATTGGCAGAGGTACAATTTGAACATGAAGTGATGAATAAAGACCCCTGTTTGCCACTCTCGTAAGTTGAAGACAGTAACCTAAGATCACCGATTACTATTTACTTACCAGTGAAGAAGTGGAATAAGGACAGGTGCATGAATAGGTTCTAAAGAGATGTGCAGAAAAGAGAAGATATTAAAACATGGGGGAAGCAAGAGAGAACTTGCCCGTGTGTGATTTTCTGTGCAATGTCCTAAAGTTGCCAATCAGATATGAGAAGGGAATTATGTAGGGGCTGTGTTGAGAATGCTGTGGTAGGTTAAAAGCAAGTGGCAGACAGTGGAGTACTAGGGCTTCTCTTGGATGGATGTGAAGGGAGGTTCAGATGAGAAGAAAGCCCTTTAGAGGAACATTACTGACAGGCTCTGAAGAGACCTTCCCAAGAGATGGGAGGTGGTGCTCTCAAAAGCAAATCCATAGCTGCCTCCTTTCATGCCATTGTGCTTACCTCTGATTCAATGGTGTAAACTGAGGTACAAGACAGGCCCTTTGCTCTGAGCCCTTATGTGACTTCCCAGCCCTTGGTGCAAGAGGGTGAGCTTGCAAAATAAATCAAAGGCATTATGTGGAGTTACACAGAAAACAAAAGTAGACCACTAAATGAAGTTCTTTTTAGATTATATACACAATTAGTTGAAGAACAGCAGCAAAATAAATATGAGTAGAATAATAAGTATACATTTATTTATATAATACTGATGTTATAGTTTTCTTGTATGTTTTCATAGTTTTGGTTCTATTATCCTGTTCTCATTCTTACCATTCCCTGAAATAGATAAAGCCATAGAAAATAGCACCTGTAGCAATGTGATTTTGATCGATTTGCATGCAGTTAAAAACAAGAAAGGAAGGAAAATTTTGTCTATACATCTGTATCTACAAAAAACAGAGCCGTAAGAGGTACATGTGTCTGTATTTATTTGTGCATCATGTTATAACAGTGGAAAAAAAAGCCATTGGCAGTTTTACAAAATTCTACATCTGCCCGATTCCATATAAATATGACTTCATGAAGTATACCAAAGTAGGAAGTCCTGACAGTGCACTATAAATTCTTTGAGGGGAGAAGGTTGATCTGCACAGAACGAGCTTAAGCATGATGCTTAACCTCCTGACCGGGCACTTGAGCAGAGCAGGCTGCATCCTGGAGCAGCTCTTTTCTATCACCCAGAGGTTGTTCCCATAGTGACCATGGGGATAGCACAGGAGGGAGCTGATACCGATTACTGGGAGCCTTTCATGGCTATTAAATCTGTAGTTGTATCAAGCAGCCAAAACAACTCTAGAAAAGCTTTCACATATCACACTGTTCTTCAACACCTACTATGTGCCAAATACTGGACTAGGTATCAGGGACATAAATCTGAGCAAGTTAGGCATGGTTCTAACTTAGAGGCCAATCAGGAAACTCAAGTTTTGAGAGATTTTGGTTTGTAACTTGCCAGAAGTCACATCACTGGTAAAGGCAGAGCCTTGGTTCACACAAGCTTCTGACTGACCATAAAGTTCTTTCCATCAACCACTACTCCGCACTTCCTCGCTTTTTCCTTTTCTACTCCAGAATGTTCTCTCCCATAAATTTCAATACAACACTTCTTATGGGGCAGCTCCTTCGTTCCCTAATGGATGTTGTTTTAAATATGAATGTGAAGGCCCCTAGAACTGTATCCACTGGCAATTCTGTCCTATCTGATGTGCAGTGTGGGGCCAGGTCTGCCAAGCCCTGGCTTGACTGAATTAATCAGCCTGAGGCTGTCCCAGGGAAGCCAGCAATTCTGCAGTGACTTTCCCCATACAGATGGCCCCTTAGTCAGCTCTGAGAATGCAAAGGGATGTCTGGCTTGGTTATAGCAGCAGACTGGGTGGACAAAAGCCTGGTGGACACAGATGCCCATGCAATTGTATTGAGTCTATTTCCTGTCATTTAAATCCAGTGTCATTTATTATTCAACTCAGAGTGTATTTTGGAGATTCAATTTGGAGGGTATATGACACATAGTAAATTGGTATGTATTATCTCAGTTCATTTGCTAGAGGACAGGTGTTCACATCACAAGAACCAACAGCCCCATCGACAGTAATTGGTGCCTTGGCTGGCAGTCTGAGCCTAGAGGGCAAGGACTAAAAGTGCATGAAGAATGAACTAATAATAATTTCCACATGCAGCTTAGTGTGTTTTACTTGAGGCTCTCAAAGCACATTTTAGACATTCATTTTCCCTCTCCACAACACTGGCCAGGCTTGCTATTACTCTCATGCGACAGCCAGGAAAACAAAAGCAGAGAGTGCTGACTCAAGATCACACAGGGAAACAATGGCAGAGGAAGAATGAGGAAGAAAAACTCAGGACTGATCTTCAGTCTGTCTCCTCAGAATCTTCCCACTCCCATGATCCTTTCATTTATTATTTAATGTCTTAGACAGGATATTATTAAATAATGTAGATCAGTGAATTCAATTTTGTATAGGTTAATTAATTCCAAAATGTTTGCAAGTCTGGGTGGTACAGAAAATCACACTGAGCACAAGTAACTCATATGACACTACACACATAGTGATGATGTGTTTCCAAAGTGTACAGCATACAAACAACAGCAAGCCATTGAATATCCTTTCAAATTGTGTATGGGTAAGTATTTCCATGTAAAAAGTGGGCAATACAGGCAGGATATCAAGACTTGTGCAAAGTGAAGATATTCCAGAGCCAAGATACTAACTACATAGGTAATGTCATTTCAGAATACTTTGCACACTAAATTCACTTAAAAATATGAAATTATAAAACCTGTCCTTGTGGATTCTATTAATAATGAGTAGGGAGAAAATGGAACTTTTGCCCTGGAGCTCAGGTGAAAAGACATAATTAAAAATACTGCACTGGAAAAAGTGATTTCTACTTCCCAAGTGGCATTTGGTTTCTACATAGTTACAAATAGTAATATATATCAAAACCAATGCGCTCAATTAAACTTCTTTCACTTATAGCAAACACACATTTCTTTATAACTGATTGAGAACTTACAAAAAATAAGTTGAAAAAATAGAAAAAGGGATTGATTACCATCTTCTCTTTTCAAGTAAGGTATGCAAACACAAAACAATTTAAGAGTCTTCTCACCTTTGGGAAATTAAATTTGGCCAGTAATATAACAAATGTGTATAGGGTCAGTACCCACGGCCATGCAGGCAGTACGTGATACAACTCCAGGGTACCCCATCATTCCCTGGGCTGAGAACAGAGACTTTGGGATTCGGTGAGTAGTGGTTCTGCATTCTGATCCTTTTAGGAGGATAAAATATCTTTTACAGCCAAGGTTCCTATATAACTAATCAAGCCTATAAGTAGGATATAAAATTATCTTAAAGCTCTTCATAAAGGGGCAGACGTTGTCAGCTTTTGTATGACTCAAATACCAAGAGATAATAAGTGAATTTTACCATGACAATATTTTCAATATAATTCTCATTCTCATATAAAGTTAAAGTGGAAAGAAAGGAAAAGTGATTCTCAGAATAGCACCACAATGTGACTAGCAGTGGTAGGAGGAAGGGTAGGTAAGGAGCAGGCTCAGAAATTTCTGCAAGTCAGCAGTCAGAGGTGAGGAAGTTATTATTATGCAGATGGGCCATAATTTTACAGTTCCTCTACAAGTTCTTGGTTTTCATACTATTGAGGACTGTAGCCAACTTATTTAATGAACTTCCTTAAAGCTGGGTCCCTTAGCTGAGTAGATTCAAGCTCCACTTGCAATAGAAGCTACATCTCCAGCTCTTGAACAAAATCGTTAATAGGAATGAAATAAGACTCAAGCCAGGAGCTTAGTATCTCTGTTGCCTCATACTCTGCTCTGATAATGAAATCCTTGTCTTGTTCTGGAGATATAAGTCCCACGTGTACCCCATCTACAGGGGCCACCTACTGTGACAATGCTCCTTGCTTGAAAGTCTGAGTGTCTACTTTTCCATTGCTTTGCTCCACTTCCCTGCCAGGATCTGTCTAGTTCCTAGACAATGACCTCTATCTGATCAATATGCTTTTTGGTCACCACACCTTCTGGCTCTATCTAGCCTGTCAGCCACTGCATCTGTCATTGGGGAGGCCAACTTCCCCCCCAAAAAAAAAAAAAAAAAAAAAAAAAAGAGGCAATTGAGAATATCAAAGCAAGGAAATAAAGGAATGTGTTTTTAGTAACAACAGTATTGTTGATATCAATAATAATTTTCTATCTGGTCTTCATCTTCATCCCAGGTTTTGACAGCTGTAACAAAGGAGAACATTGCATTTATTTCCTCATTACATGTTGATTTCTTTAGGTCCTTTCTCCTTCTCCATCAATAGACACATTTATATTCTACTCATTAATTCAGCCAGCGTGGGTTTGCAAGCATATGTTCACTGGAAGAAATTTAAATGATTGTGACCTCAGACTCAAAAGGACAAAACCCCTAGTCATTTAAAGAATTTTAAAATAGTTAATGTGCTAAATGTCTGATAGATCATGTGAAGATCAGACATGTCTTTATTCATTTTAAAACTAAGAACTGTCAAATGGATGTTGATGATTTCTGTTTCCATTAACAACCAAAGATTGCCTGATAGGCTTGTCATATCTAGAACAGTGCTTGGCACATAAGAGTCCCTCAGCGAATTCTTGCTGAATGAATGCTGGGGAAGTGACAGTATTTAGGTAGCAGATTTCTGTTCTTCCCAATATTTTACCTTTCTTCTCCTGTACCCCTCACAATATGAACTAAAACTTTCCACATAAGAGTGATGAACACCAAATGAATGGATTAGTGACTGAGAGACCCAGTAATACCAGCTAGTAGCTCTCTGCATGTTATGACCTCAAATATGTCTAAACATAAACATATAGGCATAGAAAAGCATTGTAGGGGGGAATGCTGGAAAAGATGAACAGTATTTTTTGTACTGTGTGTTTATATTTTTGTTTCAATTTTTCTATGATTAATGTGAATACTTTATATTTTAAAATCTACCACATTCGTGATACAGAATTCAGACATCAAACTTGTTCAGAGGTAAATTGTTTTCATCCCAAATTCTGCTCCACAGAGATAAATAACATAACACTTTGGTATGATCACAACATACTCTTTATGTACAAGTATAAAATAATAGCTCATTCATACTCTATGTAGTATATCACAATCTTTATTCATTCAGTAATAACGTGTATATACCTTTTCCTGTTCTAACAGCTCTAATTACTTTATATTTTTAGATTGATTTATTGATTGATAAATCTAATTTATTTATACTTTATTTGATCTGTATATATATATTTGCTTTTGTTTTATTTTTATTTTTTATTTATTTGAAAGAGTTACAGAGAGAGGTAGAGACAGAGAGAGAGGTCTTCCATCCTCTTGTTCACTCCCCAGATGGTTGCAACGGCCGGAGCTGGGCTGACCTGAAGCCAGGAGCCAGGAGCCAGGAGCCAGGAGCCAGGAGCCAGGAGCCAGGAGCTACTTCCAGGCCCAAGGACTTGGGCCATCCTCCACTGCCATCCCAGGCCATAGCAGAGAGCTGGATTGGAAGAGGAGCAGCCGGGACTAGAACCGATGCCCATATGGGATTCCGGCGCTTCAGGCCAGGGCCTTAACTCGCTCGCCACAGCGCTGGCCCATGATCAATATATTATATTCAAAATATTTAACAACAGTTTATTGGTGAGTGATTAGGTTTCTTTCAAGTTTTGATTGTAATAAGTATAATTTTAGACTTCTCCAATGATATTCTTATATGAAATTTATTATTCAATGAGTCTAAATATATTTAAAGGTTTTGATGTATTTTTCAAATAGTTCTCCAGAAATACTGCATCAATGTACATTTCAATTATACATAAGATTTTTTATCCCCATGACATTTACTAAAATTGGCATTATGAAACTGTGTTCATTTAATAATTTTTAAAAAACCTTGTTATTGTTTTAATTCACAACTCTTTGGCTATTAATAATACTATGTATCTTTTCACTTTCACTGGATGCTTGTTCTATTGTGAGTGTTTAGCCCTTTGCTTATTTTCCCTTAAGGGATTATTTGCTTTTTTCTTATTTATTTATTTATTTTTGTAAAAGAGAGAGTTCTTTCATCTGCTAGGTCACTCCTCAAATGCTCACAACAGACCTGGCTGGGAGAGGCTGATGTAAGGAACCAGAACACCCACCCTGAAGTGATTTCCATAAAGGACAGAAACCATATTTCCCTAATACATGTCACAAATATATTTCTCAGTATTTCATTTGACTTTCAATTTCTTAGTTTTTTTTTTAATTTTTCCATGCATAGATTAGTTTTTTATTAATTAAACAGCCAAATATATTAGTATGTACATCTGTGTGATTTTTGGATTTTGTTTATGCTTAGAAAGCCCTTTCCAACATAGTCTGTATTTTTTCTAATATTTTTAATGTTTTTTATTTATATCATTTTATTTTTGTATGGGGCTGGGAGATGAAGAAGGGAGGAGAGATCACGCCTATCTACAGTCTCACTCCCCAAATGATAACAAAAACCGGGGCTGAGCCAAACAGAAACTGGAAGCTGGGATCGCAACTGAAGTAACCTATGTGAGTTCCAGGAACCCAGTTACTTCGGTCATCACACCCTCCTCTCAGGCCTGCATTCCAATAAGCTGGAGTAAGGAGAGCTAGAGGCAGGTGCCAGACCCAGGTATCCTGATATGGGTTTTGGGCAACTTAACCAGAGTTTTAACTGCTTGGCCAAACACCCACACCTATATTCATACTTTACATCCATCTAGAATTGGGTATATGTATATAATGCAATTCAGAGATATGAATTAATGTTCTTGTCAATAGAATACCTAATTTTGGCCGGCGCCGTGGCTCACTTGGCTAATCCTCTGCCTGCGGCACCGGCACCCCGGGTTCTAGTCCCGGTTGAGGCGCCGGGTATGAGTCCCAGTTGCTCCTCTTCCAGTCCAGCTCTCTGCTGTGGCCTAGGAAGTCAGTAGAGGATGGCCCCAGTGCTTGGGTCCCTGCACCTGCATGGGAGACTGGGAGGAAGCACTCGGCTGCTGGCTTCGGATCTGCTCAGCGCCGGTCATGGCGGCCACTAGAGGAGTGAACCAACGGAAGGAAGACCTTTCTCTCTGTCTCTCTGTCACTGTCTATAACTCTCTGTATCTCTCTCTCTCTCACTGTCTGACTCTGACTGTCAAAAAAATTTTAAAAAAATAAAAAAATTAAAAAATAGAATACCTAATTTTGCTAATCAAGTTGATTGAATAATCTATTTCGCTTGCACTTTATGTAGAAAATCACTGTTATCTATACTACACATTCATATGTCTGTGAATCTGTTAGCACTAAACTTCTTCAATTAGTGTATCTAACAGTGCAACTAGACATTAATAAAATATTAATTTTGAAATTAAAAATAATTCACATGTATATTTTAAAGAAGAATAACTTATGGAGTAGGCAGTTAAGAAGCCACTTGGGATGCCAGCATTCTATATTAGTGAGCCTGTGTTTCAGTCTCAACTCCACTTCTGGTTTCAGTTTCTTGCTAATGTGTACCCCAGGAGGCAAAGGTGATGGCTCAAGTGCTTGGGTCCCCGCCAACCGCACAGGGGACCTGGATTGAGTTCTGGCTTCTGGTTCGACCTGTTCCAGTCCTGTCTGCCTTGGGCTTTTGGAGAGTAAACCAGTGAATGAAATATCTCTGCCTATTTCTCTCTCTCTCTCTCTCTCTCTCTCTGTTTTTCTCCCTTTCAAATAAAATAAATATAGAAATAAAATCATAAAATAAAAAATCCAATGAGAAGAAATCACAAAATGACAATGGATCTGTCATTTTTTGTTCCCACAATTCCCTTCAACTTTTTCTCTAAAACCTCAATGCATTTTTAATTTCTTGTTCAATGTCTATCTCCTCTGATACACTGTAAGTCCTTGATGGCAGAACCCATAGCTTTGTCCACAGTCAGTGGACAAACACAGTTGCAGTGTTTAGAATCCCCAAGTATTCACATTATTCACATGTTGAATGAATAAAGTGAAGTTTATTTTACAAAATTAACTGGGAGAGACATATATAATATCAGAAAATTAAGGTAAAGCATCAAGATGAGTAATATAGGTGTGTGTGTGTGTGTGAGAGAGAGAGAGAGAGAAAGAGAGACTTCCATCTACTTACCTACTGTTTTGCTTCCCAAATGCCACAATAGCCAGGGTTGGGCCAATATGAAGCCAGACACTCAAAACTAAAACCAAGTCTCCTAGATGGGTTACAGGGACCCAATTACCTGAGCCATCATCCACTGCCTCCCAGGGTGCACTTCAGCAGGAAACTAGATTGGAAATGCAGGAGCCAGGACTCAAACAGGAGTACTAGAGTACCTGGGTACTCCACGTAGTGATCTAATCACTCTACCAAATGCCCACTGCCACTGTATTTTTGTGTTTTTTTTTTTTTTTTCTTAAGATTTTATTTATTTATATGAGATGTAGAGTTACTGAGAGTGAGAAGGAGAGACAGAAAGAAAGGTCTTCCATCTGCTGGTTCACTCCCCAAACGGCTACAACATTCAGAGTTGCTCCAATCCGAAGCCAGGAGCTAGTAGTTTCTTTCAGGTCTCCCACACAGGTGCAGGAGCCCAAGCACTTGGCCATCTTATATTGCTTTCCTAAACCATAGCAGAGAGCTGGATCAGAAGAGGAGCAGCCGGAACTAGAACCGGCACCCATATGGGAGCCAGAGGTGGAGGATTAATCTACTGCGCCACAGCACTGGCCTCTGTAATTGTTTTGTTTTGTTCTAGCAAGGAAGTAACATATTTAAAATTGTGTTTAGATATATTAAACGGGCTGAGATAGAGAATGCATTGGAGAGTATAAGGTTTTATCTTTCTTGGCTTTCGGAAAGCAGTGGTGTCAGCGATAGTCAAGAGTTTCTTAAATAGCATATTTAGACATAATATATTTATTTAAAAAAATTCTCATGCTCTAAAAATAAATCTCTTTCTACAATAGATTCAAATATAAAAAAACAACTGGAAATGGATCATGATCCTAAGGCCATAATATTTTAGAAAATGACACATAGCAGAACCATTTTTGTGACCTTGGATGAAGTAAGTATACAAAAGTACAGTTTAAAAAAGAATCATAGAATAAGAGACTGTGAAATTGGATTTATCAAAATTTTAAACATCTCTTCAAATTATATTTTTAAGAAGATGAAAAGACAAGTCACAGGATGGGAAAACATATTTACATAACACATTTCTGATAAAGAATTTTGCCTTGAAAACAAAAAGATTTGAAGACAAGTCAACCTTCAAGAATTGTGCAGAGAAGTTATTTACATGGAAATATGTTTGAGTTAGTCATAAAGGCAATCAAGTGAAAACCATACACTGGCTATACAACTATTCAAAGTAACAAAAATTTTAAAACTGACATTATCAAATACTAGCAAGTATAAAGAGTACCTGGATCTCTGCTATATTTCTAAATAATTGCAAAATGGCAAAGCTACTTTGGAAAGCAATTTGCCAATTTTTGTGTAGGTAAATGGGCACATACTTTATGATGAAATGGTTTTACTCCCATGAGAAATTAAATGTGTATTCACACAGAAACCTATACAAAATATTATTAATAGTTCCTTTTCATAATTTTCAAAAATTAGAAACAACCCAATTGAACCTTTGTTGTTGTCAAATGAACAAACATTATGAAACACACAGGCAAAAACATGGATGAATTTTAAAATAATTATGTCAAGTGAAGGAAGCCAGACACAAATGGTTACATCCCACATGATTCCATTTATATAGCCTTCTGGAAAAGGCACACTTATAGGGACAGAAATCAGTGGTTGCCAAGGGCTAGAGGTAGGGAAAGGGAGGTAATTTTCAAGGAGTACAAGGAACATTTTAAAATAGATGGAAATGTTCTATATTCTGATTATTGATGACTATTTACATGCATCAAATTTCATCAAAATGAATTTTATATACTTAAGCTATGCATCAATAAACTTAACTTAAAAATCCAATAAGGAAAACACTTTTTTTTAAAGAAATAATGATATCCTGAAGAAGTTGAAGCTAAAACCTAGAGGATGAGTAAAGTGAACTAGCTGAAGGATTGGGACAAAAATGATTGAGGCAGGGGGAATAGTTTAGGCAAAAGCCTTAAGCACTGGAGTATTTAGTTGGTTGAGGAAGCAACTGGAGGCTAGTGTGGCCTAGGCATTGCAAAGGAGTTAAGTTTGTTGAGAAAGTAGGAAGACCAAGGTGAGCATCAAATGACACAAGGTCTTGTACCAACTCTGCAGAACTTCAGATTTTATTCTAAATGTTGTGGGGCATGTCCATTCAGACTGTTGTAATCAGATGCCATAGAGAGGGTAGTTAACAAAAAACAGTGCTTATAGTTCTAGAGGCTGGGAAGTTCAAGGTTAAGGTGTCAGTAGATTTGTGTCTGGTGTGGGCTGATTCCTTACACACTGTACCTTCTCACTGCGACTTCACGTGGTGGATGGCACAAACAGTTCTCTCCAGACTCTTTTGTAAGGGCATTAATAACATTCACAGGAGTCCACCTTTCTATTCTCGTCACCCCTCAATGCCCCAGGTCTTAATACCACTATCTCAGGGATTAGGCTTCAATATATAAATTTTGGGACAACACACTCAGACCATAACAGAAAACTTCTGATATAATTTAAACAGAGGAAAAATGTGATCTGAAATGAATTTTTAAAAGATGAATGCTTTGGTGATAAGGGCTGAGGGTAAAAGTGAGTAGGGATACAGGTAAGGAGAGCATTGCAAAGAGAGATGATGGGAGCTTGAGCCACGGTGGTGTTTATAGAGATAGAAGGAAGGGCTGTACTTGAGATACATTTGAATCTATCATGCCATCAACAATAGACTTGACATTAATATTTATGTCACTAGCTGGTTGTGAGAATAAAATGTGTATGATTAGTTTCCATTTTTGCTCTCTATATGAACACTTAATATCAATTAGCTGTCATTTTAGAAGATAAAAATAAACTAGACACTGTTTCTCTTGTGTCTGCACTCATTTTCATCCAAATTTCCACCAGCGCCATCCTCACGGTTCAGTCCCTGGGAAGGCCTCAGTATCTAAACATCTCCTCCTTATTTGACCATATCTTTATGATATACTTGTATGGAACCAGGCCAATTCTT
The DNA here is from genome assembly GCF_964237555.1 of Oryctolagus cuniculus. Classification (NCBI taxonomy): domain Eukaryota; kingdom Metazoa; phylum Chordata; class Mammalia; order Lagomorpha; family Leporidae; genus Oryctolagus; species Oryctolagus cuniculus. The sequence goes on along the minus strand of NC_091441.1, from coordinate 43,276,497 downwards.
CCTTGGCAATAATTCTAATGCTTGTAGACTTTCTCCCATGTGATAATGCATGAACCAAACCAGGCAAGAACCACACCTATCTTTTACAGCTTATAGATGCTGGATGGTATCTGTGTGATTTTCCTGACTTTGTTTTCCTTTTGTTTTAATGTTTTTTTGAAAGAGTGCCATGATGTAAATCTGTTTCCTTTAATTATATGTGTGCTTACCTCATAGTAACATTAGGCCTATTGTTAAGTTTATTTTACTCCCCTCCCACACACAAAAGGCTATTAAAAACATACAAATATAAATGATATGGACTAAGACAAGAAGAATGAAAATGAGAATGAAAAGAGGAAGGTGAACCTGAACTTGGAAAGAAGACTCAAGGAGCCTGGGCGAACAATAGAGAAGGTCATGAATATGGAAAAGCCAAATACAACTCTGGTTTTCATTCTTATTGGCCTGGGTGAAATCAGTCACCGCTGACATTGATCGAAAAGTCATGAGAGGGATCTTTTTAGGGAACAGATAAAGATAATGAATTCTCTTTAGAAACATTGACTTTGAGGCTACAATAGAATTTCCAAACAGATGTGTCCAGGGGCCTTTGTAAGATATCAGATGAGGTATTAGTCCACATAAACACTCTAAAGGTGAAAGCTAGGATACTGAGATGAGATAGAGCCTCCACAGGAGGACAAGAGGACCAGAAATAGCCCAGCAACTGATGACAAGAGGAAGACAGGTTCAGCATCAGACAGGGATGGGACAAACAGGTTGGCATAGGAGGACAAATCATAGAAACCTGCCCCTAAGGATTGCTGTTCAAGGTCAGAGTTTCATTCCGTAGAAGAATTTGGAATAACTGTCTGTACAGCAAAACATAGACTTGTGTCTAGAGGTACAGGCCGTGGATCAGAAAGATCCAAATTAGTAACTTAAGCAAACACAGTGAAATTTACTACTCTAAGATGCCTTCTAAATTTGACTTTAGTTACCTGCTTGACAGTGATGAGATGTTAGAGATAAAGTAATTTGGGATCTTCTTTGAACGAAAAAGCATATCATTCACCTCAAAAAATATGTTCTATGGAGCAGACATTCAGATCAGTGATGAGATGGTTAAATCCCACATCAGAGTTAGGTTGAATTCCCGACTCTGCTGATACGTTTCCATCTAAGGCATGTAACGATAGCTTAGGTAAGTGTGTTTTTGCCCTCCATGTGGGAGACCTGGATTCACTTCTTGGCTTCGGGCTTCAGCCCCAAACCAGGCCCCAGTGGTAGCAAGCATTTGGGGAATGAACCAGCAGACAGGAGGTTTTTATTCTCTACTTCCTTTATCTGCCATGAAATAAACAAATGAATACATATTTTTAAAATTACCTTTATGTCTATTTTTATGGCTTACTTATCTACCTCAGAAATCAGACACTGAGAACAGTAGCATTTTAAATTCCTTCTATATTTTCCTTCATTATATTTAATGGCAGTTTTTGTTTATGATTTCCTTTTAGTGCTTTCAGTACTTCTTGGTTTTCATTGGTGTCTGTAGCATCTCTTAATTGGGAATCATCAGCAAATTTAGTTAACATGCTGTCTACTTCCACAATTAATACAGATGTGAAATAGGCCATAAAACTCATGTCACTAGCCACCAGCCCTTAACTTGGAAAATCGCCATTTACAATCATCTTTGCTTTCCATCCTTCATCTAAATTTCAGATTCTGAAATGGGGCTTGAATCACATCCAGCATCAATCAATTTAGAAAATAGATGTCATGAGACTCATAGTCCTAAACATTACTCAGATCATGGTTTAGTATACACTTATGTTCCTTTGTGATGGAATCAGAAGGCAATTACATTTTATATTGTAAAATACAGTGACACTGGGACCGGCATTGTGGCCTAGTGGGTTAAGCCACTGCCTGCAATGCTGGCATTCCATATGAACACCAATTCTGCTCCAGGCTGTTCCACTTCTGATCCACCTCCCTACTAACGGCCTGGGAAAAGCAATGCAGGATGGCCCACATGTTTGGGTCCCTACCATCCATGAGGGAGACCCAGAAGAAAGTCCTGGCTCCTGGCTTAGGCCTAGTGAATCCCTGGCCATTGCAGCCATCTGGAAAGTGAACCAGCCAAGAGAAGATCGATCGATCTCTCTCTCTCTCTCTCTCTCTCTCTCTCTCCAACTCTGACTTTCAAATTAAAAATATAAATAAATAAATCTATTAAAAAACCCACAGTGACACTTGAAAAGGTTTGCTGAGGTTCTTAGTACTTATTTATATACATTGTATTGTTTTAATTGTTACAAATTTGTAAGCTTTACCTAATGAACAAATCGTCATACATATATGAACTTACATTCACTCATTTGCTCATCAACATACGCTAAATACCTTCTAGGATATCATGTTTCCTTTTCCTTTCCTTTGCAAATATTTAATTTTCAAATATTATCAAAGACCTAATCACACCATCACTTCTATGAATATTAGCTCAAATATATGAGGCATTATAAAAGGCATAGTTCTTTCTTTAGACAGTCATATTTCTGGGGTGGTCATTGTAGCACAGCTGGTTATGCTGCAGCTTGGGAAACCACATCTATGTCAAAGTTCTGTTTTGAGTTTGGCTACTCTGCTTCCAATGCAGCTCCTTGCTAATGTGCCTGGGAAGCAGCAGATGGTGGGTCAAGCATTTGATTCCTACCCCCTTAGGAGACCTGGATGAAGCTCTGGCTGGATTTTTTAGCTCCTGGCTTCAGCCTGGCTCAGTCCTGGTTGTTGTGACCATTTGGGGAGTAAACAGCTAGTGAACAATCTGTCTGTCTCTCTTTGTCACTTTGCCTTTTAAACAGATATTTAAAAAAGGAAAGTCATCTTCTTGATTTTTATTACTAATTTATTCTAAATTGGTTTGATGAATTAGTCTTTTTTAATACTAGTAGATATTTTGCTATCACAGAGTGGGTTATATATATCTTGAATCTAAGTAATTTTTTCATGTTTTAAAAAGTAAGCATGTTCCAGCATGTATGAAATATTTAGCATATTTATGCTAAGAACCAATGTGTGTTCCATGAAAAACTGGAAAAAGCCTTGTCAAAATTGTTAAGAAATATATATATAGTATATATATACATCTATATACATTTATATAAATATATGCAGGAATTTTAAGGTAAGAGATTATAAATGTGTGTATAAAAGTAAAAAACAAATAACATGAAAGATGACAAATATTTCATGAAATAATGAGAATAGTAAAGACCACTTATTGATCTATCAATATCTACCAGGCATTCTATTAAGTGCCTCACATAAATGATCCCATTAGTCTTCACTGTTTTTTGTATTTAAGGAAACTGAGAGTCTAGGACATTAAACAGTCTTTCTAAGACCATCCAGTCTGCAATTATTAGAACCCTGGTTGATTGTATTTTTGTTTCATTCAACAGTGTGGGTTCCCAACCACCATACTACAGGAACTTTATTTTGAAGAAAGGGATGCTCATAATTCTATGGAGAAATAACAAGAAAGCATGAATTGCTATTTATATGCCTCAAATGATTTATGCAACTGAGATGGTTCCACTTACAGTTGAACAGAAAATGCAGCCTCTCCTCTTTATGACCTTGGTTAAAATTCTCCATGTATGTCCAAATCTCCCTCAGGACTCTTACTTATATTCAAAAGACCAACTTAATTCACTTTCATTTCCTCCTTGGAAATGGAACTCAGATATAACCCTTCAGCCTTGGAGAAGTCTCAATCACTGCCAGGATCGGTTTGCACCAGAAAGTGCTCCCATGAATTTGTTACACAGCAACCAAAGATAGAGCCCTGTGTCATAGCTGAAAAACAATGCGTAGAGATCAAGGTTTTGCTGTTTTTGTCCTGGTAGATTATCACAACTCCTGTTTTGCCTCAGACACTGGGGCTGAGACATAGCTGATGTAGATATCTGTCCAGTCCAGAGTGCTTAAGGTTGTATTAAGAATGATTCTCATCTCCATATTATAGCCATTTAAGCAGGCCGTACCTGGTTTAAAAAAATTGGTTATGGACATCATTATTATAAATCCTTAGATTCATTCACAGATGAGAGGTCTTCACAAAGTTCATGGATTTCAAAATATTTTGCATCAAAATAAACTGAACTTTTAATTCTGCCTTTCCATGCACTTTTTAAATTGCACTGGTAGATCTTAAACACATGGGATAAGCCTACCACCCTGCAAGGATCCCTAAAAGAACAGTTCCAGATTTAACTTTTTATTTCCTGGTTAGTGCTACAAACAATTAAAGCCAATGAGAGTGAATTGATTGCTAACACGAAATGCAAGAATAATTGGATAAAATGATAAATAATCACACTGGAGGCATTTGGTCTAGTAATTAAGGTGCTATTTGGGATGCCTGCATTCCATTTTGGAAGGCCCGCATTTGAGTTCCAGCTGCTACCAGTCCAGCATCTTACTAATGTACATTTTATGAGGCAGCAATGAAGGCTCAAGTAGTTAAGTTCCTGCCATCCCTGTAGGACAGTGATTCCTAGTTCCCAACTTCAGCCTGGCTCAGTTCTACAATTGCCAAGTATTTGGAGAGTGAACCAGAAAATAGGGGCTCACTCACGCTCTCTTTCTCTCACTCCCCCTCTTTCTCACACTCTCTCTCCCCACTTGAAATTAAATAAATATTTTATTTAAAAACTTTTTAAAATTAATTTATATTTATTTTATTAGAAAGGCAGGAGAGAGAGAGGCAAATGGAGAGAAACTTTTCATCTGCCTGTCAGCCAGGTCTGGGCCAAGCCTAAACCAGGAGCCAGGAACTTCAACCTGATCTCCAACAAGGGTGGCAGGAATCTAAGTACTTGTGCCATCATCTGCTGCCCCATAGTACATTAGCAGGAAGGTAGATTGGAAGAAGAAAATATAATTGGGATTTGAACCAGGAACTATAAGATATAAGCATACCTAGCAGTAACTTAACCACTGTGCCAAACAACCATTCCTGATTTGTTTGTTTGTTTTCATTTTTAATTTCCAGTAAATGAAATCAGCTAGCATGTATTCTTTGGGGTTTTGTTAGGCATAACAATGTTATGTATATGATAGTCACCTGTATTGTTGGGTTTAATGACCGGTATTTTACATTGCTGTGAAATATTCCCTTTTAATAAATATATTTAAATATATTTATTCATCCAATTTAGTTTAAGAGTTAAGTATGCACTACCAGGACAAGTGATGTGCCCTTGTTCTCCTGTTGTCCTGCCATCCATCAAACAGGATTACCCCAATCCATATCCCCATATGGAAAAGGAAGAAATGGGACCACACAGAAGGCTCTGGTTCTGAGTTACTCTGAAATCTTGGGATTCAAGTATCTCAGGGGCTCTCTGTTCTCAGGGTGGAAAATGTTCCTTGATTAGAATCTGGTTTTGTTTTGGAAGAGCAGCACCTCAGTCCACTGTTTTCCAGAGCTTTTCAATCTGCCCTCTGAGAGGGCTTTCCTTTTCCTCCTCGGCCACATTTCAAAGACCATAGCTGGGAGTACTAAGCAAACTTCTCAGCCTGCTTTGGTCCTAAGACAATAGCTCAAAGCTCAAACAACCCTATTAGTGTTTATCCAAGGTAGTATTTCTTTAGCAATTACATTCTTTTATTTTTTAAAGGTGTGTACAGTTTATTTTTATTTTATTTTTAAATCTTTTTTAATTAAAGATAAACAAATTTCCAGTAATTCATATGTGTAGATTTAGGAACATAGTGATATTTCTCACCCCACCTTCCCTCCTGCCCACACTCCTACCCTTCTTTATCCTTCCTCTCTTATTCTCTCTCAATTTTTACAGTGATCTACTTTCAGTTCACTTTATGCTGATAAGATTAAGCCTACACTAAGTAAAGAGCTCAACAAATAGTGTCATGTGGGCATGTAGTCTAGTCGTAAAGATGCTCAGCTCCCACAGTGCAGTGCCTGAGTTTGATATCCTGCTCCACGTCCTGATTCCGGGTTACTGCTAAAATAGACCCTGGAAGACAACAGTTATGGCTCAAGTGGTTGGGTTGCTGCCACCAATGTGGAAGACCTGGATTGAGTTTATGGCTGCCATCTCTATGGGTTTCTGCAGAGTGATCCAAGAGATGGAAGCTCTCTCTCTCTCTCTGCCTCTCACATAAATAAATAAATTATTTTTATAAACATAACTTACAATCATTTTATTTTCTCTATGTGACAATAACCAAACCAACAATTCTTTTCAAGACATAGTACTCTCTAGATTTAATTATTATGTTTAGTAATTTGTAGGAAAGCCAATTCTTAGTCTCCAACCTGAGATATTTTGTCCAACTGAAAGAATTAACTGGTGCTACATCAATCCATTTCAAGTCTTTAACAAAGAGCACGACAGCCACATGTATGGTTTTGGTTAAACATGAGAAAAGACTGAATCTTCTAACAGTGCAAAATCTCCAAATTTGTGTCCTGTTCATGTTCCCTTTTATCACCAAATTCAATTTGGTAAACTACATTTACAAATCATCTTTTTCTTGTAGATTCTTTCAGATGACCTAGGCACACTACCAATCATTCCTTCCCCTACCTTTTCCTAAGACCATAACCTTTTCCAGCACATTATCTGCTTTCTAAGTTATGTCAGTAGATTATTTTGCCAAATGCATTTCCTCATGAGTTGCCATCTTTCCAGTCTCTAAACACAGATTTCTTACGACCCACTGCCAGATTTTGCAAACAAAACCACAAAAGTTAAGCATATTATTGTAGTTTAATTTTGTATATCACATAGTAGAGGCAGTGTTATATCAATATTCTAAAATTTTGTTGTTTTATAAAAATAAAATCATGTGTCCACTCATAGTATGAGTATCCAGAGTAAGGTTGTTTGTTCTACATGTTCTCCATTCTAGTACATAGACCAATAAAGAAATCCCTGTCTGAGGCATTAATAGTCTTGTGATAAACAAAAAATAAATCAAGGCAGAATCCAAACTTCAATATCTTGAGGTATTCTCTGAAAGTAGCACATGGCATTTATCTTCCTGTTTCATTGGCAAAAGCAAGTCACATAGTCAAGGTTGATGCCAAAAGTAGGCAAATACTCCTTCCATGGAAAAGGATAATGAATATTTTGAACAAAAAATGCAATCTACTATAATAAGATATAACTTTCTGGCAATTAGGGCTGAGTAGCACTATGGTGAAAATAACAGTATTTCAAAGGAAGCTAGAAAATCTTCACCATAATAATAAATATAGCCATCATTTATTAAATACTTAATACGATACTAAACCCTTGCCTTCATTTAACCATCACAAAATCTAAACAATGGTAGAAATTGGCTCAAAGAGGCACTTTATCAAAGATTACAAAGGGGCTACACTGGAATTCACAGAATTCAAAATCCATGTTTTTCCTTGAAGAGCACAATGTTACTTTAAATTGATTTCACACAGAGAAGGAAGGACTGGATTGATAGCTAATAATATTGGCTTCACCATTACGATTTCTTGATGGTAGACATTTTAAATTTGAGCTGTTGGGCTGGCATCGCAGCTCAATAAGCTAATCCTCTGCCTGTGGCGCCCGCACTGCAGGTTCTAGTCCGGGTCGGGGCGCCGGATTCTGTCCCGGTTGCTCCTCTTCCAGTCCAGCTCTCTGCTGTGGCCCAGGAGTGCAGTGGAGGATGGCCCAAGTCCTTGGGCCCTGCACCCGCATGGGAGACCAGGAGGAGCATCTGGCTCCTGGCTTCGGATCAGCGCACTGCACCAGCCGCAGCAGCCATTGAGGGGTGAACCAACGGAAAAGGAAGACCTTTTTCTCTTTCTCTCTCACTGTCCACTCTGCCTGTCAAAAAAAAAAAAAAAAATTGAGGTGTTGATGAGTTCTTTATTAGGGCTAGGAATCAGGGGGAGTACCGTTGGAAAATGCTATCAATTGTTAAATTTGAATACATACTTCTGTTCTGATTGGTAAATAACATCGTCCAAAGCTCCCCAGATGTCCCCCTGAAAGCAGCTCTTTCAGAGGGGATTGAGGACTCCCATGACCGCATTTTGATTCAGCAGTTATAGAGTTAATTCCCTCCAATTAGGGTTCCCTTAAGATTCTGTTGAAGAGCAGACTCTGGCCATTGGTGAGTGCCTGTACTCTATCAGCTGTTAAGCATTTTGGATAGAACCCTTCTCAATAACTCTCTGTTGAGTCATAAATGGGCTAAGTAGAAATGACAAGTTATTCTGAAGTGGGAATTTAGAAACTGTACATCCAAAAAAAAGTAAGTTAGCTACTAGATGTGAACTATAAAAGGGTCATTTTTTAAAAAAGCTTAATCATGAACATGTATAATTATTCAATTGCTTTGAATCAAGTTAATGAAATACAAATGCTTTTTTTGTTTATTGAAGATAGAATTACAATTCTGTTAAGCTAGTTCACATTTATCTTTCTCATAGGCTGTTTCATGTGATCATCGATAACAAAGTGAAACTTCAATGTTCTATCAATAATAGGTGTTACATAGGAAATCAGTTTTATGAACTCAAAAATGTTTTCATGTTGAAGGTTTAATATAGTAAATATGGAAAATATTTAAATATGCCTCCCTTTCCCACCACCTCATGTTAATAGTTCTCAACCTTGGCTTAGAACTTTGTTTAGTCCACATCTCAGAAAAATTAGGTCAAGACTTCTGGTAGTGAGACACAAGTAGTAGCAGTTTCTAAAACTCTGCAGGTGATTCCAGTGCATAGCCAATACAGTGAACTATCTCACTAGATTGTCCAAAACACTATGCAGTCATTCCCGTTGGAGATCATGCTCCTCAGATTATAGCAATTACATTTCCTGACTTCTCAGATGTCTGATGCACATCTGGAAAAGATGAGTTGGGAAAGGGCTAAGTAAGCCAGGAATTAGGGTGAGCAACCATCCTGCTGATGGTTTCCTGGGGTGCGATATGGGACTTCAATACTGAAACCCTACCTGGCACAGTTTCCACTGTGTGGGGAGCAACTCGGACTAGACTAAGTTACTGGAATTAAGACTTATTCTATGCATCTGCTCTCCCACAATATGGCGCTGGGAAAGGAGTAAACAACTTCTACACAGCTGCCTCTTGCCAATTTGATTGAGCTGCAGGAGCTGATCCTGCTCCTGATTGGAGGAGAGCAGCGTTCTCACCATGTGGGTAGCAGAGTTGGGATTGGTGGAAGAGGACTATAAAGGAGGAGAGAGACAACATGCACCAGGAACATCTAAGGGAAACATCCGGATAACATCTGAGCAGCCCCGGAGAGAGCTGGCCGGCGGTGTGCCGCTCCTCCGTGGAAGCAGGGAAAGTGGCAGGGGGAACCGCCCTTCCACGGAGGTGGAGGGGTCGGCAGCCAACCCCGGAAGGACCAGCAGCAAACCCGGGAAGGGCCGAGCAGAAAAAAGAACAGTGCAGGGTCCTGTGTCATTCCTCCGCGAATGGGGGAGCGCCACCTCTGCCCTTTCTCTGGGCAATTGCATACTTATAATCCACTCTCTAGAATCTGAGATCAAAACATAAAGGAACAGAATTGTAAAGGAAATTGAACGAATTATGTGTCCCTTTATGAAAGAGCTACACATCTATTAGCAATATAGGAATGGTGACACTTGAAAAAAGTGCTACACAGTGAAATTTTTCCATCATCTGGGGTTTTATTTTGTTGAAGCCTGAAACTTGCACAAATGATAGCAGTCAAGGCTTTCTTATTCTTACACCCTCAGGCACTTGGTCGCCTGGCTTCTGTTAGGCTAAAATTTAGCAAGCTTTGCCAAAATAGGTCAATTTCATCAGCATTTTAAAAATATTTAAAGAGCTAGAATCTTGGGGGATGCTGAAAAATCGTGACTTTATGACATTCTCTTTTTCGTGTTTTTTTTTTTTTAATTTTAAATCAGTTACAACTAGATCTCTAATGTCTCTGTCAACATCATTTGCATATAAAATTCTTTGCTTTTTCAATTTGCATTGAGTGCAAGCAGAGGTGTTTGCTGGTGAATGAAAAAAGTTTGGAATATAGTGCAGGAATATTTATATATGCAACACTTGATTTCTATTTATTGCATCCTTAACATCAGTAATCTACTCTACCAAGGTTAACTCTTTCTTGAATAATAGCCAATGGGCCACAGACATCTCTTTGGTTGCCTTAAGCATTATGCTACTTGAATATTGACGTGCTTTAAGACAATCATAATGAATAGAATTCAGCTTGCCCTCTCCTTAAATGCTTTCTTTTGAGGTATATAAAGCCATCTGTGTCTGTGGAGATTTCCTGAGTTTCGAAACTCCTTATGGTTGCACAGTGATGCCCCTGGGAATAAAAGTTAGCATTATACTGCCATGGGAACTTGCCTCCCACTTTTTTTTTTTTTTTCTTCAGTGCCACCATTCCATTCATGTTTCTTCTGCTCTGTTTCATTTCATGTTGAATTCTTTTTCTCTTTATTTCTTCCAACTCTTCTATTACATTTTCTTGCACATCAGCAACTTGGCTTTAAAATCTGATTTGTTTCTCTCTGATCAGTGAACTGGCCAAGTGCCTTGTATCAGACACAATCTTTATACTTCTTTACATTCTGCAAGAATATTTTCTAGGTGATGTTCCTTCCTGTCAGTGTCTTTTCCAGTTCAAGCTTTCCATATGCTTTCAAGTCATATTAAGATTGTCTTCTAGATTCATGAAACATTATTAAGTTTTTGTATGCGTAAGCATCATGGAATCATGATATTCAGACAATAAACTTATTTTCTGAACCAAAAAAGTTTCTTTCTTTTTTAAAAAATGTTATTTAAAGTAAACACATTTCATGTATTTCATATATATATGGATTTAGGAACATACTGATACTTCCTACCCTACCCTCCCTCCCACCCGTGTTCCCACTCTTCCTCCCTCTTCTTCTCTTATTCCCACTTTAAATTTTTATAATGATCTACATTCAGTTTACTTTATACTTCTTATAAGAATAACCCCACTCTAGGTAAAGAGTTGAAAAGTAGTAAGAAAAAACACTGTTCCTCAATAGTACAGACAAGGGCTACAAACAATCATCAAATCTCAAAATGTCAGTCTCACTTTTATACATTTTATTTTTGGTACTCTATTAGTTACCACAGATCAGGGAAACCATATGGTATTTGTCTTTTTGGACTGGCTTATTTCACTAAGCATAATGGTTTCCAGTTGCATTGATTTTTTTAACAAAAGACAGAATTTCTTCTTTTTTAATCACTGAGTAGTATTCTATACTATATCCATTTCTATCTCTATATATATCTATAGAGACCATAATTTCTATCTATATATCCCACAATTTATACATATATGTATATATATATATATATATATATGTATATATATGTGTGTGTGTGTGTATAATTTCTATCTAAATCTCCCACAATTTCTTTATCCAGTCATCGGTTGATGGACAGGGGTGCTGATTCCATACCTTATCTATTTGTAAATTGAGCTGCAATAAACATAGGGGTACAGATCACTCTTTCATATGCCAATTTCATTTCATTTGGGTAAATTCCTAGGAGTGGGATGGCTGGGTCATGTAGTAGATCTATTCTCAGATCTCTGAGGAATCTCCATTCTGTCTTCCACAATGGTTGTTCTAGTTTACATTACCACCAACAGTGGATTAAGGTACCTTTTCCTCCACATACTCATCAGCATTTATTGTTTGTTGATTTCTGTATGAGAACCATACAGGGGTGAGGAGAAACCTCATTGTGGTTTTGATTTGCATTTCCCTGATGGCTAGTGATGTTGAGAATTTTTTCATGTGTTTGTTGGCCATTTGAATTTCTTCTTTTAAAAAATTCTTGTTCAAGTCCTTTGCCCATTTCTTAACTGGATTATTTCTTTGTGGCTGAGTTTCTTGAGCTCTTTACAGATTCTTGATATTAATCCTTTATCAATTGCATAGTTTGCAAATATTGTATCCCATCTGTCAATTACCAATTACCTCTTTACTTTGTGGAGTATTTTTTTTTTTTTCAGGACAGAAGCTTCCTAGCCTGATGTCGCCCATTTGTCTATTTTGACTTTGATTGCCTGTGCTTCTGGGGTCTTTTCCAAGAAGTCTTTGCCTATGCCAATATCTTTTTTTTTTTTTTTTTTGACAGGCAGAGTGGACAGTGAGAGAGAGAGACAGAGAGAAAGGTCTTCCTTTTGCCGTTGATCCACCCTCCAATGGCCGCCGTGGCTGGCGCAGTGCAGCCGGTGCACCGCGCTGATCCGATGGCAAGAGCCAGGTGCTTCTCCTGGTCTGCCATGGGGTGCAGGGCCCAAGCACTTGGGCCATCCTCCACTGCACTCCCTGGCCACAGCAGAGAGCTGGCCTGGAAGAGGGGCAACCGGGACAGAATCCGGTGCCCGGACCGGGACTAGAACCTGGTGTGCCGGCGCCGCAAGGCGGAGGATTAGCCTAGTGAGCCGCGGCGCCGGCCACTATGCCAATATCTTGCAGTATTTCCCCAATGTTATTCTCTAGTAATTCAATGGTATCAGGTCATAGATCTTTGATCCACATTGAGTTTATTTTTGCATAAAGTGTAAGGTGGGGGTCTTGTTTCATACTTCTGCATGTGGAGATCCAATTTTCCCTGTTGAAGAGACTGCCTTTTTCCAGTGATTGATTGTAGCTTCTTTGTTAAAGATTAGTTGGTTATAGATGCATGGATTGATTTCTGGAGTTTCTATTCTGTTGCATTGGTCTACATGTCTATTTCTGTGCCAGTATAGGTTGTTTTGACTATAACTGCCCAGGAGTATGTCTTGAAATCTGGTATTGTGTTGCCTCCAGCTTTGTTTTCTGTTTATTTGTTTTCATTTATTTATTTATTTATTTTTTGTAGAAGATTGCTTTAGCTACTTGGGGTCTTTTATGTTTCCATGTAAATTTTAGCAACTTTTTTCCTTTCTTTTTTATTTTAACTTTTATTTAATGAATATAAATTTCCAAAGTACAATTTATGGATTACAATGTCTTCCCCCCCCATAACTTTCCTCCCACCCACAACCCTCCCCTTTCCCTCTCCCTCCCCCCTTCCATTCTTTACTTAATATATGCTAAACTGATCTTCTGTATATAAAGAAAATTTAAAATAAATCTTGATGCAACTTTTTTTCTTGATCTGAGAAGAATTTCATTGGTATTTTGACTGGAATCTCATTGAATATGTAAATTACTTTCAGTAGTATGGACATTTTGATCATATTAACTCTTCCATTCCACAAACATGGAAGATTTTTCCATTTTTGTCTATTCTTCTATTTCTTTCTGTAATATTTTATAATTTTCATCATACAGATTTTTCACTTCCTTAGTTAAATGTATTACAAAGTATTTAATTTTTTTGTAACTATTGTGAATGGGATTGATCTTTGGTGTTCTTTCTCATCCATGGCATTGTCTGTGTATACAAAGACTACTGATTTTTTTTTTTTTTTTGACAGGCAGAGTGGACAGTGAGAGAGAGAGACAGAGAGAAAGGTCTTCCTTCACCGTTGGTTCACCCTCCTATGGCCGCCGCGGCCGGCGCACCGCGCTGATTTGAAGCCAGGAGCCAGGTGCTTCTCCTGGTCTCCCATGTGGGTGCAGGGCCCAAGCACTTGGGCCATCCTCCACTGCACTCCCGGGCCACAGCAGAGAGCTGGACTGGAAGAGGGGCAACTGGGACAGAATCCAGCACCCTGTCCAGGACTAGAACCCGGTGTGCCAGTGCTGCAGACGGAGGGTTAGCCTAATGAGCCCCAGCGTTGGCAGCAAAGACTACTGATTTTTTTGTGTTAATTTTATATCCTGCCACATTACCAAACTCTTTTATGAGTTCCATAGTCTCTTAATGGAGTCTTTTGGTTCTCCTATATATAGAATCATGTCATCTACAAATAGGGATAGTTTGACTTCCTCCTTTCCAATTTGTATCTCTTTGATTTCTTTTTCTTGCCTAATGGTTCTGGCTAAAACTTCCAGGGTTATATTGAACAACAAAGGGGAGAGCAGGCATCCTTGTCTGGTTCCATATCTTAGTGGAAATGCTTCCAACTTTTCCCCATTCAATAAGATGCTAGCTGTGAGTTTGTCATAAATTGTCTTGATTGTCTTAAGGAATGTTCCTTCTATACCCAATTTGCTTATGGTTTTCATAATGATAGGATCCTGTATTTTATCAAATGCTTTCTCTGCATCTATTAAGGTAATAATAGTTTTTATAATTCAGTTTGTTAACATGAGGTATCGCATTTATTGATTTGCCTATGCTGAACCAACCCTGCATACCAGGGTTAAATCCCACTGGTGCTAATGAATGATCTTTCTGATGTATTGTTCGATTTGATTAATTAGTATTTTGTTGAGGACTTTTGTGTTTATGTTAATCAGTGATACTGTTCTATAGTTCTCTTTCTCTGTTGTATCTTTTTCTGGTTTAGGAATTAACATAGGTGATGCTGGATTCATAGAAGGAATTCAGGAGGATTCCCTCCCTTTCAATTATTTTGAATAGTGTGAGAAAAATTAGAATTAGTTCTTTTTTAACAGTCTGGTAGACTTCAGCAGTGAAACCATCAGTTTTGGACTTTCCTTTGTTGAGAGGGTCTTTTTTACTGCTTCAATCTCCATCTTGGTTATTCGTCTGTTTGGGCTTTTTGTGTCTTCATGACTCAATTTTGGTAGATTGCCTATGTCCAGTAAACTATCCATTTCTTTTAGATCCAAGATTTTTATATTTTAGGAGAAGATACCAAAATAGGAGTAGCTGTTTGGCATAGCAGTTAAGACATCACTTGGGATGCCACATCCTTTATCTATCTGAGCGTCTGGGTTTGAAACCCATGTCTGCTTCTCATTCCAGCTTTCTGTTAATGTGCACCCTGGGAGGCAATAGATGATAGCTCCAGTACTTGGGTCCTGTTGCCAATATGGAAGACCCAGATTGAGGTATAGGATCCTCGCTTCAGCATGGCCTTGCTCTGGCTCTTACAGACGTTTGTGGAATGAAGCAGCAGATAGAAGACCCCTCTCTATTTGTCTTTCTCTCTCTCTGCCTTGCAAATACAATTTTATCTTTTTTTTATTTATTTATTTGACAGACAGAGTTAGACAGTGAGAAAGAGACGGAGACAAAAGTCTTCCTTCCGCTGGTTCACCCCCAATGGCTACTATAGCCGGAGCTATGCCTTCTGAAGCGAGGAGCCAGGTGCTTCTTCCTGGTCTTCCATGCCAGTGCAGGTGCCCAAGCACTTGGGCCATCCTCCACTGCTTTCCCGGGCCACAGCAGAGAGCTGGATTGGAAGAGGAGTCACCGGGACTAGAACCTGGTGCCCATATGGGACGCTGGCACCGCAGGTAGAGGATTAACCAAGTGAGCCACGGTGCAGGCCTCGTAAATAAAATTTTAAAACAGAGATTCAAAACAATAATTTCCCTCAAGTAGAAATAATGGTGTATATACTAAAGATAACTTGTAGATATTTTATTCCCCATGTATTTATTAAACATTGCTCTATATCAGGCACTGGAAAGGTATTGGAAACATAAACAGGTTATGTTCCCAGTTCTCAGTGAAACCTCAAGTTCACCTGGGAGATAGACACACACACAAGTAACATTTAAGTTACTTTTAAGTTCGTATTTACTCACATATGAAAATCAAATTTAAAGGGCTTTGATTTTAATATAAATGTGTTCTTAAATTTCTAATACTGTAAGAATGAAACTTCAAAAATATTCTCCCAATAATTGACACCATGCCTTTCAGACACGGGACATTATGTAGATATCTTTTGAGGGTTGTTGGGTATTCCAATAATATAGGATACTGATAATTACTATCATCCAAAAATGATAGAAAGAGACATTTGAGAACATTCAGTATATTGTGATCTTTTGATGGTGTTACTAAATGGTGAGAAATGGGTTGCATTTTGATGAAAAAGTTCAATTTATTTTTATTGATTTTTTTACAAGCAGAATCTGACTATGTCTATGGGGATAAGTCACGGAAAAATAGCAATCTAATAACTGAGTCAATATGAACCTGTAATTATTACCCATAAAATACTCAATTTGTCTGGGTGTGTATGTGTGCGTGTCTATTAGCGTGATAAGAAAAAAAACAGATTTTCAAATACCTGACCTAAAATTAAATTTGATAATCCAGTAATAACATTGGATATAAGCCTCATGTTCCATGTTAGTTGCATTATCATTCTCTTTGGAAAATAGATTCATATTTATCAGACACCTCTAAGCAGCTGTGCTTTTAATATATTATTAAAATATGTTAGGAGGAGATATTGTGTGAATAAATAGCCTTTGATATTTTGTTTTAGAATTGACATACTGGCTTGGAAAATGCACTGTCTTCCTCAAGTTTTCTGCCATATAATATCTTGAAGTTTGGTGCCACTGGATGAAATTCTGATGCTATGAGCTTACAACATCTTTCCTCTCACCTTCCTCTTGGAACTTTCTAATGGAGACTCATTTTATGGTACCTATACTTCCTTCAATTTCATACTTCACATATGATCTTGAGTTACTCTATTTGACTTACATTTTTTAGAATTTTTCAGCATTATTTTTTCAGCTATTTGGTTTTTTTAATTTTTTAAATTTTTTTAATTTTTTGACAGGCAGAGTGGACAGTGAGAGAGAGAGACAAAGAGAAAGCTCTTCCTTTGCCGTTGGTTCACCCTCCAATGGCCTGCGCACTGCGCTGATCCGATGGCAGGAGCCAGGTACCTATCCTGGTCTCCCATGGGGTGCAGGGCCCAAGTACTTGGGCCATCCTCCACTGCACTCCTTGGCCACAGCAGAGAGCTGGCCTGGAAGAGGGGCAACTGGGACAGAATCTGGCACCCCGACCAGGACTAGAACCCCGTGCGCTGACGCCGCAAGGCGGAGGATTAGCCTAGTGAGCCGCGGCGCCGGCTTTTTCAGCTATTTGTTACACACTCTGGAATTAATTATTTGAAAAGTATATTGGGAGAGAACTTAATTGAATGAGATTGATTTCCCTACACACACCATTACACATGCTATAGATACACATATACAGCCAAAGAAGAAAAAGGGAAAATAAGCTTTTCTCTCTCTCTGAAATACCATCTAAAATACTATTAGTTTATTAATTAGTCCCAGGAGCTACATGGAACATACAACTGTTTTTCTGAATTCTGATTGTTATTGAAAAGTGGTAGCTCTTTTGAATTGCTACTAATTTAGAACAAACACAAATAGGTCTAGAATAAAAGAAAACCTTTCTGAATAATGAATTTAGCACAATTATTTATTGTGTCTATAAAACTTAAATAATCATAATGCAGCATGGGTAAGTAGGTTATTTAAATTAATGTCTAATTAGCATTGCTACAGAGTCTGTATGATTACTGAAATGTTATATATTTATAGATTCTAAAATACTCTGACTAAATCACAAATAGATTTCCTTTTAAAATAAACACAAGTTTCTATTAATTTCTAAGTATAAGATGCAGGGAAGACATGGAAATATCATCCCATGTGCCCTCACAAAGGGTCCCCTTTTCATACAGAAGACAGAGTCCCACATTTAAGGAAATAAAAAGGGAACACAGTTCATATTTCCTGGGGAAGAGTGGGAATGTAGGCCAGGGGAGAAAAAAAGACTACAAAGGGCAGGGGAAAACCCAGAGGAGAAAATAAATGCACAGTCAGGGTGAGAGAATCTGAACACAGTATTGATGGGAATACTTAAGCTTGGAAAACATGATCACTGCTATCCTCCAGAAACATGATATAAACAGAAAAGCAAGTTCATAGCAAATGTGTCCTAGGAAAAAATTTGAGTAAATTGGGCTGGCGCTGCGGCTCACTAGGCTAATCCTCCGCCTGCAGCACTGGCACCCCGGGTTCTAGTCCCGGTCAGGGCGCCGGATTCTGTCCCGGTTGCTCCTCTTCTAGTCCAGCTCTCTGCTGTGGCCAGGGAGTGCAGTGGAGGATGGCCCAAGTGCTTGGGCCCTGCACCCACATGGGAGACCAGGAGGAAGCAGCTGGCTCCTGGCTTTGGATCGGCATAGCGCGCCGGCAGCAACGAACCAACCGTAGTGGCCACTTGGGGGGTGAACCAACTGAAAAAGGATGACCTTTGTCTCTGTCTCTCTCTCTCACTAACTCTGCCTGTCGAAAAAAAATTGAGTAAATTTCAAAACTTGTTGAACCAAAGTAAACTGATCTTTTAATTCCATTTTCCATGAACTTTTTGAAGTTCCCTCATATAGTCACATCAATCCCATACTCAGAACATGAATAAATACTCAATGTGCCTTTCATAAAAGAGACTGGACAAGAATTTTGCGTATCTCCTAGCTTCTAGCCATTCTGTCAAATCATGGTGGACTGCTGCATTTGTGAGTATCAGGTCAGACTGAGAGTCTACCAACGCTCAAAATGTAGGGTATTACTTCCTCTACAGTGAAATGGCTGGAAGATCTTTTGGGGAAAGATTGAGAGAATGATTCTTGTAGGTGATGGCATTTTAAAAAGTGATGGAAAATGGGGTTAAAAGGTAAGTTTATTTTGGTGCAAGAATGCTTTGAAATCCATGTATGTCTGATTTTTTGGATAATATGCATTTTCCGCAAACTTATAAAGGTCTCTGGTATATTTGCAGTAGCATTACAGGGCTCATTCACAAATGACCCGTTCTTCATCTCAGCCAATCAGTTTGGGTCTGAGAACTGGCTTTGAACTGTGAACTAGGCTGGCGCAGTGGCTCACTTGGCTAATCACTTGCGGAGGCCTGTGGTGCCGGCACCCTGGGTTCTAGTCCATGTTGGGCACCAGGTACTAGTCCCGGTTGCTTCTCTTCCAGTCCAGCTCTGTGCTGTGGCCCCGGGTAGGGCAGTGGAGGATGGCCCAAGTGCTTGGGTCCCTGCACCCGCATGGGAGACCAGAAGGAAGTACCCGGCTCCTGGCTTTGGATCCGCGCAGCGCCAATTAGGTTGCAGCGGCCAAGAGGAGAGTGAACCAATGGAAGGAAGACCTTTCTATCTCTCACAGAGAGACAGAGAGTTGTCTACAACTCTCTCTCTCTGTCTAAAAAAAAAAAAAAAAAAGAACTGTGAACTGATGGTGTTATGCTCTCACTTGACACAGCATCAGGGTTACCAATATTTTCTTAGGCGTGGATTGGACTGAGAGCAGCAGCAGCTGAAGCACTGCTTTTTGTAGTAGCCGAGTGCTTCAGCCATACAAGGACAATGGGAACTGAGGACTGTGAAGTTGATGGGCTTGTGGAAGTGCTTTTAGAGACTTTGAAAGTAGAAAATGGCAGGCTCATGTTAAACAACTGAAAAAGGAGAGACTCGTAAAATGACACCTTTCGTATGCTATTAGAAGTGTACTTACTTGGATCTAAGCTTTCTAGCTGGCTTTCCAGTAACCTATGGGCTTGTTAGGTTGAAGCTGGATGAATAAAGATGCTACAGCTGAAACAACCGATCAGCGTTCATAGCACCTAGTACCTAGTGCCTATCATGGGTAACTGATACACCTGCTGATTGTGTAGGAATGACTCTGCCTGTGACTCTGCAAGCTCCTGTGTCATGTTGCAGGGATAGGAATAGCATACCAGCAGTTTATGCTGTCAGATTGCTTGCCACAGGATAGCACATCAGATTTTCTCAAAGGAACAGGTAGCAAATGAATCAGTTGGTGAAAAGTCATGGTTTCATGTCTCAAAGTAAAGCAAATGTAAGAGGTTTCATGATTGGATGAGCCTGTTCTTAGGGGAGCACCTGTTGCGTCAATTGTCACTTTTTGACAAGTATAAAACCACAGTGAGGGTGGGATCATTCTGGGAGTGAAAATACTACCTCTCAATTTTGGAAGATGTGAGGCATGGAAGTCATAATTCTGACTTGAGTATTTTCTGATAGTGTTTATAATTTTTTTTAATTTATTTGACAGGTAGATTTATAGACAGTGAGAGAGAGATAGAGAGAAAGGTCTTCCTTCTGTTGGTTCACTCCCCCAATGGCCGCAACGGCTGGAGCTGCGCTGATCCAAAGCCAGGAGCCAGGGGCCAGGAGCTTCTTTCCTGGTCTCCAACGTGGGTGCAGGCGCCCAAGCACTTGGGCCATCCTCCACTTCCCTCCGGGGCCACAGCAGAGAGCTGGACTAGAAGAGGAACAACCAGGACTAGAACCCGGCACCCATATGGGATGACAGCGCCACAGGCGGAGGATTAACCTAGTGCGCCACCTTGCCGGCCCCTCTGATAGTGTTTAGATAAATGTGTTAGCTATTGAAGAGAATTATCTCAGGAATCATGAAAAGAATATTTTTTTTTGTCACAGAGAAATAGGAAGAGAAAGAGAGAGAGAGATCAGATCAGTTGTGCTACAGCTTGATTGAGTGGATTTCTGCTATGTCTTTTAACTCTGTTGAGCCTCAGATACCACATCTGTGATTTAATAAATCACATCTGTGATTTATGAGATCATATTCAAAGCCTCCTCCCTCTCTAACATTCTCCCCCCATCAGTGCTTGCAAATCTTCATATGGTACACACCCACTAGCAATGGAGTTCTGTAGCTCAGCCATTGGGCCTCAGGACCACAACCAAATCCTCACCATGGAAGGATGGCAATTACCCAATGAGGTATTAGAAGGAAACTCTAAGTCCTGTCTCCCATTTGAAAACTTTTTCCTAGCTAGCACTGACCATTTCCCCTGAATGTGCTATTCCATTCTGCACCCCCTTTTATAATTCACCTATAACCATAAATCAATATCCTCCTAAGGAATACTTCATCTAGCCAGAATTCCAAGAATTGCCCATCACTTTGCTGATGGGCAGTAATTTTAAATGACTCATTCTGACCTGGCCTTGGTGACAGCTTCTTTATTGTACATGTCACCCTGCATTTTGTCCTCTAAATACTTCTTTGAAGTTGAACCTGTGGTCCTCCTCATGCTTGCCTACACAAATATTCCCTACCCCATTTGGATTTAAAAGCTCCATTTTCTGACCTCCACCAGAGCCCTCCTGACCTCCCTTTTTCCTCCCTGCCTACTACTGGAACCTCTTTTAGTTGGGCCCTCAGTTGGCCTCTAATGTACTATTCATCAGGGCCCCTTGTCCTCAAGGATATGCTGTCATTCCCCAGCTTTGTCCCAGAAGCCAGGATATTACCTGTGTTCTGAACTGTTTTCGTTTTTAATAACAATGCATTGCATGCTTTGCAAAGGACACAGTGTGCTGCTGGTACACAGAGGTGCTGAGATATTCAGCATCACTCCCTCTCCCCAGTATCTTGACTTTAATAGAACAACAAGACTATATGCTACCTGACGTGAAGCTACTTTTACAAGGTCCATTGCAAAGGGAAAGGCGATGCAGATGCTTTGGTCCTCTTTCTCATTAGTGAGTTCCCCCAGTTACTGAGTAGGTAGCTGGAAGAGGGACTTCTTCCTTAGGAAAGCTGGATGATGCCAGGACAAAAGCCACCACAGCCTAGGCCCATGATACAATTGTTCCAGGGCTTCCAGAAGGCCTACAAAAGCCATGCATGAACATGGCCTTCTGAGAACAATAGACTATTTTAAAAATTAGACCTTCAAAGCTTGTTAATTTCTGACTTCAGGTTTACCTTTACTGTTTTTGCTTTTTCTAATCTCTTGTAAATAAAGGAAGAAAGGTGTTGCTTTCTTTTTAATGCATCACTTTCATAGATATAGATGAAAATAATCTTAAAAAAAACTAGTAATTTGCATGCTAGGTCTGGGTTTTCACTTGTATCAAACCAGTACCTGCAGGAAAATATTTTTGTTTTGGATGAAATACAAGGATTAAAATCAGTTTCAGAAATAAATATGCAAGCTGTGTTTTAGCAGCATCTCACTAGATGAGAAATCATACACTGGAGAGAAAGACACCAGATCCTTACAGCTCTATGTGTCTAACAAACACAAATAGTCATAATTATCGCTGCCCCAGGGACTTAACCCTTTGGGGGAAGGGCCAGGCTTCCAGGATCCCTACCAAACTAAAATCATTTAAAAATATATTTATCAACTCTTCCAGCTCTGTTGCAAAATGTTTGTAGATAGATACTGTTTGTTGTTGTGTTTTCTCCTTTCATTTTGCTTCCAGTGTTCATGAGGACAATTAAAACCCAGGCTGTAATAAGGCATCTGTTGTAAACAAGTTCAGACAAAGGATGCAATTTCTCTGGCAAGTAGGGGGCGTGAGGAGAGGGAGAGGACTGCATTACACAAAGCCTGGATAATAACAGCAAATAAACCCTCCTCACCTCCGTGCCACTCCTTCCCACACCGGGGGCATCTTAGTGGCTAGAACGATCAGCTCTGAAGGTTGTGTTTGGGTTCAGTCACTCCATAGAAATATATTGCTAATTCTCAGAATTTGCAATGTGGGTTCTAGCCCTCTCCATTCATAGATGCCCAGTATCTCTCTATTCTAGACTCAGAACAATTACACATCTACCTGAGCACCATCAGGGATATGTGCTGTTGGATTCCATTCCTCAGTGTGTGGACAAGACCACACACAGGACTCCCTGACACACATATATGCAGGGTGCACAGAAGTGCACAAGGAGATACACATGCACATGTGCAGGTATCACGGGTAAATACACATTTGCTCAGAATGCACTCACAGAAACACATATGTATGCACCCAAATACATGCATGCACAAGACACTGACGTGCTACTCAGCAGGTACCCACATATGTATATGCACACACACATACATGCACATACATGTATCCCCCATACTTCTCTGGCATGTCACTGAATTAAGGAATCTGTCTTGCCATGTATGGGGAGCTCCTGAGCTCCTGAACTTGTGTTCGTTTTCATTAAAAATAATCATCTTCAGCCTAACTCTCCTCCATGCCTCAGGGAAAGTTTGTTCCCACTACTTCCTACGTGTCTCCTTCCCATATTAGTCCCCAAAGCCAAATCCTTCCATTTCAAAGAAAAATTGCTGTCCCCAAGCCAGGCAGCATCCATATCTGCCTGGTTGGAGGCTCCTGCTTAGCACATTTCTCAGGCCAGTGACACAAAGCTCTTCTGAGAGCCTTCCTTTTCAGGAGATTGCCCAGGGGCAGCCTGCCCCCAGATATACACACACACACATGCCTCCCACCCCAGAGAGCCAGTGCAGCAACCATGGGAAAACTAAGTCTGTTTCCTCGCTGCCTCTGGGCAGAGACTGTTCCACTCATCTTCCCATCGGCAGTGAGCGTCTAGCAAAGTGCCTGTCACAGAGCAGGTCCAGTGGAGGTCCGCTGATGACATGAAAGCCCAGCGTTCACTCCTTCTCTTCAGTGTCTCAGATGTGAGTGAACTTACTGTGTGTGTGTGTGTGTGTGCACACGCATGTACATGAATGCATGCATACCAGGGGGCGTGAGAAGCCGTGGGAGAAAAACAGATCTTTCCATGTTGCTGCAACCAAGTCAGTTATTTTCTGTGAAGTCATGTTTAAAAGATGATTATTCTATGAAAGTAAATGATAATGTTCTCTCTGTCTCTTTGTGTGTCTCTCTGCCCTTTAAACAAATACATTTAAAACAATTTAAGTGGCAGGCAGCAGTTAAGATGTCACCTGGGGCACGCACATCACGTATCAGAGTGCTGGGGTTTGAATCCAGCTCCACTCCTGATTCCAGCTTCCTGCTAATGAGCACCCTGGAAGGGAGCAGTAAGGGCTCCAGTACTTGGATCCCTGTCACCCATGCAGAGACCTGCCTGGATAACCTTCTTGGTTCCTGAATTCAGCCCAGCCCATCCCTGGTGATTTTGGGCATTTGGGGACTGAACCACTGGATGGAAGATTTCTTCACCCCAACCCCTTCGAATCTCTCTTTCTGCCTTTCAAATAAATAAAAAACAAATTAAAAAAAATTCTCCAAGCATTTTCATTCTCAGCTATAAAATGAAGATGATAATAATTGGCTCCTAGAGATTTTGAAACTCAAGTAAGAGTGTGTGCCGTTCTAATTAATGGTGAGGGTGAAGGCAGTCACTGTCTCAGCAAACGAGCTTGCAGTCCTGCAGTAACAGTAGTAGCCACACCCCAGTAAAGCTGACATTCAGGGGACAATAACTGCAGCCACAGAAATAAACAGCAAAAGGAGAGAGGGAGTGAATAAGTAATTGGAGGACAAGTAAAGACAGGCTAGCCTAAGTGTAAGAGCCTTTCAGGTCAGTAGCTACCAGTAAGAATCCCTTTAACCTACCTGTTTTACACATGAGAAGCTGAGGCTCAGAAAGTGCACCAAAGTGACTCACTCTCACTGCACCACAGACACGAACCACATCAAAATTAGACCCTCATTCCTAACCCCAGGTCTAGGGCTTCTAGGCTGAAGTCTACACCCTCATCTCTGAATGTAAGTGTTTTTAAAAATTTATTTATTTACTTATTTGAAGGGAGGAGAGACTGAGGCAGACGGAAAGGAATCTTCTATCCACTGGCTTAATCCTCCAAATGGCTGCAATAGTTAGGTTTGGGCTAGGCCAAAGCCAGGAGAGCCAAGAACTCTGAGTGTCCTATGTGAATGGCAGGGACCCAAATTCTTGGACCATTTGCTGCTTTCTTGGACATATTAGCAGGGTCTGAAGTGGAGTATCTGGGACTCAAATAAGCACTTCAATATGGGATACCAGCGTCACAAGCTGCAGCTTAAGTTTCTGTGCCACAACACTGACCCTCTGAATGTAATTTTTGTTCTTAGGGTAGCAGAACAGACACAATGCACTCACACCAGAGTAGATGGTTGGTTGCTGGCCACAAGTACTGTCAGGAAATGCACCTGAACCATGGAATCCAGAGATCCAATTACTGCCCTGCCATTTCCTAGACTTCTGACTGTGGCAAAGTTACTGAATCTCTCTGAAAATTGTTATCCGCATGTGGAGTAAAGAGGATGATATCTGGTTTGCACACTAATGAATGAATTAGAGAAAATGCATCAGTGTTCCTGGTGGCTACCAGCAGCAGTCACTAAATGGTAACTTTGATATATTTATCCATTTTATCATCACTAATTCTTAATCCTTACAAATACTATCACCAATCCATTAGGAAAAATAATCATCATGACCAATGTATTCTGAACATGATAGGGTCTTGGGAGATAGACTAGCTTAGATACTTGGAGGGTTCCATGGCCTTGTCCTGGCTGCCACTGGAGTGTCAGTGGCTACACCTGGCTCTCCTACAGGGTGAACTTCTTAAGCACTGCAGGGAACTAGTGCAGATGTGTGAGAGAGAAGAAAATGATCCGATGATTTAAGACACGGGATTTTCTGAAGAGTAATAGTGAATGATAACTGGAAAACAGACTAAGCACTTGAAATGGGTGCATCATAATAGTCTCACTTTGGATGTGGCTCTCTTTTCCTCTTTGAAATGCCCTCTTTGACATCTTGAAGTCATATTTATCCATGATGTCATATTTACCAACCAAGTCCTGACCCGGAAATCTGAAGGCCTATATTGTATTCACAGCTAAAAAGTGAGTGATGGAGTCACTGCGCAAATTATTTCTTTGCTTTAGCTAGTTCATTCCCCACAGTCAGTGAAAAAAAAATTTAATAAGAAAAGTGAAAGTCAGCAGTATAATCTCATGCAAAAGGACAGCATTTTAACACAAATAATGTTACAGAAAGCTTCCTACATCTTATTACTTCCCCTCTTTTCCCCTCCTGTAAAGCCCAGCACCACAGAGCGGTACTGTCAGGCTGGAAGTGGCAAGGCCTGCAAATTGGAAGGATTTGGTACCTTGACCACCTCCTTGGGCCCCTGACTGTTTCTGAACCTACCTCAGACACAGGAGTTCTTCTCTAAAGTTCTTTCCAGCTTTGCTGCATCCTCAACTCCACTTGCTACTCTTGCTGAGGCTGGGTGAACTCACCCCAGCTTTGCTCATGCGGTGATACCAGAATGGGGACAAGTTATCAGAAAGCAACTATTTTGAAACAGTCAGCTGGCCACTGGGGCACACACACATCTTCCCCTGGGAATTCAGGTGCTGCAGTCAAGGGAGTCCACAGAGACTTCAGGACACCTATAAATGAAAGGGAGAGGTTATGTGGGTGGGCCTGAGCTAATCGATCACCTGAGCCCTTTAAAAGCAAAGTGTTCCGTTCATGCAGGTTGCAGAGGATGAGGTCAGGAGAATATTGTTGCCTGGCCTAGAAGAGGCAAAACCATGCTATGACTGCCCATGTTGGGCTCTTGCTAAGAAACTGGGAGTGGACTCCAGGGGTTGGACTGCAAGTGTCACCTGCTGATAGGGAGCAGGGAC
The DNA here is from genome assembly GCF_964237555.1 of Oryctolagus cuniculus. NCBI lineage: Eukaryota > Metazoa > Chordata > Mammalia > Lagomorpha > Leporidae > Oryctolagus > Oryctolagus cuniculus. The sequence continues at coordinate 43,250,090 of NC_091441.1, read as the reverse complement.
ACATGGACCCCAGCCACAGAACCCCCAAAGAAACAAATGTGGCCAGCAACTATGCAGCCAGGAAGCATCCTGATTTTAGCTTTGTGATATTCTTAGCTGCAAAACCAGCCACACCATACCCAGACTTCTGACCTACCAGAGCTGTGAACTAACAAATGGGTGTGGTTTTGCCAATAAATTCAATGATATTTGTTACACGAAATTTAATACAGTTTTACAACTAGAAAAAAAATAACAATTTTATTGCCTTTTATTGAAAAATACTTCTTGAACAATTTACTTACAATTTCATCTTCATATAACTCGGGTGAAATATTATTCTCATCCATATTCCAGATTCTGGGGGCACACACCTGTGAATTGCCTGTGAAAAATCAGGCTAGGGATGAGCACAGCATTTAAAACCCTGCTTAGGACACCCACATCCCATTTCGGAGCGCCTGGATTTGAGGCCTGCCGCCACTTCCTATTGTAACTTTACGCTAACGCAGACCCTTGGAATTGACAGGTGACGGCTCAAGTACACAAATACATGGATTCCTGTCACCCGCATGGGAGACCCTGATTGAGTTCACTGCTCCTGGATTGACCCTGCTCCAGGGGCTAAGGGCATCTAGGAAATTAAGAAATGTCTCTCTGCCTTTCAAATAAATTAACTGTAAAAAATGGTTAAAGTCTCCAAGTCAGCCTTTCCCTGGTTACCCAGAAATGGACCCTTTCTCTGCCTTAGCTTGACTGGCAAAATAAACAAAACAAAACAAAACAAAATACAATGTACCCTCACTCCAGAGCAGCCTTTCCCTGGAACTATTTGCTTTGTGGAGATTTCAAGCTCAAGTTTAAATGATCTCTTCCCAGGACTGCATCTTTTGGCCTTGTTCCTTCTGTATTGCATTAGTACATATTGTTTTAGGTTGATTGGGACAGACTGGCCAAGCTGTTGGTCAGGAAGGGAGCTGGGGAGTACTGGAAATTCTCTGGCTATTCATTTATGGGGAGGACAAGGGTTGTGAATGGGCGACAGAGGAACAGTCAGCAAGCCAGCTTCCTAAAGCTCAGCATCAGTGTCCGGTAGCTTCCCCCAGGTCTTCACTTTTGGGTCTCCTGGTTGCAACTGCAGGGACCAAAATAAAGGGCATCCGACAAGCTTCTAAAATAGAAGGAGAATGATACGGGGGGAAGTAGAGAAAACACTAAGAGGACATTTTACCCCATTAGGACTCCAAAAAGCTGAGGAATAGATATATATTTTTTCAACTTTATATTTTGAACAACGTTTTTCCTAAAAAGAAAACGTTAGCGATTTCACCAAAGGCACAACCAGAGCGCCACCATGTGGTGGAGCCTTTATGGACTCAGAAGGAACTCGAGTTGCAGACTCAGGGAGTCCTGCAAAAGAAAACTTGAAATGTGATGACAAAGTCAGCAAAAATCGATGCTGAAGACGATGCGTGTCTTGGAAAGTTTTGTGATAGGTTCGACTTTTTAAATCATAGTTTTTCTAGAAGGTGTTACAATGACTTTCACTTTCACACGTAAACCTGCAAAAAATACATCATTAGTGTTATGTTTAAAGTGAAGTTATTTGACTTAATTGTCCTGATAATTTTCCCAAAGGAAGACCATGGCTAGTAATAGCATCCTGTAAAAAGAAAGAAAATGGTTGATACTATCACCCTTTGACAAAGTAGAATTTGCTCTGGTTCATAAAAAAAGTCACATTCATGCAAATTCCACATGACAATCAGCTACTACTTGGGTAACATCAATGGTGATTTCAATGGTTTTATACTTTATTTCTTTGGTTGTGGAATTGTAGTTGTTGTAGAAAATATGTTTATAATCTTATTCCTAGGTTAGAATAATCAGTTCCAATAATTTCATGTCCTTGTGTCACTCTGCTTTAGGTTTAAATTTTGGAAGAGTGTTAAATTACCTCCTGAACAGCCTCTGTACAGGGGCCTTGACTTCTGGTCTGACCTAGACTACATGCATGTAAATGGGTGGAGATCTCCAAAATTAAAAGTTGACTGAGAGTAACAAAGGGGCAGAAGATAAACACATTTCATGCCATTCCAAGGACAGAACTAGTCCATCATTGAGTGCAGCACATGCGCCATACATTCCAGTGTCTGTTTGCTGCATGATGCAGTCTCCTTTTGATCTTCCTGAGGTCTTCTGGTTCATGATCCACCTGCCAGTGTGGATTTCCCCATCCAACGTTCTTCATTAAAGTCATTGAGTTCATATACCACATGATTAAAAACATCTTCAGAGAAAACATGGCACCTCGGGGCCATTTACAACCAGAAGATTTTTGGGATTTTTTTTAACTTGTCTATTGACTTAAGTCTCAATTTCCCCATATTTTAAAGGGAAACATCAGTAAAACATTCAAAAATGAGCTGAGATCTTCTTAACATCTGAGTAAATTACTTTTATCCTTAACCACGTTGATTAAGGCATCAATAATACTGCAATGTTGATTTTGTGCAAAGCTTTCATGTTTTTGTGTTCTTCCTTTTTTCAAATTTTATGTATTTATTTTACTTATTTGAGAAGGAGAGAGGGAAGGGGTGGGGGAGAAAGGGGTTGGGAGGGGAGAGATCTCCCTTCTACTGGTTCGCTCTCTAAATGCTCTCAATAGCTGAGGCTAGGCCAGAACAAAGCTGGAAGCCAGGAACTCAGTTCAGGTCTCCATGTGGGTTTCAGGGACTCAATAATTTGATCCATCATCTGCTACCTCTGAGGATGCACACTAGCAAGTAGTTGGAGTCAGGAGCCAGAGGCAGGCGATTAATCCCTATATGGGATGCGAGTATCCCAAGCAGTGTCTTAACCACTAGGCCAACTGCCTGCCAGCCTTTGTTTCCTTTCTAAGAACTTGTCTGTTGAAGAAAGAGAGTCATGTGGTTCCTGAAGGTTCCTCATTAAAAGTATTTCTTTGATACTTACACTGGATTTAAATATTGTTTACCAAAAAAAAAAAAAACCTCCCTTTCTTTGAGGACTGCTTTACCTTTTTATATTATATAGTGTATATACAGTTGAGAAAGAACTCTTATGATTTCTGTCTCAAATCAAGAAAAAGAAACTTGTTATCAAATGTCACTTTGATCTTTTAACTTATCATCTGCATGAAATTATGTAGGGGTTCAGAACATTCTTCTCACATATCTTTCTGCCTCCCAGCAATTATCTACTTGTATCCCAACAGGCTTATTCACAGGCCTCTAGCAAGCCCTACACTTTGACCTCCATGGCTGAGTTTCTTGACATCTCATGATTGCTGTGTCACAGTAATCAAGGAATAAGAGTGTTCTGGCCTCAGAGAGACAGCACAGACTTGCAGGTCCTTAGAGGTGACTTAGAATCCCAGCTGTCTCATTCAGACCATGGCTTTATTCACAGACCTGCTGCTTCTCCAGGGGTGTGGCTACTTCTCCTCCTGAAGTCTCACTCAATAATCTTCTGTTAGAAAATCATGAGTAAAAAGGCTATAAAAATATCTCATCAGTACTTTAAAATAAATAGCTATGCTATCAAAGAGCTTTCAAATCCCTTTACAAACAATCGCTGTTAGGTTGCAACAATTTATGAAGGTAACAAAGCTTCCAAGATTCTCTTAGCACCACAGGTTTTTTTTTTTTTTTTTTTTTTTTTTTTGGACAGGCAGAGTGGACAGTGAGAGAGACAGAGAGAAAGGTCTTCCTTTTGCCGTTGGTTCACCCTCCAATGGCCGCTGTGGCCGGCGCACCACGCTCATCCAAAGGCAGGAGCCAGGTGCTTCTCCTGGTCTCCCATGGGGTGCAGGCCCCAAGGACTTGGGCCATCCTCCACTGCACTTTCCTGGCCACAGCAGAGAGCTGGCCTGGAAGAGGGGCAACCGGGACAGAATCCGGCGCCCTGACCGGGACTAGAACCCGGTGTGCCGGCACTGCAAGGCGGAGGATTAGCCTAGTGAGCCACGGCGTCAGCCAGCACCACAGGTTTTAACAGTTGATTCTGAGATAGTTCATGTCTGGGAGAATTATTTTCTAAACTGTCTTAAAGACAAATGGTTATATTATAAAGTCTACTGAGATGTAAGGCTATAAGGATATAAGTTGATGCATTTTAGCACTTCACCTAAATACTGCTCTATCCGGTAGTTATTTTCCCACTGATATCTATAGAAAAGTCATCAGAAGGAGTAATTTTTCCCGAAATGCTCCATTATTTCTAGGTGAACAGCAAAAGCAAGTTGTTTGTTGAAGACAGAAAGGTTGAAGGAATATATTACTGACATATGTATATGCTGGCCTTGTCAGATTCTTCATTCTTGTTGTATGTAGGCAAAATAGTACACAACTGAAGAAGAAAGAAAGCTGTATGTCTTCAATCATCTAGCAAAGGTAATCATTTAAAATGTTAAAAGAGGAAGTGAGCATTTAACCTAATGATTAAGATGTCCACATCCACACTAGGGGCCCTGGAATTGATTCCAGCTTCTGCTCCTGACTTCATCTTCCTGTTAATGCAGACCCTAGGAGGCAGCAATACTGGTTCAAGTATTCTGGCTGATGCCATCCCCAGGAAGAACTGAATTGTATTCCCTGCTTCTAGCTCTGGCCCAGTCTAGCTGCAGCCATTGCACACATTTGTAGAGTGAACTCATGAATGGGAAACCTCTCTCTCTCCCTCACTCCATCTCTCCTCTCAAATAAGCAAAATACACAAAAATAATGTAAATGCTAAAAGAAGACTTTTTATTCACCTTGTGTTTTTTCTTCTAATAGACTTTCCATCACTGACTCCTGAAGATGAACAAGCTAATTTATATTAGTTTAGAGCACAGGAACTCATTTTATAGCTCCTCATGAGGTAAAACCCAACTCTTTAAAATAACCTTAATCATTCTCGCTCAGCTCATTCCCAGCAGTCTGCATTCTGGGCACATGCACGTTGCTACTACCCAGTGATCCATCACTTTCTTGCTTCTGAGGCTGTATCGTGGTATTCTTTACATTTGAAATGCCTTGACGTTGCTCGTACTTTTACTCCTAGACCTAGATCAGGGACAAGCAAACTATGACCATGGCTCAGTTTGACCTACTGTTCTACCTATTTCATAAATAAAGTTTTATTAGGACACTGTCATGCTCATTCATTCCTATAGGGTCTATGACAGCTTTTGCACTACAACTACAGAGCTGAGTACTTTCAACAGAGACTATCCAGCCACAAAAAAACTCAATGATTTCCTAGCTGGCCCTTTGCAGAAAAATTAACTGACTTCTGGCCTACATCAGTATCATTTTTCTGTTGAAATACTCCTCTTGCTAATGTGTAATTTCTAGAATTCTAGAACACTCTTTACAAGCCACTAAAGAGGACCTATCATTGTTTATGTCATTTTGTTTATGTGCTTATCCTTTACATAGCAACAATTTGTTCCTTGGAGATAGGGATTGTTTTATTTATAACTTTATGATCAGTTCCAAGTGCAATGCCTAAAACAGAGAATGTGCCTATGTCATGTTTGTAAAATGGTGAATAAAGTTTTTGATGAACAAACTAAAAATCAAACAGAAGAAAATGACAAGCAAAGTCTTCCACTTTGGTTCTTTGGTTACACATTATAGTTTTAAAAGTGTTAGAGATTTATTTAGGGGAGAATCACTCTTCTCTAGTTTAAATGATGACCCTATGGTCCTTTTTGACCAGACAGTCCAAGGCCAGACTATCTCTAGGCAGGTCAGTTCAAAAGCATAGTTAGAAAATAGCATGGGTGATTAAAAGAAAACCATCAAGTGAATATAATTCCCTTTAAAGAATTCATCGTAAAAGAACATATACTTCTTTCAGAAATTCTACCCTTACTTAAAACTTGTTCCAATCTCTTGCTTTGGAAATTGCTTCTCAGTCTGTGGCACAAGCATTTAAAAGTCCCCCTGATGGTAAATCCTCAGTCACTGGGGGTGAGAGTGTGCTTCACTTAAATAGAAAAAAAAGTCACATAGTCATCTAGTGACACAAGTTATGCATAAAGGGGATGAGAAAACTTCGGAAATAATCTTGAATCCAGCAAGAAATATCCTTATAAAGTAATGAAACTGATGTTCTTGTGACTTTAAATTGGCTCACTCAACAATGATCAATTGAGTTCTTATTCTATAAAACATTCTGTTTAGGAGACAAACACCCAAATAGAGTAGTAAAAAATGCTCTAAGAATGCAGGATCAAAAATATGCAAGTGAACTTCAAAAAGCTTGTGAAAAATTAAAATTAAATGTTTATTTTAGTGCAAAAATATATTGAAATCCATGCATACATTTTTCATAATACATATTTTCATGAACTTTTGAAGGTCCCTGTGCAAACATTTAAGGAATGGTTAAAAAGGGAATCTAGCCTCACAGTTTCAGATGTGACTGCAGAAATAATGCAAATTCAGATCTTTAAACCAAAGTTGGGCAAGAGAGCAACAGCCTTTATTATTTGGGGAAGGTGTCTTCCTCCTTTTTAAGAATCAGTCACAAGAGCCCAGATAGTAGGTAGGTATGTAGTTTGATATATATAAACAGAACACATATGGTAGGAGGGGGGTAAAACTGGGGGCAACTGCAGATTTGGTGGTCAAGTTACAAAAGTTGAGTCTAGTATTCGACCTCAGAGGTCAGTGTTAGGCTATTAATAGGAAAGACCTCAGTGATGAGCTAAGCAAATACAGAAGCAGGACAGGGACAAGAGTGAATACGAAGGAACAGGGTCCAAAACTTTATGAACATCAGTGGGACTCCTGGAGTCCCCTATTCTTGGATGTTGACAAACTGGAGAGTGTGGAAGTCAGCATGAGCTACTGATAAGATCGAAGCAGAAATGAGGAATGTCATGTTCAGATTAAACTCAAAGAAAAGAGCAAAGCAATCACTCTGGCTAGCAACCTGCTACTTCTACCTTTGCATGTAAAAAACTACTTGGAAACATAATACAGGCCACTTTCTGCCATACAGCCTTTAAAAACTAATAAACAAAATGTTTCTGTTTCTCCTCTGTTGTATTCCACTCTTCCAGCCCTCAGAAAAGCCCTATGAGGCAGACACAGTTCAGGAGGCACTTTTTGTGTGATCAGATATTTATAGTCCCATGCACTGGGAGACATGTAACTCCTCCAATTATCCACAGAAGGATTTATGGTGAGGCCTCCCTCAAACAGAAAACGCTTCAGAGGCACAAATCATTGTCCTGCCTTTTATTTTGTGGTCCAAACGCAGGTCATATTCACCTGCAAATGAAGTACAAAGAACACTGAAATTCAGCCCCACAGATCGCTGTTTGCTGACAGACAAGGAGCTCTGTACAAATGGAACTTTATAATAATGTCTGTTTTCCTAGCAGTGAACATGATCAACTCTTTCCTGATACTCAACTGGCAGATTAAGGGAGGAATAACATGACTAGGCAGCCACCAAATAAGAAAGGCACTCAGAATTTTATATAAAAGAGGACACTGGGATTTGGGATTGCCTGTTTCTCTCTTTTTTTTTTTTTTTTTTTTTTTTTTTGACAGGCAGAGTGGACAGTGAGAGAGAGAGAGACAAAGAAAGGTCTTCCTTTTGCCGTTGGTTCACCCTCCAATGGCCTCTGCGGCCAGCGCACCGCGCTGATCCGAAGGCAGGAGCCAGGTGCTTCTCCTGGTCTCCCATGAGGTGCAGGGCCCAAGCACTTGGGCCATCCTCCACTGCACTCCCAGGCCACAGCAGAGCTGGCCTGGAAGAGAGACAACTGGGACAGAATCCGGCACCCCCACCGGGATTAGAACCTGGTGTGCCAGCACCGCAAGGCGGAGGATTAGCCTACTGAGCCGCGGTGCCGACCAGGATTGCCTGTTTCTTAAGTGCCGTGGCCCATCTGAGCCTGACCTGATTTATATAGTAAGTGGGAAGATGCTTAGTGGGGTTAGTCTGCTTTATAAACTGGAAGCCTTTTGAGCCACCCACTTCCTGTCTCCCTGTCTGAGAAAGAACTTGACCTCACCCCTGTTCTGAACCAATTAATCTCTACAAAATAATCCTGCAGAAGGGAACTTGAGATGACATTGGGAGATGGGTTTCTAAGCCCGGCTAATTAGCAGGCTCCCCCTGTGAGCTCTCAAAAGACTGCAGAAATAAAGGGGACAAGTCTCTGAGCTCCACCCATCCCTAGAGAATATGATTCATAAAATGCAAGGCTCAAACTTTTGCATTTTAAAGGATTCCTAGTTGATTCTGAAATCAGTCAGTTTTAGGAACCATTCTCCCCACACCAAGTAGGACCACCCTTAAGTCACCAACAATCAGAAGAAAAAATCATTTTTTATGAAAGATGTAATTTCATAGTTTTTCAATGTAAAATGTATTTAAACATTAAAGATCATCTGATAATAATCTACCTAACTATATCATATTTAAATAGGTTCACTTAGGTTGATTTCATGACACAAAGTAATTCATTAATAAAGTGACAATTCTATCTTACTGTTCTTGCATAAATATGAGGCACATCAAAAATTTCATGGAAAATGTGTATTATGAAAAAACAATGCAGCCGGTGCCGCGGCTCAATAGGCTAATCCTCCGCCTTGCGGCACCGGCACACCGGGTTCTAGTCCCGGTCGCCCCTCTTCCAGGCCAGCTCTCTACTATGGCCCGGGAGTGCAGTGGAGGATGGCCCAAGTGCTTGGGTCCTGCACCCCATGGGAGACCAGGATAAGCACCTGGCTCCTGCCTTTGGATCAGCGCGGTGCGCAGGCCGCAGTGCGCCAGCCGCAGCGGCCATTGGAGGGTGAACCAATGGCAAAGGAAGACCTTTCTCTCTGTCTCTCTCTCTCACTGTCCACTCTGCCTGTCAAAAAAAAAAAAAAAAATGCATGCATTTCAAAATTTGCTGCATCAGAAGAGTTGTATCTTTTAGTTCTATTTTTCCATGAAGTTTTTGAAATAGCTTCATAAATATAACAAAGTACAAAGGCAAGAACCAAAACCAGAACACATTGTCTTATGTTTATGTACATCTGAGATCTTTTTTGTTATTCTAGTTTGCTTGGGAAAATAAAACTTTGTAGGAAAAGTCCTATCCCCAGTATTCCTCTCACCCATTCAATTCTATACACTTGCTTGCCTTGTTTCCTAGATAAACACTATCATGGATTTGCTCTATAAATATTTTATAATTTTACATGTCCATCACACATCTATATTCATCAAAATTATACACAGATTATTTTGATCATACAGAAATGATATTTTATGTTTACCATTCTACAATTTTGCCTTCAACACTGGATTTTGAAGATCTATCCATGTTAATACATATATATTGATTTCATTCTTTTTAAATACTGCATGAACATTGCATCATATAAATACATCTTCATAATGCATCTGTCAATTCCCTTAGTGTCACTTACCTTCACAAACATGCTGCTGGATTTTTTCACATTTCCCTATTGAATTTCTCTAGATACAAGAGTTCATCTGCAAAGTTGTAAAGTGTTGGACTAGAATTGTGGTGTAGCCGATAAAGCCATTGCCTGCAATGCTGGCATCCCATATAGATGCCAGTTTGAGTCCTAGCTGCTCTACCTTGTATCTAGCTCCCTGATGATGGCCTGAAAATCTCTCTCTCTGCCTCTTGCTTTTTCTCTATAACTGTGACTCTCAAATAAATAAATAAATCCTTTTTTTTTTTTTTTTTTTTTGCCAGGCAGAGTTAGACAGAGAGAGAGAGACAGAGAGAAAGGTCTTCCTTCCATTGGTTCATCTGCAAAATGGCCGCAGCGTGCTGGCCCGAAGCCAGGAGCCAGGTGCTTCCTCCCAGTCTCCCATGTGGGTGCAGGGGCCCAAGCACTTGGGCCATCCTCCACTGCCTTCCTGGCCCCAGCAGGGGGCTAGACTGGAAGAGGTGCTACCGGGACTAGAACCCGGCACCCATACGGGATGCCAGCGCTGCAAGCAGAAGATTAACCGAGTGAGCCACGGTGCGAGCCCCAATAAATCTTTTTAAAAAACGTGTAACGTATGAGCATTTTCAAACTTGGCAGCTAGTGTATAACTTCTCCAAGGTACTGGTTAAAACTACAACTGGCAGTGTATTATGATGTCTGCTTTTGTTTGTCTTGGCCAATACTGACATTTTAACTTTACAATCAATCTGATTTTTTTTTCAGTATTGTTTTTTAATGGGCAGACAGGTGAGCTCAGTAATGATGCATAGCTCACACCTATCCAATATCCACATAAATAACTTATGAGAAATATAAAAAATATTGCCCTTGAACCATAATATATAAGGAGGAGGAACTGGAGGAGGAAGAAAAATACAATAATGCCTGGTAGTATTCTCAATACTTTACATGTTAAGTAATGAAATCCTCACAAAACCTATAAGGACAATCTCAGGGTAACAAATGACAAAAATGAGAGGATTTAAGTACCTAGTCAATCACATCACAACTAGGAAGTGATATAACTATAATCTAAACAACTCTGGAAATCATGATCTTGGGGCCTGCAGTGTGGTGTAGTAGGCCAAGCCTTTGCCCATCCCATAGGGGCATCAATTCTAGTCCCAGCTGATCCACTTCCAACCTAGCTCTCTGCTAATGGCCTGGGAAAGCAGTAGAAGACAGCCCAAGTGCTTGGGCTCCTGCACTCACATGGGAGACCTGGAAGAAGCTCTTGGATCTTGGCTTCAGATTGGCCAGCTATGACCGTTGTGGCCATTTGGGGAGTGATTCAACAGATGGAAGATCTTTCTCTCTGTCTTTCCTTCTCTGTCTGTAACTCTGCCTTTCAAATAAATAAATACTAATACTAATAAAAATAAATCATGATCTTAGCCACTGCCCAATATGGCCAGAATGAATGCTGATACCACTAGCAGCTTTATCAGTTGATCATAGTTGTCTTACTTATTATTCTCTTTCAAATATTTTGCTTAATTTGATTATATCGTCTCAGTCTAATTTTTACAGTTACTCATGACAGGTTGTATTTTATCTCTGTTTTACAGATGAAGAAACTAAAGTTGTTAACTTTCCCCAAGTCAGATAATTTACCAGCAGAGCCAGAATATTATACCTGTGTGTGATTGGCTCTGACATTCATGCTATTTCTCATTATAATGTGGTTTATAATTTTGAGTTTTTTTCATTTTTTAAATTTAACTTTTTGTTTGAAAGGCAGAGTCACAGAAAGAAAAAGAGAGAGAGAGAAGAAGAAGAGAGAGAGAGAGAGAGAGAGAGCTTCAACCTGCTGTTTTCCTCCCCAAAAGGCCACTGTAGCCAAAACAAGCAGCCCAGAATTCCATTTCAGTCTCCCATGTGGGTGCAGGGGCCCAAAAGCTTGGTCCATCTTCTACTGCTTTCTCAGGACATTAGCAAGGACCTGAATTGGAAGTGGAGCAGCTAGGACTTGAATCAGTGCCTGTATGGGTGCTGGCATCTCAAGCAGTAGCTTAATTTGCTGCACCACAGTGCAGGCCCCAGTGTGGTTTCATTTCTGACCTAGGATTTTCTTTTCCAGCAAATTGATGATTACATCATTTATCTATGTCATGCCTTCCCTCATAAAAATAATATCAATTTATTAACTCCTTCATTATTGACATTGCCTTTTGTTAAAAAATATTTAAATTTTATTTGAAAGGCAGGGATACACAGAGATACAGATAGAAACAGATGGAGAAACACCTCCCATCCACTGATTCACTCCCCAAACATTCTCAACAGCCAAGGCTGAGACAGGTTAGTCAGGAGCCAGAACACCATCCAGATCTCCCACATGGGAGGCAGACACCCAGGTACTCGAGCCATCGCCTGCTGCCTTACAGGGAGCTTGTTAGCAGGAAGCTGGATCAGAAATGGTGTGGCCAAGACTCAGACCATGCACCCTGAATAAGAATGCAGGCAACCTAGCAAGCAACACCAAATCCTGTCCCTACATTGTCTTGTATTGGCACCCATTAGATATCTCGCACACACATTGCCTCACCTAATCGCAAAATCAGAATTTAGCATATAGCACTTTTGACAATTTTGAGTACCTCATGGGGAAATTGCCACGGATTTTTAAGTACAGAATTACTTGACTGACTCATGTTTGAATGCTCTCTGAAATGACCAATGTGCCTCTTTCTATGGTGCTCTTGTTTCAGACTTCCTACATGTTCTCTCTGAATAATTCGCTTTGTAAGTATTCCAAGAATTTTCCCAGCTTCCCAAATTTCTGCAGCTATTATCTACCACAAATTATTCTATTTTAAAATTAAAGCACTTTATAGAAATGCAATTAATAAACATTTCAAATGCTTTCCTACTAGATTTATCCAAGATAAATTTGTATAGATGAGATATAAAAGAAAATTTTCACATAAATTCTAACATTTCTTTGTCACTAACTTAAAATTTCTACTTGTTTTGAAAAGTCTTAAACCCAATGAGATATCTGAAACACTTAGTAATATTTGTATTTGCATATTTATTAACATGTGTATAAATTGATAGAAATAGGACTCTAAAGAGATGGAATAATCTAAACAACTGGTGAATTTCTGCTTCCTAGAAATGTCTTAAATATATCTTTTCTGAGAAAATAATATTTTGGTGGAGAAACACCACTATGGACCTTTTAGTTTTACAGAGTTAAATCAAACACTATATCTTTTTGTAGAAGAAGACCTTAAATGCAGTATAATCCAAGTTCACTTGTTTTAGTCTGAGATAACACCTGTTCTGCATAATCTGTAAATTATGTCTCAACACATTATGATGTTGTATTGGCAAAATGGTGCTTTTCTGTGTATGAATTAGTGATTTATATTTGTTCTTTTTAACACAGGATCACAAAAATTATAAGTAGCAATGCTAGGGACATATGCAGGTATATTCTTGGTCTCACACTGGAGAAAGAATAGGACATGCCTGAGGATGGGGGATCCTTGGTGGATGGAGCTCCATAACAATAGAACTCGCCGGCGCCGCGGCTCACTAGGCTAATCCTCCACCTTGCGGCGCCGGCACACAGGGTTCTAGTCCCAGTTGGGGCGCTGGATTCTGTCCCGGTTGCCCCTCTTCCAGGCCAGCCCTCTGCTGTGGCCAGGAGTGCAGTGGAGGATGGCCCAGGTGCTTGGGCCCTGCACCCCATGGGAGACCAGGAAAAGCACCTGGCTCCTGGCTCCTGCCATCGGATCAGTGCTGTGCGCCGGCCGCAGCGCGCCGGCCAGGCCGGCCATTGGAGGGTGAACCAACGGCAAAGGAAGACCTTTCTCTCTGTCTCTCTCTCTCACTGTCCACTCTGCCTGTCAAAAAAAAAAAAAAAAAAAAAAAAAAAAAACAATAGAACTCACAGTGACGCAATATTCATGTAGGACTGTGGGAAAGATAATAGGAGCAGGTCTACAGCAAGGCCATGCCCCTATAAGTAGGGATATAGTTTACTTTTATTTAATATTTATTCATTCATTTATTTGAAGGGTGAGTGCTGGAGAAAGGGTTGGGGAGAGGGAGAGAGAGAGAGAGGGATCTTGCATACAATTCACTCTTCAAATGGCCACAATAGCCAGGTCTGGGTCAGGCTGAAGTCAAGAGCCAGAAAGTCTATCCTGATCTCCCACATGGATGGCAGGAGCCCACGAAATTGGGCCGTCTTCCACTGCTTTTCCAGGTGCGTTAGCAGGAAGCTGGATTGGAAGCTGAACAGATGGGACCTGAACTAGCACTCCAATATAGGATGATAGGGGCTGGCGCTGAGGCATAGCAGGTAAAGCTGCAGCCTGCCATTCCAGCATCCCATATGGGCGCCAGTTAGAGTCCTGGGTGCTTCACTTTAGATCCAGCTCTCTTCTATGGCCTGGGAAAGCAGTAGAAGATGCCCAAGCCCTTGGGCCCCTGCACTCATATGGGAGACCTGGAAGAAGCTCCTGGCTCCTGGCTTCGGATCGGCTCAGCTGTGGCCATTTCGGCCAACTGGGGAGTGAACCAGTGGATTGAAGACTTTCTCTCTCTCTCTCTTCTCTCTCCCTCTCTCTCTCTTTGCCTCTCTTCTCTCTGTGTAACTCTGACCTTCAAGTAAAAATACATAAATAAATCTTTAAATATATATATATAGGATGATAGTGTTTCAGGCAGCACTTAACCTGCTATACAACCAGGTCAGCCCAGGACATAGATTATATTTAAGATGGATTTACTTATTGACCTGACAATCATGCCTTGTTTGCCTCTGTTCACTCCCCTGATGACATGTAGTCTTGTGGCTTTAAATAAAATATGAACTCAAAATTTCTAAAATTTTATCTTCAGTCCAAACTTCTTCCTTACACCCTATAATCATGTATCAAATTCCCTAGTCAAGATATTCACTTGAATGTTTAATATCTGAAGCTCCACATATGTTTAAAAGAGCTCTCCATCTCCCCCAGAAAACTTATTCCTCCTTTAGTTGTGCCCTTGCAGTCCCAAACAATCCCAATCTTCCACTGTAAGCCAAACCCCGAGAAACATCTTTGATACTTCTCTATGGCTCAGACTCCACAAGTGACACTCCAAGTTTATTTATGATATGATCAATATTTACTATTCTGCTACCAGCTGGCTCAATATACCCAAAGCTCCCCTCGGGATTCCTGCCCTAGCCTGGCTTATTTATCTGCTCCTCCCTAACCCCCCACCCCCACTCACAGGTTATCGTCAACCCTGAAGCTGGTGAATCTCATTCAGGATGTTAGTCTGTTCAACACTGTCACCTCTCCCTCAGAGCACCTTACAATGGCCTGGGAGACCTCCTATGCTCTGATTTTCCTATATATCTCCCAACTCCATCCACTGACATCTCTGACTGCATCTTCTAATACATCCCAATTTTTCATGTCACTGCACACACATTAGCTTCTTTGCTATTCACACACATACCAGAAATAGTCCAAACTTAGGGCCCTTGTTCCTATTGGTTCTTGTGCCAAGACTTTTCTTCCCTCATTCAATAGATTGGGTATGTATGTTCTCCAAAAACTCCTATGTTGAAATCTTGACGTTCAACAAGATGCACTGGTGGAGGAAGCCTTTTAGAGATGGTTAGGTCATGAGAATAGAACCCTCCATACATGTAGTCATTTTTTTTAAAAAGATTGTTTTACTGATTCGAGAGGCACTTCAATAATGAGAGAGAGGAACTGGGGCTGTGGAGTAGGAGGTGAAGCTGCTGCCTGCAATGCTGGCATCCCTTATGAGCATCGGTTGGAGTCCTGGCTGCTCCACTTCTGATCCAGCTCTCTGCTATGGCTTGGGAAAGCAGTAGAAGATGGCCCAAGTCTCCCATGTGGGAGACCCAGAAGAAGCTCTTGGTTCCTGGCTTTGGATCAGCCCAGCTCTGGCCGTTTGTGCCATTTGGGGAGTGAACCAGCAGACAGAATAGCTCTCTCTCTTCTGTCTGCCTCTGCCTCTCTCTAACTCTACCTTTCAAATAAATAAATAAATCTTTAAAAAGAAATAATGAGAGAGAAGGAGAGGGAGAAGAGGAGAGGGATAGGGATATTTTACATCTGCTGGTCTACTCCGCAAATAGCCACAATGGCCAGGGTTGAGCTAGGCCAAAGCTAGGTGCCAAGAACTTTTATGAGCTTTTTGAAGACTTCTCATATATGAGGATATGTGAAAACACTCATGGAAAATGCATTATCTTTTAATTCCATTTTCCATAAACTTTTTGATGTGCCTGCATATATTTGTAAAATCTGTGAATGTGAGGATGAAAGGCCTAGACATATTTTTATGATTGTGTAGGAGGTAAGAATTGTATGATCAAGAAGATCATACAATTTTTTTATTCAAAAAGACAGTACATTTATTAGAGTGTCCACCCAGAGGAAGGTGGACTCTGTGGTCCAACAACAGATTTTTAAGGGAAGTGAACTGCACACATAACAACTAATGGAAAAAAACTTGATTGGTCCCTGCCGAAGAGAATAATGTGGAGTACCTAAGACTCTAATCAGAGGATCTAGGTGTCCAGGGAGCCACATGGATTCCTTTGTCTTCCGATTTGGGGCATGTTCTCAGTTCTGGAACATGAACACCTTGCAGCAGCTCTCTCTGGGCGCTCCATGCACTGCCTATGTCACTCTCAAGTCAAATGCAGTGGATTTTGTCCTTGCTTAGTGCTTTCATGTTCCTCTTAAAGAAAGGTTAGAAAACTGGCAAAGTGGCTGGGCTCTGTACCTGAATCCAGAAAAAAAGTGACGACCACAGCTAAATAAGTTATATTTCACAGGGGCAGCAAAGTGTCGCTAACCTCTGGAATTTACAGAACAAATTTGCCAGAGTAAAAGAAAGAGAGAATGAGAGCAGGAAGGAGATAAAGTAAATACTTTATTTTTGACCTCCCATCCAAAGCATTTCCTCACCACAGTTGCTGCCTCACTCACCTGCTGCCCACATAATGTCTACTGTGGGAGTGACGAAAGTCCCCCCGGAAGCCATGTAGAGGCTGCTACAGTGCAAGAGCAATTCTAAGTCCCATCTCAGCCAGAGAGCAGTTAATCCCATGCCTCCCACCCCATCACAGCCTCAAATGCCAGGCCCGTAGGTCATCTCCCTCTTTTCTCTCATTCATTGCTGCTTTCTCCTCCCAGCCAGCTGACTCATCCTTGTACTTGACAACGTCTCCTCTAACCTTCCCTTTAAGTAATTCTGAACCTTTATAATGTATAGTGGAACAGGAAGTGCTCAGACCCGGATGATTTCTAAAAGCCTCAGGAGGCGATTCTAATGTACAGTCAGCTGACAACCATTACTCTCCACCTTCCTCACCTCCTTATCCTGTTAAACTTGGTTTTCCCAAGCCAAGACTTCTTCCATTTGATCTCTTTTACGTTTTGACTACTCTTCAGAAAGTTCAGATGCCTCAGGGAAGGGGATGCTTCTTCTGACTGGAAAATACTACCTGAATTTCCTGCAAGAACCCATCCTTCTTGGAGACTTGTTTTACCTGAGTCCCCCCTCCCCCAGCCTTTATCTTCTCTTGTTTCTCTTGTTTGTCCAGCTTTAATTTTTCAAACCATTTTGTGCTATCATTCTGGGGACTTCTATGAATATGTAAACCACCCATCTGTCACCCTGGCTTCATAGTTCTCTGACTTCAGAATTAACTCCAATCATCCTGTTGTCCACTTCCCTTCAGCATGATCACAACTTGGGCTTTGTCATTACCCCAGAGCTGTTCTATGTCAGAAAGTCTATGACCAGTACTCAACCTGCTGAGCAAAACCTTCTACCCTTCTACTCTCATTTTCCATACCTGTGATCTACTCCTAGTATTCGATCCAGTGTCTCAACTTCCCTCATTTCTCCTGTCTCTCGCCCTGTTAAGGATTTACTTTCCTTCTGTATTCAACCTAGTCCACTAGGCATATTGTAATAATCATTTCTTCACCATCCTCTCAATCCCTTTCTGCTTATTTGAATGCACTTGCCTGCAAACTCCTAACCATGGTTCAAAACCATCAGACTACTCACACTGACACCTTCTTATAAACGTTTATAACTTCCGGTCATGCTTTTGTGGTAACAAAGAGAAAAAATATGGTTCAAAGACTTGACATTAGTATCTTCTATTAGACATAAAAGTCAATTTTATGTACTCTTAACATCAACATTAAGAGGCAGTTGTAGCTATTACTCTCATTTTGAATATGAGGAAAACAAAGCTTAGGTACATAATTTAACATCACGGAGTTGATGAATTGTGGAGCCTGTATTCAAACAGTTATCCTTCTGAATAGCCAGTCTGAATTCCTGAGCTGTTACGCTATAGTGTCTGTCTATATACTATTACAACTGTTTACAAAGGGGTCCAAACAATGAAGTTGATATTTATTTCTCTATACAATCAGTTATGTCAAAATATGATTTGGCTAGGTGTAACATTGCAAAATTATTCATAAGATATGCTAGTCAATATTTTCTGCTTAAATCAAGTCTACAATATAGATAATAAAGTTTATATACAATCTGCAAGCCTCATGAGTTTTCTTATATTATTGATATCTATGTGTAGAGCTTACCCCATTTCCTTAAATATAACTTATTTGAATGCTAGCTTGTTTTAGACCTAGAAGCATGATGGAAAACAGGTTCTAATGTCAGCTAATAAATTTAGGTACAGTCAGGGAAATAAGAATGAATTACATATTTCAGAAATTACTTCATGATCACTACATTGGCTACTGCTAAGAGAATAGGAATTTGGGAGCCAAGATGGCGGAATAGTGAGGGCATGCACCAATAGTCCGGGAAAATTTAGTTTAATAAAAGTGGAGTTACGGTAGCCTCAGAAAAAGGATCAGGAAAAAATTGCAGAGGAAACTCTTCTGGATCTAGTGGCTGTGACTCGGAGGACCTACTGGGAGAACAAGGTTGCCCACCACGCGGAAGCCGAGCCATGGGAGCCACAGGGTCTGTGCGCCAGTGCAGGAAGGAGTGTGGATGTCACACAGACACCAGCGGGGAGAGTTGGGACGCCCAGGGCTCCAAGTCCACACATCGGTGCTGGAAGGGGAGGTGAGCTCAGTAACCGGAGACACTGGCAGGGAAACGGTGGACAGAATTTAAAGGGAAGCAGCCTTTGAAGCGGGAAAGTTCACCAGACTGACTACAGGAGAGAAGGAAAAAAAAAAAAGGGTGGGGGGGTACTGGTACAGACAAGTTTCTCTCTCAGCCAACCTTGCAAAGGTGAGCAAGAGACAAAGAGCAAGCCCCACTTGGGATATACATAATAAAAGGGGAGAGCTAAGGCTACAATTCAGTAGCCTAGGCAACCCAGTGGGAGTCCGCAGGAGAAACTGAGCCCGCACAGACTCTTTGGGTAGAAGACAGAGATATCAAAGACATTCTTCTCAGATCTAGAAAAAATGATGCTGAAATTCATATGGAGGCACAAGAGACCTCGAATAGCTAAAGCAATCTTGTACAACAAAAACAAAGCCGGAGGCATCACAATACCAGATTTCAGGACATACTACAGGGCAGTTGTAATCAAAACAGCATGGTACTGGTACAGAAACAGATGGATAGACCAATGGAACAGAATTGAAACACCAGAAATCAACCCAAACATCTACAGCCAACTTATATTTGATCAAGGATCTAAAACCAATTCCTGGAGCAAGGACAGTCTATTCAATAAATGGTGCTGGGAAAACTAGATTTCCACCTGCAGAAGCATGAAGCAAGACCCCTACCTTACACCTTACACAAAAATCCACTCAACACGGATTAAAGACCTAAATCTACGACCTGACACCATCAAGTTACTAGAGAACATTGGAGAAACCCTTCAAGATATTGGCACAGGCAAAGAGTTTCTGGAAAAGACCCGGGAGGCACAGGCAGTCAAAGCCAAAATCAACTATTGGGATTGCATCAAATTGAGAAGTTTCTGTACTGCAAAAGAAACAGTCAGGAGAGTGAAGAGACAACCGACAGAATGGGAAAAAATATTTGCAAACTATGCAACAGATAAAGGGTTAATAACCAGAAGCTACAAAGAGATCAAGAAACTCCACAAAAACAAAACAAACAACCCACTTCAGAGATGGGCCAAGGACCTCAATAGACATTTTTCAAAAGAGGAAATCCAAATGGCCAACAGGCACATGAAAAAATGTTCAAGGTCACTAGCAATCAGGGAAATGCAAATCAAAACCACAATGAGGTTTCACCTCACCCCGGTTAGAATGGCTCACATGCAGAAATCTACCAACAACAGATGCTGGCGAGGATGTGGGGAAAAAGGGACACTAACCCACTGTTGGTGGGAATGCAAACTGGTTAAGCCACTATGGAAGTCAGTCTGGAGATTCCTCAGAAACCTGAATATAACCCTACCGTTCGACCCAGCCATCCCACTCCTTGGAATTTACCCCAAGGAATTTAAATTGGCAAACAAAAAAGCGGTCTGCACCCTAATGTTTATTGAAGCACAATTCACAATAGCCAAGACCTGGAACCAACCTAAATGCCCATCAACGGTAGACTGGATAAAGAAATTATGGGATATGTACTCTTTACAATACTATACCGCAGTAAGAAACAACGAAATCCAGTCATTTGCAACAAAATGGAGGAATCTGGAACACATCATGCTGAGTGAAATAAGCCAGTCCCAAAGGGACAAATACCATATGTTCTCCCTGATCGGTGACAACTGACTGAACACAAAAAAGGAAACCTGTTGAAGTGAAATGGACACTATGAGAAACGGTGACTTGATCAGCATAGCCCTGTTAGTGAACAACTAAATACATTATCCCTCTCAGTAGTTTTTTTTGTCTGTTCTACTTAATATGACTGGTATAATTCTGTAATTATACACAGTTATTCTTAAGTGTTGAAATTTAACTGAAATGTGATCCCTGTTAAACATAAGAGTGGGAATAAGAGAGGGAAGAGATGTACAATTTGGGACATGCTCAAGCTGACTTGCCCCAAATGGTAGAGTTAGAAACATACCAGGGGACTCCAATTCAATCCCATCAAGGTGGCATGTACCAATGCCATCTCACTATTCCAAGTGATCAATTTCAGTTCACAATTGATCATAAGGAAAGGACTAAGAGTCAAAGGGAGCACATAAACAAGTCTAGTACCTGCTAATACTAACCGATAGAATAAATAAAGGGGAGAATGATCCAACATGGGAAGCTAGATACTCAGCAGACTCATAGAATGGCAGATGTCCTAAACAGCACTCTGGCCTCAGAATCAGCCCTAAAGGCATTCCGATCTGGCTGAAAAGCCCATAAGAGTATTTCAGGCATGAAAAGCCAAGACACTCTGGAAAAAAAAAAAAAAAAAAAAAAAAAAAAAACTTAAGTGAAAGATCTCTGTGAGTGAGATCCCAGTGGAAAGAACAGGTCTTCAAAGAAGGAGGTACCTTTCTCTGAAGGGAGGAGAGAACTTCCACTCGTTGACTATGACCTTGTCTAAATAAGATAAGAGTCGGAGAACTCAAAAGGCTTCCATAGCCTTGGAAACTCATGACTGGAGCATAGGGAGATTACTGATGCCATAAACAGGAGTGTCAATTTGTAAAGTCAACAACAGGAGTCACTGTGCACTTACTCCTCATGTAGGATCTCTGTCCTTAATGTGCTGTACATTGAGATTTAATGCTATAACGAGTACTCAAACAGTATATTTCACTTTGTGTTTCTATGGGGGTGCAAACTGTTGAAATCTTTACTTAATGCATACTAAACTGATCTTCTGTAAAAAAAAAAAAAAGAAAAAAAGAAATTATCAATTCCCAACTTGACTCTCACTGGGATTAAACATGACAATAGATCTGATCTGATTTCATCATCATTTAAAAAATCATCTATTATTTTTCACTTTATGATTCTGTGTGGGAGCAAACTGTTGAAATCTTTACTTAATGTATGCTAAACTGATCTTCTGTATATAAAGAGAATCGAAAATGAATCTTGATGTGAATGGAAGGGGAGAGGGAGTGGGAAAGGGGAGGGTTGCGGGTGGGAGGGACGTTATGGGGGCAAAGCCATTGTAATCCATAAGCCGTACTTTGGAAATTTATATTCATTAAATAAAAGTTAAAAAAAAAAGAGAATAGGAATTCATCTCTACAACTGTGCATTAGAATGTGCAGTCCTCACCCTCTTCTTCAAGCTCCATCAATTTCACAGCAAGAGTCCACGTCATCAGTGCTTGCTAGTATGCCTGTGTCCACTCTGTTTTGCATCTTCTGAAGTAGCAGATATGCCAGCAATCACTCAGGCTGTGAAAATCTGGAAACAATCAAAGACAAAAACCACTAAAGAAAAGAATTTTCCCCTTGTCCTGAGTGTTCATGTGACTAGCAGCTGAAAGCATGGACTAGTGTGGAAGAAGCCTGAATTCCAGGTCCAGCCCATTATCTGTATGACGTGAGTTTTCCATCTTAGCTCTCTGAATTTCTGTAGTCTTTTACCTTCAGAACAGGCATATAAGCACTTTATTTATAGGTTTTGGGATGGATTCTTTCTCCTGAAATACTTTTAAGAGATATGACCAGGTATAATTAACAGAATGAAGTCAACAAAACCTCAGTCAACATTTTTCCCCTCCAAAAATGAAATGTCTCTATTTCCTTATAAACTAATTACCACTTAATTCAAGTTGTTCTAAATTATGAATTTTCTAAGCACTGAACTGGATTCAAATCTTCCAGAGAGCTCATCTTCAACACATTCATTTAATTCTTCCTATTTCCATAGTATTTTTAAACATTGTGAAATTAAAAGTAAGGATAGATGAATGTTAGTAAGTCCCTAGGAGGTCAAATAATTGGAAAGAAAAATGTAGAAGGACATAAAACAAAGCCGATAAACTTCAGATGAAGTGTTCTTAATAGTTATGCAAGCTCGATTGTGCAGACTTACTCCATAGATTTCACGTATTATCAGTGCCAGCAACATATGGGAGTAGATGATTCCTGCCCACACTTTGTGAGCGGCCTCCTCCTAAATCCCAAAAGTTAATCACGACAAAAAGCATTCTTGTCTATTCCCTTAAATGCCTGAAGCAATTTGTTCAGTAACCATACTGCTGAGGTAGAGATAAAGGAAAGGAGCATTGAGAGAAACAAAGAAGGGTCAAAAACATTAAAGGATGTGTACAGAATTACAATAACCACAGCAGTGGGTGACTGCTCATGGATCACTTTATCTTATTACTCTAGAAATATATTTCAAGGAAAATCCAAGAATTGAGAATTTAGGGAACAAAGTCTGATTCTGGGTAGAGTGACTTCAGACTCCAAACTCCCTGTTAGCTTTTTATTCAATAATTGCAAAATGAATGAATATAACTCTGACACTCTGCAGTTACTTAATAAATTGTATAATAAAATAATAAAAAAGGAGTCATTTTTTTGCAAGAGAAAACTGCATTCAAATTTTAAAAAAGTAAAGAAAAGATCAGGGGATATGGATTTGGTATTCAAAAATCTACTCCTTATCCTCATTACAAAATAGCAACCAATTTCCCATTGATCGGAATCCCCTTGCTTGTTTATTGTTTTGATAGCATGGGAAGTCCAACATATTAAAGTAGCAGCCCTAGATTACAACTCCATAGAATTATATCTCCTGGAAGAATCATTCAACTTTGGAATCAAATAAACTCTAATAAGCAGAGCCTAAAATTACACAAAAAATCAGCAAAAAAAATTGCTATTGGGACTTCTATAATTAATGATGAAAACAGCCACTCTAATTTCCATCCTGTGATTTCTGGACCTGTGAATTCTGGTTATAGGAGAAAGAGTACCAAATACTAGATGCTGATTTAATACATGGGTCACATCCTAAAAGACAGTGCTTCAGCTCTGCAAGGTACTATCTGCTAGCTGGTGCCATAAATAATTCCTTTAAAAGTCATTGCACCATTCTACCAAGTCAGCTGTTTCCGTGCAATGGTGTCACATAGCAACATCAGTGAATTCTGTGAGACCAGACCCGTTGCCACATTGAATTTGCTTTGAAATGATTTCCTTGTGGAAAAGCAACACTGAGTGAATGCCATGATGATAAGGCATTCTGTAAATCCATAATGGTAGTTTTGGCAGAATCATGGCCAGCATAGAAAAGAATTTGGAAGGCAGTTTGGATACTCAGCAATGGCTGCAGCCAGATTGGCCTTAACAAATAAAAGTTCATGCTACTGGTCCTTTCTAACTTCCCTCACACCATGGCCTCTTTTTCCTGTTCTTAGTGTGTAGAAACAACACTGTCTGGGGTAAATGACCTTGTGAAGTTTGCATAATATGACATCTTATCTATGTGATTCTTTAAATCTCTTTCTGCTGAGATTCACAAATATCTTCACATCAGGTGCCCACCTGGAGAGGTCTATTCATATATTTCTTTCCTTGTGCTCTTTCCAAGTACCAAACTCTCCAGTTAACTCTTCAGCTACAGTCCAGAAATAGGTATAGATCAATAACTCTGGTCTTCTCTCATTTTAGAAAAATCCAACAACTTGCATTTTTGCCCACTTGATGGTTTCCCTTTATCACAGCTATTGGAAGCCATCCCAGACCAGGACTATGGTGCCGCAGCTGTTCACTTTTTGGTGGTGTCTGTATATTTAGAAGAACCATTTGTTAAACCAGCCACAATTTCTTTTTCTGTAGTTAATTGATCATGAGGAGTCCCAGTAAGTTGGGAAAAGAGAGGAGGGAGAGAGAGAGAGGGAGGGAGGGAGGGAGAGAGAGAATGCAATAGTAGTCATTTATGGATAACCAAGCCTTCCTCATACAACATATTTGTGCCTCTGGACCTACTCCAGCATAATCAACTACCTTTCCTTTCCATTTGATAATATATTTCTCCACATGCCCAATTTTATGGGCTAGTAAGTCAAACAATACTAGTATGTGATAGGCAACATGCATTGCATGATAACTCAGTGACCTATGATCAAGGTTCAGTCTCTGCTATAGCCCGGTAGCAATGCAAAAGATGTTTCTCAAGAAGAGAGTAACAGCCGGCGCCGCGGCTCACTAGGCTAGTCCTCCACCTTGCGGTGCTGGCACACCAGGTTCTAGTCCCGGTCGGGGCGCCGGATTCTGTCCCGGTTGCCCCTCTTCCAGGCCAGCTCTCTGCTGTGGCCAGGGAGTGCAGTGGAGGATGGCCCAAGTCCTTGGGCCCTGCACCCCATGGGAGACCAGGAGAAGCACCTGGCTCCTGCCATCGGATCAGCGCTGTGCGCCGGCCGCAGCGCACCAGCCACGGCGGCCATTAGAGGGTGAACCAACAGCAAAGGAAGACCTTTCTCTCTGTCTCTCTCACTGTCCACTCTGTCTGTCAAAAAAATTAAAAAAAAAAAAAAAGAAGAGAGTAACAATTTATTGAGAATAGCAAAATCATAATAACCTGCTCTGTGACACACCTACAGGAGCCAAAAATTCCACAGAATATTCCTCCCCACCGCTGATTTTCAAGCACTGTCCAATCTACTGGAGAACTTACTGAGCTGGAGCACTCCCTTCTAAGAGGACTCACTCAGGACTGTTGGCAGGAGACCTCATTTCCTTGCTAATTGTATCTCTCCAAAGGGCTGCTTGCATGTCTTCCCCAGAGCAAGTAAACCAAGACAACTAGCAAGTGTGAAACAGTGATGACTTTTTAGGACTTAATCGTATATCATTACTTCTACCATATTATACTCATTAGAAGCAAGTCACTAAGCCCTGCCCTCCACCAAGGGAAGGTAAATTTGGCTTCACTTTTTGAAGGGAGAAACCAAAAGCCACCAGACCTCATTTGTAATATTGAAAAATAAGAATTAATATCATTATACAAAAACTTCTATGAACATATCCCTCATAATTTGCTTAGATGAAATCCCTAGAAACTACTGTTAAAGCATAATGATTTTTTTGCAGTATCCTAAAATACATTGACAAATATTCCTATAGTGAGTCTTAGATTTGCCCAAAAGCAGTGGGAATAAGTGTTTATTTTAATGTCAACTTTGTACTATTTAAAAAAGAGAGAAAGAAAGAGAGCTATAGAAGAATCCAGTCTTTTTTTTTTTTTTTTCATTGTTTTATTTTTGTGAAGTTATTTTCTGGGGCTAGCATTGTGGTACAGTGGGTTAAGCCACGGCCTGTGACACCAGCATTCTATATGGGTGCCAGCTCCAGTCTTGGATGCTCTATTTCTGATCCACCTCCCTGTTAATGCACCTGGGAAAACAGTAGAAGATGGCCCAAGTTCGTGGGCCTCTGCATTCACATTGGAGACCCACATGGAGTTCCAGCTTCCTGTCTTTGGCCTGGCCTAGGCTTAGCCATTGTAGCTATTTGGGGAGTGAGTCAACAGATGGAAAAGCTGTCTCTCTCCCTCCATCTATGTAACTCTGCCTCTCAAATAAATAAATATATGAATGTATCTTTTGTGAAAAAAGTTATTTTCCTCTATTGCTACTTACATTTTATATTTTTTCTTTTATGTCTGTTGATAAAAGGTGACAATTTGGCTATTAGGATATTTTATATAGTGATTACAAAAACATATAAAATTATAAATCCTTTGTCATATTTTGCAAGTAGTTTACCAAGTTATCAATTTTGTATTTTTCTTTAGGTACAAATTTTAAATTTTGAATTATCAAATAAATCCATAATTTCTCTGAAATTTCTTGCATATCTACTTTATTGCCAAAATAAGTTAGAAGAAAAGAAAAAATTTCCAGAGGATTTCATTCTCATTTTGAAAAAAGCCTATCCTCTGTGGAGAAAAAGGTACCCTAATCCACTGTTGGTGGGAATGTAAACTGGTGTTGCCATTGTGGAAGACAGTATGGAGATATCTCAGAAATCTGAAAATAGATTTACCATATGACTCAGCCTTCCTACTCCCATTTACCAAAGGGAAATGAAATCAGCAGACAAAGAGTTATCTATACCCCCATGTTCATTGCAGCTCAATTAACAATAGCTATGATATAGAATCAACCCAAATTTCCATTTATGGATGATTAGAAACATTATAGTGTGTATATAAATATATACATATATTTATATATACACACTATGTATTACTTCTCAGAAGTAAAAAAAAAAAAAGATGAAATACTGTCTTTTCTAACAAAATGGATGCAATTGGAAACCATTATACTTAGCAAAATAAGCCAGTCCCAAAAAGATACCATATGCTTTCTCTGATCTGTGGTAACTAATAGAGTACCTAAAATGGAATGTATTAGAGTAAAATTGACATTTTGAGATTTGATGATTGTTTATAGTCCTTGTCTCTACTGTTGAGGATTAGTGTTTTTTTTTTTTTCATTCTATTTGTTGAACTCTTTACTTAGTGTAGGGTTAATCTTATGAGCATAAAGTAAATTGAAAATAAAAATTAAAAATTAAGAGTGGGAATAGAAGAGGGAAGGGTGGGAGAATGAACAGGAGGGAGGGCAGGGTGGAAAGTATCACTATGTTCTGAATCTGTATATATGAAATATATAAAGTTTGTATACCTCAAATGATTTTAAAAAAAAGCCTATTCTCAAGAGAAATCATTTTCTAGCACCTAACTCAAAGGGTTTTATTGAAGTTAGTCCACCTACAGTAAAGGGAATCATCCAGCTCCAGTCCCATCCAGACTTGACTGTGTTGGAGAGATGGTTGGGAATGACTGAGAAGCTTTTAGAGCAGGCCACAGCTCAGAAACTCAGATCCATTCAAACTCTGAGCCCTAACCAGGAAAACAGAATCAATTCCTTCCCACCCACACCTTATCATCTCCTAACAGGACTCTGGTATTATAAGAAATTACAGCTGAAAGAGATCCAACACCAATTCATCATCATAATAAAAAAAACTAGCAATGTTCACAAAATAGGAATAAGAGGGAGTTTCATCAACTTGATAAAAAACAACTACAAAAAATAAAAAAAGAAAGAAAAAAGGAAACCTAGCTAACACCAACTTAGCTTTGAAAAACTGGATTCTTTTCCTTTAAAATCAGGAACAAGGAAAGGATGTCCACTCTTACTACTTATATTTGATGTTCTATGTTGATAGCTAGATTGAAAACTAAGACAATAAATAAAAGGCATACAGATTAGAGAGAAAGAAATAAGGTTTTGTTCACAGATCACACAAGGGTTTTTGCTAGAAAATTCTCAAGAATCTACAAAACCAAAACAAAACAAAAACAAAATCATATCTTGGAACTAATTAGCCTTAGAGCAAAGTTGTAGGATACAATGTTAATACACCAAAGTCCATTGTTTCCCTAAATCTCAGTAATGAACAAATATAATTGAAGTTAAGAATACAGTATCAATTACCTTAGCTCAAAAATTAAATACTTAGGTATAAATATAAGAAAACATTTTAAAAATTTGTATAATAAAAATTAAAATAAAAACTCTAATTTAAAGACAATTTAAAAATGTGAAGTATAGGAAGACTCAATATTATTAAATATCAGTTCTCTCCAACTTGATCTAAAGAATCAGTGCAGTTACAGTATAAACTCTAGCAAGTTGTTTTGTGACTATCAACAAAATTAATGTACAGATCATATGTAAAGGCAAAAGACAGAACAGCCAATGTAATTGTGAAATGGAAAAAAGTCAGAGGACTGATCCTACCTACCTATTAGACTTACTACAGTCAACAAAGCAGTGTGGAATTGGCAAATAATCGACAGATAGATGAGTGGAAAGAAATGGAGAGCTCAGAAATAGATCTTCAAATATATAATCGAGTTTAGACAAATGAGCAAAGGAAATGAAATTCAATGGAGAGTTAGATAGTCTTTTCAATAAGCGGTAATAGCACAAGTGGACATTTTCATGCAAGAAAAAATGAATCTACATACATAACTTAAATCTGTCACTAAATTTGACCATACATATCTCAGAAATAATGTTTTAAAAAATCCTAGGTGATAATATAGCAGTCAATCTACACGGCATTGAGTTTGGTGATGAGCTTTTAGATATGACACTTAAAGAACAATTCATAAAAGAAAACATTGATAAGTTGAATTATGAAAATTTGTAGCTTCTGTTCTTTGAAAGACACTGCTAATAAAAGGAAAAGATGTGTCATAGACAGGGGCATATTATTCACACATGCATATCTAACAAGAGAATTGTCTCCAAAATATACAAAGATCTTTTTAAATTCAACAATATGAAAATAGACAATACACTTTTTAAAAGATCTGTTATCAATTGAAATTCAGAGTTACAGAAAGAGAAGGACAGATACGCAAAGAGCTTTTCTATCCACTAGTTCATGCCCCAAGTGCCACGGTGGCCGTGGTTGGGCTAGGCTAAAGCCAGGAGTAAGGAGCTTCATGCATGTATCACAAATGGGTGGCAGGGGCACAAGTATTTGGGCCATTTTCTACTGCTTTTCCCAGGCCATTAGCTGGGAGCTGGATCAGAAGTGGAGAACCCAGGACGCAAATTGGCACCTATATGGGATGCTGGCATAGCAGGTGGCAGCTTTACCCACTATACCACAACCCCAGTCCCAACAACACAATTTGCAAAAAGCAAAATGTTTGGACAAACATCTCATGGAAGAAAATCTTTGTACCAGTGCCAAATAAGCATATGAAAACATGCTCAATATCCTATGTTATTCAGAAGTTGTAAATTAAAACAAAAATGAAATAACACTTTACCCCCAATTAAAATGGGCAAATTCAAAACATCAACAACACTAAAGGCTGGTTAGGATGTAGAATGCTGGGAGAGTTCATTCACTGCTGGCAAGAATGCAAAACAGTACAGCAACTTTGAAAGACCGTTTGTCATAGTTTTACAAAGCTAAGTGTAAACTTGGCATGCAATCCAGAAATTATGTTCCTGGGTACTCACCCAAATGAACTGAGAATGTAAGTCTATAAAAAACTTACACATGAATCTTTATGGCAGCTTTAAACATGATTGCCAAAATATTGCACGTAACCAAGAGATTATTCCCAAGGTGAGTGGAAAAACCCACTGGGGTACTCCATACAATAGAATAGTTTTCAATAATAAGAAGTCAGCCATCAAGGGTCAAGAGTCTTGGAGGAACTTCAAATATGTATTACCAGATGAAAGAAGCTGCTCTAGAAAGGATACATACTCTACAATTCCAAATATATGGCATCCCAGAGAAGACAAAAATCACAGATCCAGCAAAACCACCAGTGACTGCCAAGGATTCTAGGGGCAAGAGGAAGTAACCAATGCACAGATGGAATACAAGGGATTTTAGAGAAGTGAGGCTTTTTTATTATGTTTTAATGTTATATATGTGGCTTTATTCATCTATCACAATCCATATGTTATATAACCCAGAATGAATTCTTTCTTAAAGATTTATTTTTATTTATTTCAAAGGCATAATCACAGAGAAAGATCAAGAGGCAGAGAGAAAAAGAGATCTTCCATTCAGTAGTTCACTCCCCAAATGGCAGCAACAGCGAGGGCTGTGCCAGGATAAAGCCAGGAGCCAGTAATTCCATCCTGGTTTCATATATGGGTGACAAGGTCTCAAGCACTTGGGTCATCTGCTGCTGCTTTCTCAGGTGCATTAGCAGAGTTGTATTGGAAGTGTCACAGCTAGAACTCAGACTGGTATGGGATGCCAGTGGCTTTGAAAACAGCAGCTTAACCCACTGTGCCACAATGCCAGCCTTTATTTCACTATCTCCCCACCCCCATCACCTAATGAATCTTAGTGTATAGATCTTAGTTGTATCAACCTTAATTCATCAGTTATGTCAAATGTACCACACCAATGCAAGCTGTTACTAATAACTATAATATGTGACATATGGGAACACTCTATTTTCTGTTCTACTTTTATGCAAGGTCAAAATTATTATAAAAATAAATCCAACTAATAAACATAAAAAAGTGTGGGTGATCCTGTGAGACTGCCGGCCTAGCCAATGCAGTTAGCCTGACTGCTGGCAGATAGCGGGAGCCCCAGGCATATTTCCTCCACCCCCACCTTCTCCCAATCAGGTAAACTGCTCCTGGGTGTGGCCCAGGCCCATCTGGAAAACTACCCCTATCTACATGACCTTCAAGCTGATTGGAGAAGCATAGCAGCGCCAATATTGGCTTCATCCTATAGAATTAGTATTGACCTGAATTAGTTACGCTCCCCCCCCCCCCCGCCTGTCCTTTAAAAAGTGTACGTGGTCATTAATAGAGCGGACATGTTCACTGAAACTTGTCTCCGGTGCTTCTTGTGGAAGAACACTCTCGCCCCACTCTCCCAAAGGCGCGGGCCTCACAGGATGAGCCTGCAAAAAAAGAATCCATTAAAATGGTCCTTACTATTTATTCAGAATCTATATGTTGCTAAGAGCACTTCAATTCATGAGAACTGAAAATTATCATTTATTTTAATAATGATTTGTGTATGAGAATTTGAAAGTACATTCAGATGTAATTTTGTTTATCCTTCGTAATCAACAAATCTATTCTCCAAAATACATACTATGAAAGATTGAGAAAATATAACATAATAAGAAATAACTCATAGTAAAAAATTAAAAAATAAAAGGTCTAAGTAACAACAACAAAAAAATCCACACAATCCAGACTAGGATTAGCATATAAATCAGAAACATATTTGAGTATGTGTGCCTATGCCTGTGCTTGGAACTAGCTCCACAAATAGAAGTAGTAGAGAATATTGGTGCTGATCCCTTTAGTCCAGTTTCATTACTCTGAGAGCAAGCCGTAGAAATTCATAAACAAAAAGATTGCCAAGGGCAGTAATGCCAGCCGTGGAATAAGAAGTCAGGCTACATCTCTTGGAAGGTCTGCATCACTTGCAGGGATAATTCTACATAGCATTTCCAATTACTTTTTTTCACAAATGGAAGCAGATCTTATGTGGAATATCCTCACATGAGATTTATAACTGTATTTGTTGAAGGAGGCATGTGAAGATTCTAGAAAATTTGTCACTATATATAATGTGGTTTTTAGACAAATTTTTTTTTTTTGACAGGCAGAGTGGACACTGAGAGAGAGAAACAGAGAGAAAGGTCTTCCTTTTGCCATTGGTTCACCCTCCAATGGTCGCTGCAGCCGGCGCACCATGCTGATCCGATGGCAGGAGCCAGGTACTTCTCCTGGTCTCCCATGGGGTGCAGGGCCAAGCACTTGGGCCATCCTCCACTGCACTCCCTGGCTGCAACAGGGAGCTGGCCTGGAAGAGGGGCAACCGGGACAGAATCCGGCGCCCCGACTGGGACTAGAACCCGGTGTGCCGGCGCCGCAAGGTGGAGGATTAGCCTAGTGAGCCACGGCGCCAGCTAGACAAATGTTCTTTATCATCAGAATTCCAACAGACAATATAGTTGAAAACAAAGATTGCTTCACCAAGATTCACACTCCCTGTCATCTATACACATTAAAAGGCAGACTCCCAGGGTGATCTCAGGAATTCTGATTCAGGAGTTTTGGCAGAGGACCTGCTTATCTTTCTCATGGTTCTAGTGCAAGGAACTTGCAAAATAAAGTGTGAGAACCACTTGTTCAGCTAGATGAGGATGGGAACCAGTCAACCCTGAGACAAGATGATTTTTATGTACCATAAGAAGCAAACAGAAATGAAAGTAAATGCTATTCTGTCCCACTTAGAAATCAACATAAGTCCTTGGGGACCAGAGCAAATAACAAGTCACAGGCTGATGTTCAGATCTCACATCACTCTTTGATCTCTCTCAATCTTCCCAGCTCCAGAACCATTCTGACATGACTCAGAAGCAGGCAGAACAAGTTGCTTCCCATTTGACTGATGTCAAAAATTCCCCACAAATTTGTCAGCTAAAACATCAAGGCAGTTTGAAAAATCCTATTCTTATCACACCATGATGGTATCACATGGCTTCTTATACACTCAAAAACAGCAAATGGAAGCAAGAGATATTAATATTCTATATTGTATTTTGTCCTCCCTTGTAAATTATCCACAGATCATCAAATGAACTTGACTCTTAAGTGGAAAGGTTTTAGAGCACACATTATTTCTCATATACCCCAATGGCAATTTTCAAAAACAGGTACAGTTATGGAGGAGGTGAGATGGATGCACATACACCCTCCCCCACCTACAGCTCAACAAGTTCCTCTGTTCTTTCAGCAGGTGTAAACAGTGAATGTTCAGGGCCAAAAAGTGCCGTTCTCTCAGGAAGGTAGCCTTGTGACTGACAGGTCAAATCTACAATAAGGTGCCTACATCAGTGGACATCGTATTTCTCGTATTGCTTATTTGTAACACTCACCCTCTTTTGGCATTTTGTTTAACAATAAACTATTCCCACTCAGAGAAAATTTGAAGCCAAGGGTTCAGATGTGCTGGTTCTGCTTCAGCAAAGCCATAATGTAAACAAATCTCAATACAGTGGTAATATTGGTTCGTCAGACAACAAATACTGAAAGAATATTCTATCTCCTGTAGATAAATACAGGGCAGTCTGAACCATGTTTTAATTTTTCTTAGGGCAACTCACAGTGTACAGTAAACCAAACAGCGGCCAGGGGGCAGCAGCATGTAATGCTTCCATTCCCAAGGGACTTCAGAAAGGTTTATGAAAGCTACTAGCGTATGATGATGATAATTAACTTGAAATTAAAGCCTCATGATAACCATGTTACACTGCATTTGCCAGTCCAAGTTTGTCTGATGATTTCTTATCAAATTATATCAAGAACTTACATAAACTAAATCTACATTTTCAAACATAAAAATCACAGGGAAAGCCCAACTGGTTGATGTTTAAATAATTTGCTTCTCATCTGCCCTTCATAAATTCCCATTTTCTTTTTCTCTTGAATCATTTGTATATAGTCATGTTGCTTCTAAGAACAAAGTAAGATATTTTTAAAATTGAAGAATACTTGGATATGTTCTCAAAAAGCGTGACTCATCTTGAAAGAAGTTGGGAATTGTTATTTTTGTTGCTTATGGCAGAAAAAATACTTTCATAATAAATTGTCTTCTGGAGAATTATTTCTGAAAATGCTTTAGATATATATGAATTACAGAATTGTACTGGACAGTTCTTGAGGAAGAGGGAGACTCTGAGGAAAAGGGGAGTCATATTGAATCCCTCTAACACCTGATTAGAAATCCTTATTAGAAATCTTTATTCATAATCCCTGGCAGGGGTGCTTTTAAGACCATCCTTTGCCGGCCTGTGACTCCCATAGATCTGCACTTTAAGAGATCCTAGGCTAGTTCTTCAGGGATTGCCAGAGGTTGGAGCTGTTGTCACAAATTTTATAAATTGGGCCTTCGGATTTACCTCCTTGTAAATAATTAGTTTTAATCTCTTTAAAAGCACTATTTATTTTGTTAACAATGTTTTATTCTAAGTGACGTCCTTTAGGAAAACAGTTTCTAGGGGTTGCTGGTTAAAGACACAAAATAAAGTAATCCTTAAAAGCCATAAGACCACAGAGACAACAAAGAACAGGAGAGGATTCACCAAAGCAGATTTCAGGAACCCAGAAAGCAGATGGGTTGGGGTAAGTGCTTAGAAAACCTGAGAAGGATGAATCCCAGGCTTCCGTGGTTAAAGTTGTGCAGGAAGAGAATTTAACCAGAGAACTTCCAAACAGCTCAGAAGCAGGGAATTGTTTCAGAAGCATTTAGACCTCTAGGTCCCACCCTTGTTCTGCACAGCTAGGAGACCCCCCTGCCCCACCCCAACAGAAAACTGGAGACTTACTCTTTAAAGATGAAGGAAACAGGTCTTGTGCGTGAGGTACTCATCTGTGATCTGTTGCTGTGTAAGAACCACTCCCCAGAACGTAGCAGTGTACCCATTTGTTATTATACTCCTGGTTCCATGGGATGCTTGGGCTTAGTCTGGCAGATCCCACTCAGGCTCCCTAATGCAGTTACAGTCAGACGATGGGCTGGAGTCTCTGAACGGTTTGAGTGCCCGAGGTGACTTCATCACTCTCATAGATCCTCACCTGGGGTGGCTGAAATAGTAAAGGGCACCCGGGTGTCACTCTCTCTGCACAGCCTTTCCATGAGGCTAGTTTGGTTTATCCATGCTTGGCAGCCTCAGGGTTGTGGAAATTCTTCCAAGTGGCCTAGCTGCTTCTAAAGCAAGCATTTCAAGATATCCAGGTGGAAACTGCAAAGAGCCTGTGACACAGGGTTGGAAATCATGTGGCATCACTTCTTCCACTTTATAGGTCAGAAGATAGTTGTTGGACTACACAGAAATGTGCATACCAGGAGGTGTGAGCTCACTGGGCAAAAGGGGTAATCTGGAGACTGACTACAGAGTAAGCACTAGGGACAGCTAAGGACTGCAGGATGGAAAATGGGAAAATTTAATGAAGTCTTAAAGCGTTCCCCACTATCACTGGATCCTCAGGATGCAGTTATCAAGGCTCTTACACTCATGATAAAAAAAATCTGAAGAACTTTCTGTAGGGACATAGATGTACAGACATAAGAGCTTTTCCAGAAATGGTCCAAATGAATAGTTCATCCAGAGCATCCCAGGCTGACCTGCACTGATTAACTGACTCTGAATACATGCAAAGTGCAACCATGCAACTGTTACGCTGCACTCCTAAGTTATTAGTTACCAAAACACACCAAGAAACAAAAAGCAAGTGAAAAACAATGATGAGTGAAGAAAACATTAATACCATCAGAGAGCAAAGGAAACACAGATCAACCTGAAAACAAAGCAGGGTGACTCAGAAGGCAATATTTTCAGAAAAGAATTTCCAAAATACCATGGGAGGAGCATTTTTTTCATTGGACATGGATGAAGTCTGGGCTTTCATTTGGTCAAATAAATGAAATGTTTATTGAGCAGCAACTACGTGAATATACATAGAAACATAGTCTTTGCACTGAACTTTCAATGGTAAGCAAATAAAAAAGTGAAGTTTTTGCTCTAATGAAGTTTAAAGTATACTGAAAAAGGAACTAATTAGTCATACAAGTATTAGTGCAATTGGAATAAATATTGTGTTTGGAGCTACTCAGAGATCATAGATTACAGTTTAGGCTGGCAATGTATAGTAAAACACACACAAAAAAGCTAATTTCATCCTCCCTTTTTTTTTTTTTGACAGGCAGAGTGGACAGTGAGAGAGAGAGAGAGACAGAGAGGAAGGTCTTCCTTCTCCATTCGTTCACCCCTCAGTAGCCACTGAGGCCGGCGTGCTGCTCTGATCCAAAGCCAGGAGCCAGGTGCTTCTCCTGGTCTCCCATGCAGGTGCAGAACCCAAGGACTTGGGCTATCCTCCACTGCACTCCCGGGCCACAGCAGAGAGCTGGACTGGAAGAGGAGCAAGCGGGACAGAATCCAGCACCCCGACCTGGACTAGAACCCGGTGTGCCATCACCACAAGGCAGAGGATTAGCCTATTGAGCCGCAGCGCCAGCCCCATCCTCTCTTATTAATTGGACAAAAAAAAAATTAATTTCAAAAGAAGCCTTGGTTCTGCTGCAGGTGCTCTCTTGGCCAAACCCAGTATGGCTATGAAGTTTCCACATTAGGCACATATCCCAATGAAGATTGCAAATTTTCTGTTTCAATCACTTTTCTGATTGGAAGTATTATACATCATAAAATATTTTGCACATGCAATTAATTTAAAGAAGAAAGGAAAGGGCTGGCACTGTGGCATAGTAGTAGTGCGGGAATCCCATGTGGGTGCCAATTAGTGTTCCTGCTGTTCCTCTTCCAATCTGCTGTTCCTCTTCCGATCCAGCTCTTTGCTATAGCCTGGGAAAGCAGTAGAGGATGACCCAAATCCTTGGGCCCCTGTACCCACATGGGAGACCCAGACAAAGCTCCTGGCTCCTGGCTTTGAACAGCCCAGCTCTGGCTATTGCAGACGTTTAGGGAGTGAACCAGCAGATGAAAGACCTCTCTCTCTCTTTGTATTTACCTCTCTCTGTAACTCTGTATTTCCAATAGAAATAAAACAAATGTTAAAAAAAAAGAAGAAAGGAAAAATAAATCTATATGGTTGACATTTTGCTATATTTCCTTTCCTTTGTTACTATGCCTTGAAAAATAAAGATTCACTATTAGTTGCTGTCCCAGCCAAAGTTTCCTTTAGCCATCATCACTTACTAGATATCTAAATTTCCCTACAGATTTCCAGAACTACCTGCTTATACTAGTTAGATGGATGCAGAAGCTCTGGGGCATTAAGTCAATAGTTCATGAAACTCTTCAATTACCAATTAAATAATAATAATAAAAAAACTTTTTAGTATGGAGTCAGTGTCCACTTCCCTGGGAAATTTAAAAGAAGGCGTTGTTATTCCCAGAAATTGAGGTCTCTCGATTCCTTCCTCCCATCTGCTTGTTCTCTCAGCCCTCTCTGTCTTCCACAGCTCCAAGTCTTTCAGGGAGTAGAAAAATCTGCTTTTCAAGCAAGCCTGTGAATATTTTTATGCAGCACACTAGTAGTTTGCAACTTCTGTCTTTTGAGATTTATAATCTTTAGATCTATTTCTGAAATGGGTGATCCATGACTATTGTGTGAAAAAGACTTGGAAAAGGGCCCCCTGGGAGTAAAAATGGAAGAATTCTATGATCTTGGAGGAAGGCTCAAAAGAGCTACAGTCTAATACCATTCCATAATCCTCACAACATTTATGTACCTGCTATTTTACATAATGAAAAACATACATAGCCAATTGTATATTTTGATATGTTTTATCTGTTGACTGTATTATAAGCATTTTATCTAAGTCGTAAAATATTCTTTAAGAATTTCATTTAAATGCTTTCAGAAATCCCATCCTCTGGCCTACTAGTGTTTAACTGGTTGTCAATCAATAATTTCACACAGAGGTAAAGAAGTTGGGATCTGGATGCACGTGTTCTAGACTGAAATTCTGGGTCTCTCGCCACTTCTGGAACTTGGAAAAGGTACTTAACTCTTAGTATTTCCTCCATAAAATTATGTCCTTGTCAAATACATATATTAATATTACCTAGCTCATAAAATCATTAGGAAACTTAAAAGTTATACATAGGTAGCTAAAAAAGTGACTAGTCAATAGATGTGGATGTTGCCATAGTTATTTGATATTTGAATGGTTTCTAATTTTTCACTTTTATAAATATCTATGGTTATATGTGTGTATAAAATCTCTATATTTTTTTCCCTTTCAGATAGAATTACAGAGGCAATTTTCATAGACTAAAGGCTATGAATTTTTAAAGGCTCTAATACATTTTGCCAAATCATTTATCAAAGAGATTATTTAATTTTACACCCACACAGCAGTTAAATGTTCTCTCTTCAGTGAATTCTCTATCAGCAAGGAGACTAATCATTTTTTAAAAACAGGGGATTAAGTCCTTAGTATGGTTTTGAGGGGCCCTAATATGTGGTTCCACTCATTTCTCCAGCTCCTCTATAGCTACTCTTCCCTTGGTGGACTGTCTTCTAGGCACACAGACTTCCTTTCTATTGCTAAACAAGCCAACTTTTTTCAGTTCTGGACTGCTGAGCTTTAACTATCTTATTTCCTCCACTAATGTCTCTCTTGCCTCACGTTACTCCCACCCACCGAACTTTGTCAGTTAATTCATAGTCATAGTCACACACACGCACACACACACACACCAGAACACATTATACCCTCCTTCAGTACTCTCACACAGTGTCTTTTACTTCATAGCACTTAGTGCACTTAGATACTCGTACACAGTGCACTTAGTGCAATTCCTGTTGTCTATAATGGATGCAAAGGAAATAATAAATACTGTTGAGTGAATTAATGAAGGATAGAAATGAAGATATGCATAACTGGCTCTTTATTCCTCAAGTAATTTCACCTTTAAAATTTCCATTCACTTATTAAGTGTATTGTATGCCCTCCCTCCCACCTGGATATCACAACTGAAGTACAAGGCATACCTCCATAACCTCAATGTTCTCTATCCCACTCCTACCCCAGAATCCAGGCTAAAGACATAGGCGTGAGTTCAGCCTTTCCTTTCCAGAACTAGACTTAGACCCAGAGGAAGGGCAGGGGAGATGCAGGACCCCCTCATGGAACAGCAGGATTTACTGATTCTTTCCTACACAGTTCACAGACTACTGGCTGTAGGCATGTCATCCGTTCAGACCAAGGCTCAAGAAATCCTCTTAGCAAATTGGACAACCCAGGACACTGACCTGTAAAGAGATGATCATCCAGAGATGAGGTCACCTTTTGACAAATCCCATCCCAGCCCACAAAGCTTCCAATCAAATTTTCAGTTCCTGATTTATAAATGTGGACAGAGAACCAAGGACCACCAGCTAGCTGAAGAGAGCACCTAACGCAAAACAAACAAAAAGGAACTTGGAGAAACAGGAACAATGCAAGCAGCAGAAGAAAATGTTTATGACTTAATAAATAAAGCTGATATTAAGAAAGAGATGAGAGAACAACAGGATACAATTTGTGAAGAAATAGTTGAAAACTCAGGAAGAATTCTAGCAAATTAAAAATAAAGTCCCAGGTGGCCAGTGCTGTGGCACAGTGGGTTAACGCCCTGGCCTGAGGCGCTGGCATCCCTTATGGGCACCAGTTCTAATCCCCGGCTGCTCCTCTTCTGATCCAGCTCTCTGCTATGGCCTGGGAAAGCAGTAGAAGATGGCCCAGGTCCTTGGGCCCCTGTACCCGCATGGGAGACCTGGGGGAAGCTCCTGGCTCCTGGCTTCAGATTGGGACAGCTCCAGCCATTGCAGCCATCTGGGGAGTGAACCAGCAGATGGAAGGCCTCTCTCTCTGTCTCTAACTCTATTTATTTATTTCAAATAAGTAAAATAAATCTTTAAAAAAATAAAGTCCCCAAAATAACAATTTTTGGAAGAAAATTTTGAGAAAATCAAACTGAGAACAGATAAAAAATTTAAGGCAAGGAATAGAGAATAGGAAAAGTGATAAGAAAAATAAAGGATCAAACTGGGATGGGCAGCATCTAAATGATAAATCCCCCCCTCAAAAAAACAGGTAAACTATTTTATAGAGAAAAGAGACAGGAGGAAATTAGTGAAAAACAATTAAGTGGGAGGCTAGACTAAAATATTTTCCAGAAATTCAAGATCTCAGGCCAGCATTGTGGTGTAGCAGGTTAAAATGCCTGCTGCAATGCAGACATCCCATATAAGCACCTATTTGAGTCTCAGGGGCTCCACGTCCAATTCAGCTCCTTGAAAACATGCCTGGGAAAGCAGCAGCAGATGACCTGAGTTCTTGAGCCTCTGCCACTCATGTGAGTGATCCAAATGAGTTCCAGACTCCTGGCTTTGGCGTGGCCTAGCCCTGAGTGC
This sequence comes from Oryctolagus cuniculus, assembly GCF_964237555.1. Taxonomy (NCBI): domain Eukaryota; kingdom Metazoa; phylum Chordata; class Mammalia; order Lagomorpha; family Leporidae; genus Oryctolagus; species Oryctolagus cuniculus. The sequence goes on along the minus strand of NC_091441.1, from coordinate 43,210,200 downwards.
CTGGAGCTATTTGGGGAGTAAACCAGTGGATAAAAAATCTCTCTCTCTCTCTCTCTCTCTCTCTCTACTTCTGCTTTTCAAATAAATAAATTAATCTTTGAAAAAGGGATTCAAGATCTCAAGTATGATTTCTCCAAATAATGGAATAAACCAAGAAAGAAGGCATTTCCTAGAAACACAGAATTCAAAACAGATTTGATAAGGCCTTATCAGAGATCATGGTGATGAGTATTTTAGGACAACAGCAGGGCAGTAGACTGGAAATTCCCAGATATGAAAAATAACCAGCCTGACACAGAGATGCCTGGATATTGAGGCAATATTGAAGAATTTTATAGCTCATACATAGAGGGTTAAAATAAATCAGTAACAGTGATGCCATCAAATCTAAGATGTCGTGGATTCTAAAATGTACCATCATCTCATGTTTCATAGTACAGAGGAAAAATAATTTACCAATTAATTATCATTGTTATTTTGTCTTTATTGCTAGTCACACTTATGATAACACAGAATTAAGGCTGGCGCAGCGGCTCACTAGGCTAATCCTCCGCCTGCGGCACTGGCACCCCAGATTCTAGTCCCGGTTGGGGAGCCGGATTCTGTCCCGGTTGCTCCTCTTCCAGTCCAGCTCTCTGCTGTGGCCCAGGAGTGCAGTGGAGAATGGCCCAAGTGCTTGGGCCCTGCACCCGCATGGGAGACCAGGAGGAAGCACCTGGCTCCTGACTTTGGATCGGTGCAGCGCGCTGGCTGTGGCTGCCACTTTGGGGGGTGAACAAATGGAAGGAAGACCTTTCTCTCTGTCTCTCTCTCACTGTCTAACTCTGCCTGTCAAAAAAAAAAAAAAAAAAAAAAGAAAGAAAGAAAGAAAAGAAAAAAAGAAAGAAAAAAGAAAAGAAAACACAAAATTATATCATGCTAACTATATAAAAAGAAGAAATACAAAGAAAATAAACTGATCAAAGTAGTTCTAATGCATTTTTGGAGTTAGAATTTCAGGTATATTACATGTAAAAAATTAAAGAGTATTTCATACAATCCATGAACTACTAGCAGAGTAACATAACAAGGAAATGAACAGACAAAAAAGATTTTTAAGGTAGGAAACACAGTATTAGAATATCATATAGCTCAGATGAAGTAGTCTTTGCAGTTGGTCATTTAGAATGGCATTGAGACTTGAGAAGGACACAAAATAAAATGGACGTTATTTAAGTATCTGTAGTTGTTTTGGCTCAACCAAATGTAAGGAATATTAAAAGCATTCAGAATATGATCAATGAAAATAATCCAATCAGGTGACACAAGCTGACTGTGGAGAAATACAATGGAGAGATTCAGACTCAACCGTAAAAGATAAGCCCTGAGTACTTGAGATCCAAGGCTCATAAATCAGAAATCAACTTTAATTTTTGAAGTGCTCACCTTAAAAAAAATAGGAGGCCGGCGTTACGGCATAACAGGCTAAGTCTCCACTTGTGGCTCCAGCATTCTGTATTGGCACTGGTTCCAGTTCCAGCTACTCCACTTCCAACCCAGCTCCCTGCTAATGTACCTGGGGAAGCAGTAGAGGATGGCTCAAGTCTTTGGGCCTCTGCAACAATGAAAGAGACCTGGAGGAAGCGCCTGGCTCCTGGCTTTGGACTGGCCCAGGTCCGGCTGTAGAGGCCATTTGGGAATTGAACCAACCAGTGGAAGATCTCTCTCCATCTCTCTCTCTCTTTCTCTGTAATTCTTTCAAATAAAATAAATAAATCCGGGAACTGGCGCTGTGGCGCAGGGGGTTAATGCCCTGGCCTGAGGCGCCAGCATTCCTATGGGTGCCAGTTCGAGACCCTGCTGCTTCATTTCCAGTCCAGCTCTCTGCTATGGCCTAGGAAAGCAGTGGAAGATGGCCCAAGGACTGCACCTGCATGGGAGACTTGGAGGAGGCTCCTGGCTCCTGGCTCCTGGCTCCTGGCTCCTGGCTTCGGATCGGCTCAGCTCCAGCAGTTGTGGCCATCTGGGGAGTGAACCAGCGGATGGAGGACCTCTCTCTCTCTTTCCCTCTCTCTCTCTCTCTCTCTCTCTGCCTCTCCTTACTCTGACTTTCAAATAAATAAGTAAATCTTAATAAATAAATAAACAAATAAATAAAATAAATCCTTTAAAAATACAGCAGCAAGCATTTGGCACAGCTATTAAACCACTGCTTGGGATTCCTGCATCTCGTATTTAAGTATCTGGGTTCAAGTCCCAGTTCCACTTCCACTTCCACTTCCAGTTTCCTGCTAATCCATGCCCAGGGAGGTATCTGATGTTGGCTCAAGTAATTGGAGATTCAGATTGAGTTCTAGACTCCTGGCTTCATCCTGGCCCAGCCCAGGCTGTTGCTGTTATGGGCATCTGGCAGTGAACGAATGGAGAGATCTCTCCTTCTCTCCCCTGGCATTTCAAATACATAAAAATTTTAATAAATAATATTTATTTTAGGCTTGGGCCTGGACCAACAGTTTTCTAGAGTTAAAATTCTGATTTGTTTAGGCAGAGTTAAGTGTTTCCTTATTGTAATAGTTTTTAACCCTGGGAAGTTTAATGTTATCCATTAACAAATAATTAATATTTGTTTAAATTCCTCAAATGACTGCATCAGCTGGCACTGGGCCAGGCCAAAACCAGGAGCCAGGAGCTTCTTCTGAATCTCCCACATGGTTACAGGGTCTCAAACACTTGAGGCATCCTTTGCTGCTTTCCCAGGCCATTAGCAATGAGCTGGATCAGAAGTGGAGCAGCCAGGTTTCAAACCAGCATGGATGCCTTCATGTCAGGCAGTGGCTTTATCCACTTCATCACAGAGTAGCCCTCTGTGGATAGGATTTTTAGAAAGTAGCAGAAGCAGAAGTTATAAGCATGATGATCTCTCAAGTTGTATTGATTTAAGTACAAATGAGAATCAATTTTGACATTAATTTGTCAAAATCTAGTTCTGATGGTTTTAAGGCTCCACTGCACAAATGGTAACACAGCCAGTCCTGAAGTCCCCTAAGGCAGAAATAGACACCTCAGGTGCATCAAATATTTAACCCTTTTTAGCAAAGTGCTTCCCTGTATTTGACCCTTGGTGATAAAAGTCAAGTGTGGTTTGGTTATGTTGCTAGAGTTACACAGAAGGAGGGAGGAGACAGCCCTGGATGACAGAATAGGAAAAGGGAATAGGGACCACAAGAAAATTGTAATCTGGAGTTTCAGAGGATAACCAAAGTAGATTAAGATTTTAATGTATGTAGAATTCAAAATTGAGGTTTTTTTCAGTATTTTATTAAACATCTTTCATTTTTATCAAAGAAGTGCATGTTCATAGTTTCTGGGTTTTTTTGTTTGGTTTGGTTTGGTTTGGTTTGGTTAACCAGAAACACCATTTGGCCTGCCTTGTTCCTCCTTATGACTAATTGGGTTACCGGAGGCAGCCACTTTCAACTCTTTGAACTGTTTCTTGTTATTTTCTTCTGTATTCTTAAATATTCTTCTCATGCTGTTGTTTGTTTATTTTTCAATCACAGCCGTGTTTCATTGCCTCCTACTCTGAAAGAGGAGTAATTTGTCCTCTTACCACAAAACTCCTCACCCACACACAGTCTTGCTTTTTCCCATTTTCCCAGGTATAGTTATCTTCCAATTGGAGGTTAAGTCAATATTGCAATATTTACATTGTTGGGAACATGAGTGGGCATTTTGTGTGTGTTCAAGAGAGCTATTTGCATGTACTTCCAGCAATATTTGTGCTTACTTGGGATTTCAAAGAATTATTCAGTTCCTTAATAATTTAAAATTGTTTTGAAATTATTATGTGTGTGAGAGGCAGGAAGAGAGAGAGAGACAGAGAGAGAGACAGAGAGAGAGAACACTCCTATATACTGATTCATTCCTCAAATGCTTGCAATGGCTGGGATTGGGCCAGAATGAAGCTGGAAGTCTGGAATTTAACCCAAGTCCCCCAGGTGAGTGGCAGGAACCCAATCACTTAGGCCATCTCTGAATTAGCAGGAAGCTGGAGTCAGGAGCTGGATCTGGAAATTGAACCCGGGAACTCTGATGCAGGACACAGGTGCCTGCACTGCTAGGCTAAAGGCTGGCACCTTGTAAGTCTTTCTTGATCCCACCAGGGAGAGTTGGCCATTGTTCCCCAAGTGTTCCACTGTCTGCCCTATTCCATCTCCATTCAGATTTTCATCCTAGAAAGTGAACATCTGGTGAATTTTACCAGACTCGGGGTTCCCTGAATGTGGAAAGGACATCTGATTCATCTTCACAGGCTGACACACAGTACAGTGCCTGGTACACAGCAGACACTAAATAAGCAGTTAGTGAGTTGAAGACAGGGATTATTCTAAATTAGGAAGCAGAAAACCAAGAGGTTAATGCTAGTTTTCACCATTTTAGGCTGTAAAATTCTTTAAGTTTTAATTTTGCTTTTATAAAGTAAAAGTAATGATATCAATCATTTTGATATTATGGAGCAAGTGTTATTAAATAAAAGAATGAATGTGAAAAACACCTGAAAATGTAAAAGACTGCACATTCCTGTAACATTAGTCATTTCTTCAACAAGTATTTAAATGGGCTCCTACTTTGTGCTAGTATTCATTTTTGGCATTGGTACAGAACATGGGCTAAACATAAAATATCCCTATCCTTGAAGAACTTAATATCTTTGGTTAAATATACAGTCTGTTCTATGATGACAAAATAAAGCAAAAAGGGAAACAGGAATTATAAGAGTGCAATTATGCACAAAGTTCTGAGGAAACGCAGAATGTGAGCAAAGATCAGAAGGAAGACCATCAGGGCAGTGGGATCAGCAAATGGGAAGCACCCTGAAGTGAGTGTATGCATAGCACAGTTCTAGAATAGCAAGAAAGACCAGGGAGACTGGATGCCTTGAGCTGAGTTGGTGGGAGAGTAGTAAGAGATACAGTCAAAGAGATAACTGATGATTAAACTCTGTAGGTTCTGACATTTACTGCAAAATTTCTATCCATTCTTAGAGAGATGGAAAGTTTCAAGAAAGGCAAGGCCACAACGTAATAAGGTACCTCTCTGGCTGTTGTATTAGAAATTATCAGTGAGGATTCCAGAAAACATGCATGGAGACTAGTAAGGAGTCTATTGCCATAATCTAAACAAGAGATTATAGTGGCTTGGACCACATGGATCCTGGACATCCACTTGAAAGTGAAAGACAGAAATGCTTCAGGGTCTTTGGCCTGAATAACTAGAAAATTGCACATGCTCTTGGCCAAGATGAGACCGACCATAAGCAGAACAGGTTGGGGAGGGAGGATATCCACAAGTAATTTTAGATATGTTGAGTAGGCAATTGAGTATGTCTGGAGGCCAAGAAAGAGACTCAAGTAAGAGAAATAGTTCTGGAGTAGCATTAAAGGGATGATAACTGTAGCACAGAGTTTGAATGAGATGCCTGGAGGAGTGAGTGTAAGTAGAAGAAAACCTCAATGTTTACAGGCCAGAGAGATAAGGAGGCCCCAGCAAAGAACACTGAGAAGGCCAGACCAGTGAAGAAGAAGAGCTCACTAAAAGTGTGGTTAAGAAACTACGTCAAGGCCGGCGCCGCGGCTCTCTAGGCTAATCCTCTGCCTGCGGCGCCGGCACCCCTGGTTCTAGTCCTGGTTGGGGCGCCGGATTCTGTCCCGGTTGCCCCTCTTCCAGTCCATCTCTCTGCTGTGGCCCGGGAAGGCAGTGGAGGATGGCCCAAGTGCTTGGGCCCTGCACCGCATGGGAGACCAGGAGGAAGCACCTGGCTCCTGGCATCAGATCGGTGCAGCATGCTGGCCGCAGCGCACCAGCTGTGGCAGCCATTTGGGGAGTGAACCAACGGAAAAAGGACCTTTCTCTCTGTCTCTCTCTCTCTCACTGTCTAACTCTGCCTGAGGAAGGAAGGAAGGAAGGAAGGAAGGAAGGAAGGAAGGGAGGGAGGGAGGGAGGGAGGGAGGGAGGGAGGGAGGAAACTACTTCAAGGGGTTGTGTCGCTCCCCCTCTTCGTGGAGGAACGACACAGGACCCTGCGTTGTTCTTTCGTCTGCTCGGCCCTCCCCGGGTTTGCTGCTGGTTCTTCCCGGGTTGGCTACCGTCCCTCCACCTCCGTGGAGGGGCGGGCCCCCTGCCACTTTCCCCACTTCCGCAGGGGAGCAGCACACCACCGGCCAGCTCTTTCGGAGGCTGCACAGGTGTTCCTTCAGATAGATGTTCCTGATGCATGTTGTCTCTCTCCTCCTTTATAGTCCTCTTCCACCAATCCCAGCTCTGCTACCCACACGCCGAGTAGGCTGCTCTCCTCCAATCAGGAGCAGGTCCTACAGTTTATTGGTTGAACTGGAGGCAGCTGTGTAGAAGCTGTTTCCTCCTCTCCCAGCGCCATATTGTGGGAGAGCAGATGCGTAGAATAAGTCTTAATTCCAGTAACTTAGTCTAGTCCGAGTTGCTCCCAGTTGCTCCCCACAGGGTTGCAATGAAGAAGAACTGCATTTCAGGTAAAAATGTCTAGATGAACACAAATCTCCTTCAATGATTAAGGTATCATTTTTATACCATGGTAATAATAACCACAGACCAAGTTTTACAAAGCAAAATGTTTAATAAAATTTCTTAGCCCATTATTTTCCTTATAAGGATCATGGGATGTTTTTATTTGATTGTGGCCTTTTGTTGCTGTTGTTTCATTGAAGTTATTGGAAGCAACATGGAAAGCAAACCACCTGGATTCCAATCACAGACTTCTATTTGTTAGCTTTGTGGTCTTCTGGAAGTCAGTTAGCCTCTCTGTTTCTTAATTTGTAAAGTGAGCATAAACATTGAACCCACTTCTTTTGCTGATTAAATCATTAAAATAGTAAAGGCATTTTGAAGAATGCTAGGCATATAAAAGATACAGGAAGCGCAATGTTAGTTCATATAAAGAATAGTTGGCCTTCTGCTAAAAATTTAATCTGTTGCTATCTTATGCATGCTAATGAATAACTCATTATGTTACAGATTAGATGTATACTAATATATGTATTTCTCCTTGAATTTAGTGACACTGAGGTTTAGAAGTATACTGACCCATTGGCAAAGCATAGGTGTGCACCTATATTTTGACCAGCATTTGAAATTTGTTTGCTGTAGTTGAATATATCTACTGTCACAGAAATGTTTTATAAATGGAACATTGTACTGAGTAAATTGTTCAATAAAGTTTAAATTGGAGGTTATCTTACTGTAATGAGATGAGAGAGGCATCAGAAAATTAGACTAGAACAAAAAGGAAGATGTTTAAATACATGCAAATCCTTTGTCTCATTATTCACAGGAGAATAAACTCTAAGCATAAATAGTTCTACTTAAATAGTGTCTGTGCTTAAGGGCAATTCAGTGTTCTAACTATGACTGCTTTAATAAAAATGGGAGATATGATTACATTCTGATAGTGAGTGTGGTATAACTATTGGTACATGATTATCTTTTGATTCATTTAATCCCTTCAAGAATATCACCAAAAGTTATAGAATTTGAAAGATAAAACATTCAGAGCAAATGTATATCACAAAGAAACTATGCATGGATTTCACAATTTTTCTAACAAAATAAATTTATACTTACTTAATATTAAGTGCCTGAACAGGATCTGGTTTGAGGTACTAAGAAGTCTAAGACATTAGTTGAAAAAGAGCCCCGAACAGAGCAACATGTATTCTGCTAATATTGAAGCAAGAACAAACATCAAATTTATAGTGAGGGTTAAGTGGAAGCCTGGAGAAATCACTGATGCTTTACAAAATCTTTATGGGGACAAGGCCCCAAAGAAATAAGCAGTCTACTAATGGATAATTCATTTTAAACATGTGAGAAAATACTGAAGAAAAATCCCACAGACAGACCATCTACATCAATTTTCCAGGAAAAATTGATCTTGTTGTGCCTGAGTTGAAAAAGACTGAAAATTAATAGCAAAAACAATAGCCAACACCATAAACACTCAACTGGTTCAGTTTACACAATTCTGACTGAAAATTTAAAGCTGAGCAAACTTTCTCCTTCAGTGTGTGCCAAAGCTGTGCCCAGATCATCTCACAATAAAAGCAGAGATGTCAGTGAACATTTTATACAAGTGGGATTGAAATCTTGAAGCCTTTCTTCTAAGAATTGTAACAGGAGGTGAAAAGTGGCTTTACCAGAATGATCCTGAAGACACAGCACAATCAGACCAAGGCTACCAAGAAGTAGAACTGGTCCAAGAAAAGCAAAATGGATGAGACAAGAGTAAAGGTCATGGCAAAAATTTGGGGGCATACTCAAGGGGCTTTACATGTGGACTTTTTTTTTTTTTTTTTTTTTTGACAGGCAGAGTGGACAGTGAGAGAGAGAGAGAGAGACAGAGAGAAAGGTCTTCCTTTGCCGTTGGTTCACCCTACTGTGGCCGCTGTGGCTGGCGCACCACACTGATCCGATGGCAGGAGCCAGGTGCTTCTCCTGGTCTCCCATGGGGTGCAGGGCCCAAGGACTTGGGCCATCCTTCACTGCACTCCCTGGCCACAGCAGAGAGCTGGCCTGGAAGAGGGGCAACCGGGACAGAATCCGGCACCCTGGCCGGGACTAGAACCTGGTGTGCCAGCGCCGCAAGGCGGAGGATTAGCCTAGGGAGCCGCGGCGCCGGCCTTACATGTGGACTTTCTAGAGGGCCAAAGAAAGACAGCATTTGCTTATTAGGAAAGCATATTGAGGAAGTTAGCCAAAGCTGTTATCAGAAAAACCCCCAGAAATCTTCACTCAAGGGTATGCCACCACAACAATGCCCTGTTCATTCTTCTCATCAAACAACTGATGGAGAATTTCAGTGGGAAATCATTAGGCATCCATGTGACAATCCAGATTTGGCTCCTTTAGAGTTCTTTTGTTTCTTAATCTTAAAAAAAATCTTTCAAGGGAACCTGTTTTTTCTTCTGTTAGCAATGCAAAAAGATTGCATTGGCAGTTAAATTCCCAGGACCCTCAGTTCTTCAAGAATATATTAAATAACTACTTTTATAGATTATAAAAGTATCTTAAAGTTGATCGAGTTCACATTGAGAAATTAAATTTATATTGTTTATTATTATTTTAAGTACATTTCTCCACAGATTGCAGTCTTCTCATGATTTAAACTGAGAAATTGAGAATTACTAACTTGAAACACAAAAAATGTTCTAGGACCTCAATATTGTCATTTTGTGTTGATTTAATTTTTATCTATTTTACATCCCTATCAACTTGTTTCTTTGTTGTATGATTTTCATAGAGTTTTAGTTTATGTTATTTTGCTACTTTTATGTATATTTATTGTCTTCTGGTAAGCATTGTAATGGTCCCCAAAGATGTCTATATCCTAATCTCAATCATTTTGAATATGTTATGTTAATGGTAATGTAGACTTAAGGTTGTAGATGGATTAGGTTTGCTAATTAGCTGACCTTGGGCTAAGGAGAATATCCTGGATTACACTGAAAGACCCAGTGTGATCACAGGGCATCTCATTATTGAAAGAGAGTCAGAATGAAAGAGTGAGTGCTTCGTTCTGAAAACTGAACCTATCATTCTTGATTTGAAGAGAGAGAAAAGAGACCATGAGTTAAAGGAATATTGGTAGTCACTTGAAACTAGAAAAGGAAACGGATTCATCACGATGCCTCCGGAAGGAATGTGATCCTACTGACCTATTGATTAGCTCAGAGAAACCAATTTCATATGTTTGATCTCCATGAGCTACCATATAAGAAATGAATATTGTTCTAAGTTTTTAGTAATTTATTAATAGTAATAGGAAACTTTAAGTATTTTTTAAGAAGTTGGTGATTTTAACTTTATTTTTAGTTTATTTGAAAGGCAGAGAGAGAAAGAGACAGACAATAGAGAAACTGAGGGAGAGCATCTATCCATTGGTTCATTCCCCAAATACCCAAAACAGCCAGGATTGACTGGACTAGCCTGAAGCCAGGAGCTCAGAACAGAATCCAAGACCCCCTCATGGATGACAGGACCCAAGAACATAAGCCATCACCTGCTGTATCCCAGGGAGCACAGTAGCAGGAAGCTGGATCAGATCTGAAGGAGCTGGGCACTCTGATGCAGGATGCACTCATCCCAAGCAACGACTTAACCACTGAGCCAAATGCCTATCCCAAAAGTTGGTAATTTTTAAGTTAAAAAAATAAAGTTTCATTAAAATATTCAACTTTTAAAAATCCATAACAATAAAATATGTAAGTTTAAATAGAGCGGTAAGTTCAAAAAGTTACATAATTCTTTTAAAATTCGTAATCGCTGTCAAAATGAATTTCTAGCCATGCATGCACTTACATTAAGGGCAGTTGATTACCCTTCAGACTGTCCTTCTGTGCCATCTAGCCATTCGCAATTTTTCTATTTGAGAGGCAGAGTCGGGGAGAGAAAGAGAGAGAGAGAGAGAGAGAGAGAGAGAGAAAGAAAGAGAGAGATCCCATCCACTGGCTATTCTTCCAAATTCCCACAATGGCCAGGGCTATCCTAGCTAGGAGCTAGGAACTCCATCCAGGTCTCCCACATTGCTGGCAAAGACACAATTATTTGAGCCATCAGTATCTACCCACCAGGTGCATATTTGAAGGAAGCTGGAATTGGAAGTGGGGCTGGAAATTAAACTGAGGTATTCTGGTGTGAGATGTGGGTATCCCAGCCAGTGATACAACTACTAAGATGAAAGCCTGGCCCCATTCACGTTTTCTTTTTTCACCATGCAAACAAATTATGACTTACTTTCATCGCTTTAACAAATTCTGTGTAAGACTGCCTAGAGAACTCATTACTGCTTCCTTCAGTATTAGCAGATACTTGATCAATGCCCTTAAGTTTCTCTGTTATCTGCAGTTACCTGTTCTACTTGTTAAGAAAAAGAAGAGGAAAAAAATAATAGCTATGAAAGTAACAGGTGTAAGATAAAAGAATCTGGATATTTGACCTTCAAATTCCTATATATTCACAAATGTTGTTATTCAAGGAAGGTAAAGAGTGTGCATAGGCATTTCCTTGGAGCTCACATTCTGGTAGGGATCTGGAATGTGGGTGGTGTTAGTGCTTATGTGAGCCAAACTTATCCTCTAGGAAACAGAGATCCTCTGATTTTAGAAGCCCTGAGCTGGCATATTTCATTGGCATAAAACTTAGCATAAAAAGTCAGTAAGAAAAATGTTAAAGGACACCTAACATGCTGGGACCAAACTCATGAGATAAAACCGCATGTTTGAGCTGAATCACTGATAAGATTCACCCCTTAGGTCTGTCAAAATTTTTAAAATTTTGTGAGTCACCCTAGATGTGCCACTCAGAGTAGATCTACTTAATATTGAAGTCAGCTTTTGGAGACATTTGTCTGTGTTTTTAAGCAGATTAAAATAAAAAATAAACACAGTAGGGCATTGTTCTTTGCACACCCTCACACAAATTACTGCTGATCACATGCTACATTAATGCAGCAAGCAGGCCAAAGATAAAATTAGGCAGATTGGAAAATGCAGGGACATTCACAATCTCTTCAATTGAGATTTCAGATAAAAGTAATATGGTGAAAATCTTTCATATGAAGTTTTTCATAAGCCATAAGATAGTTTGCATAACTATCTAACCCTTCTTCCATCTGTTCATCTTGCAATGGCAGGTAAGTCTTAAGTATGATATAGAAGAACCCTCAAAACTGGTTGGAGGAGTTACTTTGGAACTTCCAAAACTGGGCGGTCACTTGCATAAAATCCAGAAAGCCAATCCCTGACATTGGTGTGGCAGAAGAAAGGAGGCAATTATTGCAGAGCACACAGCAAGGAGATGTGCAGCTCTTGCCTGATTTCTGGGCTCCTTGAGGGGTCAGAGGAGAAGGTTTGTATGGATTGAAGCTGGCATTGAGGCATGCATGTTCAGCGCAGGTGGCAGTCACTTTGTGCCCTGGAACTAGAATCCTGCCCCTCTGGAACTCCTCTAAACGAAACCCTTCAAGACAGTATTATCAGCGTTCTATCTATTGAATAAGAAGCGAATGATTTCATGAGTCCAGTGATTAGAACCTTGTAGGGCTAGCTGAACCAATCCCTTAATTCAGCAAGTTAATTTTACAGCTGTTAAAAACCAAGGCATGGACACTTTGAGCTAGAGAAGAAGGGCTGGCAGACTAGGCCCTGATTGTACCTGACATCTGCATTTGAGGCATGGTTGGGGGCTCAATTTCAGTACCCATTACATGCAGCCTCCAGAGTTAACACTGGGAATAGTGACAAGTACGTGGTCCTGGATCTTGAGGGCCTACCTAACCAAGGGACAAGTTAAACCAACATCATATCACAGAAAGATAAGTTTTATTAAAGAAACATGCAACCAATCTACCATCAAAGGAAAACACTTATTTCATGAGAAGTAGACATGTATATTAACATGCATCTATATTAACAGCATCTATATTAACTTGAGTTCCCCTAGAAGCTGACACTGAAAAAAAGATTCAATTACAAAGTGATTATTTGAGAAGTAAATATTCTCAGGGAGACAAAGTGGGTCAAGGAAAGGAAGGGAGCCAATAAAGGGTGTGTTATGTAACCAGATGCCACAGTGAGAGCTCGGAACTTAATCTCAGGAATTCCAGGAAATGGTGTAAAACACACATCCCATCGCTGCCCCATGCAAGGGGCGAGGGCAGTCAGTCACTGGCTGGGTATTTCTGCTTGGTGTTTATTTCACCCAGCCCTTCTGAGCAGCCCTGGAAATCAACGGAGTCCCATCCATGACTTGAGAAATAGCCGTCAAGCAATCGGAAGTTGAAAGTCAAAGCCAGAACATACCACAGTGGTAAGGTTCAAGGCATAGGAGCAAGACACGTACAGTTTTCTGCTACAGCATCTGAACTATGGCCTAGGTTCAGAGGATTCCCGGTTGTGTGATCCCTGGCATAAAAGAGACCTCTTAGCACTGCAGAAACACACAATGTGAAAAGCCTGCTTCCTCAGCTCCCCCACAGCAAGGGCACTACCAATCAGACACACCTGAGTGATTGAAGCAGTCGGTTCAGCAAAACTCTCTCCTTCCATCAGAGGTAGTAGCTCATTTATCAACATTAAATTCAGCACATCAAGCAAGATAGTTTCTCTCAACTGTCTTCTGTCTCTAGCTTTTGTCTTTCTGCTGTTCTCTGAAATCATTTAAAATGTGCTTCAAACCTTTCCCATAAACAAACACACAAGGCCAGTCACAAAACTTGCAGAACATTGTGTAAAATGAAAATGTGGACCTTTTGTTCAAAATACAAGGACAAACTACCCTTAAAGGTACATGTAAAGAATTTTTCCTGTCTTCCTATCTCTCTCTCCCTACTTATGCTGTTTTTTATTTGCTATTTAATGCCATCCTAAGTATAGTAAAATAAACATTTAAAATTTTCAGCATAAATCTTACCATTCATTTTTAGATTTTACAATGCCAGTTTTAAATGCAAGTATCAGAGCACTTAACTGATATATGACATCACTGACTTGATAAGAGTTATATTTTGCAGCTCATCCTCAGAAGGGCCTGAAGATATTCAGAAAAGGTTAATGCATACAGAACCAAGAGGGTTGGAGACAGGAAGTGCAATCCTCCCCTTTAACCCCCAGTGATGGCCTGCAAGTGAAGACCCACAGAGGAACCAAAGGCTGCTGTACTATGTGTGCCATTTTCAGCTTGAACCTGCTTCGATGACTGCCAGGATACATTTTGCACCATGCACTAGCCCCCATGGCCAATGTTCCACAAGTGGGTAGGGTTCAGGAAATCTAGCTTTTTCCCACTTGTCTGTCGGACGAGCCATAGCTGATGGGTACAGCCCAAGGACATTTAAACCTCCGCTCCAGGAAGCACTAAGTACCTGCTCAGTGATGGAGCAGAGATGGGTTAACATTCATTCTCACTGACAAAGGGCCTGTGGCCAGCTACCTTACGCTGTAAGCCCAGGTGGGGCAGCTGTCACTGCCAGTCCCACAGTCAGATATCTATACCCAACTCTGCTTCGCTCATGCCTATTTCTAGGCTCCTTCGAGCGGTGGAGGTGTCAGCAATTGAGGACCAGAAGCAGGGAGGTAGATGTCAGGTGAATTTAGAGACCAGAGGCTTGAGGAGAGGACACCAGGAGCCTGTCCTCTGCAGGTGAGAGGCAGTGGCCGTGGGGCAACTCCGCATGCTTCATTGTCTGATCAGACCTCACCTACAAAACGTAAACCAAAGAGAAGGTGCTACAAGTCTCAAAAGAGCCATGGAAGTACATCAGACTCCATATGTGGGACCTTGTGTGAATGGGCTGGCGCCACAGCCAGGGAGCCGGCTGGTCCGCACACAGACAACACCCTTGACTACCGGCCAGCTTCTTGAAAGAACAGCACACACGCACATCATCCTCTCCTCTCCCTTTACATCTCAACTCATTACAAGAGGCTTCCATGTTCAAAATCGAGAGACGCGCACTCCGTGGGACCTAAAGCTCACCATTTTGAAGCCTGCCTAAAGGAAACTGATTGCTAAATTAGGAATATGGAGAATATGCGTTTGAGCGCTGCTGAGGCTTAAACTCCATTCACTTCATGGTAAATCCTCCTCCCGCCGCCAATGACTTCTCCCTGTTTGCTTCTCTATTTTCCTTCTGATTGTCAAATCCAAGAGATGAATTTCAGTCTGCATCGTCCTAGATTTCTCTCCTGTAATTACTATAAATAACACTGACCACTCACTCCTTGAAATCATCCACATTGGTTTCTAGGACCTCATCTATCTTCTGGCCAATCCATTCCAGCCTCTTTTATCGACTTTCTCTTTTCTATCCCTTCTACTCTTGGTACCTGGATAACTTTCAGTGTAGAGATTTGTTTTTAGGGAAGATATTGCTAAACATGATGATGATACAATGTGTATGGAAGTGCTTTCTAAATTGTAAAGCACCCTATAAATATGAAATATTGTAATTATGAGGTGAATGATTCTACAATTTGTTCAGCAAGGACTTTATCTTGTTTTTCCAAATGATTTTTTATATCCTAAAAGAAATATGTCTGGAAGGTATTCATGCAAACTTTCAAAATGACTTTATGATTTAAACAGTATTTTATGTGCTTTACATATTTTGTGTTACCCATTACAAAATAAATAACAGCAAAAATTATGGGAATGACATTTATTGTGTGTATAGCTCTGTTTCTCCAGTTATATGAGTGAACTTTTTATTTTTATGGAAATTAGTTTCATGAAACTCAAACAAAAATATCTAAAGGTGACAGATATATTTCCCTAACCAGAAATTAATCTGTCCAAAGGAAAAACTAACCAAGATACAAGAGTTCTTCTTCCTTATCTGAGAGTACTCCTTTATGTCACTCAAAATAATGACTTGTTTTTGCTCTAAATTATTTTCCTACTGAATTTCTTTGAGTGGCTTTGTGTTTGCATTGATAAGGGTAAATTAGTTCAAAATCAGAGATAACTTATACATTATTAACATCTCTTTGCCTCAAAGTTAAACACACTTTTTAAAAACTATCTCAACCAAACAACATAAATCCACTAGGTCAAAATAAATCCATTAGGATTATGAAAATTTTCACATGAGGAACTAATACTCATAAGATAATGAAAACATGCCTTATAACTCAAGTATTAATTACCAATAGGAAAATAATAGCTTATAATAGTGGTTTATTTTTCCCCCAAATAGTAAAATATGCAACCATTATCTTCACATGTGGAAATTCCTTATTATAATTGAAAAAGCAAGTTTTATGTGGCAAAACATTCTTCTAAAAATTAACATTAAACCTGATTACAAGTTTTGCTCATAGTTTGGTTTTGTTTTTATATATCCAGGAAGAAAAGAAATCCTATCTTATTCCAAAAACAGTAAGTTTGCAAATCATTTATGCATGCCTTCAGTGAGAGTTTTGTTCATCATTTCCTCATAAAATAATAAACCATGGTTCCTATGAAGATGATTAGTTCCTTAATAAACTCAATGGGTTTGGAAGTTATCACAGAATTATAGCAACTAGAAGTTAACCATCCTGGTAGCTATTAAGATTTTTGTCTTGGGAAAATTACAGCAGGATGTCATAGGTTGTGTGGCTTAAACACAATAGAAATTCATTTCACACAGTTCTGGTGGATGGAAGTCTGAGCTCAGGGTGCCCACATGGTTGATCCTGTTGAGGGATCTCTTCTGGATTGCAGACTGCTGTCTTCTCATGGTGGAGCCAACACAGGAAAGAGCTCTGAACCCCTTTTCATGAGGACACTAATTCCATCCATGAGAGCTCCACCCTCACGATCTAATTAGCTCCGAAATGTTCCACCTTCTAATACTATTACATTAAGGTTAGGATTTCAACATATGAACTGGGGTTGGGGGGGATCAACACAATCAGTTCATAACAGATTTCATATTGTTTCTGGACTTTTTGGCAAATGCATTTTGGGTGAAGGCACCATGTCAAGCATATTGTATTGTACTCTGACAAAACCCAGATTTTTAGGGATTATTAAATCAACAAATATAGATTTGATGCCCTTTGATGAGTATGGACTTGTTCACAAATTGGCAAAAACATTTTTCCCATAGGACAGGAATAACCTTTTGAGCTTGACAAGGGTATTTATAGATCTTCAGTTTCTACCTTGGATATCAGTTTTGGTGTTCTCCAAAGGGTAGTGTCCTAGAGTGATGTAAGATATTTTCAAGAGCATTCCAATATTTAATTTTTGCTTTATATGCAAAGCTTAGACATAAACTCCGACCTCCACCTTGCTACTAGCCAGCTCCAGATGAAATTTCACTCTGCTATGTTAGACCTTTGGTGCAAAAAAGGGGTACAAAAACCCCAACTCCTTGCCCTTGAGGAACTTTAAATTAGAACAAAGAATATATTTTATAAATGACTTCTCTGTGTAAAGCAAGATCAGTCTGCTATCTGCAATACCAAAGCAGGCCCAGTGACCCTAGTGGTCACCCTCATACAAAATTAATTTAATTTTTTTTTTAAAAAGTCTTCTGCTAAAACTTCAGAAAAAAGGAAAATTAGAAATAATGAGAAAGTTTAATGGCTACATTTATACATATAATGAACAAGAAAAGAATTCTCTCTGATGCTTCATTTATCTATTAATTTAATTGATCTAAAACGCATTTAATCACAATCCCCTGTTTGTTAGTATAAAAACAGGTGCATACATATTTTCAAAAACTTTAGTGTGACAACCTGCCTAACATGCTGCAAAATTCCACACATAATTACACATAATTATACTCCAAATTGCATTTTGAGAAACATTTCCCTTAAAAAGTTACACAGAAAGTCTCTATTCTCTACTCCTCGACCATCTTCATTTAAAATAAACTAATTATATATGAAATGACTTTTATAACTTGACACCATGAAAATTTAACTCTAGACCAAAGCACTGTATTTACTTTCTTATTTCTTGTACCTTTGTAAATTTCAAAAACTGGCCATGAATTTTTGATGGAAGATATAGTGCAGAAAAAGACAAAAACAGCCACAAATTGTTTATTTTGCAGAATTGAAGAGAGCTTTTGTTATTATTTTGGTTTTCAAAGACTATTTACTGAAATTTAAAAGAAATTTATATTTTAACATACATTCTAGACAATTTTATTAATTGTCGATCAGTCATTAGTTTTATCACATAGAATTGCTTTCTACTCTTATCCCACACACTTCTCTTTATACTAACTAAACATAATACACTGAAGAACCTGCTCAGTTCCACTCACTGCAATCTGTTCAACTTGGTCTGACAGGATGAAGTTAATTGAGTGATTCCAAAGTATTACTTTACCCTTTGCTTTATAAATAAATGTTGTTTTATTATTAATTACACATCTTAAAAATAAATAAGGTGCTAATGCCTTTCTTTCAACGTCCACATAAATTAGCAAAGTCCATTTTTAAATCAACATTAATGCAAGGGGAATTTGGAGTTTTGAAGTTTGATTTTAATACTAGAAAGGCTTCAGGGAAAAAAGGAATGACCAAAAAAGAAACACAACTTAGATAATATTTCAAATTATCACTCCTCTGTATGCTTTCCTGTTGAAAATATCTCATTTCTCTTATCCTCAAACCGGTTGGTTTTAACTGTTGAGCATTCAACCAAGCAAAGACTTCTGGAAGATGCACACCTTTTCCTCCCAAGGTCATGCCAGGGGTTCTCCCTTCTCTGCCTGTACTCAGGGCTCCTAACTCAGAATACAATATGACATTTATTTTTATTATAATTTATTGTATAGATTTCAGTCTTTCCATCTGGAGTGCAATCTCCTTAACAAGGGAAAGTGTCTTCATTGCCCTCTCGCAAGTAACTAGCATGATTTCCAGCATTGTAGGAATTCAATTAACAGTTCCTAAATAATTGGGTACAAATAGTATCCAATGATAAAAAGAACAGTCATTGGGGCTGAAGCCAGCTAAACTACAGCTTGCAATGCCAGCATATTATATCAAATTGTGGATTTGAGTCCATCTCCTCAGCTTCAATTTCAGCTTCCTGTTAATGTACATGATGGCCCAAGTGCTTGGGTTACTGCCACTACCTGGGAGACTCAGATGGAGTTCCAGGCTCTTGCCTTTGGCCTGGCTCAGTTCTGACTGTTGCAGCCATTTGGGAAGTGAACCGGTGAGTAGAAAATCTGTCTCTCTGTTTCTCCCTGTCTGCCTGTTTCACCATCTCTTACTTGCTATTACTCTGCCTTTCAAACATTCAAATAAATAATTAAAAACAGAGAGAGAAAAAAAGTCCTACAAATATGTCTCCTATAAATCTAAAAGTAAATATAAAACAATATCTAGTCAAGAGTAGATGCAAAAATGCACTTCACTTAAAAATTCATTAATAACTTCATTCAAAATCTTAAAAATATAATTTACCAAAATAACTAAGTAATTCATCTAGACCCACATGAAATTTATTCCAAGTCATTATAATTCATGATATTAAAAAGTGTACTTTTTATAAATATAGATTCAAATCCTAGCTGTTTGTCTTGGATGATTCACAAGACTTCTGTGAACATTGATTTGTTTATCTGTGAAATGAAGTCAGTTAAACTTACCTCTCCCACATCCAAAAACAATTGTGAGGATTAAATCCAATCCAGAATAAAATAAAATTAAAATTAACAGTGGAGGCTGGTGTTCTGTCATAGCAGGTAAAGCCACTGCCTGTGAATGCCTACATCTCACATGGGTGCTGGCTCCTGTCTTAGCTGCTTCACTTCTGATCCAGCTCCCTTCTAATAGCCTAGGAAATGCAGCAGAGAATGGCCCAAAAGTCTGGGTCCCTGCCACCCACAGGGGAGACCCAAATGAAGCTCCTGGCTCCTGGCTTCAGCCTGGTCTAGTGCAGGCCAATTGAGCCATCTAGGGAGTGAACCAGCAGATACAAGATCTCTCTCTTTCTCGCTCTCTCTCTGCCTCTCCCCTTCTCTCTGTAACTTTGACTTTCAAAATAAAGAAATGAATCTTAAAAAAAAAAAAAACACAATCCTTAGAAAGAGAAAATAAAATTAAATAAATAAAACTAAATGGATATTTAATTGAGAAAACAAGTTGAGTATCCATATCTGAAATACTTGGAATCAGAAATGTTTTGGGTTTTGGAGATTTTCAGAGTTTGTAATATTTGAATATACAAAATGATGTATCTTGTAAATAGATGCCAAATCTAATCAAAAAGTCATTTATGTTTTGTACAAATTTAGGTGCTTAGCTTGATAATAAATCTTTTACAATATTTTAATGAGCATGCATTTTGACTACCAGCTGTCAGGTGTGGAATTTTCCACTCATGGTGTCATATCACACCCGGATAGTTTAGAATTTTGGAACATTTCAAATTTTACATTTTCAGATGAGGAAGGAACTGCTTCACGAGACTTATAATATAGTGATTTCCCTGCCTAGTGTAGTATGATTTAGGGGAAAAAAGAACCGCAATAATGAAAA
The DNA here is from genome assembly GCF_964237555.1 of Oryctolagus cuniculus. NCBI lineage: Eukaryota > Metazoa > Chordata > Mammalia > Lagomorpha > Leporidae > Oryctolagus > Oryctolagus cuniculus. The sequence continues at coordinate 43,190,137 of NC_091441.1, read as the reverse complement.
CAAAATTTCAAGCTCTTCATTAACCATATGATTAGCAATAGTGTTGGTAGTTGGACTGTTGATATTTTTATTCTGGAACAGTTCTGTGTGAATTGTGAAGTAAAATATTTGGAAAATAATTTGATATAATTTTATTATTCTCAGTGTGGTCATAAACCATGATTCTTTTAAAAAAGTTATTTAAATAGTCACAGGAGTTACCTTGGGCTTACAGAAAAACAATAGAAAACAGAGAAGCATGTTAAACACTCCCACAGGGAAACAATCTGCACAATCCTGATTATAGAAATGTCCAGGGAAGTATATCAATGAATCACAAAATATGAATGATTTGAATTCTGATTCAAACACATGGAGAAATAAAAAATATGGACACCATTATGATGGTTGTGAGTAATAAAGTAATAGGTTAGGTCAACGGGCCAAAAATTCTGTTTTCTTCTATTACAAAATAGATGCCCAAGGAAAACATAATTTTGGTCAGAATAGTAATCAGGGGACTGGCGCTGTGGCTCAGTGGGTTAAAGCCCCAGCCTGCAGTACTGGCAGCCCTTATGGGCGCAGGTCAGAGTCCTGGCTGCTCCACATTCTATCAAGCTCTCTGTTATGGCCTGGGAAAGCAATAGAAGATGGCTTAAGTCCTTGGGCCCCTGCACCTGCATGGGAGACCTGGAAGAAGCTCCTGTCTCTTGACTTTGGATTGGCTCAGCTCTGGCCATTGTAGCCATTTGGGGAGTGAACCAGTGGATGGAAGACATCTCTCTCTCTCTCTCTCTCTCTCTGGCTCTACCTCTCTCTATAACTCTTGTCTTTCAAATAAATAAAATAAATCTTAAAAAAAGAATAGTAATTAGCATGGATAGTATGATCTACATTTTCATAGAAATACTGTTTTTTCTCATATTACCTATGAAGTGATATTACTAGTTATGATAATTTATATATTTAACCTTTTCAGTTAATATACCCAGTGGCAATGGAATTGGACTACCCAAGGAGGAAGAAATCAATACAATATTATGGATAAATACAGAAGAATTGAAAAAGCAACCGTATTCTAGGTTTTCCAAAATTAAGTAGGTTAAAATGTTAATAGAAAACTACAAAATCTTTATCTTCCTTTTCGATCATTAACTTTTGTTATCATGCACATAAATAACAACTTTCAGTGTGTAAATGTATTGTTTATAAACACAGGAATATTGAACCTCAGCTTCACAACTCCAATTTAAAACCAAGACACAGTTCCAGAGTGTTGATGCCCTCCTTGGAAGAAATTCTCTTGTTTCTTACATTTCTGGGAGATAATTTTCCTGATCATGGTACCCTCACAACTCCTACAACTTCCAAACTCTGAGTATTTTAAATTTTCCAATAGCTTGTTTAATTACAATTAAGTATTCCATAATTACTAACTCATGGTCGACATGCTGTACAGTAAGCCAGCTGAACTTACTCTTGCTAACCAAAACTCTGTACCCTTTGGTCAGCATCGTCTGTTCTCCCAAATACACCCCCTCCTAGCCCAACCTCAGTCTCTGGTAACCACCAGTCTAGTCCCTTATTTCTATGGTTCAGCTTCTTTAGATTTTACATGTGGGTCGGATCATGCAGTACTTGTCTTTCCATCCATTACTTATCTCACTTAGCATAATGTCCACTGCATTCATACAACATGTTGGAAATGGCAAAAATTTCCTTCTTTTTTAAGGTTGATGTGATTTCAAACGTTTTTAGCACAAGGAAGTGATAGGTTTATGGGGTCATGAATACATTAATCATCCTGGTTCAATCATTCCACAGGGATATATGTGTGCCATCAAAACAACCATTGTATCCCATAATAAAACAACTATTATTTATCAATTAAAATGTTTTAAGTACATAAATATTCTGCATGGTGCATGAATTCCCATTTTCTTTGCCTGTAAAGAATGTCCTGGATCTCTCCCCCTTGCTTCCACGCTCAACTACCTCCTGTTTTGGCAAGCTAGTTTTTACCTGAAGGCTGGCACTCAAGCCTCCAGGTTTCCAATTCTGAGCTCCTGGATATTTCAAGCAAAAGCAATTCTCTTTTATTCTGAATTGCCGAGCCCATTTACACTTCTTCACTTTAAAGCTGTCCTTTCTCAATGGGAGAAAAAAAATAACCCATTATTTTCCTACCAGATCTACCTTGAGGGAAGAAATAAGTATATACATCAAAATGATACCGGTCCTCTTTTTATTTTTGTTCTACTAGGAAATAATAGTTCATGGTCGAACTTCTGCCCTCTCTCTTCCATCTGATTTGAAGTAATCTCTAATTCTGTTTTTGCTACTGAAATGCATTCATGCTAAGGGTTTGGCAAACTAAAATCTTTATTGGTAAATTAAGTAACAATTTCTCCTAATGGCAACCTAGATAACTCTCCTGAAGTTCACCACAATAATACCTATTTTTAAAAAAAGAAAGCCACCACTTCTTACGTTTCAAAGGATCTGCTTAAAACTAAAATAATTTTCTTATTCTATGACTCTTAGATCATGTGTTTGTTGTCCCCTTTTAGATACTAGAGTTGAATTATTCATCAGTGAGATCATTTGCTTCCTTACAGAATTATGAAGAACTAAAATTCCTCTGAATGAAAAACATCACCTATCTTTTGAACTTATTTACTCAGACTTTATCATCTCAGTAATTTTAAATAATTTTTAAAGCTATTAATGACAATGAAGGAAGAAATTTAACAGGACAAAACAGATATTTAAAAACTACATAACCTGTAAGTACAGAGTCTAACTCATTAATATTTATATGCTCACATCAGTGTCTGTAACATTGTAGAAGCCCACATATTTTCTGAATGAATATGTGAATAAATATTACTGCCATTATTGCACAGAATGTAATGAGTTTTACATACATGCACACTCAGCCAGCTACATTGTGAACTCTGGGAAGACAAGAAATTGCTTGATTGCTAGAACAACATCTGGAACACAGCAGATGATAATGAAATATTGAAGTAACAAAATAAGTGAGCATGCCTAACAAAAGAAACTTACTATTATGTCAGTCAATACAATATTACTTATAGTCAATGCTACTTTTAATTTTATTTCAGATTCATTTATTTATTTGAGAGGCAGAGTTATAGACAGAGCGAGGGAGAGACAGAGAAAAAGAGGTCCTCCATCCACTGGTTCACTCCCCAAATAACCACAATGGCCAGAGGTGGGCTGATCTGAAACCAGGAGCCAGGAATTTCTTCTTGTTTGCCCATGTGGGTGCAGGGGCCCAAGCACTTGGGAAAACTTCCACTACTTTCCAAGGCCACCAGCAAAGAGCAGGATCAGGGCAGGAATCAGCATCCATATGAGATGCTGGCACCACTGGCAGAGGCTTAACCTACCATGCCACAGTACTGGCCCCTAATTTTATTTTTAATTATTATTTTAATTTATTAAATTATGTAACAGAGACAGAGAGAAAGACAAAGATCTCCCAACCTCTGACTCACTCCCCAAATGCCTGCAACAATGACTGCAGCCAGGAGCCAGGAACTCTATTGAGTCTCCCACAGGGGTGGCAGGGACTCAAATATTTGAGCCATCACCTACTGCTTCCTAGAAAGTGTGTCTATTGGAAGCTGGAATCCAGAGCAGAGCCAGGATTCAAACCCAGGCACTTCTGGATAGGATATGGCATCCCAAGTGACATCTTAATCACTTTGCCATATGCCTACCCTACTTTTGACTTTAGAATTATCTTTTATACGATAAAGTACAAGGTGCAATTTGTACACATTGTCTAATTCTTTATAATAAATAGACGGTGGCTGTTAGATTACCTTTGGGTGTTTTAGAACTTAGCACTAATATTTACTACCATTACACTGAGAGATGAAGAAAATGATGTAATTTTACACAGAATTTACTTTTGTGGTGATTTGTTTTCACGGTATGCAAAGGCAACTGATTTTTGAACACCGATTTCACATTCTACAACTCTCCTGAATTATTAGTTCTTCATGATTTTCTACATATAAGATCATGTCAACTACAAACAAATAATTTTACTTCTGTCTTTTGGGTTTGAATTTTTTAATTTACTTTTCTTGGCTAATTGCTCTAGATATGACTTCCAGTACTATGCTGAAGAGACTTCATGAGAGTGGACATTGTCGTATTATTTATCATCTTACAGGAAAAGTTTTATTTTCTTATATTTATTTATTTCTATTTATTTGAAAGACAGAGTTACAGAGAGAGTAGGAGAGACAGAGACCTCTTCCATCCACTGATCTACTCCTCAAATGGCTGCAACAGCTGGGGACGAAGCCAGAAGCCCAGAACTTCCTCCAGAGCTCCCACATGGGTGCAGGGGCCCAACTACTTGGCCCATCCTCCATTGCTCTCCTAGGCACACCAGTAGAGAGCTGGATGGGAAGTGGAGCAGCTGGTTCTGGAACCGGTGCCCATATGGGATGCCAGTGTTGCAGGCTGAGGCGCAACCCACTAGGCAACAATGCAGGTGCTAAGGAAAGCTTTCAATAGCCTCTGGATACCCCAGGAGAATTGAAGTTTTGTATTTATTTTAGGTTTCAGTAGTGCCATCCACTGGCCAGCTTCCCAAAGGCCATCATTACTAGAGCTACTCTAGTTCTACAATAAACCATGCCTCTGCAGAGATAAACCCAGAAAAGCCCATTCAGGTGAACCTATTTACAGGCCTGTAATGAGCGATAATACGTAAGATTTAATTGAACTAAATAAATAATACGATTATATAGTGAGTTATCAGTGATGACACAAAAAGACAAGATATCCTAAAAACCCAGAATTATTATGCAATTTGGAAAGGCGTGTGTGGGGTGTGTGTGTGTGTGTGTGTATGTGTGTGGACAAAAAGCAAAGAAATGAGTTAAATTACTGAAATGCAGGCATCAAATATAATAGATTGAGAAGTCACTTGCGTTTGAGACAGAAGAAGACAAGTTGTGGGTGATAACATTGGGAACATTGTAACTCAATTCACGTATGCTAATGTTCAAAAAATGTTGACCAAATATCAGGAAATGGTAACACCAAGAACAACAAATAATGGTCCGAATCAACAACTGGCATATGTTCTAGAATGCAAATTCTGAAACATGTAAATAAATAATCCCATAATATGCTTTAAGCGCTATGAAAGATTTATACATGTGGCAGAGGGTAGAGCAGAATGTAGGGACTGTCAATTATTTCCACGACAAAAAGGAAGAATATACTTTCTCTTGTCCTGGTCCTGGGAAATCAAATCCATATCACCATCCCTTGGTTCAGGGACTTTGCTCAATACATTTGAATGAGCCTAACTTTTTCAGTTGAAATTCCAGAATCTACATACTTACCTTAGTCTAGAAAACTCTCTGATGTTACAGATGCAAGGATACCTGAGATCCTGAATCCCCAAAGCTCAAATGCTCCACTAATTTCTATAATCTCATCCTGTTACATTATTTTGGGATATTTTGCTTAGAGAATACCCTTTTTTTTAAAAAAAAAAAGATTTACTTATTTATTTCAAAGAGTTACACAGAGAGAAGGAGAGGCAGAGGGAAAGAGAGTGGTCTTCCATCTGCTGGTTCAATCCTCAGTTGGGCACAACAGCCGGAACTGCGCCAATCCGAAGCCAAGAGCCAGGAGCTTCTTCCGGGTCTCCCATACGGGTGTGGGGGCCCAAACGCTTGGGCCATTTTCTACTGCTTTCGCAGGCAATAGCAGAGAGCTGGATCAGAAGTGGAGCAGCCAAGACTCCAACTGGCACCCATTGGGAGGCTGGCACTGCAGGTGGCGGCTTTACCTGCCACGCCACAGCGCTGGCCCCGAGAATACTCTTCTATAGCCTTTCTCAAAGTGTTGTGCGTGGATTCTTGAGGGTCCCCAAAATGCTTTCAGAGGATCCTTGGGGTCAAAACTATTACAAGAACAATTCTAAAATGTTACTTGCCTTTCTCACTGTGTTGGTATTTGTAGTGATAATACAAAAATTACAGTGGTAAAATTACTGGTGCCTTCGAGCAAATGAGTCAGTGGCAGGAACTGTACTAGCAGTCATTGCAATCTTCACCTCCATGCACCTGCACTGAAAAACAAACAAAAAACAAACAAAAAGATCCCAGGATTACCTGAGCATTCTTGATTACACAGTAAAGAAATTACTAAAATTCTATTAACCTCAACCTATAAGTACAGGATTTTTTTAAATATTCTTTTTAGTTCTTCATTTTTATCTGAAAGAGAGATATCTTTGTTCCTGTTTTACTCCCAAATGCCTGTTAAACCAAGGGGTGGGCCAGGCCATAGCTAAAAGCCCTCAATTCAACAACCATATCTCCCATGTATATGGCAGGTACCCAAGTACTTGAGCCATCATCTGCTACCTTCCCAGAGTGCATGGTAGAGGAAGCTGGATTGGAAATGGAGTGAAGAATCAAATCAGACACTCTGGTATGGGATGTGGGTATCCCAAGCGGCCTCTTGACTGCGTACAAAGCCTACTCCTAATATTCTGTATTACTAAAAAGGAAGTACACATAAAGTACTTTCGTTACAACTCAGAGTGTGATAGATGTTACAAGGAAAAGCTCTTTAAGTATCAGGGGCTTAGCTTATCTGGGAGAGAAAGAGTTGAGTTATCACGTTAAAGTCAGAAAACAAGTGAAAAATAAAAAAATAAAACCTTTAGTCACTTCCTATGACGGTATAACCAAGAGGCTAAAGTGAAAAAAATGTCCACTTCCCTTGTTCCATTTTTCTCCTGTGGACGAGTGCACCAGTTGCAGGACAGGCGGATCAGCACAAGTGTGGTGTCACTATTGAGGAAATCCTGAACGAAGACTCCAGGTAAGGAGGGGGAAGACAAAGGAGAGGTCCCGGAGAGGAAAAGTCCTTGGCACCAAGTCAGAACCAGGGAAGCCTCTTCAAGGTCTGTGCTCCTCCCCAGATAAGGGAGCTCCCCAGAAAAGACCTCTGCCCAAGCCTCACAAAGGGGGCCTACGATGAAGGGTGTAGAGGTTGGGAATGCAGCAACACAGGGATTCTGAGACCTAGACTGTGGCCCTCCGAGATTGTGATTCAGACTATTCCCCAGAGCTGGGGTGAACAGGACGGTTTTCCTTGCAGGCCTGTAGGGAACAAATGTTGTAACTGCATGGGATCAGGCCTGAGAAAGCATACATATTTTAAACAATTATTTTTTAAATTTTTGTTTATTTGAGAGAGAAATATATAGACAGAGATAGAGACTGAGAGTGAGAGCTCCCAACCACTGGTTTACTCCCCATATGCTTGCAATGGATGGGGCTGGGGCTGGAGCTGGGCCAGGACTGGGCTGGGGTTTAAGTCAGGAACAAAAGACAGAATCCACATCCCCCACGTGGGTGTCAGGAAGTAAAGTACTTGAATGTCACAGCTGCTTCCCAGGGCCTGCATTGGTAGGAAGCTGGGGTCAGGACTGGGGCCAGGTCATGAGCTCAAGGGGTGGAGTGATGGATGCATCCACGAGGCCAGGAATACCAAGGATTGCCTGCAAACTCCCAGAAGCTAAGAACAGGTAACGGGTTTCAGAAAGACCTGCATCTTGTTACATCTTGATTTCTGCCTTCTACTCTCCAGACCTACTAATCGATAAATTTTTTGTTGTTTTAAATCACTCAATTTGTGATCATTTCAGTGGCCATAAGAAACTAATATAGTGATTTTTTTCATATTGGAAAATGAGTTGTGTCAACATTTAGAAGATGACCTAAGCAAACTAGTATTTTCTAAGTAACAATATGTGATGTCACATGGGTGAAAGTTCCATTCAAAGTTTTTAAAATAATATTTCAGAACAGGTTAACATTTATAACATAAAAATTATGAGGTATTAATACAAAGGTTTCCCATACACCCCCACCCCATTTTTCCTATTAACATCTCATATTAGTACCTGGGTCACAGTTGATGAACCACACCCAACTTCTCCTACTTTTCCTTTTTATCCAAAATCCATTTATCTATCCCTCCCTCCCTCTCTCTCCCAGTCTCTAGTTATCAACATTCTGTCTTCAGATTGAGTTGTTATTTCTTTTTTGTGTATTTTTTTTCAATTGTAGATCCTACATATAAGGGAAAACATTCAGCATTTATCTTTCTGTGTCTGGCTTATTTTGCAAAACATGATGTTCTTATTTCCAACCATTGCTGCAAATGGCAGGATTTCATTCTTTTTTATAGCTGAGTAGTAGTCCATTATGCATATGCATTCATCTGATGATAGACACCATGGATCCATTCAAGGTTTTAACAAAGTGAAAAAATATGATTGATATGGTGTGACACAATGCATAATATCCAAGTTTTAACAAAATGAAGACTTGTTCAATTTTACAATAGTATCAAACAGGATATATATATATATATATATATATATATATATATATATATAATTACCTAAAAATAAAATACTTCTCCATTTTTGAACTGCATATCTATGTGAGGCCAGATTTTTATATACATCAAACAAAGCAACATTCTGCAACAGATTAATTTCAAAAACAAATATAAAAATTATCTTATTAAGGCAGACTTTAAAGATATGGAGTTGTACTGTATCTGGTAAAGTCAATGCCTGAAATGCTGACATCCCATATGGGCATCATTTGAGCCCCAGATGCTCCACTTGGGATCGAGCTCCTTGCTAATGGCCTGGGAAAGCAGAAGACGGCCCAGGTGCTTGGACCCCTGCTACCCACATAGGAGACCTGGAGGAAACTCCTGCCTCCTGGCTTCAGGCTGGCCCATTCCTGGCTGTTGCAATCATCTGGAGAGTGAACCAGTGGTTGTAGGATCTCTATGTCTCCCTCACCCCCGTAACTCTTTCAAGTAAATAAATAAATAAATATTAACTAAAAAACATAAAATATCATCTTTTCAATATTTTTAAAATGTAATTTTTCAAATAAAGTATATTTTTTAAAAATAGCTTTCAAATAAAAATTTCCTAATTATGTCAACTTACAGTTATTATACTTCAATTAATCCTTTTGAACTTTCTCAGTTTTAATTTATAATATAGTAAACACAGGTGTACTGAACAGAAACAAAAGCTCTCCGAGAGCCCCAGGAATAATGAAATGCATAAAGGGGTACTGAACCCAGAAGTTTGAAAACCGCTGCTCTAGTGAAAGGCCAGCTTTCTTACTAGCTGAAGTTTGAGTCCAAAAACCCTACCTAACTTCCCACCCCTGTGAACTGAGCTAGGCCAGGAGTGAGGCTCGGAATTCCCTTTCTTGCTTTTGTTAGGCCAAATTTATTTTGCTGGCTCCTCTGCTTAATGTGTGAGGATGGATATGTGGGCCCATTTACCATCTATGCCACATGGGGTTGCATCTTGAGATGGAAAGCCCTAGAAGGGAGGAACTTGAAGGCTCCAAACATAAAGAAATGATGCAGACAGAAGTGATGATTACCATGATTTGACCAGCATACTTTGTATAAATGTCACACTATACCCATAAATCTATGCAATTATTATGTTAATAAAATGTATAAAGCACATTTATAATGTAAAACACTAGATTAATTTAACTATTAAAATATACATATATATTATAAAGAGCTTTATGCTCTTCCAACCAAAATCCCATCCCAGATTCCAGCACCTTGATATATGGGCTCCCATGTAATATCTGAGCTCCTCTTGGCAGTAGAGGGAGAGAAGTATTCTAAAAACCATTTTATCACATCACCACTAACCCTCCATCCCACACAGACTCTTCAGACCCATCCCCAAAAGATTCTGAAAGTCTGGATTGAACCTCAGGATCAATAGCTTCTCAGGTGATACTAAAGTAGATGTGCATGAACCACTATGGAAAACATTATCCTTAAGGGTGACAGTTCCCTGTTGCCCAGGGTCAAATATGAGGGGAAGGTGCTACCAATTCCGAACTAAAGTTCAGTGATTAACTGAAACTAACCATTCAGTTACATCCAGAAAGAACACCTTGCTGTGTGATTTTTCCACTGATCAGGGGAGACAGGTGCTGGTTGCCAGCAGGAAATGATAATTAATCTAGTTAAATCTGGGAGGAGAAAAAAGATGGATTTGTCATTCTGGGAGAGTGGGCCCTTGAAACAGGCTCACTTTGAAAAGACTGATGTAAAATGAACGTCAATTACTGAGTTCCAGTGGGCCTGTCCATCTTTGCTTAGTTTTGAAGGGTCATCTGCTGTGTTGCACTTACATTAAGTGCCCATGACAACAATATCTGAACTGTGACATGAAGCATAATCTGGGTTTCTCTTTGCACAGAGGCTGAATGACAGGGCAATTGTATAGAGAACCAAAAAAAAAATCATTAACATGGCACCGTATGCCTATATAATTGGTATGAATAATGATTCTTTGAGGGTAGAGAATATCCATATCACAAGAAGTAGACCTCAATAGTACAGTTATCTTACCACAAATAAGCAAATCAGCATTTTGCTTTAGGTTACAGCCCTTTGCATTAGGTTACTGCCTTAGATTTTCAGAGTTGGCCTTTCTGCTTTCCACCTCTGGCTCTCACTCAGCTTACCAAATTTTCTTTCCACTAAAAAGTCTCTTGTTTATTGAGTATTTTACGTGTCAGGGGTCTGGGCAGATGGTTTTCACCTGTGTAGGCCAGGGTCCTATTAGTGTTAGTCTTTTTATTCCCAATTTGCATTTGAAGAGAAGGGGGCAAAAAAGAGCCTAAGCTCATTCATTTAAGCCAAGAAGTTATCACCAGGCTAACCTAGAACTGTTGCCCAGCATGAGGACCGTGGCTCCAATGCTCATATTTTAGCCCCAACACTAGCTTGAATACGTGAGTAAATTGATAGAAACAGATTTCTAAGTCAAAGAAAATTAACATCAGTCCCCTGGGTTTGTAACCCCTGAAACCCACAGTCTTATTATGTACTAGTACAGTGGGTTTCTACAGGAAAACAAAGTCTAGAGCCAGAGCAGATCACCTGACTTCACTGAAGCCCCATGGAACCACTGAATGTGGTCACAACTCCTCTGTCAATGCTGAAGATACCTTTGCATCAAGCCGTTTAATCACACAGCAGCACAAATAACAGTGAATAACAGTTTCTCTTCTCTGGCACATATTCTCCCAAATAACAAAAAATAGGAAGATGCTCCCCAATTGTCACATTGGGAATAGTCCATGAATAGTTCTCACATTGTATGTATAAAAGTATGACCTCAAAGCCCATCAATCACTACAGACACGGGGATGTATTGGAGAATCTGTTGTCTACCCATCTTTGGTTTCATACCCTTTTCAATAATCTGAAATATTGCACTTAAAAACAAATTCAAGCAGTATGCTTGAGAAATTTAAATTATTAAAATAAAATATTTTTCAATATATTTTCTAATGCTGAATTGGACTCTTAAAATAAATTGGATATGTTGGTATTCATCCATTGTATTTTCTATTTCTGAAGAATGTGTAAAAATAAATAAACAACAAAACAGAATTTGCACACCCTTTACATCAGACTCATGGCATTACTCGAAATCCCTCTGAAGTTGCTCCCTGCTAACATTCCTCAAGTCAGGACACTCAAGAGTAATGAGTCTCTTTATATCTATTACCTAATCAATAAGAAATAAAACTTCTAGTGCTAACAAATTGCCATTTCAGCAAAAAGAGATTTATTTTGCCTGGCCTGTACTTCCTCATCAGTAAAGCAAATGCAAGAGAGTCTGACTTATCTAAATTTCTTTCCTCACTGAACAAAAAGTAATTTGGCTGACCTAGAGTTTTATTTTTCACTGTACTCTGTTTTTTAATTAAAACTGGCCAGTGGAACCCCTCTATCCCCAAATCACTGTATGTATTAAATTTCAAGGAATCCTAAAGCAACACAAGAGACTTTCATTTTTAGCAAACTGCAAGGCATTAAAATCAATAAATGGGCTGATGATGCCATTAATATGCTAGAGGGCTTTAATGGAAAAAGAGATTTAGCACTTACAACCATTGCTTCTCTCAGTTAAAGAAATTTCCAAGCTTGTGTTTTACTAAGTAAACTATGTAATCAGGACCATTGAACAGTAGTTGTGGTTTCATTATAGCTCATGTTAATTAGTCTGTTTATTTTTGGTGGGATTGTCATTAATTTGGAGAGTTGGATGCTGTTCCCTGTACAGCTTACATTTATAATTCATAATCAGAATACATCTACTGGCATGGCAAGGCACTCTAAGAAGGCTTTCGATTTACAGTGTTATTCAATAGCTGACACAATGTAAGTTCATCCAGGATCTCTCTAAAGATTGGAACCCCTATAGTCACCTACATTAACTCCTATATTGTTTGTTCATAAAAATAGCAATTTTAAAAGAAATGGATACTCTTCTATGTTCAAATACATTCAACTATTTTAATAATTAGAAATCAAAACATAGTAGGCTTAAGCAATATGTGAGACTATGCAAAGCTCATGGAGGATGCTAAAATGACTTCAGCTTGAGCCTTGGCATGAAGGAGTTTGCAGAACTGGAGAGTGCAGGATTTCTACCTGAATATTGAGAGGCCATGGTGATTCCTACGTGGATATGTATATCCTTTAGATAGCTGACTGTGTGGATTTATGTCTTAGGTCAAGAACTCAGATTCATAGGAACTTGGGCAAATTATGCTGACTTTCAAGTTCTCAAATTCATAATCTACAGCATGGAAAAATATCAAACATATATGATTGTTTTGATAGTTAAATGAATCTAGAGTATTGTCTTGCTCATAATAGATTTTAGAAGTATCGGATCAGCGCGGTGCGCCGGCCGCAGCGCACTGGCCGCGGCGGCCATTGGAGGGTGAACCAACGGCAAAAGAAAGACCTTTGTCTCTGTCTCTCTCTCTCTCTCTCACTGTCCACTCTGCCTGTCAAAAAAATAAAAAAATTTAAAAAAAATTTTAAAAAAAGAAGTATAACCTACTTCCCCCTTCCTTCAAACTGTATTCACCTTGTTCCAGAGTGCAAGCATGTTACATTCTAGAACACACGTTCAGATTAGCTTCCTCATCTTCTAAGGAGATCCCTGATCCCTGCACTTGTATGACAGTAAAAATACATTCATTTTCACAACTAATTTCAGTTACAGAATTGAAATTCAACATTTCTTTCAATGATTGCAGGCAACAAAGCTTGGTGGTATTTCTAGCACCTATGACTTTGTAACCAATATAGATCACACATACAAAAAGACCTAAAAATTTGTGGAAAATTCATATTGTGAAAAACTATGCATAAATTTAAAAATACTTTGCATCAAAGTAATATTATCTTTCTTTTTTCAATTCCAATATTTTATGTTACACTATCTTATTTGCTAAGGCTTTAAAATGTCATTTATGCTCATCACATGACCTTATGAGCATAATATGACCTTAATGCAAAGACATTGTATGAACAATCTTAAATATTTCATAATAAATGTATTTTAATATTATTGGTTCCCTTCATAATCCTATGTATATTATTTGGTACATTTGAACCATTATTCTGATAAGAGGCACCTAGGTATGCCAGACTTCACAAAAGTGTCCTTGGAGGACAGTTAAGCTCCCTCCTGTCATAAAGACAGTCAATATCCAATGCTGTTGGTAGCTATCCTGGTAGAGTACCAGATAAAGAAGCCACAAAATAAGCAGTTGGCAAGTAACCCTTAAAATAGGAAACAGATATTCCAAGTGGTTGTAAATTGCTGGACAGATTTGAAGAATAAGAACAGAAAGACAGTCTTTATAATATTTCCAGCATTTGGGGGTAAGTTTAGTAGATGCTCCATTTCCTAGGCAACCTCTCCATTCTTCAAATACCTCAGGCCAAAAAAAAGAAATTAGAACATTTGTGACTGATCCCTTTCTCTTCACTCCACACAACCAATTTATAATCAAATCGCAGCTGACCTACCTTCAAAATGCATCCAGATTCTGATCATTTCACTCCCTTTTAACACTGGTAGCTGGATCCAAGTCATCATCATCTCTTACTTGGATAAATATATTGAATTATATAATGCTATAATATTAATAACACTATTGCTGTTTTAGACAAGATTTGAAATATTTATAAAACCCAAGGAGCACATGGCAGTGCTGCAAAACCTAAAATGCCCCTTGCCTAAATCTGGAGGGGAAGGCCTTTCATTATACTGACTTTGGATTCAGATGAGAACCAGCAGTTAAATAATTCTGAATGTGATGGATAAAAATATATCTGAAAATAAAATCATAAACCCATGCCTGTGGCTGCCAGCAATGCAAATTTTAGAAATTGCAAGAAGTCAGCCATATCTTACTGTAAGAGGTGGTCTGCATGTAGGCAAATTTTCATTTCCCTGAATTGATGAGTTTATCAGGCCAGGAGAATTTTCCCAATTGTTTATTTGCAGGTCCTGTCCTCCAGATGACTAGAGAAGCAGTGATCAAGGTTGACCAACCCTGCTTCCTACAGGAGTCACTGTCTCTGCTGTGCCAATGAAGCAATGGGTTCTGTAAAGTAGGTTTGCCAGAGTCTGCTTCATTAGGCATCAGCAACACGTGCTTCATTTGTCAATGTCATGAGTGCGAGTTGGCATTGAGAGACTTCTGTGTGACCTGGAAACTCTTCCACACAAAGACATGGCAGAGCCTGGAATGAACTGTGCCCATTCCAGTGAACTTCGGATTGAGATGCAGAATTGAAGGGTAACTCTGAGGGGGACAAAGTGGCGGGGCGTGATCTGGGATGGCAAGAGACTTGAGAATGAAATGTGGCCTTAGAATCTTTGTAAATACATGCCTACGCATAGCTCTGTGTTTCCTGCTATGATGTATTCACCCCCCCCCCCCAGCATTCCTGGGGAAATCCACAGAAGTGTGACATTTGAGAAGCATCCTCAGGAAGGTGGGAGCAGGGCTTAACCACAGGGTGCTGATCCTATTTCCCGAGGTGGGTAGTGTCCTATCCCTTGAGGGACCAGGGCTTCATGATTATGTTCAATGGACCTAAGAGATAAGAAAAAGGTAGGCAGCGTTAGTGAGAAGCACTGTGGTTTCCATGAAGAAAGACTACCACTAAATATTCCTCATCCCCTTTGGCATTCCCTCACCCTTTCCCACAAAATTGAAATATGTTAGCTGACAGTGAGTGTGAAAGGAGAATTGAGTATTCAATGGCAAGTTTCTTTGTTCATTTTGCCCCCTGAAGTCAGCTGCCTACAGGAAGCACAGAATGGAGTTTCTTCCTGCATCCTGTGAATTTCACCGAGCCAACACTGTTGGTAATAAGGTGGCTAAGCAGTGCTACAAAGTACATTTTTGCTTCATCCACAATTAAGGGGCTATTTGCGTCCCATATTCTAGACTCTTATTTTTTCTTTGGTTTATTTAGAAAATAATAACTGTTATGTCCTGAGCCCCTTCAAATCCCATTATATAAAGTTTCCTCAAATAATTCATGATAGAAGCAATGTATGTGGCTGGCGCTGTGGTGCAGTGGGTTAAAGCCCTGATCTGAAGCGCCGGTGTCCCATATGGGTGCCTGTTCTAGTCCCCATTGCTCCTTTTCCGATCCAGCTCTCTGCCACGGCCTGGGAAAGCAGTAGAAGATGGCCCAAGTGCTTGTGCCCCTGCACCCACGTGGGAGACCTGGAAGAAGCTCCTGGTTCCTGACTTTGGATTGGCTCACCTCCGGCCCTTGCGGCATTTGGGAGTGAACCAGCAGATGGAAGACCTCTCACCTCACTCTGTAACTCTGTCCTTCAAATAAATAAAAATAAATCTTTAAAAAAGTAATGTATATCATCCCCACGTGAGTACAGTGGGGTGAGAGCTCAGAGATAAATAAATCCTTTTGATTGCTTGGTGACAGGAAAGTTTCATTGAGGAGATAAAACAAAAGGTGATCATAGAAGAAAGAAAAAATTAATACACGAGAAACTGGGGGAAAAATAAATCACCTACACTAAAAGCAGTCTGCCTCCAGCACATAAGCAAAAGTCCAAAGACATAGAGAATATGGAGCATGCCATAAATACAGAGCAAAGTTTGACTAACACAGCAGGGGCTTGAAAACCAGTTCAGCCTAGACATTGAATGGTACTCAATAAAAAATAAGGAACTGCTGAGGACATAGCAAAGAAATATATAGCAGTAGATATGGTATCAATTGGCATCCAAAATCAGATAAAAGTGAATTATTTTTAAACTAGTAATACTCTATTCCTTAAAGGTGTTACAGAGTTACCAATTTGTAGGGAATTATGAACATAAAATAAAACTAACATAATGTTAGCACTCATAAATAATGCATTTTGGCATATTCAATTTCATTTATTTATTTATTTATTTGACAGGCAGAGTTAGACAGTGAGAGAGAGAGAGAGAAAGCTCTTCCTTTTACCATTGGTTCACCCCCAAAGTGGCCACTACGGCTGGCGTGTTGCAGCAGATGCACTGCGCTGATCCGAAGCCAGGAGCCAGGTGCTTCCTCCTGGTCTCCCATGTGGGTGCAGGGCCCAAGGACCTGGGCCATCCTCCACTGCCTTCCTGGGTCCCAGCAGAGAGCTGGACTGGAAGAAGAGCCACCAGGACAGATTCAGGCACCCTGACCGTGACTAGAACCCGGGGTGCCGGCGCCACAGGTGGAGGATTAGCCTATTGAGCCACAGCGCCGGCCAGCATATTCAATTTTTATATTTAAATACACACGTATTTTCTTTTTGCTTTTTCTTTCACAAAATCCAGCTTCAACTCTAATATTTTCAGCTATCCCTTTAATCTTTAACACACCTTCAGTTTTTTTATGTGATTTATTTTCAAAAACATTTTAATGAGCGTATAATATTCAATTACATGAAATTAATTGTATGACATTAAGCAACAGAGAATTTCATGAATTTTTCTATCTTTACCTAGGAGCCATGTTGATTTTCTTCACAGTATTCCAATTTTAGAATGCATATCCAATAAATACACTCTCCTAAGAATTTTCCATAACAATTAACGGGTATGGAAAGATAAATTTTGACTACAGCATTTGATAGCTTTTGTGTCTGGTGTCACTTGCTCTCAGCCTGAAGAGCTTCCTTAATTTTTTCTGGTAATTGGTTTTGATATCAAGAAATTCTCCCAGCTTTTGTTTATCTGGAAATATCTTCAATATTCCTTCATGTTGGAAAAAATTACTAAGGATACAAGATTCTTGGTAGACATATGCTTTTATCTTCATCACTTTGACTATGTCATCCAATTTCTTTCTTTGAAAAATGGGATGGTTTTAGTAAAAGTCCACAGGGATCATTAAGAGATTAAATAATTGAAGTGTTTAGACCAATTTCTTGTACACAAAATCCAATAAGTGTAACCTTTTCACATATGCCTAAGTCTTGGATAACCAAGTGAATAAGAATATGGCATATCATTAACTTTTTGGGGGTTTATTTCCCATAAAGAAGATTCAATGTCCAGAAGCTCATGCCTTAAATTATACCAATCTCTCCTCATAATTTATAAATGTTGAGAAAGAGATGAAACTAAAAAAATATATGATTTAAGTAGTCATTGTGGTAAACTGAAGTGATTTTAAGCTAATATATATATATATATATATATATAATATTGCTTTTAAAAATATATTCTCGGGGCCAGCGCTGTGGTGTAATGAGTAAAGCTGCCGCCTTCAGTGCAGGCGTCCCATATGAGCACCAGTTTAAGTCTTGGCTGCTCCACTTCCAATCCAGCTCTCTGCTATGGCCTGGGAAAGCAGTAGAAGATGGCTCAAGTCGTTGGGCCCCTGCACCTGCGTGGGAGACCCGGAAGAAACTCCTGGCTCCTGGCTTTGAATCGGCACAGCTCCAACTGTTGCAGCCAATTAGGGGGTGAACCAGCAGATGTAAGACCTCTCTCTCTCTTTGCCTCTCCTTTCTCTGTGTAATTCTGACTTTCAAATAAAAAAATAAAATCTTAAAACAATATATATTCTCTGACGACTTAGACATATTGTGCACTTCTATGCAAGTTTGCATACTATCAGTATTAAATAACTTGATCTGTTCTTCCCAGGACAAAAGAAAAAAAGGAAAATACTGATTTCTTTCAACAAAATTATACCAAGCCTTCCCAGCGTTGTGTCCCTAGCATGTCCTCTTTATTGTCATCTCTTCAGTGCAATTGTACAATTTATGTGTTGGATCTACCAGGCAAATGACGTCCTCAAGCCCGTGCCTACAGAATGTTCTTAATCTGGGCATGCAGAGTTCCTATGCTCGACGTTCCTACTCTTAATCATATTTACGTCTCACTTGGGAATGCATTGGGATTGATAAATCGTGACTTCTGTTTTTCTTAAATATAGATAAATCTTGGAGCCTCTCTCCAGCAATTAAAAGAATAACATATAATGTTTGAACAATTCTTGTGACAAACCTCTGCCTGAAAATTCTGCTCCCTTCTTGTTCTCATAAAAGAATAGTAAAGAGGGCTCTCTAAACCTCATCCCTCAAATTTCCTCTCAAATTCTAGACCAACTGAACCAGATGAAAATTGAGAAGGCAAGTGCGAAAACAAAAGTGTTTCAGTGTTGACTGGACTGATGTGGAGAATGTCACCTACACCTGGGGACAAGACACACAGAGAAAGAAGTCACCTTTGATCTCCAAATGCTAGATGTGAGTATTGGACCCACAGTGTCAATGTTGTTCTGAAAAACAGCTTCCTCACAGAGGAGCTCCTCAGTAAACCTCATGGAGAAGCAGAGCAGAAGTAAGGCCTGGACTAGAACACAGCACCATGCCCGACTGTCTCTAAGTTCCTAAAGCAAGCCTGGCTCCTGCGAGTGGGACACCCAAATCCAGATGAGCTGAATCAACCCTGGGCTCAACAGAGATGGATTCCTGAGCAAGACCACTCGGTCACAGCCACCTGTCTCCCTGGCAAGGACCGATCTCCTTGCCTCACTCATCTTCCTTTATTCTACTAACAATCCTTGATGCCTTCTGAAAGAGGTCAGCCTTTGAAACAAATTAGTTGACAGATTTTATTTTCTGATTTGATAGAATATTTCAGATTTTTACAAGACCTTTGGACAAAACCATGGTTTATGTTTTATGATTTACATAGATGCCTTTGTGTAGTTTTGACAGTTACCACTTTTTTAAAAAAAATGTCTAGTCCATGAGAAGGAAGAGTCTGAAGGCCTAGGGTGTGAACGGACTTCTGCTTACATGTACCCTCCCATTCTGGGCTTTTGTCCACGAACCTGTAATATCCTGGAACCTAGGTAAACATTTTAGTAGCATAAAGAACAGCTTCAAATTATGTATTCAATAGTCTGTGTTCAGATGGTTCTTTTCTGTCCAAAAGTATGATATAATTCAGTGGAAAAATGTCTATCTGAAGTCAGTACTAAATTTGTTAACTACTCCATAACAAATGTGAAATAAAAGGAGCATGTGTGCTTAAGTCCTTTGATAACATCCTGTGAGTCTTTTTATTTAAATCACAAATAATTTTCAAAAATTTACATTTAGGCAAGTATTACATGTTAAACGAAAATCAAGAAATTTAAATATGTATATTATATAAATGGGATGGATCATATACAATGTAGTGTTTCAAGACTTTTTCAGTTAGCATATTGCCCTCAAATTCTAAAAATCATGTTGTCCAATCAGTAGGTCATTCCTTTATTTTACTGAATTATGTGCCATGGTAAATATGAAAAAAATTGTTAATCTTCATCAAATGAGCACACTTTGGTTGTTTGTCACTATTACAAATAAAACTGCTATATACAAACAAAAAAGTTACACTAACTTTTCCAACTTCCATATTTTAAAAGAGATTAAGCAGGATTTTTATCTCTTCCTTTCAAATAAATTTTGCAAAAATAGAGACATTAACATCTCTGTAAAGTTGTTATAATTTTAGATCATTTATTAAAAATAAAAATAAAACCTATTTATTAGATGTTTTGGAAAGTTACCAAGGCTAATTACTTTGATTTGAGACTTAGTTGTTTCTGATGTGTATATTATAAAAACTGACTAACTCAATTGCCCCCCAAATCTCCCAGAGGTAGCACACATCTTTCATGACAAGTAAAATACACAGAACTAAATTTATCAGCTCTTGTTTCATAAAATATAAGCATGAGAAGCCTTTTCCATATAATGTATAAGAATTTTTAACAAAGTATTCTGTTAATAGGAAGCAGTGTTTCTTCTGTTAGATCACATCCAATTCAGAGTTGATGTTTTCCCTACATACTGACAATTCCACTTAAATCTCTCTTGACATGACAGTGATATTACACTTGTGACCAAATGAAATTAGCTATTAAAAATTATCCTCCTCAATCAGTAAATGTAATAGCCCATACTTATCTATATGCTGTGAAGTCAAAGAGGAAATAAAATTCTAGGTCCACACAAGCTTCAGATAAATGAAGACAGATAAAAGATGGCAAGTCGCCCTGCTCAATTTGTGAAAAGGTGTTCCTACCCAATCTGTAAACAAATAGAAATTCATTACCACATAGCTTAAGAAAGACGAATTACCCAGAATTTATGGGAGAGTAATTTGTTTCCTTTAAGTCATGATAATGAATCTCTATTATCCAACATTTTTTTTTAGTTTACCCTCAGTCCTCAGAAATTGGAACAATGATTATAGGGTATGGTGAAAAATAGTTCCCATCTTCTTTCTTAGCTTCTCCTTACATACTAGGAAATGAGGTTCTCTTTGAGCTTACCTTTGCTGAGTACAAGATTTCTGAGATGAATGGGCCACATGTTAACACTATTTCTAAAGGTTATTCCTTGTTATTATACTATTATTAAGTCTGCATAAGAAATGAAAAATATAACCACATTACACTCCAAAATTATCCTTTGCCTTCATTTTGTTTATAATTTGAAACATATTTTCTCAAAGAAGTAATATTATAAACACTCAATTATAGTCACTTGCTTCCCAATTAAAACCAGGAAAGTTTATATTTCAAAATGTAATGAAGATACAAACCCATAGATTTATAACATCGATGTTAATTTTATCATTTTTATATTACTTTTTTCTTTTTTATACCAATGAGCATAGCTCAGGACTTCTATTACATGAATATTTATAAGAGACTCTCTTGGGGCCATTGCTGTGGTGCAGCGGGTTAACGCCCTGGCCTGAAGTGCTGGCATCCCATATGGGTGCAGATTCGAGTCCCAGCTGCTCCACTTCTGATCCAGCTCTCAGCTATGGCCTGGAAAGCAGTAGAAGATGGCCCAAGTCACTGGGTGCCTACAAACACGTGGGAGACCCAGAAGAAGCTCGTGACTCCTGGCTTCTGGCTTCAGATGGGCACAACTCTAGCCGTTACGGCCAACTGGTGATTGAACCAGTGAATGGAAGACTTCTCTCTCTCTCTCTCTCTCTGCCCTTCCTCTCTGTGTAATTGTAACTTTCAAATAAATAAATAAATCTTTTTAAAAAAGAGAAACTCTCTCATTTATACATGAGGAGATATGCAGCTAGGCATTTAATTCAGCACTGTTTATAATAAGGAAGACTTAAAAACTACATGAGGGTCTATTGATAGGTGAATGGAACTAGGTAAATACTACACATATACTTATTCATGCACTGTTTAGAATTATAATATTTATACAATAGGCTATTATATAATCTATAAATTAAATGATGCATATCTATGAATACTGATGCGGATAAATTTCAAGACATCCTTTAGAGAGGAAAAAGATTGCACAGTGATACAGATCATATAACATAATATAGCAGAAAAATTAGGGTAAGTAATGTTTGAAAGCACCTGAAATGGTACATATTGTTGACCAACATGTGCATATGGTAAAAAGCACACTTACTTCAGAATAAGAGTGATCTTGAGAAATGAAGAGTAGCAAACATTCTAGAGTGGAGGTGGTAGAGTTTCCAATATATCTGTAATATTTCTTCTTAAAAGTATCACCCTTTCGGCTAGCAAAGAGGTCAAAATTGTTTTCCAAGTAATTCTAAAATGTTAGTCTTTTTTATCATGCTGACATTTGCACAGATGGTACAAAAACCATGGTGAGTAAGAATATTGGCACCTTGGAATGATTCAAGGCAGTGGCACCAAACTGTGCCACTAATCACAGACACACATTACATTCAGCATAAAAAGCTGTAGATTTCATTTCTAACAACAGGTTTTTTAGCTATAACTTCCAACAATGCTGGTCCTCTTTTCTCCTGGAAAGTTTCTCAACTACCTGCCATTGACTAAGTAAGAGAGGAAATAGGAGATGCTTCTCTTACTCAAAAGAAAACACACACACACACACACACACACACACACACACACATACACACGAACCCCAGGTGAGTGATAGATGCTAACTGTACAAAGATACAGTCTGGGGAAATATGAGGAGTTGAGTAATACAGATCTAATTTCACTGACTTGTCCTCGAACATCTTCAAACTTTATTCTGGAAACTTAAGTACACATTCTTGCTGCATATTGCTTTGCTGTGTATTCTTAACCAGTGCCGTTGCCAGAGAGTATCCTATAGAGACCCCTTCTGTCTTTTCAAACATTATATGTATTTTCCATTGCTATATCACCTTGATTCCTTTCACTTTCTCCACCTGCAAAATATAAACACTTCACAGACACACACACACACACACACACATTTTTGCTGTGAAAATCATCATAAACCCCTTCTTTCAATTCCTACCTCCACTTCCAGAGGGTGAATATGGAAAATGATCCTTAAGTTTGTCCTGTATCCTAAATATGAAGGAAGAGAGGAAGGGAGGGAGGGAGGGAGGGAGGAGGAATGGGGGATAGAAGAAATAAAGAAGTGAAAGGAATAAAAGACTTCTTAAGGCTCTTCCTAAAATTCAAAGAAGGGAGAAAATCTTCCTAATTCTGGATGAGGAGGAGTATGAGAAGGTGGCAATCCTTCCACAAATGTTGGGACACTTTGCCCACTCCCCCAGAGGAAAGGAGAGGTTTGGTGGTCCTCACCTGTGGGAAAACAGGAACTAGACAGTCTTAGTGGACATGCATCCTTTGCACCAAGCAGAGTGGACATAGCAGGAAGGTGATTTCCCCCAAGCACTCCTCACTTATTGTTACCTAGATCCTAGGAAACGGGAGTTCTCTGCAAGGAGCTGACACAAGCTAACTTTACTTTTTAGCCAGTCCGTGCACCCACACATCCAATTCCATCCCCTACTCCAAGCTCTGATGCACTATATAGCCACGCTCCCCTGGTTCAGGAATACAGATTTGTCTAATTCTAAATTAGTAAAGTATAGAGAAGTATAAAGAAGATCTTTGAGCTGACATCTAAGGAAGGGCTTGACTCTCTAAGGAAGGCATAAAAGAGATACCTCTTCTAGGTATCTGTTGCATTTGCTGCTGTTCCATTATTCCTGCCCTTCTTCACCATTACTCCTGTATTATCTACCAGTCTTCCATTTGGAACTCCAGCATTTTAATGTAGGAGAAATTGTGGAAGGGTATTTCCTAGTGTCAGTGAAAATAACATTTCTGTGTAGAAAGAGAATCACAAGATAAATGAATCTTATTCATTAAAAACAGCTTTCCTAAAGTTTTGTTTAGAATGAGATAGATTTTACTTTTTATGTAGCTATGCATAAGTGGTAGACCAAGTATGAATTTTCTTTCTTGAACATAAAATATTTAATAGTTGTTTTATCTTGGAAGAAACAAGTTCACAATCTATTTTCTAACATTAATTTTCACTGTTCATGTTAGACTACTAGCCCATAAATTTTGTTAATTTTAGAAATTACTTAAAATTTCTCAAACAAATGTTCTCAAAACAACTTTAGACATACTGCTATTAACATTGCCAAAGGAACTCTGGATTTAGTCACCTTAAATCAGTTGGTTCCCTACTGACTAAGCTTTTACTCAGAACACAAATTGTATTATCCCACATAACCCTCCTCCTTCTCACTCATCCACTAGAAGCTGAATTCATTATTATGTCTCCCACAGATGAGTATTACTCAACATTTTACTATTTACTGACCATGAAAAAATAACCTAAACTTAATTTTTGAAAAAGTTACAGTCTGAATTATATGTGTTGTTTTATAATCACAAAAATATTTTAACTACTTAAACAAATATTATTAATATAAAATATTTTATTAGATTACAAAAGAAAAGTAAGGTTACACTTACATAGAATGTCACTATTATGTAGAACCAGGGTTAAGCCCAGGGATAGAAGTTGTCCATAGCTATAAGGCTGTTTCTTTGGGGACTGAGTCACAGTTGCTGATTCTTTCTCTCATGGATGCACTTATTTTTTTTTGATGCACTTTTTTTAAAAAAGAGATCTTTCAATGGCATTCCTTGTGCAGGTCCATGTCTCTTTTGACCAGCCATTTCACTCTTTCCCTATACTGCAGCTGTCCTGGCTTTCCACTCTACACAGATTCTCTCTGCAGAGATGCCATTTGTTCTCCAGAAAAGCAATCTCTTGAGGAGAACACCTTTTAAAATGACCCCAGGCTTGTTTTCCTGAAGATTAACTTGGCCCAAGGGAAAATTGATGCTTTTGCCTCACTGTTGAAATACAGTTCACCTTCAAGGCTGCCCCTTCCTTGTTTGGGATTGGAAAATAATAGGGTATTTTAAAAATTTCTTGTAAAATGTAATTAAAAGATGTTTATTTTTATGCAAAGCATTTTTAAAATCCATGCATTTTTTAATAATAAACATTTTCTACAAACATTTTGAAGATAGTTTTCATATATAGATTTTAAAATTTCTTTCACTGATGGTGGCTATTGGAAATATGTGGCTAGGTACCCAGACAGTGGTTGTCAGTATGAAAAAGATGAAAAAGAAAGTTCTCTCTTTACATCTACTCCCCAAAAATCATAGAAGAAAACAGCATAGATGCAGTTAATTCACTTTCTAGAACATGGGCAGTTTCTGAATATTATAAATTATAGTAAAAACTGCTTCAGGCTAGGGACGATATTGTGGTATAGCAGGTAATCCACAGAATTGGATGCCCATATTATGTATTGGAGTACCAGTTGAGGAAGTTCCACTTCTAATCCAGCTTCCTGATAATGCCTCCTATCCAGGAATGTAGCAGATGGTGGCTCAAGTACTTGGGCCCCAGCCAACCAGGCACACGGGAGATCCAGATAGAGTCCCAGCTACCTGGCTTCAACCTGTTCAGCCCAAGCCATTGGAGGCATTTATGGAGTAAACTAGCAGACAGAAGATAGATCTCTCTGCCTTTCAACTTTCAACCCTTCTTAGACTCTTCCCTCTCCTATTCCAAATCTTAATTTTTACAAAATTTGTGCATAAATCTATTTCAGTTTGCTTTAAACTCATAAGATTAACTCTAAACTAAGAGTTCAACAAATAGTGTGAAGAAAAAAACACTGTTCTCAACAGTCAAGACAATGGTTGTAAACAATCATCGGATCTCAAGATGTCAATTTCACTACTATACATTACCTTTTAGGTACCCTATTCGTTACCACAGATCAGAGAAAACATATAGTATTTGTCTTTTGGGGACTGGCTTATTTTACTAAGTATAATAGTTTCTAATTGCATCCATTTTGTTGGAAAAGATAGATTTCTTTCTTTTTTTTACCGCTGTGTAGTATTCCATAGTGTATATATACCATAAATTCTTTATCTAGCCTTCAGTTGATGGACATTTGGGTTGACTCCACATCTTAGCTATCATGAATTGAGCTGCAATAAACATGGGGTTACATGTCACTGATTTAATTTTGTTTAGGTAAATTTCCAGGAGTGGAATGGCTGGGTCATGTGGTCAGTCCATATTGGGATTTCTGAGGTTTCTCCATATTGTCTTCAACAGTAGCTACACCATTTTCCATTCCAACCAACAGTGGAATAGGGTTCCTTTTTCCCCATATTCTCACCAGCATATGTTTTGTTGATTTCTGTATGAGAGCCATTCTAACTTGGGTGAGGTGAAATCTCATTGTGGTTTTGAATTGTGTTTCCCTGATGGCTAGTGATTATGAGCATTTTTTAATGTGTCTGCTGGCTGTTTGAATTTCCTGTCTTTAAAAAGTTTGTTCAAGTCATTTGCCCAAACTGGATTGTTTGTTTTGTTGTTGTTGAATTTCTTGAGCTCTTTACTGATTCTGGGTATTAATCCTTTGTTAGTTGCATAGCTTGCAAATATTTTCTTCTGTTCTGTCGGTTGCTTCTTCACTTTCCTGAGTGTTTCTTTTGCAGTACAGAATTTTCTCAGCTTGATGTAATCACATTTGTCAATTTTGGCTTTGTTTGCCAAAATTGTTCTTTTCCAAGAACTCTCTGCCTATGCCAATGTCTCACTGAATTTCCCCAATGTTCTCCTCTAGTAACGTAATGTCTTACCGAATTTCCCCAATGTTCTCCTCTAGTAACGTGATGGTATCTGGTCATAGATTTAGATCCCTGATCATTTTTTAGTAGATTTTTGTGTAAGGTGTAAAGTAGGAGTCTTTTTCATACTTCTGCACAGGGCAAATCAGTTTTCTCAGCACCATTTGTTGAAGAGACAGTCCTTGCTCCAGGGATTGATTTTATCTCCTTTGTCAAAGATAAATCGGTTGCAGAGTTTCTATTCTGTTCCATGGTTAGACATGTCTATTTTTTGTGCCAGTACCAGGCTGTTTTGATTATAACTGCCCAGTAGTATGTCTTGAAATATGGTATTGTGATGTCTCCAGCTTTGTCTTTATTGTATAAGACTACTTTTGCAATTTAGGGTCTCTTGTGTTTCCACATGAATTTTTTTCCTAGATATGAAAAGAATCTCACTGGCATTTTGATCAACATTGAACTGAATCTGTAAATTGCTTTAGGTAATATGGACATTATGATGATTTTAATCCTCTAATTCATATACATGGATGATTTTCCCATTTTTGTGTCTTCTTCTATTCCTTGCTATGTTATTTTTCATTGTAGATATCTTTGACATCTTTGTCTAAATTTATTCTGAGATATTTGATTTTTTTTGTAGAATGGGATTGATCTTCGAAGTTCTTTCAACCATGGCATTGTCTGTATATAAAAAGGCTATTGACTTTTGAGTGTTAATTTTAAATTCTGCCACTTTATAAAACTCTTTTATGAATTCTAACAGTCCCTTAGTGGAGTCTTTTGATCCCTTATATATAGAATCATGTCATCTGCAAATAGGGATAGTTTGACTTCCTCCTTCCCAATTTGTATCCCTTTGATTTCTATTTCTTGCATAGTAGCTCTAGCTAAAACTTCCAGGACTCTATTGACTAGCGATGGTGAAAGTGGGCATCCTTGTCTGATTCTGGATTTCAGTGGAAATGCTTCTAACTTTACCCCATTCAACAAGGTTGCTGGCCATGGGTTTGTCCTAAAATGCCTTGATTGTGTTGAGGAATGTTTCTGTTATTCTCAATTTGCTTAAAGTTTCCATCATGAAAGGATGTGGTATTTTATCACATGCTTTCTCTGTATCTATTGGTTAGGTCCATTTGGTCTAACACTGTTCTGCTGTTTCTTTGTTGATTTTTTGTCTAGTTGATCTGTCCATTGATGAAAGTGGGATGCTGAAGTCCTTCATTACTATTGTATTGGAGTCTATGTCTCCCTTTAAATCCATCAACATTCTTTAAATAGTCAGGTGCCCTGTCATTGTATGCATATACAATTATTATAGTCACATCTTCCTGTCAAATTGAACCTTTAATCATTACTCCATGCTCTTCTTTGTCTCTTTTGACACTTTTAACAGTTTTTGTGTTAGTCATTTTTTTCTGACTTTAGGATGTCTACACTTGCTATTTTTGCTTTCCATTGGTATGGTATAACTTTTTCCACTCTTTCACTTTCAGTTTGCATGTGTCTTTGCTGATGAGGTGTGTTTTTTGTAGGCAGCAAATAGATGGATCTTGCTTTTTAATCCATTCAGCCAGTCTATCTTTTAACTGGAGAATTTAGTCCATTTATATTCAAGGTGACTATTAAGTAACAACTTGGCCTTGCCATTTTATCATAAAATATTCCTGTTGTTTACTTTGGATTTCCTTTATACTTTTACTGGGAGATTTTTCTGCCTTCATATTATTTCATAATGATGGCTATCTTTCTGTGTTTCCATGTGCAGCACATGCTTAAGCATCTTTTGTAAGGCTGGACAAGTGGTGACAAATTCTTTCAATATCTGTTTATTATGGATGGTCTTCATTTTACCTTCATTCATCAATGAGAGCTTTGCAGGATACAGTATTTTGAGTTGACAGTTTATTTCTCTTAAGATTTGTACAATGTCAGGCCAGCGCCGCGCCTCAATAGGCTAATCCTCCACCTGCGGCGTCAGCACACCAGGTTCTAGTCCCAGTCGGGGCACCGGATTCTGTCCCGGTTGCTCCTCTTCCAGTCCAGCTCTCCGCTGTGGCCCGGGAGTGCAGTGGAGGATGGCCCAAGTGCTTGGGCCCTGCACCTGCATGGCAGACCAGGAGGAAGCACCTGGCTCCTGGCTTCGGATCATCACGGTGCGCCTGCCACAGTGTGCTGGCCACAGCAGCCATTGGGAAGTGAACCAACGGAAAAAAGGAAGACCTTTCTCTCTGTCTCTCTCTCACTGTCCACTCTGCCTGTCAAAAAAAAAAGATTAAAAAATAAAAAAAAAGATTTGTACAATGTGTTGACATTCTCTCCTAACCTGTAGTTTCTGATGAGAATTCAGCTGTAAAGGAGATTCTCTGAAAGTGATTCTGTTTCTTTCATGCACATTTTAGAGATTTTTTTCTTTATGCTTTACTGTTGAAAGTTTGACAATGTGTCACAGTGATGATCTTTTCTGACCAGGTCTATAAGAAGTTCTATGTGCCTCATGTACTTGGATGTCCCTTTCTTTCTCCAAATTGGGGAAACTTTTCTGTAATTATTTCACTAAATAGGCCTTCGAATTCATTCTCTTTTCACACCTTCAGGAACTCCTCAGATCCATATGTTGATCATTTGATAGTATTTCATAAATCTCCAACATTGTCTTAAATTTTTATAATTTCTCCCTTTCTTCTTCCTCCTCCTCTTCCTCCTACTTTTCCTTCTCCTTCTTTCAGTCTGACTGAAAACTTTCCAAAGGCTTGTCTTCTAGCTTAGTTATTCTTCTTCTGCCTCACTAAGTCTGTTATTAAAGCTTTCTTTTGTATTTTTTATTTGACATACTGAATTCTTCATTTCTAATGTTTCATTTTGATTTCTCTTTAAAATCTCACATGGGTAAAACTTTTCATTCATGTCATATATGGATTTACTTCATTTATTTGCTTCCATTACTTCTGAACAACCCTATGATTAATCTTTTGAGTTCTGTTTCAGGCATTTCATTAATCTCTTCATCTCCACATTCTAATATTGAAGTGTTGTTGCGTTCCTTTGGGGAGTCATATTGTCTTCCTTATTCTTGTTTCTTGAATTTCTGCATTTATTTTTAGGCATTTGTGATAATACTTGTTGGTTTTTTCCTCTGGTAGTTTTTATCTTTGAACTAAGCAGTGAAATGTCTGCTCTTTCAGTGGATACCCAGAGGTGTGTGCTGGGTGTGGCCAAGGTTTCTGGTCTGTGCTCCAATGTGGGGCAACTATCCAGGGTGACTCCCAATTTGGGTCTGGTAGATTTCCTCTTGCTAACAGAAAGGGAAGTGGGTAAGATGATAACTTCTGTTGGAATAATCACACCCTCACTTCCTCTCTTCCAAGGTGACTAAATGCCTGGGTGTTAGCCCTCAGTGGGTGCAATATTCATCTACACTTCCACATGAATTGCAAAAATGATCTGTGCAGTCTTCAGTGTGAGCACCAATCCCACAGCACTGACCCACCTCCACACAATCGGGGAGCTCTGAGCATGTGGAGCCATACACAGTGATTGCCCAGAGACCCAGCTACACTCTGCACCCTCTCATGCAATTACAGAGTTCCCACTGTTTCTGCATGCAAGGCTCCCACAGTCACAGGATGTAGAGGATCCACCCGACCCTGCTAGCCTGTCCCATCCTCAGAGAGGCTGAGACATTCCCAAAGCCAGCTGCTTGTGTTGCTCCGCCTAGGCGGTTTCAGCCCCGGAGCCTGTGATATGTTAAGAGGCTTGGGGACTCCTCACAGTCCTATGTGGGTGCCTAGCCCTCCGTCATCTCCCAACCAGGCTCAAAGTCAATAGGGAATAAGGTTTTTTGCCTTTGGTAAAATCCCTGGATCGCACATGTGCACAAGAGCCACTGGTTGCAGCTCTACTCATTTCACAATTGCGGCTTCTCCCAGCTGGTTGCCAGGTGCACAGAAGAGTCTGTGCAGCTGGTACTGATGTTGAAATGGCTCCTTCTCCCCACCTGTTGCTGGGTGCGTGCACAAGACCTGTGCCAACTGCTAGCTACTTATGTCCAAAATGGCAGCCACACTCTCTCAGCTGGTTGCCAGGTGCAGTTTTTGGGGGGATGTGGATAAGAAACATGCCACTCTTCTTTTTGCTGAGTGAATAGCCATCCTGTTCCCTTCAGGGCTCCAGGCTGGACTCAAAGACAGTATAGTCTGCTAGGCTCTCCCTCTGGCAATATCACCAGTGGCACAGACTGCTGCAGTCTGATCTCACCTTGCTCTCTGAAGCTGGTGCTTTCTCCAGATCTCGGCTGCTGGGTCATGTGTTGTGCCTGTGCTCACCGCTGTGCCTCTTGACCTTCCATACAGATCCATGACATCCTTCCTCCTCCTGCGGAATTTCCACCACAGTCTTCCTTCCAACTCTCCCCTGAGAGTTCAATTTCTCCACTTTTCTTCTTCCTTTTTCCTCCTCTTCTTCTTCTTCCTCCTCCTCCTCCCCTTCTTCTTCCTCCTCCTCTTCCTCCTGTTCCTCTTCCTCCTCTCTCTTCCTCCTCTTCCTCTTCTTCTTCTTCCTCTTCCTCCTCCTCCTCTTCTTCCTCCTATTCCTCCTCTTCCTTCTTCCTTGTTCTTCTTCTTCTTTTTTTTTTTTTTTTCTCTTTTCCTCCAGCCTAGAACAGTATGCCTTTTTCCTATTCTGCCATCTTGGAATTACCTACTTCACAGATATTTAAATTCCCTTTTATCTACTAAAACTACATGCTTACATACATACTAAATTATCTGCTTAAATTACAAGGATAATTCCCTGGGAAGAAAATAGCATCATCCTGGTTTGTTCCATTTTTTACATGGAAGTTGCCCCAGGCTATTTTCAGGGACTATTGTAGTGTTTTCATGACTGCTTGGCTTTGCAGGGTAATGCTTTATATCCAATGATAATTTGATGCTATTTGGTTTGAAAGAGTGTGTGTCTAACATTTGTTTTATTCATTTTAATGAATTAGTTCTCTTTGCACTATACTTTGATTTTTTAAATAGTTCCAACCTGCGCATACAGCAAACTAGATAGAATTTGTAAATATTTGGCAAAGTTCAATTTTACCCCACATTCTCAAATTTTACTGGATTTTCTTACATATAAAAATAACAATACTACTGAAAATAAAACAACTGTTTTTCTTCCTTTTCAGTTATTTTCCTTTTATGTATTTTCTGCTTTATTACATGGACTGGAACCTTGAGTTCAATGTTGAATAGAAGTGTTGGGAACAAACAACCCTACTATGCTCCTGATCGTAAGAAGAAAATATTCAGTATTCCATCATTAACAACAGTATTAGATATAGGTTGAGGAAGTTCCTTCCATTTGCAGTTTTCTAAGAATTTTTTTTTTTTACCCAAAATGGGTGTTGAATTTTGTCGAATATTTTTTCTGTATCTATTGAAATGATCATTTGGTCTATTGCTGGGGTTTGCTTTACTGTCCAACCTGACACTGCATTTAATTAAAAGGTTTACACCATATATACATTATATATTTTATATATTTTTATATAAAATATGTATTTTTATATATACACCATATATACATATATATATTTACACCATATATATATATATATATATATACACACACTTTGATTTAAATCCTGTTACGTGTTTTCTACTTATTCAGTTTATTCTTTGTTCCTTTCTCCTACCTTTTTCTAGATTCAGTAATGTTTTGTAGCACCACTTATTTCTGTTAATATCTGCCCTATCAATGAAGCCTGGGGAAACTTCCATGTAAAAATATGGAACAAACCAGGATGATGCTATTTTCTTCCCATGGAATTACCCTTGTAATTTAAGCAGATAATTTAGTATGTATGTAAGCATGTAGTTTTAGTAGATACTTAGTTACACGTATCTCTGTGTTGTATTTTTGTAGTTGTTAATCTACTATTTAAAATGTGCTATATACATTATATGATTTACTTTTGGCTGTTTCTAAAAATGTTTATATTTTACTTTGCCACTGGCTCTTAACAATTTCATTGTGATGCAGTTCTGTTTTATTCCCTGTAGATTTTCTGATCTGTCTTCTGTGCAGTTCTATCTTCTTAAGTGTTATAGTACAATAATCTATCCCTCCCTGAATGCATATCTTTATTTCCTCAATGCAGCAAGTTCATTAAAAATGCTCTGGGCTCCCACATTTTGAAGTCTGGAAATAGGTATCAGTCACTAAGTGGAGGATAATTATAAGGATAACCTAACTTATTTCCTTTTTTTCAATATTAACAGTCATTTGCTTTCTTTTCTATACCTTACAAACCATCATTTCAATATTTTGCCAATTTTTCTTATTGTTTCTGGGAGAGCACTCCCAAATGTATTAGTTATTTAAGGCTGGAAATACAGAAATGTACAAAATTTTTTAAAAATAGCCTTTCTTCCTTTTTCTTTCATTTTTCTTATGTGAATGGGTACTTTAACCTCTAACAAAGGCCAAGTGAACAGGAAGGATTTTTTCTTTCATTTGAAATTTTGTTGCTATATATAAACAATTATATGCATTTAGTATTTTTATCTTTATAATATTAGAATTATCCATGCTTTTATTTTGAAATTTTGTTTTTTTTTTATTAACATTAAATATGGATAAAATTTACATGACTCTACTGTCCAATTCTGGACTGCTGAATTATATTTCATTGTATGGATCTCCCTCAATATGCATACTTAACTTTTTAACAAAGAGCATTTGATTGTTTTCATTTTTCCTCCATTACATACTGGGGTACAATATAGATTTGTGGCTTCCTATATGCTGTTAATTACATACATGGTAATTTCTATATGTAAAATTCTTAAGATTTCCATATCAAAGAATATGTGAATTTATCACTAGCCATTTGCCTCTTCCAAATACACTGTAGTTATGGTTCATCTCAGGATTCAAGAATTTTAAAGAACCTGCCTACTCTTCTTCATGTTCTCAGCTAAATCAACACAAAATTAACTTAAATGTTGTGATCTAGCTATTAATTCTCTATCATCACATAACATGCTTAAATTTACATGTCAATTCAACACGTCCTTTTTTTTTTGCAGAAATTATAAGTCTTTATTGTAAAATTCTCCAGAAAATAAACCAATTTTGTAGAAATACACTTTGAAACTTTTAATGCTATATGTAAACTAAACTTACTATTATTATAATGTATTTTATTTTCCATGTTCCAATCTAGCAAATATGCTGCAAGGTAGATCTAACAAATGAAGAATAACCTAAATTGCTTTTGTAGAGAAAACCAATGGACAGAAATATACCCAACTCAAAAACAAAATAAATCCAATCAAGAAGTAGATTCTGTAATTATTAATCCTCCAACTTAAAATAAATGATCTCCCAAGGGAAAATAATTCTACCATCATAGCATTTGGATGAATAACAGCAGAGCCACTTTCATAAAGGGAAGTTACATTATATGTTAAGAAAAATGGAAAATGAGGAAAAGTCATTTCTGCATTGGAGAGAACACGTACTAAATCCTTCCTTCACTTGGCCTTTGTTAGAAGTTAAAGTACCCATTCACATAAGAAAAGTGATTTGAACATGAACGTCATAAAACCAAGCTCCTCAACTATTTTTTTTTTCAATTTAACATCCCGCAAACCAACTGAACAGCTTCAAAATCCAAGGATACACTGGTCCCAAAGCTTTTACTCCTCTGTCTTTTCTTTGCCTTGTTCCTTTCTCTCTTTTCTATGCTTATGTTCCTTTTTCTTAGAGGCTACATTTCAGCTTTTTTTCTCCTTTCGGTTTTTACATTTTTCTCTCCAGTATCTAGTCCACCTCTGCCTTATTTTGGAGGATGCACTTATGTTTGTCTACATTCATTTCTTGACTCCTTTTCCTCTTATGCTTGGCAGCCCCTGCTCTGGTATTTCTCCACCTTCCTTGCGGCACCTTGTCCTTATCTGATGGGTCTGTTTATGACTGGCTTGATGGGGTCTGGTACTGTTTTCTGAGAAACACTTGTAACCTCCAGATTCTACTGTATGAGCCATAATTGTATTCTTGCCGACTAAGGTTCAGAGGTACTGGCTTTTGTGAGAAATAGTCCCTGGTGTTCTGAGAGTAGCTCAGAGTCTAGTCTCAGCCTGCTGTTGTGAGCTGGTACCTATAGAGGTAACCGGTTTTCTATGCCTTGTGAAATGTTGCATGACCCTGGGTAGGTCTAGATGTTTCAGGTGGGAGTCTTTGATCAAACATCCTGTTTCTGAGTCTGGAATCCATCTCTTCTTTGTACCTATAGGTTTCCAAGTAGTCCTCCCTCATCTTTCTGAAACAAGTCTTCAGTTCTAGTCTCTGGCTTTCTTTACTTTAATATAATCTTCAAGTTCACCTTGAAAACAGTCTTGTCCTTTTTTGAATGCTTCTTTTGCCTGACAAAAAGAGATTTTTCTTAGCAGGCTGAGAACTTGGTGGAAAAATCTGATCATAATCATCCATTGATTGCTTCTGTTTTTCAACATGAATTTTCTGGAAACAGTGAAACCATATAACACCAGAGAGCTAACAACCATGATACTGAGATTATAACGTCTACTTTTGTCCAATATTTTACTCCTATTCACCTCTTAAAGTGAGATACGTTATTATTCAAAGTGTGACACTACTGTACAGATGTCTTTTACAGAAGGTATCTGTAAGAAGCTCTCTCTTCATCCATTCAGTGTGGACTTTCCCTTCCTATGGGACAACACAGCAAGAAGCCCTCCACGAGATGCAAGCAACTTGATATTGGACTTCACAGCCTATGGTGAGAAATACATTTCAATTACTCAGTCTGCTGCATCTTCTCTGAGGTGGGGGCAGGTGTCTACCACTACCGTCCCCCTCCCCGCCAATGCCCTCAGAGGGTTAAGCTGAGGTGGAGGTGGCGGAGGGGCTGGAACAACTGCTGCCACCTCTGCTGCTAAACCCAACATGCCTTTTAAAAGGCAATCCACTTGTGCTACCCAATTAATAATTCAAAATAACTGTGAGCAGAAAATAAATCAAGTATGTTTAAAGGGAGAAACTAACTCACATCCTTGAAGAGTTTGTTTTTATAATGGTATGGCATGTAACTGCTTCATATTTTGCTATGTGTTTCTGTAGAAAATGTTATTTTACTAGAACAGCACATCTTAATATATTCCTTTCTTTTTGATAGTGTTTTGTGTTATAAATTCATTTTTAAGTTAATTTTGGGCACCATATATAAACATGATCTCTCACCATACGTGCCTAGCTAATTCCTTCATTAGGCCACTGGAGTTCAAATATAGATGACTTTGCCAAATAAATGCCAACCTAAATTGATTCTTACTAGGGCCCTGGTAGTAGGCACACACACACACACACACACACACACACACAGAGAGAGAGAGAGAGAGAGAGAGAGAGAAGGCTTGCCAATTTCTCCCAGCTTTTCAAGGTCTAGGAAAATGTTCAATGAAGATAAAACATGACACAGGTATTTTATGAAAGCTACTGTGAATTGGGTCCTTGTCAGCTAGAGTTATCTCTCCTTTGTGCTCAAGGCGACAAATAGGGAGCATACACAGAATGCCACCACCACACAAAGAATCCATTATGAAGCACTTACTACAAAAATATATGAGCTTATCTTATATCTACTTCAATAGTCAAACTTCATTTCTGCATCTCAAATATTTTCCAAAGCACTCCCAAAATATATAGCAAGACTTCACATTGAAACATTCACTCATTTAGAATATATTTGTTAAACACCTATGATAGCCCAGGGAACATTCTAAGTACAATTGGAATGCAGCAATAAAACATACAAAAATCATTGAACTTCCATTTTAATGGAAGAAAACTGATACCAAAAAAATGAATAAGGAAATCATTTGGCATTTGTGGCAGACAGTGTTCTAAGGTGCCTCCACAGTGACGTTGACCCTTGAGAGATCCCATGCCCTTGAGTTAAGATAAATCTTACAAATGTTATTTAATATCACTACTGACATTATGTTAACCATAGGGAAAAAAAGGATCTTGTATATGTAATCAGTTGAATTTAAAACAGATTATCTGGGTAGACCTGTCCTGGTCACATGAACAGAAATTTGCATTCTAAAATTAAAAACAAGGAGGTAGGTGGTTGTCCTAGAAGATAAGCTACTGGTTAGGATGCTCATATCCCACATCGGAGTAGCTTGGATCAACATCTCACTGCAGCTCCAGTTCTGTTCCTAATTCCAGCTTCCTGCTAATGCAGACCCTGGAACACAGAGCCGATGGCTCAAGTAATTACATTCCTGCCACCTTAATTATTTCAACAACCTGAATGGGCCCCAAAACATATTTTGCCTCAAGACCCAGATGAAAATTTAACCCTGCCCATTTTCTAATTTCAGTCCTGTGAGACATGAAGCAAAACAATCAACCACATTATAAAGCAGGCAATATTAGAGTAAAATGTAGACTAAGGTAAGGAAGGCCACTTTTTTAGTATCTGGAAGGGAATTTTCTAGTAGTGAGAATGTGTGCAAAGGTTGTAAGGCTGGAGTTTGCCTGAGGAGTTACCCACCAATGAACAGTCTATAGGTTTCTCCAACGAAAGGCATAGACACTACTTGCTAAAGAGTTCATAGTTTAGATTAGCTGAGAGAGCAATCTCTTACTTCCTAACTTCCTTGATTTCTTTCTTTCACCTTTTGTTCCTTCCTTCTTTCTTTTCTGTCATTACAGTCTCGATTAGTAGTCACTATTTTCCTACTTTGTGCCTGGAATTATTCTAGGCAGTAGAAATACAGCACTGGCTGAGAGAGACACAGCTGATTCTCTCCAGGAATTTATTATCTTGTGAGAGTAGAGAGGCCCCCAGAGCAGTATAATTGGTATGACAAAGAAAATAAATTGTGGTCTGGAAGAATAGTAGGGTAACTTAGATTTGGTGATTCAAGGAAGGTTATTGTGAGTAAGTTATGTCTAGCTAAGACCTGAATGGAGTGTTATCCAGGACAAGGGAACTGGAGAGAGGCAGAGAGAAAACTAGCAAACTCAAAGTCCTGATAAGGGAATCCAGTGTACTCACAAGGAACTACGAGTTCAGAGTTCCTGGAAGATGCAGTACCAGACATATGGGATCTTGGGGGAGACAGGGGAAATGTTAAAAATAAGCCTGGAGTAGCAAATTGGGAACAGGTCTTATAAGCCACTTACTGCATTTGAATTTTGCTCCAAGAGCAACAAAAAGCCACTGAAGGATTTAAATGGGGGGATTTGCCTTTTACAAAAATTATGGAGCTGTTATGTGGAGCATAGATACTTTCAAGTCAAGATTTGAGAGAGTCCAGTCAGAAGGGAGGTCCAGCTAATCAAAGAGATGTGTAATATTTTGGTAGGGGTAGTACAGATAGATAGAAATGAATGTATTCATTAGGGTTAGGGGAAGATTTGAAAAGAATATAACCTGGAGAGATGGGAAAAGATCCCAGAATGGCTCTCAGGTTCCTAACCTGACTCTGTGACTGTCAACAACTGAACTGTTTCCAATATATCTTAATAAACTATGTATTAAGTATACAATCAAGGTAAGTGGTACTGTGTAAAAACTGGGAGCTAGAAGAAAAGAGAGATTTATATGGGGATATATTAGGGGAGGCTTTTGAAAAAGATGGAGTTTGAACAGATGGCATCTAATTGGTAAAGGGGAGAATGGAAGATTCTTCTTCTGTATAGAACAAACTGAGCAATGGCAGAGTGGTAAGAAAGAACAAACTGGTCAGAAGTCAGTATTGACAGGAGTGAGGGTAATATTGCATAGGGACTTCCAAGACCAGGTTTGGAATACTGGACATGAGCTAACATGGAACCACTGCCAGTCAGTGAGAAAGGCACACCGAAATAAGACCTATGTATTGGAGAATAGTGTAGCTGCAGTCAACAGGAACTTTGGGCACAGAAATGGATATCTGGATGCAGAGAGAGCAATTATAGTTTTCAAATCTCCAAGGACAAGGTGATTGCATCAGATGTGGTCCCGTTCGTTATCAATTACCTACTAAGGGAGAACAGATAATTATAGGCAAATTTTTAACCAGAACTATACATTTAGAAGGACTGGATATTGAACAATTAAACCTAGCAGCATATTTGAGCATCAGAGGATGGCCCAAGTCCTTGGGCCCCTGTACCCTCATGGGAGACCCGGAAGAAGCTCCTGGCTCCTGGCTTCGGATTGGTGCAGCTCTGGCCGTTGTGGCCAACTGGAGAGTGAACCAGTGGATGGAAGTGTTTCTCTCTCTCTCTCTCTCTCTCTCTCTCTCTCTCTCCTCTCTGTGTAACTCTTTCAAATACATAAATTATCTTTAAAAATAAATTAAAAATGTATTTACTTGTTTATTTTTATTATTTATTTACTTTGAAAAGGAAAGAAAACTATCCCATCTGAAGTAGCACCTTGATAGTAGGGACTCCATTTTGAAGCACTTGAGACTGCATTCTGGGAAAGTAACCCCCACCGTGAGACTCTGGTTTGCAACCATGATCTCAAATAGTCGGACAGTAGCAGTGCACTACATCACCCTTGGCAGAGCACAAAAACCCCCTAGCACGATTGCTCAAGCTTGAAAGTAGAAAGGTTGCACCTGGGTTAATGATAAAGATGTGATTTGTCTATGTCTTACACATAATTTGAATTAATGTCAAGATCATAAATGATAATTGTACAATTGTAACTGGTATTGTCAAGATTATAATGGATATTAATTTCACCTAGGTCTTAGGTTATGTTGACCCCAGTAACTATGTACTCTCTTTGGATTTTTTTTGTACTCTCTTGATCTTAGCAACCATGTATAGCAACCGTGCATTCCCCTCCCACTCCCAATTTTGCGGTTTTTGCCTTTATAAACCCTATGCTGTAGTTCCTCGGGGCTGCTCTGTTCTGGTTTGATCAGAGAGCCCCAGCATGCTGGAAAAATAAAAAAAAAAAAACAAAAAACTTTGCAATTTGCATGAGAGAGGTCTTTTGGAGTCGTCCCTCGGGCGGTGGGCATTCTCGACCTTAACACATCCACAGATCTACTCCTGAAATGTCCACAACAGCTGGGGCTGGACCAGGCTAAAGCTATGAAGTGGGAGCTTCATCCTGGTCTCCATGTAGGTAGCATATACTGAAGTTCCTTAGCTTCCAGGGTGACCATCAGCAGGAAGCTGGAATAGAAGCAGAGCTGGGACTGAAATCCAGGCATTCTGATGTGGAATGAGAGCATTCCATGCAGGATTTTAACCAAATATTGTACATTTAAGGGAATATCAAGTCTGTAGCAGAATTCACAATTTTTATTGTTCTAACACTTTGAGGATATGTGCAGAATTAAGACATATATATTCGTGTCCAATGCAAATATGACGAAAGCTCTGGGAGTAAGAAAGAACTGCTGAAACACCTGTCAGAGAAGTCCCTGATTAGAACAGCATAGTCATGTAAGATATACCGGGTGTGCTATTTGCATATAGGAATAGATCATTTTCAGGATTATATTCTGTAAGAGGTACTGTTCAGTACATACAAGTGTTGGTATAAAACGTCAGATAATCACTTTTTACTATAAAGTCCATATAATTTTATGAACATGAAGGAATTTAAGAAATATGAGCTGAACCCTTCCTGAGAAATCTACAAAGGAGTGAGCTTCAGATAACCACAGTGCTGAAGAAGTAACACAGAACTGGTGATTTGAATTTGAAATCATAGAAATATTTTACATAATTATAATACTAAATTTAATTTTAATAAAGAAACAAAATAAATGAACATAAAATGAAACAATTAAAGCTAAATGAAAATACAATTTATAGCATAATCACACAGAAAAGCACAATTCCTAGAACTTCAAAGCATAATAATTTGACTTGGATATAAACTAACAAAAAGAAATAC
Organism: Oryctolagus cuniculus; assembly: GCF_964237555.1. Classification (NCBI taxonomy): domain Eukaryota; kingdom Metazoa; phylum Chordata; class Mammalia; order Lagomorpha; family Leporidae; genus Oryctolagus; species Oryctolagus cuniculus. The sequence continues at coordinate 43,149,741 of NC_091441.1, read as the reverse complement.
AATAATAATAACGATTTCAAGTAAACATATTGTCAGTGGTAATGCTGCTATTTGTATTCTGAAATTGTTTTATATGCATTTTTGGATCACAAAACAAATAAAACCACATACTACTCTAATTTTTATTCCTAGTTAACTTGAGATCTGAATTCTGTTCAAGAGAAAAGTAAATCAAATGTAGACTTGAATTTTAAATGGAGGCATATATAAGCAATAACTCATCATATATTTTACCTTATCATTTTTCCTTGAATTATACCAATAGGAAAGCCTGGAAACAATGAGCAAACTAATGGTAAAACACCTTCAATGCTCACACACTGACCTGGAAAAACCACTTCCAGTTAGAAAAGAATACGGGGATCCCTAAAGAAGGGGCTGCTTCCACATCTGGGGTCAGAAGTGTACAAGATGACCCTGAAACTTCAGATAGCAAGAAAGCTTTCAAAGACTATTAGGGTTATGCCAGTAAGATTTAATGCTGTCCTAAAGAAGGTCCCACCAGCTGAAGATGAGATTAGCACAGAACTCAACAAGAACTGAAACCGGCAATATGTTTCAATATATGAATTCATAATAAAACAAATGAATTGGCCATAATCAATCCACGCAATATTTCAATAATAGTAAAGGGAGGAGCAGAGTTTTGGCACATGGGTTAAGCGGCTGCCTGTGACACCGGCAATCCATAGCACTCTGGGTCTTAGATGCTTCCAAAACACACCTGGTGTTTCAGAGACATCTGACAGTATAGTCAAGATTTCTTCAAAATGATATGGGGAGGGAGTCATGGGTAAAGGTACCCATGAAATGAGATTGGCCATGTGTTGATAACTAATGAAAGTGAATTATGGGTACATATGGGTTTATTACATTAATTCTGTCTACTTTTGTATATATTTTAAAAGTTCCAAAGTTTTATATACCTATATATCTGGGACAGAAATTTAGCTGTGCAAAATACTTAATGAAATTATCGAAATAGCTTGAACCTGTGATTGTACTCTCACTAGAAAGAACCACAGCTATAGTGTGAAACTGCTTAGCACAGTGCTGACTAGCTTGATTCTGCTCAATATGGAATAAATAAGTAGATTATGTAAAATCTGATTTTCTAAAGAAGGGGATTTGGATTAAAACCACGAAAGACCTTGTCCTAGCTACTCTTAGATTAGAATGTCATTAGTATTCTAATTAGAAGTTGTGCCTGGCACTGTCCTGGCAGGAAACTAATGATACTCAAAATAATTTCACTAAGGGGAGAAAATAGTGCAACCTGAATCCAGTGAGAGCTGGAGTCCCACACATTGTCTGCTTTACAGGAACTGTAGTTTGACAACTCGTGTCAAAATTATAATGAAAAAAGAAATACTGAGTCTGCTGCCTTGTGATCTGCAGTCCCTTTCTTTAATCAAACTCAATGAAAGCCAAAGAGTGAAGAAATAAGTGTGATGCATTCCTTGGATGTGTCCTCCCAGGGCACAGAAAGACAAACAGAGAAGCTGGGGAGGGACAAGGCAGTAATAACCAGCAGAGAATGTTCTGTTCATTAACACCAAGGCCACATGGTAAGTCCACAAGTAACTTTTTTATATTAGTTTTATGTATGTGCACATATAACTATATATAGAGAAACATATACCAAACCCTTAGTGTGTGTATGTGTGTGTGTATGTGTATGTGAGAGTGTGGGGGTTGCATATAAGAGTGTTTATGTGCAGGTGTGAGTGTGCAGGAGTGTGAATGTGTGAGTTGTATGTGTGTGTGAGAAAGAGAGAGAAATGGAAAGAAAAATCTAGAGTATGGATTTAGTTCACCTTTACATCTAATCCTTCAGTCTTAAGATATAAAAATTATTCATAGAGAATGGAAAATGTCTGATAAATTATAAAAAATGCTCAGCATTGCCAGAAATCTGGGAAATTTCCATTTAAAATAATGATACTATTTTTGCCCATCAAATTGGTAAGTATTTACATATTTTATAATACCAACTATTGATGAAGAGGAGGGGCAGTGGGAACTCACACACAGTCCTGGGAAGAGTGCAAAGCTGTTTACTTACTTGTTCAATCTGGTCATGTGTATTGCAGAGACAATACAACAACAAGTTTAAGAGCGCAGACACACTCTGGGTTCAAGTTCTGCTCTCTCATCTCTAGAATCTTCAGCAGGTTACTTAATTTCTAATGCCTTGGTTTCTGTCCCCTTTTGAAAAATGTTTAAGCTCGCTGTGTCTCAAAGTCCCTATGCAATGGGAAAATAACAGGTTACTCTATATTAATAAGAGGGCTGGGAATGTTAAATGTTGTGTAAACATAAAAAATGTCTGTACGGGAGAAGGCATGGTGGTGCAGCGGATTAAACTGCCACTTGCAGCGCCTACATCCCGTATTGCAGCACCAGTCCAAAACCTGATTGCACCAATTCTAATCCAGCTCCCTCCTAAAGTGCCTGGGTGAAGGCAATAGGAGATGGTCCAAGTTCCTGAATTGTGCCACCCATGCAGGAGACCAGGGTGTGGTTCCTGGCTCCTAACTTTGGCCTGGCCTTGTCTGGGCTGCTTTGGCCGTTTGAGGGATAAATCAGCAGATGGGAGGATCTGTCTCTCCCCCTTTCTCTGATGCTCTGCCTTTTAGATAGATAGATAGATCGATTGATCTACCTTTTTCAAAAAAGTTCATATGCAGTGAGTTGGCACATGGGAAGTATTTGAAGAAGCTGACACAGGATATATATTATACTATTATTTGTAATGTTGATTATAGAAAAGAAATGAAAACACATATTTGTGTTCATTGCTACCTATGAAAATATTATATAGTTAGTTTATAGTTATCTAACATTTTCATATAAATAATAAGAGTATTGGAAAAAGAACAATGATTTTCTCTGAATAGTTACAATGAAGATTTAAAATGTGAGATAAGTAATTATTAATTGGGGATGGATACAGAATAATTTTGACTAATTCAAAGTTTAAAGTGAGTGATTATGCAAACTTTCTGATAAAAGTTGAAATTAAAAGGGAAACTGGGAAGCAGTTGAAGTTTGGAGACTGAAATACCAAATTGTAATTAGATTCTAAATCTGTTTAACAAGTTTCCAAATACTATGATTACTAAAATATTTATGCAAATGTTATAAAATAGTTATTAACTGTTCTTATTATTTTAGAAAAAATATTTAATATTACAGAAAAGCTGAAAGTGATTTAATTTTATGTTTATAATCTTTTTCTCCTTGTGAGATCTCCAAACCTAGGAAAGAATGTTTTTTGTAAAAAAGTATGTTAGTTCTTAAAGTTCATTTGAAGGCAGCTCCCTAAATTGGGGCCCTGTGGTTCACTAGGAAATTGCCTTGTACACAAACAAGGAAGCCAGTCCATAAACCCAAAGGGAGAAGTGTGCAGCACTGTTCGCCAGCTCAGTTCACCTGTTGATGCTGACATCCTCCAGATACCTACTACTGCCACTGGAAAATTACATATATGATTTATTATTCACTGACCCTGTTAGTAATACTATTTGATTAGTTATTTAAACATTTTAATACTACTGCACATTGTATAATTACTTAGTAAAAATTCAGAACCCATGTCATTTCATTCTATGCCTTTTTCATTCATTGGTCCTCTTTATTTGGCAATAATAATATCATAAATATTACATAGCTCTCTTTTGGTTTACCCCCACATCCCAGATAATCTTCTCCTATAAAAATAATACTAGTTTAAAGCAAATAGTTTCAAATCGATTTTACTTTAAAAGTATGGTAGCTGTATTTAATAACTTTTAAAGTAATCAGTGAGTATTAACTAATCACCATATTCTAAAAACAGTTGATTTCATTAGGGTAACATACATTAGAAGTAGACATTTCACCAAGTATTGAAAGTAGACTTTCACCAAGTATAACATTTGTTTAAACCATCAAAAGACACTGAACAAATTTCAAGTAGCTGATGCAAGCAAATTTCAAAATAATTGATTCCATTCTGCTTTAAAATTTAAAAGCCAAAAAAAATGGATTTTTGCAGTACTTTATTTGGGAGATGCTGAAAAGTATCATTTCAGATAAATTGATCCCCTTCACACATTATACACTGTTGCTAAAGACGAAAATTGTAAGGATGAAAAGCTTTTGCCAGGATCCCAGTTATGACTTTCAAGTGTTTCTGGAAAAATTTGGTTAATCAACATTAGTGTATCCCATACCAGTCATTCCCTAGTCCCAGGTACCATTTACTGCCACTGAATGTTGGCAACACTTGGTATTAAAAATATATTGCAAATTATTGAGAATAGCTATTTTATTTTTCAAATAAACTGTTTTGTTTTTCAAATGTGAAATAGATGTATTATTTCACCATAAAATTACAGATAATAAAAACACAAAAAAGGAAGTATTTCTTATAGGCAATTTATTTTGTATAGTTCATTGTGTATAGGCAACACAATGAACATTTTGGTATAGTTTCTTCTAGAGAGTTTCTTATAATTATATGAATATAGAGATATTTACTTTTTCCTAAATCACACCAAAGCACTTTTGTATAACCCTACTTACTCAATATATTACAATTTTCTTTGCATATAAGTAGATGTTGATATGCCCACATCATTTTAATGGCATCATATGGTTACATTACATAAGGAGACACCAAAAAATTCCTGGAGGGGTGAGTGACCCAGCAGTTAACATGTAATATCCCTTATCACCATGTCTGGGTTCCAGACTTTAATGCAGACCCTAGAAGGCAATGTGATGGCTCAGTTTGGTTCTTGTCATATGCATGTGAGGCCTGGATTGAGTTCCTGATTCCTAGCTTCACATCCAATTAGGGGCTCTCATTGAGGGGAGGAAGGAGAGTCATAGAAAATGGAATTAAAAGATAAGTTCATCTTGATGCAAAAAATTTTTGGCAATTTTTTGCAGTTTTTTCATAACATGCATTTACCATGAACTATTTGAAGACCCCTCATAATGTATGCATTTCAAAACTTTTTGCACCAAAATGAATTTTCTTTTAATTCATTTTTTCATGAACTTTGAGAGTACCTTCATATAATGTATAATGTGTGATATCTAATATATATCATGCAACTATGTAATTATAAATATAAATTTTAATATATAAATAAAATTTACACTTTACAAACAAATCTTTAATTAAAAGTGTTTCTGCACCTCAGTGTTAGCTACTAGGTGACTGGTCAAGCTTTACTTAAGTGCCCATAGTTCCTCATATCTGCAAACAGGTCTTCAGAGAATTATGCAGCCTGTTCTAAGAGCTACCTTCTCCTCTAACTGCTGAAATTTGGTAACTGAATTTACTTGGATACTGTGTTTCCCACTTGTCCTCCTCAATTAGAAAAGTGTTTCCCTTTGTTCATTCATTCAGCAAATAGGTAATAATTCCCTAAAATACAATAGCAGGCACCATATCATATTTCCTCTAGAAAATTAATTATACTTTAACTTGCAATCAAGTGAATAGTAAACAGGAGAATCTTCAGTTTCTTGCTACTGTTAGTATTACATTCTACTGATTTAATCCAGTTCCTCAGGGTAAATATACCCTCACAATCAAAGAAAACACGTTTGTTGGTGTTTATGAGAGGGTTTAAAAGGAACAATAATAATGACCAACAGGCTAACCAAGGGTGGGGAAAAAATACCAACTAGAAAACAGAAACCAATGAAGAGAAGATAGAGCAATATACATTTCATGTAGCCGGTCAATTCTTCACTCAGCAACACTGACTCATAGGCAAGTATGCCTGGCACTGTGCTCACTGCAGGGCAAGCATCCCTAATAAGGTGATATGTACTGACAAGTAAGCTCAGAATACTGGGAAAACTCATGGCCTACGCTACTTCCCATAGCCAAAGCAAAAGGTGGTGATCAGAGAGGAAAGACTGCCTATGAAGAACAATGATGAGGCATTCGGAATCAGAAACTGGGATGTCTCTTGTCACACAAACAAGATTTAGACCCCAACTGCAGTCACTACAGTAAGCAGTAATAAAGTAGAGTGGGAAAGACCCACCAAAATACAGGTCCCCATTTGTTAATAACATTGTGTCTCAGAGATTACCAAATGAAGAAAGCACCATAAGTGGAGAAGGGTTTGGGGCCAGGCTCTCTCATTCACTGTTTCAGCTGGGTGAATCTCAGTTTTATCTGCTTGACAAGAAAAAAAGAAATTAAAAACCATTATTGTTAAGGTTACCAACAGAGGCTCCTTGGTTAAGAGAAGGCTTCTGGATTTGATCTTGGAGGACATTTGCTCTCAAATAAAACTTGACAAAAACATTGCAGAGTCAGTGTGAATGCCAACACATCTAAGCACTGGCAAATTAAAGCCACATTTTAACACTACATGGTTTGTTCTGACAAAATAATGAGAATGATATGAGACATGTTAATCTATTAATACAATATTTTACAGCCCTAATGATTAATTTAAAACTCTGCTGCTTATTTACTTCTTCTAATCAGAAACAGTCCCTCAAATAAGTTAATATGAGCCTAATCTTTTCAGCTAAGTTCATGTCAAACATGCTCGTTAACAGACTTTTTTAAAAAATTTGGATATACAAAGAGGTCTTCAAATAGTCATGAAAAATGCATATTATGAAAAACATTTAAAACTTTTGGATCAAAATAAATTTATCTTTTAATTCCACTTTTGGGAGGTTTTTGAAGTATCATATCTTCAGCTCTTATGTGGTCCAAATTCTGACCAAAATTGGTTTTAAAAGAAGTCATGGTTGGGGGGCAGCATGGTGGTATAGTGGGTAAAGCCGTTGCCTTCGGTGCCTGCATCCCATATGGGTGTCGGTTCGAGTCCCAGCTGCTCTACTTCGGATCACACTTTCTGCTATGGCCTGAGAAAGCAGTAGAAAATGGTCTAAGTCCTTGGGTCCCTATACCCGTGTAGAAGACTCAGAAAAAGCTCCTGGCTACTTGCTCCTGGCTTTGGATCAGCTCATCTCCAGCCATTGTGGCCATCTGGGGAGTGAACCAGCAGATGGAAGATCTCTCTCCTCTCTCTCTGCCTCTGCCTCTCTGTAACTCTGCCTTTCAAACAAATAAATCTTAAAAAAAATAAGTCATGGTCATTAGCAGGTTGGAAAGCAACTTTCTGACTTGTCCACACACACAGATTCACCACAGAACATTTAGAAATGCAATGGGTTGAGAAGATATGGAGACTTCAAGAACTTGCCCACCAGATGAACATGGACACTTTCCTATTTCTAAAAATGTTCCCTGAGGTGGAAGTCCAACATCTGCCACCACAGAGACTATCGAAGATACAGAAAAGGCAGCCATCTATCCACATCTAAAGAGTAAAGACTTAGAAACAAACGAATGTGCCAATATCTTGATCTTGAACTTATATCCTCCAGAACTCTGAAAAAATGAGCTCCTGCTGTTTAACACAACCAGTCTGGCAGCCCAAGCAGAGTAATACACTTAACACACCACATACACTTGGGTTTCATGTGAGTTCACATTGAATTCTCCAACCCTAATCCTTTACGACCCAGATCATTCCAGCCTACTCTGCTTTGTCATCTATAATCTCACAATTGCAGTAGCAGGACATGTGGACTGTCATGTTACTTAATTGTTTAATTCCAATATCCATTTTATCTAAGTTGTTAAATGTTTAGGTGTATCTCTGGTTTATGCCATCACCAGTGGATCTCTATTGCCAAAACTTTCATTTTCACTCTTAGAAGAAACAAAAACACTAGAGGGAGCTGAAGTGGAAAGAATGCACTTTGCACTGCTGAGACAACACTGGGCTAAAGTATTTTCCATGGAGAACAGAGCTTTCCTATGCATTTGTATTTATTAACAAGAAGGATCACCTCTAAACTCTTCACATGCTGAAGCAGGAGTGTCAAGAAAAAGTGAGGTGTTCATTCTTTTTATCACAAGTAGAATTACATCGTATACATATACCACAGTTTGTTTATTCAATCTTCTGCTGAAGGATTTTTAGGATTGTTTCAAGTTTGTGGACATGATGAATAAAATTAGAATAAACATGCTTAACTAGGATTTGATGGACCTAAGTGATCAATTCTCTAATTCCCAGATCAGGTGAAAGCACGGGTCACGACAATGCACATGTATGCAGTTGAATGTCCTTTCAGCACTGAATCGCCCACAGAATCACTTCTTTTGTCACTTATTAGGCACTGACTGGATATTTTCTGCAAAGAGAAGACTTGAATAAAATATCTAACTTACTACTGGGGACTTCTCCCTGAAAACTGTCAACTGTAGCACGAGCTACAAACTTAGACATATATACAAGTAACTTGCTTATTTTCTAAAAAAATATATTTTTGTTGAGCCAGCGTTTGACTTGAGGGCAACATGTACAATTTCAGTCATTTTTTTATTATTATTTTTTTTTTGACAGGCAGAGTGGACAGTGAGAGAGAGAGAGAGAAAGGTCTTCTTTTGCCGTTGGTTCACTCTCCAATGGCCGCCGCGGCTGGCGCACCACGCTGATCCAATGGCAGGAGCCAGGTGCTTCTCCTGGTCTCCCATGGGGTGCAGGGCCCAAGCACTTGGGCCATCCTCCACTGCACTCCCTGGCCACAGCAGAGAGCTGGCCTGGAAGAGGGGCAACCGGGACAGAATCTGGCGCCCCGACCGGGACTAGAACCCGGTGTGCCGGCGCCGCAAGGCAGAGGATTAGCCTAGTGAGCCGCGGCACTGGCCTCAGTCATTTCTACACAAGTTCTGTTGATTCAGATTTCACCCACAATAAACCCTAACCCCTAATTCCTGCTGTTTCTCTATTTTAAGATTTATGATGTATAAAGTACCACTATATAGCTGAAAAGTGGTATCTAGTCTAGATATGTGCTTGCCAAGATGAACAACTTCCTAGAGATGTCTTTATCTTATTCATGCTTCTTTTAAAAAAAAAAAATGTATGTTCAATTTTATTATACTTTGTCAAGTGTATCATTTTCATAAATTGAAATGTTATTATCAAATATCTAATTATTTTCTATTTAAAATTCAAATAACAGTATATAGGTTTATGAAAATAATAGCCCTTAAAACTTCAGATTTAACCAATAATGGTGAATACCTGCAGCTGATTCATTTCACAGTAATGTCATGTGCCTAAAGAATACTGTGTGACCAATAATACATCTTGGGTAGATTGTTTCAAGGTAAATACAGAAAGTTTTTCATTCTTACACTTAAGAATAATGTAGCAGATTCCACTTACCTTCAGTATAGAGGAAAATAATTTTCCTCTCTTACTATTATACTTTATGTAGGACTCCTCTTACTAAATATTAATTAATCTATCTATTTTTATAATCAGCAAATCCCTTCCATCACACAAACTAATAAAGTTTGAGAGATTTTAAAACGTAACTTAAAACCTAGCTCTGAAATTTTTACTGGATTTTATTGTGATATTGGTAAGGCATAAAGATAAGAATTTCTTTATTGGAACTAGGAAAATCTTACAGTTGACAAAAATTCTGCTTAGAACTGGTCACTAGTGAGTTCATAAACTCTAGGAAACTGGGCTTCATTTCCATAAGATAGTTTTAGATAACCAAATTTATCAGCTTTTTTAGTTTTTACCAAGATTTGACATAAGCTTGGGGATTTGGGGATAAGTGAAATATATCACACAAATTTTCAAAACAGGCTTATATAATTAGTATGGTTCTCATTAGCTATTAGCAAATATGAATCTATTTTTTTCTGATTCTTAAATTCTTTAATTTGAAAATGGTGGAAGAGGTGAGAGGCTGAGATACATTAACTCTAATACTTTTTACCAATCAATAACTTTGTATTTTTCACTTCAGTTTATTTCTGTAGGCTTAGAAGAAAAGGGGATGCCTACAAACTAAGGAAGTAGCAAATGATATAAGAGATATGAAGTATGTGGCATGTTTGGGAGAAAGTCAAGAAAATAGTAAAAGATTTATGCTGGAATTAACAAAGTACTCTTTGAAAGGTAGACTTGTGTCAAGTTATAAACAATCTTGAATATTGGTTAAAGAATTTGTGTTTCATTTGATAACAGAGAACTATCACAAAGTTATTCCTATTCAATACCTTCAACAGAAATAACAAGCTAGTTTTCACACAAAAGAGTTGTGGCACCTACTAAGGCCAAAGCAACCGATTCAAGGCAGTGATTGGTTAAGTCTCACTTAGTTTGATCATTTTTAGGTAAAGCTATAATATCACGGCTTCCAAATAAACATAAATTATTTTTTCTTATTAAATAAACTCAAAACTTACAGGTGATCAAGTCATAATTACTATTGGCCTCTATCTCCTCTTTTGTGAAGTAGGAAGTTGGAATAACAGCTAAGTTCCCTTTCAGTTGCTACATTTTACTATAAATAATATAAAATCAATATAACTTGGAAAATAAATAATGCTCATAGTGAACATTTCAGGCTTATTTTTTAAAGTGCAAGAACAATTGCCAAGAAATTCTAAAAGCATGGGTGTTCTGATTGATATCACCTAGAAATTATTTTACACATTTTTTTTATCTGGGAAGCTTAGAGTTCCATGGTTGCAGTAATCACCATTTTAAAAGAGAAGCGCCAGGAGGAAATATCCTAAGCCCCATCACAGCTGACATAGCAAATCATTTGCATAATCTAGCAACCCAGTGTGGTCTTCATATTAGCAGTATGTCTCCTGAGATCCTGTTAGAAATGTGGAATTTCAGAATCCATTCCAAAGAACTTAACCAGAATATGCATTTTAACAAGATCCTTAGGAGGTGATTTCTATGCACATTAAAGCTTGAGAAACATTGGTATAGAATCCTACTGGATCTATGCCCAGTGAATAGGGAAATTCCCATCTTCACGCTATAGAGATTCTACTTGTCTTATTTGTCTTCACGTAATTAAATTTTATGATGCGCCTCATTCTAACGTCATTTACTTAGTATAAGGAGATATGCAAAACTGAAGAGGACTTTCATGAAGAGGTTGAATGAGACTTCATTTAAGAACACTACAGACCATTGTTGAGAATTCCCTCCACTCTAGTCAAGAAATTAGCACCCAGAGAAATTCAGTTTAAAATCCCAACCAAGGTCTTTCATTATTTGCTGCTTCATTCACCAGGGCAAAAACAAAGAGAATCTGGAGAGCAATAAAGAAGATACATATGATCATATTCATTTTGCAATAAATGTTCCACTCTTTTGCTTGCTGTAGAAATTGCTGTAAGTCATCCACAAAAGACTGTTTCTTGCCTAAGCTTCATTAACTTATGTTAAAATATAAGGTTGCATACATACTTTAAAAACTAATAACCTGGCCGCGCCATGGCTCACTTGGTTAATCCTTTGCCTGCAGCACTGGCATCCCATATGGGTGCCGGGTTCTAGTCCCAGTTGCTCCTCTTCCAGTCCAGCTCTCTGCTGTGGCCCAGGAGGGCAGCGGAGGATGGCCCAAGTACTTGGGTCCCTGCACCCACATGGGAGACCAGGAGGAAGTACTTGGCTCCCGGCTTCAGACTGGTGCAGTGCCAGCCGAAGCGGCCATTAGGGGAGTGAACCAATGGAAGGAAAACCTTTCTCTCTGTCTAATTCTGCCTGGAGGAAAAAAAAAAAAAAAAAAAAAAAAACACATAAACAAACTGAACTGATCAAAAAAGGTACTTGTTTGATTTTGCTAATAGAGTGGAGGGGCAAGGCAATAAGAAACATTTCTTGAGCATCTATTCTAAATTAAATACTATCCTAGATATTTTCTACAAAGAACAAGGGTACCAATGTTAAACTTGAGACCCACTCTCTAATTTTATAAATATGATGTTATTCTAATCTGTAATAACTTCACAAAGACAGTTTTTTGATAATTTGAAAGCTTATAAAAACTCTTTGTATTTACAGCTTTGTTTTATTACAGAATAGTAACACTTTAAGTCTTTCCCTATTACCCAATTAGGCATGACTCAGAAAATGCCCTGTCCAAGAACAGCTCATATAATATATTGTTGTTATTATAATAGCCAAAGTGCCTATCTTATATCTCAGATGTATATGGAGACCCTATAACTACCCCTATGATATTGTTTACCTGACTGTTATCCCTGGAGATATTTTAGCACTGTAATAAAACCATTTTGTAACCTAAGTCTTATCACATGGGAGGTATCATTTAATCATACAATGTTTCATCGTTTCATTCCATGTGTATCTCTTGATTCTCTCTTACTTATCATACAATTTAATAATCCTATATATAAGTAAACAGACATAAAATTAAATAAGAAATTGTGAAAAGTGCTATGAAGGAAAAAAGCATGAGACCATAACAAAAACTACCGAGAGAGGAGAGAGTATGTGTTACTCTCTTGGTATGAACAATAAAGATCCATCCAGAACACCCTCCAGTAGATAACAACCATAGGTTCTGAATAAAACATAGACAGTCCTCATATTACACAATACCATTATCAGAAATGGTATTTGTGATACACGTTATCAGAAATGTGTGCACAGCACAACCATGTCCTTGCTTTAAATATTATCATAATATCAGTCAGTGTACAGAGAGGACATAGTTATAAAACTTACAGGTTTCAGTTAATACTGTGTATAGCAACGCTGTTTATAAACAAAACATTATAGAGTGAACAAAAGCAGATGGATATTTAAGGGTGGTTCAATACTCAAAAAATTAAATAACACAGGGATTTTGTGCTTTTTTAACAGGTGTTGGCCTAAAAGAATGCTTTATAAGTCACCACGTACAGAGTGGATAAAATTCCTACAGAAAATTTCAGTATTTTTTGACCCAAAAGAGAAAAAGGACAGAGTTCAAGAATTCCACAGCCCTGGAATGTGAAGGAATAACCCCCAGAATGGAGACATGAAGACCTCAAATTCTATTTCCAAGCCATGCAGAACTTGAAAGCTGCATGTGTGAAGCAGAAAACAGAAACCAACTAAGGATGAAAAACTAAACTGCTACAGAACAGAAAGTATTTACATTTGGAGTCCAATTAAGTTTGTTGTCTGCTATAACAAACGAATGAAAAAAAATTAACATCCCTTGGAAGAATGTAAAAGAATATATGATCTTCCCAACATTACATAAATGTATCCAGGTAAAATCCCAAATTACTCAAAATCTAAGGAACACATGACCTGTTCTCAAGAGAAAAGACATGACAGCTCCAAGGTGATCTAGGTATTAGAATTGGCAGATAAGAATTTTAAATCACTAAGCATATTATAACAATGCTCAGTGAAATAAATAAGAATGTCCTCACAGTGAATAAAAGGAAAATTAGCAACATTAAAGATAATGAAAAAGAACTAAAATACTAGAACTTAAAATATAATATTATCAGAATGGAGATGGCAAGGAAATGAAATAGTAAACTTGAAGATCTAGGAATACAAAGGATGGAATCTGAAAATTAAATAGAAAAAATTAACAGAAACTCAGGTTCCTTTGGGACAGGGAAACAGTTCAATATATGTACAAAGTTTAAAAGAGTAAGAGAACGGGATAGACATAGTGTTCGAACACACAATCAAGGATTATTTCCAAAATTTGGTAAAATACATGTATTTACAGATTCCAGATTCTCAGAAAACCCAAGACAAAATATATGAAGCACTACAAACTTCACTGGTGAAACCAAACTTTCAGAAACAATCTTGAAAGCAATCAAATAAAAGAAAAAAGTGTATAAATGCAAATAACTTAGAACCAAAATTATAGTGACAGATGTCATAAAGAAATCTAGAAATTCTAAAAGAAAAAAGAGAATTAAAATGGAAAACATTTGGGTAAGTATGAAGTATTATTCCCTCTTCATTTCTCTAGAATGTATGCTGCTGTTTAAGAAAACAAAATCTAACATTGTCTTCTGAGGTTTATAACATAGAAGAGAGATATATGCAAAGACTATATTTAGGCAGGCATTTGGCAACTGTAGTGGTTAAGTTGCTAACAGGGATGCCTATGTCCCAAATAGCGGTGCCTCAGTCTGATTCCAGTTCATACCCAGTTCTGACTCCAGACTCCAGCTTCCTGGTAATGGAGATCCTAAGAGGCAGAAATTATGGCTCAAGCGATTTGGTTCCTCCTACCTATGTAGAGACGTGGATTGAGTTCCCAGTTCCTGGCTTCAGACCCCTTCTGGCCATTTAGAACATGTGGGGAGTGAGCCAATGGATATATCTGTGTCTCTGTATATCTGTGTCTCTATTTCCCTACCTCTCAAATAAATAAGTAAGTAAACTTAAAGAATGATAAATTGACCTACATGAATGCAAGATTTCTACATTTTTCATGAAGTACTATAATATTAACTCCAGGTTGACAAACAGTTAAGGATGTATGTTATAATCCGTAAAGCAACCATTAAAAATAATCAAAGAGCCATAGCTACAATCTATGATATTTAGAATTGTAAAAATACCTTATGAATAATAACAGACAGAAAGGAAAGCATACAGCATATGAAATGAAATTAATAAAATAACATATTTATGTCATATTCTTGCATTATTATATTACATGTTAATTACCTTAACATTTCATTTAAAAGATTGTGATCATCAGGAAACATTCAAAAGCAAAACACAAATATATGCCAAAAGTCATTTCTTTGAGAATATCAACAAAATTGATTAATTCCTAGCAAGAACAATCAAGAAAAATGAGACAGGGAGAGAAACAAAACAAAACAGGAGAGGATACAAATTAGAACATAAAACAAAGATTAAGAAGGTCATTTGATAGTGACAAAGAGGTGAATTCCATAGAAGGATGTAATAATTCTACACAGCAACACACCTCATAAAAAATCTTAAAAATACATGAAGCAAAAACTGATAGGAATTAGGAGTGCTTGTCAAATCCATTATTGTGATAGGCAGTGACTGACATGGCTCCCAGTAATCCGCTGGGTGTGGGCTGGACCTGTTAACTTGCTTCTGATACATAGAGTATGTGGAAAGTGAGAGAATGACACTTCTGTGATTAGATTACAAAATTCTGCACTCTCTCTTTCTTGCTGGCATTCCTTTTTTTTTTTTCAACTTTTATTTAATAAATATGAATTTCCAAAGTACAACTTTTGGATTATAGTGGCTTTTCCCCCCATAACCTCTCTCCCACCCACAACCATCCCATCTCCCACTCCCTCTCCCATCCCATTCTTCATCAAGATTCATTTTCAATTATCTTTATATACAGAAGATCAACTTTAGTATATGCTAAGTAAAGATGTCAACAGTTTGCACCCACACAGATACACAAAGTATAAAGTACCATTTGAGTAGTAGTTTTACCGTTGATTCATATAGTACATGGGGAGTAGGAGCACTTGTTCTTTCACTTTCTAATTCTCTTGAAATCACTGCTGTGTAACAAGATGCCCTATCCAGAGCCCACTGAGGCCAAGGACCAACAAGGGTCTCTGGACAAGAGCTCTTAAGACTGAGGCATTAGTCCAACATCACCAGAGAAACTGAGTCCTGTCTAACCACAGTTGTGAACCAGGGAACCGAACTTTCCTGTCAAGCCTTAGGAAGACTATAGGGATGAGCATTTGGAGTGCCATTTGGGGTACCCACTTGCCATTATCAGAGTACCTCGGTTCAATGCCCAGTCCTGCTCCTGATTCTGTTTTCCGGCTAGTGCAGACCCTAGGAAGCAGTGGTGATGGCTTAAGTGGCTGGGCTCCTGCCACCCATGTGGGTGACCTGGATTTTGTTCTCAGAACCCAGTTTCATCTCCAGCCCAGGATCCTTTCGGATATTTGGAAAGGAACCAGATGAAAGGAGTTCTCTTTCTCTCTCACACTCTGCTTCTCAAATTCTTTAACATTTTGAAAGACTGGAAAAGAGAACCTGACCCACAGAAACCCTTAGATAATAAATGTGTGTTTTTAAAATTTTTTAACTAATGAAATTATGGGGCACTGTGGGATGTACATATTGTATACTGTTCAAATCAAGGTAAATATATCTATCTTCTCATTTATCATTTCTTTATAAGTAAAAACATTCAACATTCTTTTTCTATTTTTTCAAAGTAAGCAGTACATTATCATTATGTAAAGTCACCCTACTAATAGGACACCAGAACTTCTTTCTCCTATGTAACTATAACCTACTGCCTATTAATCATCCAACCTCCTTCTTCTACTTTCCCCATTTTTTAACAACCATTCTACTCCCAACTTCCAGATCAATATTTTTACATTCCATATATGAGTGAGATCAGAAAGTATTTGTCTTCCTGTGCCTGGCATGTTTCACTTAACATAATGTTCTACACTTCTATCCATACTGTTGCAAATGACAAGATATCTGATCCCTTCTAATGGTTTAATAATTTTACATTATTGTGTATATGTGCTGCATTTCCTTTATCAGCTGATGGATACCTTGAAAGAACACATGCAAACTGCTAACATGTATATGAAAAATGTACACCATCACTAACCATCAGGAAAATGCAAATGAAAACCACAATGAGATATTCCTCACTCCAGTCAAATTGGGTATTATGCAAAAGACAAAAGATATGGGTATCGTGGCTTAAATTGCCCAGAACTCATATCAAAGTAATGATGTGAATCCCAGCTATTCCACTACAGATCCAGCTTCATGCTAATGCACCTGGGAAGGCAGCAGATGATGGCCCAAGTACTTAGGTCACTGCCACCCACATGGGAGACCCAGCTATAGTTCCTGACTCCTGGCTCCAACCTGACCCAACCCTGACTGTTTCAGGCATTTAGGGAGTGAAATTCTCTTTCTCTTCTTCTCCATCCCTCTCTCTCCATTCCTCCCTGTTTTTTCTCCGTGTGTGTGTGTGTGTGTGTGTGTGTGTTTCTCTTTCAAAATAAAAACATAAATAAAAAAACCAACTTGCCCTAAGTGTAATTTATAGAATACTTCATTCAATGTAGAAGAAAATGTATTATTTTCAAATGAATGCAGATTTATTAGGATAATAGCTAGATTGTAAACTAATCTCAAAAAACTTGACAGGATTATAATCATCCAAAATAGGCACTATGTCCCCAATGGAATTAAATGAGGAATAAATAAGAGAACAATGTCAGGAAGCATCCCCTAATTTATGGAAATTTTAAAAATCACACTTCTAAAAAAAGCAAAAAGATATCACTGGGAAAATTAGAAAAAATGAATTTAATATAATTGAAAACATGGCATATCAAAATATGTGGAATGCAGCCAAAACAATGCTAAAGAGAAAAGTTAACACATTAAACTCTAATATTTAAAAAGAAAGATCTTAAATCAATATTATTTCAATTACAATAAACTAAAGAAAAGTAAAATAGAACTCAAGTGTGCAGAAAGAAGGAATAAAAATAAAGTCAATGAAAAAGAAAACACTGAAATAATAAAATTGGTAACTTCCAAACCCCATATTTATTGAAGAAAAACACAGATTAAAAAATATGCCAGGTTAGGTATTTATCCAAGAGGTAAAAATACAGATTCTCAAAACCAGGAGTACAAAAATGTTTGCTTTATTCCTAGGTGTCAACACTATAAATAACCCAAATGTCTATCAAAGGGGAAATGGATAAACAAAATGTTATGTATTTATACAATGTACTGGAATTCAAGTTTTATTTTTTACAAAAAGGAACCAATCGTTGATATACACGATGGCACTGATAAATGTCACAGACATAATGCTGAGCTAACAGAGACAGATACAAAGGGTATGTACTGTATGTTTTTTATTTATACAAAGGTCTAGAACAGATGAAAAGAAATCTATAGTGAAAAATATAAAACAGCCATCATCTCTGACCAAAGGACGTAGTCAAGGTTTACTAGCAGGGGCACAGAGCGTTGTCTTGGTGATCTCAGTGCTCTGTATCTTGATAGACATGGGTTGTGCTTGTCAAAATTGTCAGACTGTTCACTTAAGATCAGAAAGAGTGACACAGGAGGTAAAGGAAAAGACAAAGAGAATTTGACGTGACAAAAAAGCAAAAAAGGTATAAAAAATTCACCAGGATCTTCAAAGAAGAAATTAACCTGGACCAGGTATGAAAGATTTGAAGAATTACAAAACAACCTCTCGGAAAACTCAGAAGGAAACACTAAGACACAGCCTCTACAGGATGGACAGACGCCTCCAGGGAAAAACAGTCCTTGAGTTATTTACTCTATGCCTAAGCTCTTGTAACTGTGTGTCTGTGTGATGTTTATTTTATAAAAAACCGCACAAGTTTTACATATGTACCTGTATGAATGCTGCAGTAATAACCAAGTTAAGACTTTCAGAGCTTGGAGGCACAAAAATACTATGATATTCTGCCTTACTTACTCATATTATGTCATTCTACACTAAAATTGCGTTAACTAAACTCTCAAATATGGGTCGATAAATACATGTGATATCTTGCCTTCAAAATAATGTGGGAACAAGGAGGAATGGATGTGTGGAAGTGTTTGCCCAAGGGTTAATAATTGCTACAGTTGGGTAATGGGTAATATTATGTATGTTTGAATTCCTAGGAAAAGAAAGTTAAATAAAACCCTTCTAACCATGAAATAAGTGTGTCAAGTCAAGAAAGTTTTTGTTTACTCTTCATGAATGACTACCTTAAAGATTTTACAAACTCTTTTAAGTATTTTAGTGCCCCTGTTGATAAAAAGCCCGTGCACAGGATACCCATTGAGTTATCCTGTACTGGTTGAACTGAGGAATGCTGCTTCTGCTTCTCTTATACCAAGAAAGTTTTACAGGTTACAGTGCCCTGAAGGGTGAAAAGTGAAATCCTTTGTCACTGTCCAGTAATGAGCAACCCAACTGAGAAACCACTAGGAATTCTTTCAGGTCAGATGGGTTGGAGGCAGCAGTAGAGTAGGTCCTAATGTTTGTGTGTGTATGTATGTATGTTCTGGTCA
This sequence comes from Oryctolagus cuniculus, assembly GCF_964237555.1. Classification (NCBI taxonomy): domain Eukaryota; kingdom Metazoa; phylum Chordata; class Mammalia; order Lagomorpha; family Leporidae; genus Oryctolagus; species Oryctolagus cuniculus. The sequence goes on along the minus strand of NC_091441.1, from coordinate 43,130,770 downwards.
CGATAATAAGGAAGTTATAAAATTATTTTTATTTTAAAATTTTTCTAATTTAGTTTTACTTATGAGACAGAGAGAGAGGGACACACACACACGCACACACACACACACACACACAGAGAGAGAGAGAGAGAGAGAGAGAATCTTCCATCTGCTGGTTCAGTCCCCAAATGGTCACAGCAACCAGATTTAGTCAAAACAAAGCCAAGAGCACCTGAATTCAATTGTGGTCTCCCACGTGAGTAGCAGGGACCCAACTACTTGAGCCATCATCTGTTGCCTCCAAAGGCACATTATGAGGGGCTGGAATCAAGAGCAGAGCTAAGACTTGAAAGCACGCTCTCCAATATGGGATGCAGGTGTCCCGAGTGGCATATTAACTGCTGTGCCAAATGCCAATTCCTGCGATTTTTTTTTTACTAATAAAAACGAAGGTGGTAAGTTTGAATTTCCTGAATGCTATTGATTGTAGAGAACAGCACTTTGACATGACATGGCATTAAGTTTATTAGGCACTCAATAAATATTTTGTTATTGAAACATTTGTTCAATTTCTTTGGACAAATAAAAATGTTATTTTATCATATAGTGGGCATACACGTGGGAAATTTACTCAGCTTAAAATTTTTAGATGATTAAAATTTGTAACAGAGAAATAAAGCCAGAGATAAAATCCTTTATACTTAAATATCTCCAGACTCATTTTGAGAAGTTTCTAAAAGTAAGAAATAAAACTATATTACCAAAAATGAGTGATGTCACAGTAATTCAATGTAGTTAAAGCAGAGAGTTAAGACATCACATATATAAATTTACTGTTTGCAACCAAATCACAAACTGATTTTTTTGGTTTAATTATTATTTATTTATTAAAAGAGAAAGAAGAATTCTGTCATTAACTTCAAATCATTATTATAAACAGCTTTAAGTATGTCTCCCTAGAAATATGTATTTAAAAATTCAGAAACCTACAGAGATAAATAATAAATTAAAAAGGAAGACACTATTCTTTCCTATTTGGGGCAATATCATATCAAAAAAGTAGTCTATTTTCAGTTAATCAACAAAGCAGTCAGTGAGTATTTATAGAATAACTACCAGATGCTGTGCAATGTATGAGAGGTGGATAAGACTGGGAGTTCACAATCTTGATTTGTGACAAAAGTGAAATGGTTAGATAACAATGCATTACATTATGTGAATGTAATATATACATTCAGTACAATACATTATGTGAACAGCTTTCAAGATAGTGGGTATTTTATATGTGTTCAAGGGCTAGAGAACATACTTTGAGGGTAAGCAAAGGATAGAAAGCAGTTAGTATGGTACATTTTGTTTGTATACAAATATATTTCTTTGTCACTCCACTTCTATGTTATTTTTTATTTTAAATTTTTAAAAGATTTAAGATATTCTCTGTTTAATGTAATTATAAAATATTTTAAATGCTTCAAGTCTCCTCTAATCATTTAAGACGTGAGTGTAAATGAAGGATGTTATTATGGTTTCTATGTGTTAAATTAAAAAAAAATAATAAGCAGAAATAGACTGCTTGGTTTAAATGATCTAAATGATGTAAATGGATACCTTTACGTGCACATAATTCTGCCATCTAATCTTTTTTAGCAAAAGTAAGCCACAGAGGATATCCAGTTCAGCTTGTTCATATACAACATAAAAAATGGTCTGTCAAGGTATTTACAAACTTAAAAGAATTACTTCCGTATGCTACACATCCCCAGCGATAACAGTTTAAAACTTTCCTCACTATCATGCTCATAGCTACAAATATTTTCAAGTATCCGTTATATGAAGTAAATATGCTTGACTCTCTAAGGAGGAAAAAAACAAAAGGATGTTTTCATCACAGACTCTGTCCTTGAGAATCTTAAAATGCTTTTTGAGATATGTGTGAATTTTAAAAATTAACACTTTCAAAATCAGGAAATTTTCATGTTTCATGAGCAGCACAGAAAAGGTTTATCATAGACTATGGATTGACTATAAGTTCAGTCTTTAGATAATGGATAAAACATGTGAAATTCCCATGATCCCTGTTTCTTTCACATTGATGACATGAAAGAATGGAAAGTAAAAGGAAACATAAATGGAAAAACACTGAAACCATATAGAATGTTCAAGTTCATCTGGTGATGTAGGTCAGAAGAGCAGTGAAGGAGGAGCAAGAAAATCCTTTGTAATATCTATGGCACATACACAATGCCAGCAGCTCCATTAGCAAAGAAAACCTGACTACTACTGGATGTGTTGTAACTTCATATGAATACACTTTGAACTAGCTCCAAAGGTACATAGTTGTTAGACACTCTTAAAGGTTACAGTTTGGTTAGTTTACCTTCATCACCCTCTCTTTTGGTTTTCATCAAATATAAGTCTTCTCAGCATCAAATAATTTATTTGGTATTTAGTGTAGGAATCAACTTTTGAATTAAAATGTGTACTTGTTAACATAGCTCCCATTGGCCTACAGAGATTTGGACTGTGTCTACATGAACTACAAAGCATCATTTCAGTGGGAAAAAATTAAATCAGGCACAGTGATTTCACATAAACAAAATTTGTTTTGACTAAGCTTTTCATTTCATACCAGTTTCTCTGGAATTACTAAAAACATTGGGTTTTATTTATAAATAATCACTGAAAAATTTGACGCCTCCTTGAGATAAGAGGATAGTTCATCAGTTCATTAATCTGAAATAAAGAGTAGGGTTTTTTCCCTTAATTATTTAGATTAGTCATCTACATTGATCAAATTTATTTTCCATTGATACATCTGACTGACTCAATGAGAGCAGGCACATTCAGGGTGGTATGGCTGTAGACCTGACTTATTCAATATTATTCTTGGTTACTTACACCAAGATATCTGGTATTCTTGGGCTCACATGCCCATAGAAAAAATTCAGCCCCAAAGTGATTAAAAATAGGATTTAGGACTGTTTTAACAGCAAAGCAAACAGATTCTAAGCACTTTGCGTGCACTCCAGCTGGCTTTTTTTCACTGTGGCTTTCCTGCGCCAGTGCATTACAGGTTCATCTAAAACACCAGTTTTTGTTTATGGTCCATTGAGAAAATAAATTATACCAGGAGTAAAGGATATGCTGGTGAGATGCCACTGAGAGATGTGAACCACTATTATACGCATTTAATGAATTACCAGGTAGAATCACAACTATTTAAAACATCAACAGATTAGTTCATTCTACACCAGGAAACAAAATACTGTTGGTCGCTTACACTTGAGAATATGGCAACCATACACAGTGTTTCTCAGGAAGTTGTTAGTGAAACAGGAAGGTCTTCTGGTCACAGAGGAGCACCATAAAGGGGACTGCCAAGGAGAGCAGAGCCATTAGGCTCTGCCTAGAGGCAAGGAGCTTTAGCCTCCTTCAGGTGACAAGCCAGAATATTACTCCCCAGTGGCTGACAGAACCAATGCAGAATTTCTCAGGCAAATGTATATTCAATTGATATGAATATGCATCTTGAAATAACACATAAAGAAACTGAATAGACATTCTTAGTGTTTATTGATACAAATGTATACTTACATCCCCACAGCTTTCATGAATGAATAGGACACAAAGTTTGCAGTTCAGCAGAAGTCCTAAGAACATGTTTTATCTGAGGTTGAGAGGCCCACAATAGGCGTATTTTGAAAAGTCAGAGAACAGCAAAGAGTTGCTGATTGTCCTTGGGAACCAGAAAAAAGTCAGGCCTTCTGCTGGAAAAAAAAATGGACTTTGAAAAAAAATGCGGAGACAAATTCAACTACTTCATAAGTCTGCCCAGGGAATAATTACCATACCTCAAAATTTGGAAGCTCACATGCCAAGAAAAAAAGAAATCTAACCATGAATGAATTCCCTAAGCTTCAGGTCAGCTGATTCATTTTCTTGACTTGCATTGCTCTGTGTTCTTGAAAGGTAGCCAGTTGCTGGGAGGAGCAGAATTTATGTATATAAAAGTTCTTCAAGCCCCCATATCATCATTCATTGATTCAGGGTCTACACCTAGATAGTTGAGGAGCTGATAATTAACAACATAGTTGTTAATTTCTCCAACTCCTTCACATCCAACTTCTTTTGTAGTGTCAGTCTTCAAATACTCCAAAATTGTTACTTCTTCATACCTCCAAACTATTACCAGTTCACATATAATAATTATCATCCTTATTTGCACTATAACACATATAAACTCTATATATTACTATGTATTAAAACACAGGCATGCACCTAGAGTTTCCCTACAATACATGAAACACTATGATTTTACCTGAGGACATTCTTATTTTAATTATAATTTATTTTTTAAATCAAGAATTTATAAGATCAAATAATAAACAATAATAATTCATTTCCTTGGTTAAAAATAACTTAAATTTATACAAATATGTGTGGATAACTAGATGAAAATATTTCCCTAAATGAATATATCCTGATAGGAACTGCTAATGATTGATTGTTGAGCCACTGAAGTTGAAATGCATTTCTAAAACACGTCATAATCACAAAACAAAAATATAACTCTAATCAAAACAAATCCCACCATGAGTATGCTGCTCAAAACCAAAGTGCTTGTGATGCATTGCTCTTCAATTTAGGCCTCCCCCTCTTTTGCAGAAATCTTCCAGACACACTGCAAGGCCATTAGTGTCTGCACCTGCCAGAACGTCTAGTTTAACTCCAACATCCTGTGTAAAATCCCGGATTATAAATCACTGTTACAACCTGTGCCTAGAATTCCATCTAGTCATATTGTTTATGCAGACTGGAGGGAAGATATACAAAGCAACACCTTTAGGGTTGACTGATCAAAAGATGATATTTCCAAAACAACCAAGGAAGTTTCAGAAGTTTCCATTTGACATGTAGAAAACTAGGGAGAATCGTCACATTCTTTAAAAATTATGTGCACAGAGTTGCCTACCTCTAGTTATTATTAGAATCAATAAAGGCTGTATGAAAACCACTTTGAAAAATCTGAAAGTGCTTTAAAAATATATTATTGCCGTGAGTTTACCTTAGATATTGCAAGCCTAACTTTATTACCCATTTTAATAGACCTGTGCTGTTGTTTTCACATTTGTCTCCCTGAATTTCAGAGTTAATTTCTCCTTAAAAAATGTTTACTATGTGGCTATTTCATCCCATTGTCATTTTTATAATAACATAATGATAGGTCAGTCACAGTCTATTTATTTCTCCTAGTGGATCCTATATTTCTACTTGAATGTTTTAAAATTTAGATAATTCAGGACAGACACTACAGGAGTAACACCTGTTTTCCTTGTCACCAAATTGTTATAACTTTACCAGATTAGTGGATAACAGGAAGAAAATCAACAACTTCCTGAGTTTGCTCTCCATGCAGCAAAATTTGGAAAATTGCAGCTTTTACATGAAAGTAAATTGTGTTTTTCTTCTCCTTTTCTTCTTTTCTTCACTTCTTCCTCTTGTAACTTCATTCCCCCTTTTCTTTTCTTTCTACTGCTTTCTCTTCTAATTCTGTTTGGATGGCGAGAAGGCTGGTGTTCGACTAGATTTTCTTATCTACACCTTAGCAAAACTACCCCAGAGCGTCTAAGAACTTGTACAATTATAAAACAATCTCCATCTGGTGTTTATGTGAGCACGGGACACGTGCAGGTCAAGGAGAAAGTTAAACACATTACTTTGACCATTTGAAGGCAGGGACGTCAACAACAGACTGAACCCGGTGCGTGAAGTCAAGAAACACAATTTTAGCGTGGAGCATAAGTTAGGTAAGCAAAAAGATTATATCACGTATTTTTTTTTTATCATTTGCACCACCAAAATAAAGCTTTTCGTCTGTGTATGTATATATGCATACATATATACATAATGTATATATATGCAAAGTAATGGAGTAGTAAATTTCTCTGTGTTCTTCAAAACATAGCACAGCTCTTCATAAACACCAGGCACATAAAAGGACTTTGAGTGACATGCACAAATTATTATGAAATCATTTACTACCCCCAAAAACATTGACTAGAATTGCTTAAAATTACTATCCAAGGAATTTAAACAATGCAAATGAATATGAAAGCAGACATACATATACTCAACACCCATCTCAGAAAATTATACAAAAACATGAAACTGGAGATATGTACAAACGCACAAGACAACACTGTATGAAAACATATACAGAAAAAATGGATTGAAGAGTGCTCGATCTTGGTAGGTAATTTAAATATAATCAAGAATATTTTCATTATTTTCTCTGTCTTAAGTTTCCAGGAACTGATGATAGTCCACAGGCAAGCTGTGAGTATCTGTGTCATTAATATTTATAGTGAGATATTGACTCAATGTGTGTCTTTGCATAGGTCATGCTATCTCACCTGTGCCTCTGAAGTGACAATCCTGTTTGCCTTTTCATCCACCTCCTCTGCAAGGACGCTCTGCAAACAAATGAGGTAATGTTTGGGAAATGTTTGCAGCTTGGAAAAGAACCCCACTGCATACATTCAAGATCTCACTATTCTATATTCAAGCATGGTACGTTATTGCTTCGATTTTAAAAAGAAAATTGTACTCTTTGAGTCTCTGGGTTCTGACCAAAATCTGGGTCAACATAAGAGGGTGATTATTTTTTATTTTAATTCTAGTTTCAGTTCGGATCCCTTGCACGTGTGAGGGAAAATTGTAGGCAATAAACAAAGCACATAAATCAGCTTTGAAAGAGAAAAACCTGTATCTGGGAGGGTTTTTTTTTTTTTTCCTCCCCCAGTGAGGGGCGTGAATACTGTATTTCCCTGGAGGAATATTTCGGTCCGGGAAGGAAGGTGGTGCACGCGGTGTGAGTGTGTGTGTGCGCGCGCGTGTGTATGTGTGTGTATGTGTGTGCTGTGCGTGCGCGCCCGCGGAGAGAGGGGCGGGGGAGGCGGATGAGGAGGATGAGATCATAGTTTCAGGATCCTCAGGAAACCCTGGTACTGGCAGCAGCCAGCCTCTGCTGTGCCCACATGACCCACAACTCTGGCAGCGGACCCGGCACTTCCAACATTATTAAATAATAAGAAAGCGGCTCCTACTCCATGCCCAAACCTCCCTGCAGACCAATGGACACCTTCTAAGAGTTTGGCGAGTCGGTGACTGAGGCGCCCCTCCATTCCAAGGTGTGTGCACGGCGTTTGCTTCCTTGACAGCTCCGGAGTGGGGGAGGGCGCGGGGGCGGACGGGGGTCCGTGTGCCGGCCGAGGAGGGGGGCGCGGGGCCCGGCTGCCGCGCGCTGCCCCCGGCCGCCCGGTGCCGCGGAGCCCGCGGCGGGGCGGGAGGTGCACATGACGCGCAGCCCCAGCTGCGCAGGGACCGCAGCCGCCCACGGCGCCGGGGCGCGGGCAGCGGGCGGCTGAGCGCTCCAGCAAGGGCAGGCGCCGCGCACCGGGCAAAGTCAAGAGTGGAGGCGGGCGGAGAGCGCCGGCGGGAGTAGGGATTCGCCCCAACGCCCACTCGCGGGGGTTCCCCACCTGTGCGCGGGCGCTGGCCGCCGAGAGCGCGAAGCATGTGCGGGGCGCCGCAGCCAGGACTGCGGCGCGGCGCCTCCCCGGGCGGCGGGCGGCGCCTCGGGCCCGCGGGGCGGCGGTAGCGGCTGCTGCAGGATGGCCGGGCCGGGGGCGCGGGGCTGCGCAGGTAAATCGCCGCTGCCGGGGAGGCCCGGGCCGCGCCGCAGCCCCTGCTAGCCTCCGCGGCTGGGCTCCCGGGGTGGCGATGGCAGCCGTCTCCCTGGCGTCGCGGGTCGAGTTGTTTTGTTGCGATCGCTGCCCTCTCGGTCGTCCTCGTGGGCTGAGCTGATGGGGAGGTGGCGTGGTCACCTCCATTAGGGATGACGCTCATGTTGGGGGACAGCCCGGGGAGGTACTGGCCGGGAAATCCGCGATGGGTTCCCAGCCAGCGGTGTCTGCGCTCGCTGCCGTGCACTGCGGTGCCCCGGCGCATGGCTGAGTGGGAGTGGGCGCCGGGCGCTGGGACTGGGGGGTCGGGGGACCGGGGCGCAGGGGTGGAGGGTCCTCGGCTTTTACTGCCTGTTGCCCTCTTCGGAATTTCTGCTGGACGGAAGGCAGGAGGGAGGTGCGCTCTGGTAGCCGGAGTGGAAGGTGGACAGAGGTGTCTGTCAAGAGACCAAAGCCAAAGAGAAGAGGGGCGGGGACAGCCCAGTTGGGACTCAATGGTACCATTCCCCGACTTATTGCAAAACTTTGCTCTTTGGCAGGCTTGGGGCGTGGCTTTGGGCAGGGCAGTGTGGAAGTTGGGGATACATATGACGGGTATGCACTTGCGCTTCCTACCTCTTTGGATTCATTCTGAGTCTAAAAAAATGGCGCTTTGAGTTGATGTTCAAGTTTACCTGTGACCTGTCATGGTCACTTGGTACTTTGTGTTTCCTTTTGAACGTGAGATACCTGTGTTGTTGAGGGTGTATGTACTTGTTAATTTCAAATCATCTATATTTCGTTATTTATAGGTATTTCTTTGGCTTATTCCAGAAGTGGCGATTTCAGAAAACACAGCTGCCCCCACGTCCCCTGGTTGGTTGTGGTTTAGCTTTATTCACTCTTAGTTCTTACATCACCGTTAGAGGAGCTGACCCTTTACAGATGAGAATTCCAGGTACAGAGAGGTGAAGGACTCGTGTGGTCTTGAAGAGTAGGGCCCCGCTCTATTGACCACGTATCTCTAGCATGATGCACCCCTTTACTATGTACTGTATGTTGAGGGCAATAAACCTCTCTTTGTCTCTTTTCTAATTTTTGATACAATAAGTATGGCAGATAGCCTTCCTGGTGGTTTCCTTTTGCCACCATTAACCATGTTTCCTACAGTTATAAACAGCATTTAACGGCACACTCAAGATTTTGAGCCAGTAAGATTTGTCAGCAAAGTATATTATAAAGCAGATGGCTGAAGATGTATATCTGTTTGCACTTAATTTTAAACTTCCTAAGTTATCAGTCTATTCTTTGTTCAGAGCATGACCATCATTTTCTTCAGAATGCCATCTTGAAGAATTTTGAGCAAGTTTAATTAACTTTAATCCCGTCACTCTGACAAGAGGTTGGGCAGTTTTAGAAGAATTATACAATTCTCTTTCAACTATCAGTGATTAAAATGCAGACTATATTTTGAGGCCTTCCGTGTATGTCATGTCTTTTAGCCTGTTGTATGTACTTTATACAAATTTGTGTAGCAATGAAGACTGAAACCAAATGTTCTCATTAGTTCTAAGTTGAAATAGTTTTGAAATCTCCACTTGTTTTAAATTAAGCATGATTTGAAGAAAGGTCTCAGTGGGGTGAACTCAAGCTTCATGTCTTCAGAGAATTACTCTTCATTTGAGTTTATCATGAAGCTTTCATAATATTCATTTTATTGGACAGACGTTTCTCAAATCTTGATCTGTTTTTCTTCAAGTAGACTTAATTGCTTCTTCACATAATGAATTTAAAAATTATTTTGACCATCATAGATTTCCTTTAATTCTTATCTTTAATTAAATTCAGTACACACAATTTCAAACCCCAAGTACTCAACATAAAATATAAAAAAGAGACTGGAATTAAACTGAACTACATGGAAACATGATTTATGCATGGGGAGTAATTATCCAGTTCTTCAGTGGTTAACCCTCACCACACATGCACAAATACACACACACCTGAGGTAAGCCTACATCTTTATTTGGAGAAGCTAGAGTGTAATCACATGGTTAGAGACGTATGCTATCAGGCACAAGTATCTTGATATTGAAATTGAATTTTCCATTTACTTATATAAAATGTTCATTGCTACTAAGGCATCAATCCTATGGTGCATGTATCTTTTCTTAACTGACTCAAAGCTGTTCCAGTTTTTAAAATTCTGTTACTTATTTTAGAGTGAGCATTCCCTTGCTACTTTGATCTCACTGGGTAGTTTTGACCTGAGGTTTTCCTTTCATACTCTGCACCTGTTTAGGGAGAATTATACTGCCTGTGCTGCTGCAGAGTTCCTTGGTTCCAGGTGCTGGGCAGCAATCAGTGATAAGTAGAAAGATGTGTTGGCCCTGACAGCACAGGGGCAGACTTTAACAAAATAATGATAAAAACAAATTATTACTTGCCTTTGGAGGTAAGGTTCCTGAATTAAACAATGCGTTACAGGATTTGTGGAGCAATGATGTACAACAGGGTGTTTCTGGCCATTCTGCCTCCTTAATGCTTGTGTGTTAATTTTCTGAACGATTTTCAAAGACAGGAACATGGCTTACACTAATTATTCCCTACCTTTGTATTCACCAAGAGACACAGTATTTACCCCCATTGTCAACCTATTATGGACCTATGGAGGATTACTACAGGACTCTTGTTTGTACTTTTAAAATCATTTAAAGCATGTGCCACCCTTATCAGTTATCCTATTTGCAAATAGTTATTTAGGTTTAATGAAATATAGCCACTTTCTTTCTTTAACTTAAAAACTTACTTTCAGACAGGAAAGTAGTTTTATGGTTTCCATTGGTAGTTGTTAAAATGATAGAATATTTCAAAATAGAATTTTAATCGACTCATCACACAGTTCCTAAGATTATCTGAAATGCCCAAGGGAAGACAAGAGACCCTAGAATAAGGAGATGATGTTAATTGTTGAGTGTGTGTGTGTGTTGCAGTGGGGGGGGGGGTGGTGGTTAGAGCATGGGTTACTAACACATTAAAACAAACATGATAATGACTACAATTATTGAACACATATTGTGTAATAGACACCATTCTATGGATTCTGTCTAAATTAACTGACAACATTCTGCATACCACCCATATGAAGTGTGCATGTATTATCATTATCGCCAGTGGTCATTATCACCAGGATGGATGACAGCTGTCACATAGATAAAGAAGGGTTCAAGCATTCAGTAGTCCATACCATCTAGTATTTATGCAGGGCACTTGGCTTGAAAGTTTGTGGTATATTACATTTCTATCAGTGTTGAAAATCAACACCTCCTAATCTGATCTTTGATTACTTTAATAAAAATTAATGGGGAAAATAAGCTTCCTTTATATCAATGCTTTTTACAGACAAAAATATGTACAAAGCATGAAAAGATATACAAATGCATAGACAACCACTGGTGACTGTTAGATTAAGAGAATTTTATATTATATAGTTCTAAATTAAAAATTGGTATCATGAGCACAATTTGAAATTAATTTTTTAAGAGTACTGTATTAGCATTAGTTCAAATTATTAGGAAAGTATCTTTAAGTGGAAGTTCTATAACCACTAAAAACATGGAAGTTTAAGTCACCTTGCCACAATAACTTCATTCTGCTGAGTATGCACTTAAAAGAAACTGTGAAGTGTAAAATAAAAACTGTTATGGGGAGATGGTTTACCTAGCAGGTAAGACACTGCTATTCTATATCTAAGTGCATGGGTTAAATACCTGGATCCAGCTCCTGCTTCCTGCTGATGTATCCCCTACGAAGACTCAGTGATGGTTATATTAATTGGGTTCCTGACACCCATATGGGAGACTTGTATTGAGTTCCTGGTTCCCATGTGGGCATTTGAGAAGTGAACCATCAGATGCAAATGTTCTATCCTCTTCTTTTGTTCTCTCTCCCTCTAATAATTTTTAAAAATATATTAAAGACCATAATTCATACATAGTGCACATATACAGATATTTGCATCCTTTGAAGCTTTTGGAAATGCTGAAGGTAATCTATATATTTCTGTGATTCATATTTTATTATGAATGTGATATATTGTTTCTTCTCTGTTTTCTCACCTTCATACAAAGCTTGATATTATGGAGAAACCAGAAAATTATTATGGTAATTTCTACCATAAGGAAAAAGATACAAAGCTTGATTTGATAAGAATTTCCCTTCCCCAACTTTCTCCCTTTCCTTCCTCCTCCTCCTCCTCCCACTCCTCCTCCTCCCACTCCTCCTCCTCCATGTGTTACAGTAGAGAGTGCCATGAAGTACACCAATGAATGATGCATTAACTGGAGTGTACAATTTAATGTCACAATAAAATTTCCTGTTGCAGAAATTTGTGTTTAATGTAAGTATAAAACATATCAATCAGCTAATAATAATTAGGTTATGCTGATGCTATGATAACAACTCCAAAATCTCCGTGACTGAAAAGAGCAGTTACATCTTGGTAGTGCTATGTTCCCGTCTTGGCAAATAAAGACTTCATCTTTCTCATTCGGGGATCCCAGGTTGGATTTCCCCATCATCAAGTATATGCTCATCTCATCATGGAACATGCTAGGAATGTGGAAAATCATTGCCAGTTCTTCAAGTGTTCCACCAGGAAGAGGGACTTGCCACTTCTGTAATGTTTTAATTGCCAAAGCAAGACAAATGGCCATGCCTAATTTAAACATTGAAAAGATATACAATCCTATAATGTGTCCAGGCAGAAAAATACTGTGTCATAGTGGACAGACTTGGTGATTAAATTAGTCAGTTCCCTTTGATGGTTTTACCACCTAAGAAATACATATTATCTAATGTAGAAGTAGGCTCATCAATATCTGTCCTGGAACTGCAGCAAAGAAAGATGCTTCTCACAAGAAACCACCAGCAAAGAAATCAGAAGCTAAACTTATTGTGAAATTGATGCTCCATTGGATGTTATATTTAGTTAAGAAATTATGATGGAAGGCGTGATTTCTTTTGAGTGAATGTGTGAAGTGGCCTATTTGATATAAATTGCTAGCCAAAACTAATGATAAAACCTGCACACAGCATCCAAACTGAATTTCCTCATCAGATTTGATACTATCAGTGTGGTATAGAAATCAGAAGTCCTATTTGTGTGTGTATTTTTTTTGTGTGATTTTCACCAACATGGACAAATGTATCACTTGTGCTGTCATATGCTGTAATAAAATGTAATGCAAATAAACACTCAAATTATCCTGCATGTTTACCTTACATTGAAAAATAACTTGTGTAATTAGAATACAGTCAGTCCAAAGTTTAACTAAACTTTTTTTTAGATACCTGCAGTTGTAAGAATGCAGAGAAATCTTATGGTCCCTTTATGAAATTTTTCTCAGTGCCACACTTTGTAATAATACAGTAAAATATCGCAACCTAGATGCTAAGGTAGACACAGTGAGGAACAAATTCAATTACTACAAGGATAACTCCTGTTGCTCTTTTATGACCAGATGGACTTGACTTGAGTTGCCACAACCCTAAACCCCTTGGAACCACTAATCTGTTTTTTCCATTTATATAATTTTGTCATTTCAGCAATGTTATATGAATGGAATTACACAGTATGTAAAATTTGGGATTGGATCTTCTATTCAACATAATTCTCTGGAGACTTGTCTGGCTTGTTTCATGTCTCAATTTCTTCCCTCTTTTGCTGAATACTATTTCTTAACAAGAATGTGCCATAATTTGTTTAGCTATTCACCTCTTAAAAGATGTCTATGATTTTTTTCAAAGTTTTGACTGTTATAACTAAAACTGCTTTAAATAGTCATATACTTTTTTGTGTGAATGTAAGTATTAATTTATTTGAGATAAATGCCTGGAAGTTGCTTGTTTAGTTTTTTAAGAAACTGCAAACTTTTTTTGGAATGAATGGCCTTCTCATCAACAATGTATGAGAGGTTAAATTTCCTTCTATTACCAGCATTTGATGTTATTGATAGATTTATTTTATCCATTCTGACTGATGTATAGCTATATTATAGTTTTAATTTGCATTTCTTTAATAATAATAATAAATGATAGAATATCCTTTTGTGTGCTTGTTTTCCATTTCTATATCTTCTTTGGTGAAATGTTTCTTCATGTCTTTTTCCATTTTCTAATTGGATTATTTAATTTTTTGCATTTGAGAGTTCTTGATATATTCTAAATAAGTCTTTGTCAGAAATATAATTTGCATTAGTATTATTTTGGGGTCTATCTGAGATATTTATTCTTTCTATTGATCAATGTGTAAAACCCTTAGCCAACACTACATGATTTTGATTTCTGTAGGTAAATGATGTCTTAACATAATATAGGCTGACTCCTCCAACTTTATTCTTGTTTCTCAAAATTATTTTAGCTTTTCTAGTTTCTTTGCCTTTCCATGTAAACTTTAGAATTATCTTGTCTATACTAACAAAATATTTTATGGGATTTTGATATAAATTGTGTTAAGCTTATATACTTGTTTGAAGATAATTGATATTTAATCCATCAATGTGGTATATATTTCCATTTGTTTAGATAATTCTTTGAGTACTTTGATTTTCAGCTTCAAACCAGCCTTGCATTCCTGCAATAATCTCTATTTAGTCATAATGTTTAATTCCATGTGTGTATTACTGAATCTATTTGCGAGTAGTTTGTTAAAGACCTTTACTATAAATATTGGCCTATAGTTTTCTTATTTGATGTTATCTTCAGTATTGGTATCAGGCTAATAGTAACTTCATAATGAATTGGGATATGTTCCCTCCTCTTCTGTTTTCTGAAAGAGATTATGAAGAATTGGTGGTAATTCTTCCTTAAACATTGTTAGAATTAGCTACTGAAATTATCTAGGCTAAGATGACTTTTTTAAAAGTAATAGATGCAGAAAAAAATTTAAATGTTTGTGTTAGTTTTCTAGGGTTGACATTATAAAATATTGCACACTGGATAGTTTAAAAGCAGAAATTTATTTTCTCACAATTCTGGAGGCTGAAAGTCAAAGACAAAAGTGCTGATATATTTGATTATTTTTTAAAGATTTATTTATTTGAACATCAGAGTTAGAGGGAGAGACAGATAGATAACCATCTGCTGGTTCACTCCTCAAGTGGCCACAATGGCCAGGGTTGAGTTAGGTTGAAGCAGGAGCCAGGAGTTTCATTCAGGTTTCCCATGTGAGTGGCAGGGTCCCAAGCACTTGGGCCATCTTCTGCTGTTTTGGCCAGGCTGTTAGCCGGGAGTTGGATAGGAAGAGGAGCAGCTGGGACATGAACTGGCACCCGTATGGGATGCCAGCATTGCAAGTGGTGGCCTTTCCCACTACACAACGCCAGCCCATTTCATTTTTTTTTTTTTTTGAGGCTTCTCTCTTCGGCTTTCAGATGGCTACCTTCTCTCCGTGTCTTCACATGGTGAGACCTCTCTGATATCTCTCAGTGTATTCTAATTTCCTCTTGTTGTAAGGAACACAGTCATTTTGGATTAGGACCCACCCTAACAGTTATGTTTCAATTTAATTGGAATTATGATGGCAACATATGAAATTTAGGGGGAATGTAATTCAGCCCATAACAATACTTAGAGAACTATTCAAACCATCTGTTTTGTATTATATTAGTCATAATTTAAATTCATTAAGGAATGGTCTATTTTATCTAAGTTATCAAATTTATTTGTGTAGAGATACTCAGAATGTTCCTTATTAGTTTGTTGATGTCTTCAGGATCTCTTGTGATATTGGTTGTTTCACTCCTGGTGTTAATAGTTTGTATCTTCTCTCTTCTGTCAGTTTTACTACAGATATTCCAGTTTTAGTTATTTTTAAAAGAACATATTTTTTGTTGAATTGATTTTCTCTGTTTTTCTGTCTTCTGTTTTACTGATTTGCAAACTTGTAATTATTTTCTCACCTTGTATTTATTTGCTCATCTTTTTCTATATTCTCGAGTGAGCATAAATATTGGTTTGAAATTTTCTTCTTTTCAAATATGATTTAGGTGTTATAAATTTCCTTCTCAGCAATTCCATACAGGTGTGTCATATGTTTTGCTATGTTTAGTTTTCATTTTCATTCAGTTAAGTGTAGTTTCAATTTTTTCTAAAGCTTCATCTTTTACTCATGAATTATTTGGAAGTGTGATGTTCAGTTTCCTAATGTTTGGATAATTTCCCATTACTTTTCTGTTATGGATTACCAGTTAGATTTCATTGTGGTTAAAGTACAAACGCTGTATCAGTTCAATTCTTTGAAATTTGTTGAAGTTTACATTATGTCCCCAAATGTGGCATATCTTGTTATATGTTCCAAGACCACTGGAAAATAATGTATATTTGGCTATTTTTTAATAGAGTGGTCTATAATAGGTGATTAGACCATGTTGGTTGATGATGCTATTAATTCTTGTGTATCTCTGATGCCTCTCTATTTGTCCCATTGATAAAATATTGTGATATCTCCAATTGTTACTGTAAATTTTTAAAAATTCTCTTTTTTGTATACCAAATTGGCTTTACAAGTTTTACAGCTCTGTTATTTGATATATGCGTAGTTAGATCACTAACTCTTCTTGCAGTATTGAATCTTTTTACATCACGTGTGTCTGGTAATTACATTTGCTCTAAAGTCTACTTTATGTGATGTCAATATAGACACTCTTTTTCCTTTTAATTGATGTTTGCATGACATCTCTTTTTCCATTCTTATACTTTTCACCTTCCTAAATTGCTATATTTTAATTCCTTGTAGATAAAATATGTTGGATCATATTTTAATTCATCTGCCAATCTCTCTATTATATTTTTATTTGAGAGGAAAACAGAGATTTCTCCTCTGCTGGGTCACTCCCCAAGTGCCTGCAATAAATGGAGTTTGGCCAAGCCAAACCAAGGAACCAAGAACTCAATCCAGGTCTCCCATGTGGGTGAAAGGGAGCCTTGTCCTTGAATCATCACCTGCTGCTTCCGTCAGTACACTTTCACAGGAAGCTTAAATCAGAAACACAGCTGGACTCAAACCAAGGCACTCTGATAAGGGATGTGATTGTCCCACACAGTGTCTTACTGCTGCATCAAACATCTGTCCCAATTTCTGTCTTTTAATTGGACCAGTTATATATACCTTAAGTGCAACATTAGAGCCTCATTGTGTAATTTCTTGTTTTCTCTGTTTTTGGTATCTCTAGGGTTTTGTTCCTTCTATTCTGTCAGTTACGTGGTGAACATATTTAGAATTCCATTTTTGTGTTTACATTTTTTTTTTTTGACAGAGTGGACAGAGAGAGAGAGAGAGAGAGAGAGAAAGGTCTTCCTTTACCGTTGGTTCACCCTCCAATGGCCTCTGCTGCCGGCATGCTGCGGCCAGCGCACCGTGCTGATCCGAAGCCAGGAGCCAGGTGCTTCTACTGGTCTCCCAGGCAGGTGCAGGGCCCAAGCACTTGGGCCATCCTCCACTGCACTCCCGGGCAACAACAGAGAGCTGGACTGAAAGAGGGGCAACCAGGACTAGAACCCAGTGTGCCGGCGCCACAAGGCAGAGGATTAGCCTATTGAGCCGCGGCGCCGGCTTGTGTATACATTTTTTTACTATATATTTTAGCAGCTACTCTAAACATTATAGTACATATACATGTTGTCATTTTATCAGTTGGAGTGAAGTACAGAAATCTTACCTCCCTTAACATACTTAATTTACTACATGTCAAATATTCCCTCTCTAAATATTGAAATACACTTAAAATGATATAATTTTTATTTGAATTCATATTTTTGCTTAGCATGCTTTATTATCAATGTTTGAACATTGCATTTTTATTGTTTCTTTTGTTTTGAGAACTTTAACCATTTTTGGGAGCACGTCAGAACTACTGATAGCAAAATAACTTTTTTATTTCATCTGAGGATTTCTTGATGTAGCTCTCATTCAAGGATATTTTCACTGGACATAGATTCTATATTGATAGTTCTATGAGCATTTGAAAAATGATTCCTTATTTTATCTTCAAAGTTTCTGTTAGGAAATCCATTGAACCCTAACTGTTTTGCTCTTATAATAAAGCATCATTTTTCTCTTGCTCTTTACAAGATTTTGTTTGTCTTTAGTTTGTATGAATTTATTATGTGTCTTGGCATGAATTTCCTTGGGTTTATTTACTTATATTTTTAAAGATTTATTTTATCCATTTGACAGAGTTACAGAGAGGTAGAGAGATCTTCCATCCACTGGCTCACTCCCCAAATGGTCAAAATGGCCAGAGCTGCACCAATCCAAACCCTGGAGCCAGGAGCTTCCTTTAGGTCTCCCATACGAATGCAGGGGCCCAAGGACTTGGGCCATCTTCTACTGCTTTCCCAGGCCATAGCAGAGAGCTGGATCAGAAGTGGAGCAGGCCAGCACCGCACCCCAGGTTCTAGTCCTGGTTGGGACGCTGGATTCTGTCCTGGTTGCTCCTCCTCGGGTCCAGCTTTCTGCTATGGCCCAAGTGGTTGAGCCCTGCACCCCCATGGGAGACCAGGAGGAAGCACCTGGCTCCTGGCTTCAGATTGGCGCAGCGCCGGCCATAGTGGCCATTTAGGGGTTGAACCAACAGAAGGAAGACCTTTCTCTCTCTCTCACTATCTAACTCTGCCTGTCAGAAAAAAAAAAAAAAAAAAAAAGTGGAGCAGCCAAGACTCAAAGCGGCACACACATGGGATGCCGGCGCTTCAGGCTGGGGCTTCAACCTGCTGTGCCACAACACCTGCCTCAATTTACTTATTTTTATATTCTTGTTCACTCAGTTTTTAAACTGTAAGTTTATGTCTTTTGTCAAATTTAGGAAGATTTCAGCCACACACTTTACACAGTTTTTCAGTTCTACCCATTTTCCCCTCTTTTTTTCCAGGGATCCAGGGCATAAGTGTGAGATCTTTTGTTGTGGTCCCCCATCCCCCCACCCCCAATAGCTGCTTTAGCAAATTGCCACAAACTTAATGTCTTACAACATTTATTTGCCTATTGTTCTGAAGGCCAAAATCATAAATCCGTTTCTTTGGGCTAAAGTCAAAGTGTAGGCAGGACTGCTTCCTTGTGTACACTCCATGGAACAATCTGATCCCTTGCCTTTTCTAACTTCTGAAGACTGCCTGTAGTCTTTGACTCAGAGTGGATTCCTTGGGAATCAGGACTCTCACTAGATCCTCCTTGATACCGCTCTGATTGGAAGGGGCAGAAGTGCCCCCTTTCTATTTTTCTGTCACCAAACTTCCTATTTGCTTTTCTACATTCAAATCTCTCTCTACCTTCTTCTCAAGGATATTGTGTTTTGAGCCCACCTGGTAATCCAGGATAATCTCCCTAACTCAGGACATGTAACATAAACAAATGTATAAAATCCCTTTATGCATATCAGGAAATGTTAACAGCTTCCATGGGTGAGGTCTAATCTGCTGAACATCCTTGGAATCAGTTATTCACTCTATCACATGCACGTATCTGAGGCTCTGTTCTTTTTTGTTTCCCTTTTTTCCTTAATCTGTTTTCTGTTGTTCAAATCAGGCATTTCCTATTGTTCTGTCTTCCAGCTCTCAGATCTTCTTTTGTCACCTCCATTCTGTTATTGTGCCCACCCCACTGAATTTTATATTTTGATTATTGCTTTATTCAGCTCTAAATTTTCCACTTGGTCCTTCCCTATAAGTGCTGTTTCTTGGCTGTGGGGAGCAACTCGGACTAGACTAAGTTACTGGAATTAAGACTTATTCTATGCATCTGCTCTCCCACAATATGGCGCTGGGAGAGGAGTAAACAGCTTCTACACAGCTGCCTCTCACCAGCTTGAGTGATGACCTGCAGGAGCTGATCCTGCTCCTGATTGGAGGAGAGCAGCGTACTCAGCGTGTGGGTAGCAGAGTTGGGATTGGTGGAAGAGGACTATAAAGGAAGAGAGAGACAACATGCACCAGGAACATCTAAGGGGAACACCTGAGGAACATCTGAGCAGCCCCCGAGAGAGCCGGCAGGGGGTGTGCCGCTCCCCCGCGGAAGTGGGGAAAGTGGCAGGGGGAACCGCCCTTCCACGGAGGTGGAAGGGTCGGTAGCCAACCCGGGAAGAACCAGCAGCAAACCTGGGGAGGGCCGAGCAGACAAAAGACAGCGCTGGGTCCTGTGTCGTTCCTCCGCGAAGAGGGGGAGCGACACTTGGCTGAAGCTTTCTATCTTTTTTTTTTTTTTTTCATGTATTTCAAGCATGTTCATGATTGCTCATTGAAAGATTTTTATGGTTGCTGCTTTAAAAACTTTCTCATAATTCAAACACTCTATTTCACTTTTCTTTTTTCCCCTACTCAGTTTGATTGAAATATAGGATGAATGATTTTCAGTTGAAATGTAGCCATTTTCTTATACATCAGGAAACTCTGGATTCATTTGGACCTTTTGATTTAACTGTTTTCTACCAACATCACCTCAGTGGCCAGTGTAGGCAAGAGGACAGATTTCTCAGTCTCCCTTGACGCTTGAGGGACTCCACATGACTATAGGTTAAGATGGGAAAATCGGGACTCTCACTAGGTCCTCCCTGATACCTCTCTGATTGGAAGGGGCAGAAGTGCCCCCTTTCTGTGCCCCATGTGGTTGCCACTGACCTGAGGTGGCCTGATGATGGCTGGGTCCTAGTGACATCCTGACACTCTACCAGACCTCCTGTTAGAGCACCTCATCAAAGGTGGTAAGAGGATTCTCAGTACTACCAGTGGGGGTGGAAGTCAGGACCCCTACCAAGAGTATTGACTACATAGTGGTGGTAGGGAATAGGGAGTCTTTATTACCCCTTGGTGGGAATGAAGGTCTCCAGCTCCTTGCTTGGTCATTTGTGGTGTCACCATGGTGGAAGATAAGGGAAGTTACGGCACCTTGAGTCTGATGAAGATGGAAATCTAGGCTTCTCATACAGCCTGTGTTGGCATGGGTGTGATGGAGGCCACCTTTTTGCTATCTTGTCAGGCACAATAGAGTAATCATTGTCCAAAGTTTTTTTTTTTTTTTTTTTCCTATGATGTTTCTTTCCTGACCCCTAGACTAGAGAGAGATTTTTGGCATCTTTTAAAATCTGTGCCTGGGAATGCGCATTTGGCACATCAGTAAAGGTGCCATTTGGGACAACAATATTCCATTATCAGAATGCCTCAGTCAAGTTCCTTCTTTAATTCCAATTCCAGCTTCCTGCTAATGTGAATTCTAGGAACCAGCAGGTGATTGCTCAAGAACTTGGATCCCTGCCACCATGTGGGGAGACCTAGACTAAGTTCCTGGCTCCTTCCTTCAGCCTGTAGTTACCATTTAGGGATTGAACCAGCAGATAAAGACTATCAGCCTATCTCTCTTCTCCTCTTTCCCCTCTCTCTCTCTCTTCCCTGCTCTCTCTTCCTCTCACAACCTTTCAAATAAATAAAAACAAATTTTTCATTAAAAAATAAAATATATGTGTGATAACATTTCTGTGTTTTCAGTCTCTTTAGCGCCAAGTCCAATACAAGAGATTGAGTCTAAGGGCTAAGTCTTTTCTGCTTGAAATCAATATGCTGGGATGACAATTGACAGGAAGATCACAATGAATGCCATTGTGGTGAAATTTTCTCAATAGACAAGGAAAGGTAATGACATGATAGATAACCCTGACATTCTCACTGTATTAGAACAATGGTTCTCCAATAGTAGTCCTCAGAGAAGCAGCATCAGCACCACTTTGGAATTCTTTGTGAATACCAATTCTAAGATTCCACCCAGGACCTGCTGCATCAGAAACTCTGGAGACAGAGCTGCAATCTCTCCTATAGCCAGCCCCCCAGGAGACTCTGATGCCCACTCAAGCTGGAAACCACACTTCTGAAGCAACCTCTCTAATCCTTAGAATTGCAATGACCTTCAACTTCATAGTTTAGGCTTTCAGAAAATTAATTTATGCTATTTAACATTCTGTGTGTTTTAATTATATTTTTTCAAGAAAAGATGGTAAAGAAATTAAAAAATGCATTACCTAAAACTGTCTTTTTGGTTAAATGTTGCCATGTTATTGATTCACAAAATTATCTTCTATCCTTAACCCAAATCTACTCCATGTATGATTTTTGTGGTTGACACCAAAGAAAAATTAGTCACACTGACACTTCCCTGCCTTTGTTCCTCACAATTGAAAGTTACTAATGGATTTTCTGTGGTGTTTATGTCCCTTTTAGGGCTAACCCCAGTTATGAAGGTATCTGGACATAAGGGTGGGGAAATCTGCATGATTTGAAGAAGATGCTTTTTAGGAGGTCTTGTCACACAGTATTGTTAGAGACAGATGCATATGCAGATGTCCAAACTCATCATTGTCATTACCACATTAGTTCCACCATGGGGGATTCACTGTCTACTGCACACTGACATTTTTCTCTTGGGTCATGTGAGGTTAAAGTGAAAGTTGGCTATAAGGCTGTCCCGAGGAAAGAGAAGCTACATTTCTGAATACACATTTTGTAAAGTGGGTACCCTTTCAAATACCAGATGAGGTAAAAGAGAGTCAGCAACAAAGAAAAGGTTAAGGAGTTTAAAAATGTTTTGTTATTGTAATAAAGGTGTGGATTTGAGAAATAGACTATAGCTTCTGCCTCCAAATATCATTAGTCTTATTTTAAGGAAAATATCTTATATAATTTACACTGTCAATTAGCAATTCACCAAACTTAAATGACATAATAAATTTATATTTACTTGGCATCTATCACTCCTGATGCTTAATATTTTAACTTTTTGATTAGCTACCACATTTTACTGTGTATAATTTTTAAACTGATTTTTTTTTGGTTTTTATAAATCATAAATTTCAGTTCCCTATGCACTTTACTCTATACACCTTTTTAAAGCCTTGTTGTTCTTGAGTAAGCTAGGGAAATGGATTGTGAACCATTGTCTGCTCCTCATCTAAAATGACACACATTCTTGGTTCATAAAAATATTATTTTATGCTTTCACTGTTCCCCACCACCAGTTATCTTACGTTTGCTTCCTTCTTCTGTTTTCTTTGTGCACTCAATCTAATTATATTTCTCATTTACTCATTTTGTTTCAGTGTTTAAATGATTGGGTGCCTGCAATGTTTGGGGGCTAAGAGTTTTCAAACTTTCACTGCATAATGTTCAGTAACAACATTTGGGCAGGTTTGAGGAATCATCCCTTTAAGGAGAGATCTGTAAATGGCACAGCAGATGTTTTCTCAGAGTCATCCTTTCTAAAATAAAGGCCCCATCACTGGCAGTACTCATCATATGTCTTCTTTCTTAATTACTGGGATGACTCTTGTTAATATGTTAATTACTATCAGAATGCTTAGGTGAGGTTTAAAATTTAAGAAAAAAATATGTAGCATACCAAAATAGATTTTACATGATAATTGGGGGCAAGAAGAAGGTGATTTAGAAATGTAGGAGGTATTCCCTGTGTCTCCTGGAGGTAGTAGTCCAGATCCTCCCCTGCAGTGTTAGCTTCTATTTATATTCACAGAATGTGTCCAGTGACTTTTTTCTCACATGCAGATAAATTCTGCCTCTTCCTTTTAACCTAAATACTGTAAAGGTAACATTTAACCATTAGAAAGTGTACAAAGTAATAATTTAATACTGCTAATAACCTTATAGAAAGTGAGTCAGATTGATTTTGAAATCAGTATGAATCAGATTTCCCAAGTAAGAAAACATTTAAAAGCATGTATTTTCTTCATTGCCAATGTATTTCTTAATCCCTGTTTTTTCTGCCTTTAATTGGTTTGAGTTTAGCTTGTTTTTCTTTTGTTTTACATTATTTTCTAGGAACATGTGAGGTAAGAGCTGAAAAACAAGAGACCCTAAATGCATCAAATACTTAAAATTGAATTTAGCTGTGAGATTGAAAGTTGTTCCATAGTCCTATAGGTTTGTTCTTGTATAGAAAAAGAAAAGAAAAGTAAAATGGAAGCGTACCCAAGATAGTGAACCCTATCACCAATCTATTATATTATATTATAATTGCAATATGACCTAACTTTACCCCATCAGAGCAGTTCGAGGTGGTGGTAGCAGGGGATAATCTTGTGGTTTCACTGTATGTGCAATGTTTTTGGTTTTGTTTTTAAAGCTGAGGTTGGTGATTAAGGTTACTGCAAAAAAATACAAAAGATGACCTACATATAAAGGATGAACGGCTATTTTGGCTCACAGTTTGGGAGGTCTGCAGTATAGGACAGGGTAGACCCATTGGTTCAGCCATCTGAATGGGTGAGACTGGAGGATGGCAATAGTGGAGTGTGTGTGGAAATAGGATCACATGGAGAAAGCAGGGAGTATCCAGGCCTCACTTGGGCTCATAAAACCAAGCCTCTGATGAGAAATCCCTTCTGAGGACACATCCCCAATAATCCCATCACTTTCTGACAGGCTGATCTCCTAAACCCCATAATGAAATTGTTTCTACCTTCTTAATACCATTACATTAATACTTTTGGGTTTAAAGTCCTATGTAAGTTCAGAGGTCAAATCATGTTCTAACAACAGCATTGGCTGAGAAACTTACCACTCAGTTTTTTAAAAGCAGTGTATCTCAAAATATGATTCAAAGACTCCCTGTATTGGAATATTTGTAGGGTTTTGGTTAAAAGTACAGGTATGTACTCACTGAATCAGAATTTCTGTTTCTGACTTTACAATTTTAGAGCTAGCACCAATGATGTGAATTAGTCCAGATCTGAGCTTCACATTTCAGAGTAGCATTTTAAAACTCAGAATGCATAGATCTCATCCCCAAGTTTCTCACTTAGACAGCTTTTTGTGTTTGAAACATGCAACCTATGTTAACAACCAGAAATGAGGTGTGGAAGTAAGAAAGCAAGAAGGGACCTTAACATTGACTTTGATGAATTCATCAGCATCCATGGCTTGCTCTCCATTTATAAATTCAGAAACTATAACTTTCAAGGGCACAGTCACATTAACCGAGCTTTGTGGAGACAATGCTATAAATAAGAATGCTAGTTTGCTTATGACAATTAGGGTTATTGCTGTCATTAGTGACCAGTATGACTAGGGCATCCTTACTCTACAGATTGATCTCCAAAAGAAGAGAAATTGTCATCAGAAATTTTCTCCTTGACACTCGAGTCAGACTGAGGGAAGTTGATTGAATAAAAGTAGTGAATGTATACTGAAGACTGAAAGGCCACCACAAAACACACCAAACACCAGAGTGATGGAAAAGTTTATGGTCGGCTGACAAGGCTGCCTCTCCATGCATAAGAGAAACAGCAACCTATGCTAGGAGAACAGGTCTTATATAGCTTAGCAGAGATGAGGGAATAAGAATAGTAAATTCCATTGGGTGGGGTGAAGGCAATGCATATGGTTGGACCATTTGGTCACCTGATTTCTTGTAAATCAGGCTGGACTTAGGAAACTGAACATTATCTCAGAGAAACCAACACTTACTGTACAAGATGGTGACAGAGCCAGAGCCTAAGATGGTACCCGAGCCTTCAGATGGCACCTCAGATAAGATGGCACAGTTTCTCTAACATTCTCCCCTGTTGGCTTTATAAAGCAAGTATTGTATGGAATTACACCAGCCCCCAAAGCTCAGGAGGGGTGAAATGACAATAATCTATCTTTTGGAGCTGCTGCTTGCTGGCATGAGGTGATGTCTCAAGCCACAATCTCCTCGGAGGGGAGCTGAGTCTATCTGTGTGATAACATTTTGTTGACTACCTGGTTGGCAAAGGCTTTGGTTTGTTCCATTATCACCTTCTGTAAACACTTAAACAAGATAGTATAAAAGCTAGGGCAAGAATAACAGCCAATGATCCCTAGGAGCAGCATTAACCATGTGATGAGAAGGCTCCATAGGGAGGGAGAGAAGAGGGGTTGTTAGGACCCTAGCACAGATTGTTTAATAGATGTGTTAATTTTTTGGAGTGTTTTAACATTTTGCTCTACCTGGCCCCATTGAGTAACATAATAGCAACATTGTTCTCCCAGGAAAATGCAGGTCCCCCCCTTTTTAGCTGTTACAAGGTCCAGAGTTTGTTTTGTAGCACTACACCAGCTGGTGAGCTGAGCTGATTTTGAAGTCCTGGAGTAACTTCTGCTGAAGTCTTAATGGATCTGGTGACCTCCTCTTGTAGTTGTTGGAGTTGTTCTTGGAGCCAGTGAATAGAGACAGCATTGTGACCTGGAGCAGTTTCTAAGATCATCACCAAAGGGAGAGAAGCTGTAAAGCTGATTCCAACCAAGACTGGGAGAAAGATCACTCTTCTCTTGCAGGTAGAGGGATTAGTCTGTAAAAGGAAATCTGAGTAGTCATATGATGTTAGGTGGGGGGAAAGGATCACCAATACACATGGACTGGGTATAAAATTGTTGACACAGGTGTGCAAGGTATAATTACAAATAAATGAAGCTCCAGGTGGGCTAGAGAAGGAAGCAGTGGAAGTGATGGTCATATTTATAACAGAGGGCATCAGCTCATTGGGTTCTGTTATGTTGGTAACCCAACACATTGTATTTTGTTCTCCAGAATGTAGAGGAAGATGATCAATGATTTTTTCAGAATTGGGAAGTACAGTAGTTTGTAGAAGCAGAAACATTATTGAGTAGCTGTGATGGGAGGTTCCTGAAGGGGAGTGCATACAAAGTACTGCTGTTGGTGAAGGGAAGAGGGTAAAGTAGAATTGAGTAGCTGATAAAGGAGGGTGAGGGACAGATCCATGAGTTGTAATCACTTTAATGAAAATTTGGGCATATTAGTTGGGACCAGTGTTTATAGAACTCCCCTATCAAATCAGTCACCACATCCATAGGAGCTGTCAGGAACTGAGTGCAGGTCCTAATAATTTTTATGGTTCCATGGGGATCTTGCATATTGGAGCCCTTATATAAAGTGATGGATCCCTCAGCTTCATTGTGCTGACCTGAAGGTAGGGGTCAGTTATAGTGAAAGTCAAGAGGGGTTGGACCAAGTGATCTTCATGTGCCTCATCTTGGGGAAAGACCTTGGACTTTTGTTTTCCTGGGAGTCCATACCTATGGTCAGTATAGTAGTACTTACAGGACCATGATGAGCAACTTTTTCAGTAAGCATCCGTATTTGTTATCCTTGGTTATCCTGTGTTATCTTTGGTTAGGCAGATATGATATGGATGTCTTTCTGGTTGAGATAAAGTGTATCTAGTCCAGTCAAAACAATCATGTAAGCAGGCCTGAGAGAAATTGAAGTATAGCCCATGCACAGCCCATGGGCAGAAGGTAGAGTTAAGTAACTTAGCAGGAGTAGAAGTGGTATAAATCTCAAACTGTCATGTGTAAGATGTTCCTGGGGCCAGTACAGATTCAGGACAGACACAAAAGAGTGGAAAAAATGAGGTTATTGGGAAATTCCTCATGGAGTATGAAAGAGGGAGTGAGACAATAAGAGAAGGCATAATAAAGTGTAGATCTCAAGGGAGTGAAGTCTGAGAAGGTTCCTAGGAGGTATAAATCTTCAATATCCAAAAGGAGGCTGGAGGGGGGAGGATTGGTGAGGAGTGTGTTTGATATTCCTCCCACAGCATTGTAGGAAGAGTTGACAGCTATATAAGAGAGGATCCATACTTATCTGGTGTTGGAAATGGCAGGTGGCTGGTTGGTCATGGTTTCTTGGAGGCAAGTTCATCAATGGTGGAAGGGTCTGAGTTTTTGAGCACCATTGGTAGTGGAGCTCGAATCTGGGTAAACTTGGCTATGAATGGCCCTGTGTAACTGTGTATTGAGGGGCAGAGAATGCTTAAGTTGGGAAAAGTGGACCCAATGAGGGATCCCTTGTAGCTTTGCTGCAGTAGTAATAGTGAGAATAACCCAGTAAGGTCTGGTCCATTTGGTCTGCAGCTTGGTGGGAGTAGGGGGCAAGAAGGGATGTGAAGAGGACAGGAAGACACCGTCTCCCACTGTGATAGCAGGGAAGCTGTCTGAAGTAGTTGGACCTGGAGTTGGGCAGTAGGTATCTGTATATTTTCATAACTCTGGAAATATCTGAGGAGAGGTGAGAGTAGATGGGGTGGCAAGAGTGGGGATTGTAGGTGTACTGCCAGAGGAACCAGGGGGCATCCATACAATCATTAAAAAGATGAAAGATTGAGAGGCTGTTCTGGAAGGGCCCTCATATGGAGCAGGGCTAGTGGATGTAGTTTAGGATAGTGTAAGTAAAGCTCAAGGGAGGATATTTTCTAGTGTACAATTTGTCCTTTACACATTCCCTGAGGACTGAGGGTGATAAAGAATATGGAAATGCTAGGGGTGTTGAGTGTCTTAGTCAGTAGTTGGGTTACTTGTGATGTGAATTCAGGACCATTGCCTAATTGGGAGGAGGCTGGGACCCCGAATCAAGGGATGATCTGCTGAAGTAAGATGTTGGATACTGTTAGCGGTCATTTGTTATAAGTCGGGAAGGCGTTTACCTATCCAGTGAAGGCGTCTACCAGTACCAAGAGGTACTAAAAGTGTCATACTCTGGGAACATGGGTGAAGTTCATTTACTAGCCAGAATCTGGCAGGTGTCCTCTGGTTTGATGGGAATGGAAAAGTGGAGGACAGAAGTTAGAGAGTTTACTTGCTGACATATACAACATGAAGAGGTGAGTTACTGGAGATACTTGGTATCTTGTGGCATGAGAAGGAGAGATTGTTTGACAGATGATAGTAAGGGAGGAAGTTTGGGATGAATAAGTGATGGAGGTAAAATAGAATGGCCTGGGTGGAGGGCTGTTGGGGTTGTTGGTCAGTAATTTATCAGTATAGTGGATGGAGCAGCAGATGAGCTGGAAGGAAAGGGAGACAATGCTGCCTGATGGGTCACCTGATCTGCCTTATGGTTACCTTCCATGACAACGGAGTTAGTTTGATGAACTTTGCAGTGGACAATTTTAATTAGTTTTGGTAGATGAGCTGCTTCTAACAGAGAAGTTATGTAGGTCACCTTAGAGATAGCTGTTTCCTTTGTGGTGAGAAGGCCCCTTTCCTTCCAAATCACTGACTGGGACAAGAGGATATGGAAGGTGTATTTGGAGTCAGTAGAAACTGTGATAGATTTATTTTTTGCCAGCATGAAGACACAGGCTAGGGCATAAAGTTCAGCTGTTGATTAGTGGTGTTGGGAGGGAGTGATCCAATCTTGATTGTATCAGTGGTCAACACCACAGCATATCCTGCCCTTTTGATTTCTTGATGGTAGACAGAGCAGCCATCTGTAAACCATAATAAGGTGGGGTTAACAAAGGGACTTTCTTGAATGTTTGAGGGATGAGGTAATAGGTGTTCAATGGTCTCAATACAGGACTGAGAAAGAGCTGTGTGATCCAGAGACAGAAAGTAAAAGAATGAAGAAGAGTAGCTGGGTTTAGGGGAGGCCAGGTTTTAAAAGTAAGGGTAAGGTCCTCAATGCCACCTGAAGGGCTAGAATGCAGTATGGTGGAAGAGACTGGAGGCCTTTTTAAGTTAGAAACAATGACAGGTGATGAGAAGATAGGATAATAAGTGGTGACCCAAAAGTTAATTTCTTAGACTCCATATGAGGACTACTGCTGAGGCTAGCACCTGTAAATAAGGCACTCAACCCTTGACTGTAGGATCTAGAATTTTTGAGAGGTAGGCTACCAGGGCAAAAGAGGGACCAATTTGGTGGCTGAGAACTATTCCTTGGTTTTCAGTGACATAGATGAGGAATGGCTGTGTGAGATTTTGTAAGTGTAAGGCAAGGGCCTATAGAATAGCCTATTGGAGTTTATGATATTGGGAGGTGACTAGGGTTATGATAGGCTATTGGATGGATCCATATGTGGCTTCATAGAGTGGTTGGGCTACAAGAGAGAAATTTGGAATATATGAATGTAGGAATCCTGCCAAGCCTAGAAAGGAAATAATTTCTTCTTTGGTAGGAGTTCAGAGGTTAGCTTTGAGACACTTTGTCTATGGTGATAGCCTTATGAGTGGGCATGAAATGTATGCTAAGATAGGTTACCTCAGCTAAGGAAAACTGTGCCTTGGTGAAGGATACCTGGTAACCCTAGGCTTCTAAGAAGTTAAGAAGGGTAGCAATCTGTTGTTGGCTATTCATTTTTGAAGGGCTGCAAACAAGGATGTGATTGACATACTGAAGAAGGGAAAGGGATAAATCAAGAGTACCTAGATAATTGGCTGGGACTTGACCAAACAAATGGGGGCTTCTCGGAACCCCTGGGTGAGAACATCCAGATTAATTGAGTGGAGATGCAGGAATTGGGATCAGTCCACAAGACAGTAAACAGATTTTGCGAAGAGAAATGTAGAGGGATAGTGAAGAATGCAATTTTAAGGTCTAGAACCAAAAAAAATGAAAAGTAGAGGCAGGGATAGAGGATGATGAGCAAGTGAGAAAGAACATGGACCTTGACTATGCCCTCCCTCCCACCACCTCTAGAATGGGCAACATCGAGACAAGGTCCCTAGCTCTCACATAAGAGTGATTGACTCAGGGACTGGGCACAGGAGGCAGAGGGGTGGGTCTTGAAGTAGTGGTGTCAGGGTGGGAAAAGTTTGCTGGCTTAGCAGAACAGGGAGGGCTGAGTGTTGGAGCGAGAACTGGGCTTGAGATAAGGCAGGGGGAGCAGGGGGAGGAGAAATGGACAAGGGCTGGTTTTAAGATAAGGATGAGCAGGAGATGGGGAGTAGAAACAGATGCCACCTCTTGGAATTTCTGGGCAGGATGGGGAAGTGCCAGTGAGACAGAGCCACAGTAGATGATGTGCTTTGAGCTTGTTGAGTGGGAGACGACTGTGCCGGGGCTCAAGCAGGAAGGGGCTGAGCTGGTGCCTATGGTGGGGAACAGTAAGGTGGGGGCTCATTCACAGGATCAAATGTAGAGCAAATGTGTTTTGGCTCTGCCTCTGGGTCTTTAGTAGGAAACCTGGGCCATGGAACATGAAGTGCATAGGGAGAGTTTTTTACCAGATATAGGAGAAAGCTTGAATTTAGGGAATCTCCTTCAACTTTCCCAAATGCTCTCAGAAGTGCTAGAGACCACCAATAATGTTGGAGTCAAATGTGTCATTAAGCAGCCATTTGGACTGCTTGTCAAGGTCATACATGGGCCATGCCTGATTACAAAAAAAGATGAGGCAATGGTGTTTAAGATCCAGGGCCAATTTGAAAGGAACAAGATTATTTAGGAGACAATGGAGGGGAGAGTCAGACAGAACATGGGATAAGGAAACTCCCATAGCAACCTGTAGAAGTCAGGCTGGCAGATAGCAGGCATCCCTGAGATCACGGCAGCCTGAGGAGAGTAAGGGAGCAGAGGGTGGGGGTCATCACCCATATCCACTGGAGCCCAGGGTGTAAAGCCCATAGAAGAGAAACAGAGGATTGAGTCGTCACCCATACCCGCTGTTGTCCAAGGCATAAAACCCATGGGAGTTGTGGTGCCAGGTACCAGGAATTTGAGACAAAGCAGACTATAACCATAACTTGAGGTAGAGGTTGCAGTGGAAGAATTCCCTATTCCCCATCTTACCTCAGGGTTTTGGAGCTCCAGTGTGTGGATGGAATCACAGAATGGTGGCATAAAGGAGATCTGGGGTTGGTTTTGTGGTTGGTAGAAATACAGGATCCCAAAGCAGCTCATATCCCTCCAAAGGGAGGGCAGGGTCAATGGGAGAGCCTGGATCCGAGTCATGGTGTCAATGAAAGGCCACCACAAAACACTCCAAACACCGGAGTAAGGGAAAAGTTTGTTGTCAGCTGAAAAGGCTGCCTCTCCATGCACAAGAGAAACGGCAACCTGTACTTAAGAGAACAGGTCTTATATAGCTTGGCAGAGATAAGCCTTGCCATTCGAAATAGTAGTCCAGTGAAGTCCCATGGAGTATATGGTTGGTAGAGAAGAAAAGAATGTGCAAACCACTTTTCATATGGATAGGATGCCTACTAGTCATATGTGATTAGAATGAGCAGTGTCTAGTGAGTGAGGAATGATGTCATGGTCAGAAGAACCTTGTGTTTTATTTAATCACAGTTGTGGTTAAGTGAAAGATCTACACAATAAGGTCCTATTCTAATTGCCTTAAAATAATGTATCATGACTCTACAGAAACAATTATTTATAAATATTAATAAGTAACAATAATGAAGTATACTTAACTGTAATAGAAAAGTCTAAATATATGAAGTACCTTCATGACCCCAAGTCCTGAGATCACCACAACTCAGTAAATTTGAGTAGAATTGGCTTTAACTTCTGTTGACTCTGAATCAAGCATATTTCTTGTTATTTGGGGAGTTTTCTGTGGAACTTACGGTTCCTGTGTGTTTCCATTCTCAGTTTCTCCATCTGTTGAATGCCCAATTACCACTCTGAGTTTTGTTTCTTAAGCATGATGCCAACGTTGGTTATCCTGTTGGATACCACATTTGGTTCTTTTATTCCCAAACTACCTCCAGGCTGTGTGTTTGGTAAACTTTACCATAGGTTTTGGGCAATGAATTGAGACACACAGCAAAAATATTAGCTATCCCTAAGATTGTAACTCTTACAACTATTTATTTTTCCAAAAAATTCATAATTTATCTTTTTAAGTTATACTTCAGCATCTTACCACATAAGAAATTCAATTATTCCTCAGTATATAGATTCATCTCAAAGTGGCAAGTACACACTAGTCAGTCAATCATATTCCTGGAGTTTTGTTTCCCCAGTTGGTTTACTAGGAACTGTGTTATCAGATGCTTAGCTACTATTGAAATGTAACATTTATCCTCTCAAACAGGAAAAACAAATGACTTTCTCATCTGTGAATCATCTACCAAGAGCAGTCCCTGAAAACCACTCAGCATTTATAACTTCTCTACCTCTGGGAAGGGTGGGGGCGGATCCAGCAGCCCAGTTGCATAGTTGCTGTGTATGGTCCTGAAGCTAAAACTTTGAGATTGTTTTAAATCAGAGTGAGCAACCCTAAGTCCACAATCGTTGCTGTTGTCACTATTCACTGAACAATACTTTTGAGCAGCATATAATCCACTGAGAGTGGAGAATTTCAGGACTTTAGATGTGGGAAACACAAGTCTGTGAAGGGATCTCTCTCAAAAACTAAATTAAAACAACCCTGTCCAACATGAAAAATGGTATAATCCTTAAATAAGAACTATTTCTAACTCATAGGTTATGGTTTACCATATTTTGCATATTTGGAAAATATACAATTTTCTATTGTGATAAAAGTGACCATTTTATTATATAATACAAATTAACAAATTAGCATGAAAGGATCATACTGGTTTCACATACGATGTAACCACTGTCATAATCAAGATAACTGTAGTGAATGAAGTTTGCTTACATGCATCTAGTAATGCTTGAAAAACTTTAGTAGTTGCTTAAGACTGATGATAAATGTAAATCTGCCACTGTTAGATTGTCATGTGCCTTACCAGACATAGCTGTTAGAGCTCAGTTTATTTTCCAGGAATAAACTCCTATCTGTTAAAACAGCCAAGGTACACCCTCCTATGTACTACGTCTGTTAACACACCCTATACTTATTTGTGAACCCATAAAACACTGGTTGAGACTGATGTCAAAATAAAGCTTAACAACCTGCAAAAATACTAAATTTGACATAGAATTATTGCAAAAGTAAAGAATTCTATCCATAATATGTGAGTTTTTACATAACGATAAACTAAGAGGAAAATATAACTTATTCTGCTCTCTGCCAGTGTTGGCAAACATTTTGCATCTTAGCTAAAAAGATTGTGTTCTTGGGCAGTGGTTTCAACCATACAGTTGAAAGAAGGGGACACTTTTGAATTATGTATTCTGGGACTCAGTCATTGAAGATTCTGAGTTAGTCTATCCAAAGAGTATTTTTTCTATCTCCTTCCTAGGTGATGCTAGAGCATTTGAGAACCATTGCTCTGTCGTTTAGCACAGGACCACTAAATTTGCTACTGCTGTTCTGCCATTTCCATTCTAGAAAGCTACAGTCATACACTGTGCAAGGATGTTGCAGTTAGTGATGGACTGCATTATGATAGTGCTCCCTTGACATTATATTGCCTAGTGATGTCTTAGCCATCTTAGTTTGTGCATGCTGTATGATGTGACAAAATCACCTAGTGATATAGTCCACAGAAGGACTTCACTTTAATGCATGACTGTATTTCTTTTGAACACTTAAGAGCATTGCCTAGATAGATTTTCTCTCTAGTTCAGAACCAGAACATGTTCTGGTAAACTCTTAAGCAATGGCAGCCCAGTCTGAGTCACTCTACTCCCTCCAAGTCATCAAGGCCTTTCCTACAATAAAATTTTAGAGGCAAGAGATGATGTCACTTTGGTACTCAAAGCAATAACAACAACTATATAAAAGCCATTGTTAGCATTTACCACATGATAGATATGTCTTCAGTGTTTGTATTTTCTGATGATAGAAGTCTGAGCTATAGACTTTTCTTTTTAAAAAAGATTTATTTATTTATTTTAAAGGCATAATGAGAGGGAAAGAGAGAGAGACATTCTATTTGCTGGCACACTTCCCAAATGGTCGCAATGGCAGGGGCTGGGCCAGCACAAAGCCAGGAACCAGGAATTCCATCCAGGTCTGCCACATGTGTGGTAGGTTCCCAAACACCTTAACCATCTTCCACAGCCTTCCCAAACACATCAGCAGGGAGCCCCTTCAAAAATAAATCATCTAAGACTCAAACCAGTGTTTTGATGGGAGATGCTAGCTTCACAAGCAGTGGTTCACTTCAGTCATTTCAGTGTTTTGCCAGCAATGAGCCAGTTACTCCCACCCAAACAAAGTTTTATTCTTGTCTCAATTTTTGCTAGCCCCAGTAGATAATTAATTCCCAATCAATCACCTATATCCTTGAAATATATCCCCACCTAATCACTTCTCTCTTACTCCACAATGATGTAGTCAACCCCAGTTGCTATTGTTTCTTGTCTACGTTATTCTAGTAGCTAGAAGACTGGACTCCTTCCTTGTGCTTTTGCTTCTCATAGGTAGTCTTTTAGAAATAAAGAAAGAATAATCATAAAAGAACACATCAGATAATGTCAATCATTGTGCTAAAATCTTCAATCACTTCCTATAACACACTGCTTAAAAATCAGTACCCTAACCAAGCCTTACCTACAAGTGCTAAATAATCTTTAGTCCCTTCTCTCCAGCCTCACCTTCTATATGTATATATCTTACCTTCTTTCCTCTGTTTCACTGCTGTCCCCAGAATAAGCCAAGATTTTCCCACCTCAGGAATTTTGCAACTGCTATGCCCACTTCCTAGACCTTCCTTCTCTAAGAGCTTCCCTGGCTCACTCATTTCCCACAGGTATCTGTTACTATATCATCCTCAGTGAGGCCTTCAGTGCCAATTCTATCTAAAATAGGTCTCTGCCACTCTCTATCCCTTTTGACTATTTCACTTTCCTGCGTAGCCTTTGTTACTACCAGACACAGCAGCATGTGCTTGCTTGGATGTTCATTGTCTCTCTCCCTGACTAGAATGTGAGCTCCATGAAGGAAGGGATTTTATCTGTGTCTTATTCAGCTATGTACCTGGTACTTAGCACTCATTATGGAGATGTTGAATGAATGAATGAGTAAATACATCAGTTGTCACCCTTCTGAGTTCTTAAGCACCCATGCTTTTGATTCTTGCCTACCAGATGTGCATGAAATTCCTGCAAATTTAGATGGCATACTTGAACCCCATCATTCATTTTATCCAGGATCTTGTTTGCCTTTTATTGGCTTTAATATTTATAAAGAGCAGAGCTATTCCTAGAACAATGAGTTCCTTAAAATACTTCACTATTATCCCTATAGTCTAAAGTGCATTGACTCTGTGCTCTGCACTTTACTTCAGTGATTTCAGATTGGACTGAAAGAGGTCTAGGAAGACAACATACCAAATTGGATGATCAGTGTCCCCACAGACAAGAAAATATTCCATGTGCATGTATTGACTCTCCCAGACATTTATAGAACCATATGTGAGAGGAGAAAGATACTTTTATGCACACTGGTGAAATACTCACACTGGGAACTTCAGACTAATGCTGCTTCTTACTTGTCACACTAATAATAGATGGATGGATCATTTTCCTCCCCCTTTCATCTGTGGCCTCATCCACTCAAAGCCATTTCCTGCAGGAAGTGGTGCATGTGTTCTGTGTTCACTGATGCTGGAAATACTAGTGCAGCCTGCCCTCTTCAGATTTGTGCTAAGAACATTTGTTTTATGATACACGAGGGCCAACAAAAGTGTGGTCAAGTGCAAACAGACCCATATGCAGGTTGGTAGAAGGGCTCCTTGCGGAAAGCTAGCTCTCACCATAGTGTGCCCACTCACAGACCCTTGGAAGGCTGGCAGCTCTGCTGAAGTAAAAATGCTTGCCAATGGGCATCTTGCCATCAAAGCAGATGGGCCCACCAGGGGCAAGCAGCGGAGCACGCATGCTCATTCCAGACACATGCCTATTTATCATTTGTGTCTTTCATTTACAGGAGACAAATTCCTGAACAGAAAGGCTGAGTTTACAAACCAAGAGGAAAGAGCAGTGTTCAGCCCTTAACTAAAATGCTCAGGCAAAGAAGTCCACATTTTGGTATAATTCAAGAAAAGCTTATGAATTAACTTGTTACAGACCTGCAGTGTTCCCAAACGCCTCCTTTCTAAAGGTTATGCTGTGTTTTTGTCCAATGAGTTTTTCATTTGCAGACCTGAGAGGAAGCCTGGTCTTTCTCCCAAAAGATCAGAGATATAGAAAAATCACTGCATGACATGAAGTTATTTTCAGCAACATTGTCATCATTTGAAAATTTTATTAGAATTAATTCCTAAAACCACGTTGCTTTCTTTAATTTTCTCATTTTAGTAAAACAGCAGCTACATTTTGTTTCTTTCCCTACTGCTTTCAGGAAGTGACAATGTGGAGACATGATTCCAATTCAGCTTTTTTTTCTCCCCTCTTCCTTTTTTTTTTTTTCTAAAAATGACTTTATTTATTTACTTATTTATTTAAAAGGCAGATAATAGAGAGGAGGAGAGAGAAAAAAGAGAGACCTTACATCCACTGATTCACTTCCCCAAACCCTGTGACAGCCAGGTCTAGGTTAAAGTGAAGTTAGGAGTCAGGAACTCTATTCAGGTCTCCCACATGGGTGGCAGGGACCCAAACACTTGAACTATCATCCACTGCCTCTCAGACACATAAGCAGGGAGATGGATTGGAAGCACAGGGCAGATAGGCCTCAAACCAGGCACTCTAATATGGGGTGTGGACATCTCAGGTAGAATCTTAATCTGGAGCCCCAAACCTGCATCCAGTTCAGTTTTTGGCATAGGCAAAAAAATTTACACATTGAAAGTTTACTTTAATGTTATCTATTGGTGCTCCATTTGCCCACTTGGAAAACTTGAAAATGAGAAGAATTATGATTACTTTATAAATTCAAATCAGTATACATGATTTATAAGCATTGTAGCTTTCTAAAATTTAAAAACCTCACAAACTAATTTCACCTACATAGACTCCATGAGTATTTTGCAATAACTTTTCAGATTTATGTAGCAAATATCATCTACTTTAAGCCTTGTAATGACCTTGGGTGGTAAGTAAGCAAGCCTGTCAGCCTCACTTTGCAAGTGAGGAAAGTAAGGGTCATGCAGGTAAAAGTCAAGCTCAAACTTCAAGATCATTCATCTTTTGTTAAGTTAAATTTAGTGTGGATGCTCTTCTATAATGAGAAGTTATCCAGCAGTAGCTTCTAAAGGATCACAGTCGTTTACGTGTGTTATTTATTTATTTATTTTTATTTTACTAATTGAATCAGCAATGGGTATTTAAGGGGAACTCATGTTCCAAATGTCTTGGCCACTGGCTTCCTTTGGGGACTGTTGTTGATTCTGTTTTTAACAAAAGTGAAGTCCTCTAGGGCTTTGAGTAGGTCACCGTGTTGCTGTGCATGCGTTAAATGATTGAATGATCATGATGATGGTTGTTTCTAATCTCTGATTGACTATATTCTTGATAAAGTCCTCTGAGAGTTACGGAAACAATATCACTGCTCTAAAGAACTGGGAGTTGAGCCACATGGTGCTTTTCTTTTTCAGTCTCACAAGCCCAAATGGTGACTTTTCTGCAAAATAACAGTAATGTTGTGCTCCGTGTGCCTTTTATATGAAAATATCCTTATAAAATACAAATTTTCATTTTTTTTTCACTGCTGTGCTTTTGACTGTTTCCCTACTGGAAATATTATGTTCTTATTTTGACGTGCTCCAAACAACATGCCAAAATCACCATTTACTTTTACCTGTGAAATTTGAAGATTTTTGCTTTTGAATATGCTGAAGCTGATAATGCAATTTTCCAGTACTGAGTCAATCGAAATCCTTTTAAAGTCAGCTCACTTAAGAAACCCAGAAATCCACTTTCCTCATGAAGCCTGGTGGGATATCATCTGACTCCTATTATAAATAGCCTGCATGAAGAGATAACAGTAAGTTAAATTACAAAACTCTTTACCAAGTAATTGATATCCATTACTGGATTTGGACAGGGCAAAGTTATTTTTTTCTAGGGACTGGTGCTCTGGTATGCAAAGATAGTGTGCATTTTCTGTTGTCAGTGGCTTGTAGAAAAATTGCAATTTTTAAAACTTTGTAAAGACATGAGAGGGTTTTTTTTTTTTATGGTTTGTACATTTCTCAGAATCTAAAAGAAAAATGTTCCAGGAAGCTGTGACAGCTTGGCCATTTGTGTCTGATAGAGGACTAAATTTAATCACTTGTGCAGAGAGCCTAGCACTCTTGAGCAAATTTCAGGCATACTGGAGCTGTACCTAAGAGATGGATTATAGCATGAATTTGATGAATGCTAAGTTTCTAAAACCTACTAATTCCTTAAATCTGCCTTGTGTCATAAAAAGGGTAACAATTAAATTCAAAGTATTCCCAAGGTGACACATTTTTTAATGAAATCAGATTTGATGCCAGCTTTGTAGTACCGTTGGCAGCAACCATTCTTACTGGTACTCAGATGGGGTTCCTGTTGTTCAGCCCTGCAAAGTCTGTGTGGCTCCTCAAGGAGCAAGGTGCAAAGTGGGAGTGAATCAATACACTGCTAGAGGACATCAGGCTGCCCAGTGGTTCCAGCAGATCTACAGTGTTTGCTTCTGACCCCCTCAAAATGTGGGAAGTTTTGCAGACCTGCCCAGGCTGACCCTACTTCCTCTCACTTTCCCTCTTTTCTCCAGCTTTAGTTCCTGCTAGTCAAGGTGTTACCTTACAATTTAAAGTTATCTTACTGTCTCTCTTCTCTTTTATGCATTTTGCCTGCTTGTGGTAGGTTACTATCATTCCTGCATCACAAAACTGAAGCTGGGCTCAAGTCTCCTGTTGCCAAGTTCCATGGTGTTTCCTGTACTCAGTCTTACAGGGTTATTAGGTTGACTGTGTCTTTTAGAATATTAAACTATGCTCTTTTACAGAAATGTTTGCTACTGGGATGGAGTAGATGATAATCTATGATAATAGAGCATGTCCACACACGTTCTGCTTAGAAATAAAGATCCGTTATTTACTTGGTCTTTTGCTTTAGACTCTTGAAAGATAAGCAAAATTTTATGGCATTTTGTTTCATACAAATGATGTGGGACCCTGAAAGAGAAATAGTTTTGATTTAATGCCCTTTGTCTTCTTAATTGTGCTGTCCTTACACTCTTTAGGTAAGATGAACTGATATAAAATATAGCAGATATGAAACACTCTTAGCTGCTCTTACAGTGTCATGGTTAGGACCAGAAACTCCAGAGTCCATTGACTGGGCTTCCACCCCAACCTCAGAACTCCACTGGCCATTAGTTCTGACAGATTGACTTCAAGATTTTTATCTGTGAAAATGTGAATAATAATGGTGCCTATGTCAAGAATTGTAGTGCATATACATGTATATGTATAGAATATAAAATAATGAGAACAGTGCCTGGCACATATTAAACTTAGTTTTCTGCCTGTTAATTCTCATAATAGTTATTAACTAACATTCATTTATATATATAATATAGAGATCATCACAAAATTATTAGTTCTAATATAAATATGTAAAATTATAGTTTTTTGTAGCTGTGCCTCACAGAGGTGAGCCCATCCTATGTAAATTATGTCTATCTCCAGGTTATGACTCTGACCCTTCTACTTATTTGAATATGTAGAATTTGTGTTTCTATCTGTTGCTCCCCCTCTTCGTGGAGGAACGACACAGGACCCTGCGCTGTTCTTTCGTCTGCTCGGCCCTCCCCGGGTTTGCTGCTGGTTCTTCCCGGGTTGGCTACTGTCCCTTCCACCTCCGTGGAAGGGCAGTTCCCCCTGGCCACATTCCCCACTTCCGCAGGGGAGCGGCACACCGCCAGCCGGCTCTCTCGGGGGCTGCACAGGTGTTCCCTCAGATGTTCCCCTTAGATGTTCCTTCTTAGATGTTCCTGGTGCATGCCGTCTCTCTCCTCCTTTATAGTCCTCCTCCGCCAATCCTAACTCGGCTGCCCACACGCCGAGTACGCTGCTCTCCTCCAATCAGGAGCAAGTCCTACAGTTTATTGGCTGAACTGGAGGCAGCTGTGCAGAAGCTGTTTTCTTCTCTCCCAGCGCCATATTGTGGGAGAGCAGATGCATAGAATAAGTCTTAATTCCAGTAACAGTATAGTCCGAGTTGCTCCCCACAGATCCCCCTTTCTTTTTATTTTTTGGCGTTGATACGCGCCTGTCTTCGGTGTCCCGCGGCACACACTCTGCTCTACTTGCTAGAGTTGCCACAGGTTCTTACAAGTCCTATCAATCAGGCAAACCGAATCCGGGTCCTCTCTTCGCCATGTTGTGAGGAGGTTTTTAGGCGCTGATGCGTGCCTGTCTTCGGTGACCTGCGGCTCATACTCTGGTCGAGCCGCCTGCTGGTGCTTACCGCCTTACTAATCAGGCAGACCGAATCTAAGCTCTCTCATTGCTGTGTTGTGGGGAGGCCTTATTGGTGTTGATAGCGTGCCTGTCTTCGGTGACCTGCGGTGCATAAGCTGCCAGCCGCCCGCAGGTGCTCATCGCCTCACTAA
This sequence comes from Oryctolagus cuniculus, assembly GCF_964237555.1. Classification (NCBI taxonomy): domain Eukaryota; kingdom Metazoa; phylum Chordata; class Mammalia; order Lagomorpha; family Leporidae; genus Oryctolagus; species Oryctolagus cuniculus. The sequence goes on along the minus strand of NC_091441.1, from coordinate 43,089,858 downwards.
TCAGGCAGACCGAATCCAAGCCTTCTCACCACAGCACTGTGGGGAGGCCTTTCTATTTCTCTATTTCTCTATCTCCGGGCATTCCTATTTCTCCCATTTTACTTCTATCTTCCAGCATTCCTATTTCTCTCATTCCACTTCCAAACTTCTGTCTCTCTTATCCCTGCGGCTTCCCAGCGCCCGCCCCGAGGCTGCTTCTCGGCACCCGCCCCGCGGCGGCTTCCCGGCTCTGAGCCGCTTCAGCCCGCGCCTCTCTCATCTGCGCGGCTTCCCGGCTTTGCGCGGCTTGGCTTCGCGCGCTCCGCGGTCTCCACGCCCTTCGCGTCTGCACCACGGCCTCGCGCCAGCCCCGTTCCCTATCTATTCACGCCCCGTGCTATCTCTGCACGCGGCGGCTTCCGCGAGTCACACAGCGTAGCTTACGTCTCCGCCACTAGCATTCAATCCAAGTTCCCCGGACTAACCTGGCGAATTCCAAACTGGCTTACGTTTCTGCCTCGGCCTGCCCCCCGCGGCTTCAATTTCCCTAACATTTTTCTCTACCCGGTATGTTTCCCCAAGCTTTCCTCCAACAATACTCCTCCCTCATTTCTCCTGGCCTCTCCCCACAGTCCGTATCCGAGTCTGTTTGTTCTAGCTTTCACTTTCGACCTTAGAGATTTCTCCCAGCTTCCCCCCGTAGTCCGTATCTGAGTCTATGCCCAGGCTTTCAATAGCTTCTTCCGGCACCTTTTTCGTCCGGCTTTTCCCTAGGCTGTTTGCTAGTCTCTCTCTCCGATATTTTCCCATTTCTTCCCGTTTCTTCCCTCCTAGGTTTCCTATCCGTCCTAGGTTTCCTATCCGTCCTAGGTTTCCTATCCGAGTCACGGCACCATTATGTCGCTCCCCCTCTTCGTGGAGGAACGACACAGGACCCTGCGCTGTTCTTTCGCCTGCTCGGCCCTCCCCGGGTTTGCTGCTGGTTCTTCCCGGGTTGGCTACTGTCCCTTCCACCTCCGTGGAAGGGCAGTTCCCCCTGGCCACATTCCCCACTTCCGCAGGGGAGCGGCACACCACCGGCTGGCTCTCTCGGGGGCTGCACAGGTGTTCCCTCAGATGTTCCCCTTAGATGTTCCTTCTTAGATGTTCCTGGTGCATGCCGTCTCTCTCCTCCTTTATAGTCCTCCTCCGCCAATCCTAACTCGGCTGCCCACACGCCGAGTACGCTGCTCTCCTCCAATCAGGAGCAAGTCCTACAGTTTATTGGCTGAACTGGAGGCAGCTGTGCAGAAGCTGTTTTCTTCTCTCCCAGCGCCATATTGTGGGAGAGCAGATGCATAGAATAAGTCTTAATTCCAGTAACAGTATAGTCCGAGTTGCTCCCCACAGATCCCCCTTTCTTTTTATTTTTTGGCGTTGATACGCGCCTGTCTTCGGTGTCCCGCGGCACACACTCTGCTCTACTTGCTAGAGTTGCCACAGGTTCTTACAAGTCCTATCAATCAGGCAAACCGAATCCGGGTCCTCTCTTCGCCATGTTGTGAGGAGGTTTTTAGGCGCTGATGCGTGCCTGTCTTCGGTGACCTGCGGCTCATACTCTGGTCGAGCCGCCTGCTGGTGCTTACCGCCTTACTAATCAGGCAGACCGAATCTAAGCTCTCTCATTGCTGTGTTGTGGGGAGGCCTTATTGGTGTTGATAGCGTGCCTGTCTTCGGTGACCTGCGGTGCATAAGCTGCCAGCCGCCCGCAGGTGCTCATCGCCTCACTAATCAGGCAGACCGAATCCAAGCCTTCTCACCACAGCACTGTGGGGAGGCCTTTCTATTTCTCTATTTCTCTATCTCCGGGCATTCCTATTTCTCCCATTTTACTTCTATCTTCCAGCATTCCTATTTCTCTCATTCCACTTCCAAACTTCTGTCTCTCTTATCCCTGCGGCTTCCCAGCGCCCGCCCCGAGGCTGCTTCTCGGCACCCGCCCCGCGGCGGCTTCCCGGCTCTGAGCCGCTTCAGCCCGCGCCTCTCTCATCTGCGCGGCTTCCCGGCTTTGCGCGGCTTGGCTTCGCGCGCTCCGCGGTCTCCACGCCCTTCGCGTCTGCACCACGGCCTCGCGCCAGCCCCGTTCCCTATCTATTCACGCCCCGTGCTATCTCTGCACGCGGCGGCTTCCGCGAGTCACACAGCGTAGCTTACGTCTCCGCCACTAGCATTCAATCCAAGTTCCCCGGACTAACCTGGCGAATTCCAAACTGGCTTACGTTTCTGCCTCGGCCTGCCCCCCGCGGCTTCAATTTCCCTAACATTTTTCTCTACCCGGTATGTTTCCCCAAGCTTTCCTCCAACAATACTCCTCCCTCATTTCTCCTGGCCTCTCCCCACAGTCCGTATCCGAGTCTGTTTGTTCTAGCTTTCACTTTCGACCTTAGAGATTTCTCCCAGCTTCCCCCCGTAGTCCGTATCTGAGTCTATGCCCAGGCTTTCAATAGCTTCTTCCGGCACCTTTTTCGTCCGGCTTTTCCCTAGGCTGTTTGCTAGTCTCTCTCTCCGATATTTTCCCATTTCTTCCCGTTTCTTCCCTCCTAGGTTTCCTATCCGTCCTAGGTTTCCTATCCGTCCTAGGTTTCCTATCCGAGTCACGGCACCATTATGTCGCTCCCCCTCTTCGTGGAGGAACGACACAGGACCCTGCGCTGTTCTTTCGCCTGCTCGGCCCTCCCCGGGTTTGCTGCTGGTTCTTCCCGGGTTGGCTACTGTCCCTTCCACCTCCGTGGAAGGGCAGTTCCCCCTGGCCACATTCCCCACTTCCGCAGGGGAGCGGCACACCACCGGCTGGCTCTCTCGGGGGCTGCACAGGTGTTCCCTCAGATGTTCCCCTTAGATGTTCCTTCTTAGATGTTCCTGGTGCATGCCGTCTCTCTCCTCCTTTATAGTCCTCCTCCGCCAATCCTAACTCGGCTGCCCACACGCCGAGTACGCTGCTCTCCTCCAATCAGGAGCAAGTCCTACAGTTTATTGGCTGAACTGGAGGCAGCTGTGCAGAAGCTGTTTTCTTCTCTCCCAGCGCCATATTGTGGGAGAGCAGATGCATAGAATAAGTCTTAATTCCAGTAACAGTATAGTCCGAGTTGCTCCCCACAGATCCCCCTTTCTTTTTATTTTTTGGCGTTGATACGCGCCTGTCTTCGGTGTCCCGCGGCACACACTCTGCTCTACTTGCTAGAGTTGCCACAGGTTCTTACAAGTCCTATCAATCAGGCAAACCGAATCCGGGTCCTCTCTTCGCCATGTTGTGAGGAGGTTTTTAGGCGCTGATGCGTGCCTGTCTTCGGTGACCTGCGGCTCATACTCTGGTCGAGCCGCCTGCTGGTGCTTACCGCCTTACTAATCAGGCAGACCGAATCTAAGCTCTCTCATTGCTGTGTTGTGGGGAGGCCTTATTGGTGTTGATAGCGTGCCTGTCTTCGGTGACCTGCGGTGCATAAGCTGCCAGCCGCCCGCAGGTGCTCATCGCCTCACTAATCAGGCAGACCGAATCCAAGCCTTCTCACCACAGCACTGTGGGGAGGCCTTTCTATTTCTCTATTTCTCTATCTCCGGGCATTCCTATTTCTCCCATTTTACTTCTATCTTCCAGCATTCCTATTTCTCTCATTCCACTTCCAAACTTCTGTCTCTCTTATCCCTGCGGCTTCCCAGCGCCCGCCCCGAGGCTGCTTCTCGGCACCCGCCCCGCGGCGGCTTCCCGGCTCTGAGCCGCTTCAGCCCGCGCCTCTCTCATCTGCGCGGCTTCCCGGCTTTGCGCGGCTTGGCTTCGCGCGCTCCGCGGTCTCCACGCCCTTCGCGTCTGCACCACGGCCTCGCGCCAGCCCCGTTCCCTATCTATTCACGCCCCGTGCTATCTCTGCACGCGGCGGCTTCCGCGAGTCACACAGCGTAGCTTACGTCTCCGCCACTAGCATTCAATCCAAGTTCCCCGGACTAACCTGGCGAATTCCAAACTGGCTTACGTTTCTGCCTCGGCCTGCCCCCCGCGGCTTCAATTTCCCTAACATTTTTCTCTACCCGGTATGTTTCCCCAAGCTTTCCTCCAACAATACTCCTCCCTCATTTCTCCTGGCCTCTCCCCACAGTCCGTATCCGAGTCTGTTTGTTCTAGCTTTCACTTTCGACCTTAGAGATTTCTCCCAGCTTCCCCCCGTAGTCCGTATCTGAGTCTATGCCCAGGCTTTCAATAGCTTCTTCCGGCACCTTTTTCGTCCGGCTTTTCCCTAGGCTGTTTGCTAGTCTCTCTCTCCGATATTTTCCCATTTCTTCCCGTTTCTTCCCTCCTAGGTTTCCTATCCGTCCTAGGTTTCCTATCCGTCCTAGGTTTCCTATCCGAGTCACGGCACCATTATGTCGCTCCCCCTCTTCGTGGAGGAACGACACAGGACCCTGCGCTGTTCTTTCGCCTGCTCGGCCCTCCCCGGGTTTGCTGCTGGTTCTTCCCGGGTTGGCTACTGTCCCTTCCACCTCCGTGGAAGGGCAGTTCCCCCTGGCCACATTCCCCACTTCCGCAGGGGAGTGGCACACCACCGGCCGGCTCTCTCGGGGGCTGCACAGGTGTTCCCTCAGATGTTCCCCTTAGATGTTCCTTCTTAGATGTTCCTGGTGCATGCCGTCTCTCTCCTCCTTTATAGTCCTCCTCCGCCAATCCTAACTCGGCTGCCCACACGCCGAGTACGCTGTTCTCCTCCAATCAGGAGCAAGTCCTACAGTTTATTGGCTGAACTGGAGGCAGCTGTGCAGAAGCTGTTTTCTTCTCTCCCAGCGCCATATTGTGGGAGAGCAGATGCATAGAATAAGTCTTAATTCCAGTAACAGTATAGTCTGAGTTGTTCCCCACACTATCTACTCCTGAAGTTTGAATTTTGATGATTGAACATTTTCTCTGTGAGTAAGAGAAGAGCCCCATTTCTATGCAGGCCAAGTTTCTTTTCCTTGATCTACTTCATTGATTTAAAGTTGGAATACATTATTCTGCAAGTGTATTGCATTTTCCTCTGTAAGAAGCAGAGGAAAAGGATTTTCAATGCTGGAATGGCTTGTTGATTCCACTAACAAAGAGCAGACATAGAAATCTGAGGCAGATCTTCATGAAAGTCTCAACTTACTTTCAATACTATGTTTCTCAGGGTCACTACTTTTTAAGCATTTTGGCCATCAAAACAGAAACTCTTCTGTTTCTATACCTGTCCTTCCTGTAACTCCTTAAAACATCCGCTACCTCATGTGCAAATCGGTACATGCATGCATGGAAATGCAGGTGTAGGTGTTGCTGTACATAGATCTAGTAGATAAGATCTTTCAGCTAAAAGCAATGCAGCAGTGAGACAGATTAGACAGGAACTCAAAAGGTCATTTTGTCAAATCCTTTCATCTCAAGTTGTACTTCCCACAAACCAGAGAGAAGTATCTACTCATCTTGAAATAGATTTTTTTATCTTCCTTTAGTCCCATACAAAAGGATATTTTTAGTGGTTCACCAGATGCTGCCAGAAGTTAATAAAGAATGACATTTTAATAGTAGGCATTCTAGATATAGACAGAAGCCTCAGCAGAATAAGACAATGTTTCATTTTGTTTTTATTCGCAGCCTTGTGCTTCCTAGCAAAAAAGGGTAAAATCACTTAAGTGACAAAACAAATGTTTTTAGAGTTCCAAAATATGTTATCAGTGAAACACATTGTTATGAGTTTAATTTCTCCAGATTTGTACTTGTATATTTGAGCTACCATTTTTGGAATGTTTTTTACTGCACAAAAATAAAATACTGAAAAAACAATGTTGTTAAGTCAAGGCCCTAGTCCAAGGTCAGAGAAAATTACTGGTAAAACAGAGATTGGACCATCTAATTTTTAGTTATTAAACTGTTACTTAAGCCACTAAGCCATGATGAATGAGGCCAGAGACTGCAGTTAAACAAAACTCCAAGCTTTGCTTGAAACCTTCTATCAAGCTCAACAGTCACCTCTTTGGGAAAATTCTCTCTGAATTCATTCTTAAGTGAAGTTACTTAGACCTCTGCACTCCGTTGAAAGTGTTTTTATGCCCAGCTGTTAGTATAGGATTTCAGCAAGAGTGTTTTTCCTCTGTTTGGCATATGTAGCAAAAGTAGCATACCTGCTACTGTGGTTCATTTTTTTCATTTAAATTCTATTTTTTCCTATTATTTTAATGAGTGAGAGTCTCCCTGTTTCTGTGGTAAAAACCCATCTGTTTCTAATACATGGTGACTATGAAAGCATGCTCTTGAAAGTAGAATTTCCTCTACAACCATTATGAATTGTACAAGACCTTGAAATTAGACAATTGACTGAGCACCAGGAGCTCCTGCCAAATCTATTAGAATTGATTGTACAAGTTTCTTGAACTGAGGAAGAGTATTAACTTCATAACTTGGAGCCTGTTCCATTAAATATAAGTAAATAAATTTAAAAATTTTAGAATTACTACTCTGGTTGGTGGTGCCTACTCTAAACCATCAATTATGTTTTAATCATATCAGATTGTACAGCAGGCTGCAACTGCAGAACAGAGTATGGGACTGGTAGTATAAACAAAAGTTGTGGAGGTAGTTCCCTGTGAGTTTCACCTTCAGGAGTGATAAATATATTGATATTATCTCCATGGCTTAAATAAAGAAAAATGATTTATGATTTGTAGTCTGGATAACTGTATGAGTTTTAAGTTGAAAGCTTTCTGAAAGAAAATCTCTCTCCAGAACCAATGAATGCATTCGTACCCGGCTTCATAATGAAATAGGTCTTCCTGGGTGCAGGGCTAGCTGAATTGTCTAGAAGGAAAAAAAATCTTCCCACCATGATGCTTTCTTTTACCCTTAAATCAACTTATCAATTGTGTAGTGCTTCTGTTTGTTAACCGTTCACTCATTTCTTAAAAAGTTGGAAGATAGAGAATATGACTCAAACTGACGGCTGAAATTTTGTCATATTTCCCTGGCTGACACCTGTGCCATAATTTGTGTTGTCACAGCTAACACCTAATTCCAACCCTACACACCTGCCCCTGCTGTACAGTTTGAATATAGATTATTTTTTCTAGTCTCCTTGTAAGAATAGCAATGTGACACACATCTAGTGACTAAAACATAGGTGGCTAGCCACTGGCACTGCCTCTGTTCCCATTCCTTCCATCCTGCTTTGGTCAACAGCAAAATTTGTAGAATGACAGCAGCCATCTTGTTACTATGAGATAAAAAATCCAAAGAGAAACAGTAAATTCAACATATCAGCAATTAAAACTGCATTAGTGACTGCCTCCTTCTAGAATTCTTGTTACATTATTTTGTAGGACTTTATATATTTTTGTAGGCTGATAAGCCATCTGTCTTATCTTAATAAGTATCATGGTATAACTTTTTTTTCATGGGAAGTTCTGATTCATTCATTAAGTTATAACATATGATTCAAGTCTGCCTATAATATGACAAGGTAAAGTAAATTTTTGATGGTGAGAAATATAAGGTAAAGAGAGTATAATGGCAAAAAAAGTAAAATAAAGCGAAAAGAACCAAGGTATGTCTTAAAGTCTTATGCATATGTATATTTTTAGTGATCAGACAAAAATTTGGCTCAAGCTTTCCAGCATCCAGTGCAAAGGGCACACTTGATGAATTGTACAATTCATAGTGTCCCTAGGAGAATAACAAACTGGTTTCTTAGCAGAAAGCCAACTGCTACTGACTATGAAATGATAGAGACTTTTCCCCATGGATAGTCACAAAGTGGTTATTGTGTATTGTAATGAACAAAATATTCTACTGTTTTCATACAGTTACATATTTTATAAGTTTTTTTCTCTTGGGCTATCTTCTAACATCAGCTGGTGTTAGAGTGCCAAATAAAATAAAGACAATAAAAACAACTTTATAAGTCACCAGGATGATGCAGTATAAATTCATGACTCTCCAAAAGTCATGCTTCAGAAAGGGCTTCAGGGTCTCAGCCAAAATGTGTATAGTTATTAATAAATATTGAGTCATGAAATATTTTTAGGAAATGTTATTATGAGGGGCTTCCCCAACTTCTCTGAGTAGATATTCATATAGATAGAGGCATGCTCCTGTCACTCTCTGAGATTATAAATAAAAGCAAGAGCTGATTAAGCTTCTCTGTACATCCTTGAGGAGATTACATGTGCATGTTGGTGCTTTGTACACCCTGCTCACGGCTGATGGAGAGTGGGCTGATCTACCAGCACCTGATTTGCCAGTTGCCAGTCCCCCAGAGCAAGGCAACTCCCACCAGGGTGAGTCAGGGCTGATTGTTAGAATGAGGATGAGAACATCTTCATCAAGGCTAATTTGTTCGAACTGAACACTTTAATGAATGGTGACACTTTAATAAAAACCTTCAGGCTTGTAAATGCCCTTTACTCTTACTCCTCTCTGTAATGCTCCATCAGTCTAGATCCCTCAGACATTGACTCCCCTCCTCTTTCTTTTCCTATAAGAAAACTGAAATTATCCTGAAGTCATGAAATTATGGTGAATTCATTGCTTAGAAATCTGTCTCCATATCATGTTTAGACTCTTCTCACAAATTAACTTTCTTTTCTTCTGGTATGTTCTTGCCATCCACACAAACTTCTTCCACCTTTCTATTATATTATTATGCATGAAAAGCAAAATTAATAATTCCATGTCACAATAATTAGCAATGACTAAATAGCTGAGAATTTATTGCATTCCAAACCTATCTAGGCATTTTGTATGTATTGTGTCATTTAACCTATTTAACAATATTGAAAGAAGACAACTATTCTTATCCCAGTTTTGCCAATAGGAAAAGCTGCTTGCTGTCACATTAAATATAGGACCAGAATTCAAACCCCAGTTGTCAGATTCAACACTCCCACTCATAACCATTCTGCCCTCCTCCTTCTAGAAGTCCAGCTGACAGTCAAAGCATAAAACAGAAGGTCTTTGTCATTGTTACCAAGGAGTTAGCAGGGAATGCCTTCTCCCAATATGCCAGCAGCCCCTCCCTTCACCTTCTTCTCCCCTAACCTTCCTCCTCCACGCCTCGATTACAATCGACACTGTGCTTCAAGCATCAAATAGGACATTTCTGTGCAGTCATACAGTACTGCAACTTAAGAAATGTATTTTTCTGGAAAGCCACTGATGTGAAGTAGAGGTGATTACACAGTCGCTTAGGTCAAGATTAGACTGAATGGAAACACGGTATTAAAAGGAGAGAAGCACACACGAGAAATAGTTTTGCTGGAAATCTCTTTCCTCGCCTTATAAATTCTGTGTTTTGAGCCTGTATGTAATTCATGATGCTTGGTTGGAGGCCTCATGACCTGACACTAGTGAGATGAGCAGAGGACTGCTGGGTGAAGATGCAGACTCCACCCTCATCATGGGACTTGGAGCCAGATGTTGTTCCCTTAACCCTCTTGAAGAAACATTCAGAACCCTGTCAAAATACCCACTGCATTAGCATTTTGAAGATATAATTAAATTAACTATTTTATCATTGAAAATTTAAAACTATGCTATCAGTAAATAGTAGCAGAAGTATTTTATCTTCCTTGCCTTTCATTTGCATATTCATTATCTGGTCTATAAGTTTCTACTCTTTTTTTCAAACTATCACTTCATTCATTGGGCTTGCAAATCCAAAATATTCAGTAATGTAGACTTTTGGGTCAGGCATTTAGCGTAATAGTTGAGAAGCCACTGGGATACCTACATCCCATATGGTTGTGCCTGGGTTCAAGTCTAGCCTCTGCTTTTGGTTCCAGCTTCTTGCTAATATGCACCTGGGGTTTCAGTATCAGATCCCCGTCACTCATATTGGAAACCCAGATAGAGTTCTGGGCCGCTGGATTCAACCTGTGCTAGTCCTGGCTGTTGCAGGCATTTGTAGAGTGAAGCAGTGGAAAGGACGGCTCTTTTTATTCCTGTCTGCCTTGCAAATGACTTAAAAGTAAATTAAAAATTTTAAAAACTCTGTAGACAAACTATAGGCAGCTTGAGTCCATCAGTAAGCTTTAGTCTGATTTTTTTATGTAATCATAAAATCAGTCATTGTTCTCTGTTTGGCAGGGTGAGAATTTTTAAGCATTTCTGACTTTGGGTTTCAAGAATATTTGAAAATTTTCTGAAGACCACTGAAACAGAACAAGATATTACTATTTATCACATGATTTTTAAATAACCAGATGGAAGTATTTTTCCTTCCTATTAAAAATCCCCTCCCTCCAAGTTGAGAACAGAACATGAAAATCATCAGTTAAAAGATTAAATCCTTTGAAAGGAGGGCCTTTCAGGGAAATGCCCAAAGATCATGAAGAATGAAAATGCCTTCTCAACCATTTAATTTAATTCGATTCAGAAAGCATTTCCTGAGCACCTCCTAGGTGCTGGTTATTGTCAAAGACCCTCTGGGGAAAGCAAAGATGAATGAGACATGGCACTCGCCTCCTATTAGTGCACAATGCAATGGGAGAGAAGGATGTGTGTGTGTGTTCCTCTAAAGCAGGGCTCGCTGGGATAAGCATTAGGTGGAAGTACACAGTGGCTGAGGGAGGAAAGAAGAAATAAATTAATTCAGACTAGGACATTTCAATAGGCTTCACTAAGAAGGTAGGAGCATTTAGGTTGATGAAAGGAAGTAAGGTCACTGTAAGCTGAGACAAATAAAGGAATAAGGAAATGCAAAAAATAAAAGTGCTGGTGCTTGGGCTGTTTTGTAGAACTATAAAGTCAACATGACTGAAAGGGAGAGTAGAGAAAGCTGCTGGAAGTCTCTGTTCAAGCCACTTTATGGAAGATTTGAATGGCAGATTAAAACTACACAATTTGAAGTTCACCACATGCAATCATAATCAAATGAGGCTTGGAGGGATTTTTCATGTGTTAAAATCCCACAATGTTAAAATCATCCACTCAAGAACTCTGGCCCTTTGAGAGCCAGGATTGTTACTGGATTATCATGAGTACTAGTAATAAATAGAAGGTGAGTGATTTCTGCTCTGTATATTGTTGTGGAATGAATGCATTTCAGAAATTTGTAGTGATGAGATCAAGGTGTGCTTTAGGAAGAGAAATTTCTTATAGTGCATAGGATGGAATGAAAAGTGGGGAGGTGTATAATAGCTGGAAACACACAGAGTTTCTGTAGTCCTCCCAAGACAAAAGAAAAAGGACAAAAGAAGTGTTATTTTGAGGATGCAATTTCAACAAGGTTGGGTGATTTCTTGGACTTGGTACCAAATGAGTGGGGATAGGGAAATGAATATTTGAGTATTTTATTTATATAACTGAGAACTAGGGAGTGTGTAGAATAAAAATATCTCAGGGAGACAAATGGTAGAGAGACATAATCAATTCTAACTTGGATGTGGTGTATGTGGAGTTATTACATTAGTGACTACAACTGTGTGATGTCCACACCTAAAGAAAAGTTTAAAAATTAGAGATAAATAATAGAAATTAGTCATAAAACTAACATCCACCAAAGTAGTAACCACATGTGCCAGATGTTTTCTGTGTTCTTTATACATGTTTGGTTCTTAAATAATCCAATAAATTGAGCATTATAATTACTCCTCTTTTATGATGAAGAAATAGAGACCAGAAGAGGTCATATAGCATTGTAATGCAGGAAAGCAGAACACTTACACTGCTGAAACAATTTTGAAGACTTTAGGAGATGAGCAAAATGATGGATTTTTGTTCTCCCAAAATCTGACTGTCAAAAATAGACTCACAATCTCATTGATCAAAATGCGCAGTGTGGGAGATGGTGATGGCTGCCAAGGGCAAGGCCTGTGTGACTTCCATCTTTTACACTGATTAATAAGCAGCCATTAATCTCTGGCTGAGTCTAGTGAGCAGCTCTCCAGTGTGTGTAACTAAGACCAGAGGGCAGCCATCCACACAAGAATGGCTAAAACAACCTTTTAGTACACCTCTCTGCAAGAAGATCATAAAGAGTTGAAGTGTTGTAAATTAGTCACTTTTTTTCAGCACTTGTCTGGAAATTTAGTTGGTTCCTAAAAGGAGAACCATATACATGGACCTCATTATAGTGAGAAAGGAAAATCTGAAAACGGATGTGCTATATACCCAAACTATATCAGAATTAAAAGAAATATTCTTGATCATTGTCTGGAAATTTTCTTAAAAGATCTTTATTGAAGCACCTAATGGTATAGATGAACATCCGATGACAGTTGTTCTAAAAATAAAGCAAGGTTTTAGCTTTACTGTGTTCCTTAAATTTGTTGAGATATTTTTGTTTTGGTCCTGCAGAAGCAATTCAAATGACTTTCAGAAAGGAATGAATTTTAAAGAGAATAAAGATTTCCTTGGTTATTGGTCTTCTAAGAATTTAACCATTGCTTGCTATCATGGCAACAGAAATACAACCAGTAAAATAGATCCTTGCAGAAGTGCTGGGAAAAATATCATCCTTCTAGAGGCTGTTAGATTATTAGAAGAGGGCCAAGAATAGATTAAATTCTCTCCTACTCATGGAGGTTTAGATATTGCAGTTGGCACAGGGATACATCAGTGATCAAATGAGTCGCTTCAAAGGAACCCCTCAAGCCCAACAAAATTTGAATTTTTGAGGGCATGTCTTAGGAAGTGGAATTTCAGATGTCACCAGTGAGGGATGATTTTGAATGAGATTTTCCCTTCAAATTTTAGCCATTTGTAAGCAACAAATATTTCATGTTGAGCATTAATGCAGAAAGTAGCCTTTATTGTGATCTAAAACATTCAAAAAGTAAAAATTCTCCCAAGATATGTTTCAGTAACTATACGTAATTAAAAGAAAAAAGTGAAAATTATGGTAATTGGCTGTTATATCAGATACAGAAGAATTATTTATGTGGTTATATATGTCGGTGTCTCCAGAATTAACTTTTCCAATTTCCACTGTATCATTTTGTTCTCAAATGTCTTTTACTACCTCCTCCTTGGTTACAAACATACATTAAAGGCCAAGCATCAACTAATGTTGGTTACCAAGTCAGTCACCAAAGGATCTATAAATTTCTGAATTAGTTGCTACTCTCATCCTTTCTGTTGTCTCCACTCCACTTTCCTGATCCCCTTTCTCAGTACTGAGGATGGGGTAATGTTCTACATAGAACGTTCTACAAAGATGACCCAAAGAATAGCCCCTGGTTTTGTGATTTGATCCAACCACAAACAAGCAGTTGATTTTTGCCATAACATGTTCTCAGTCTCCTTATGTATTCAGTGATGATGTTGCACTGGGTAACTGAATTTACTTCCAGCTTGCACTCACTCATTCTTTGTTTCTTTGGGATCAGGCATAAAGCCAACCTCAGTAAACCACAATCTCTCGTTTTTTTCCGAGTAAATTTTACTGGCTATTCTGATCATTGGCCTGAGTAATTCTATAATTGTTAAGCTTATCAAAACCAAAACGTCTTAATTTTTTGATTTTTTTTTAAAATTGATATATAAAAATTATAGGATACAATGTGACATTTCGAACACATACATAGTATCAAATCAGGATAATTAGCATTTGAAACTTTTATCATTTCTTTATGTTTTAGTCTTTGAGCACCTCTCCTAATTTTTTTATAAAACATAAAATATGTTATTATGAACTGTGTGCACCCTACTGTGGTGTAGAATATTTGAACTTATTCCTACTCTCTAATTGTGTTTTGGTGCTTGTTATGCAAACTCCCTCTATCTGACTTCCTCTCCCCAGTCTCTAGGAATCACTATTGTACATTCAGATCATAACTTTTTTAAAGTTACCTTATATGAGAGAGAACATGTAGCATTTGTTATTCTGTGTCTGGCTTAATTCACCCAATACAATGTCCCCAATTCCATTGATTTTCCTCTAAATGGCAAGATTTTGTTCTTCTTAGAGTAAATACTATTTCATTGTGTGAATATATACCACATTTCTTTATTCATTCATTAATGACACCTAGATTGATTATATTTCTTGGCTACTAAATAATGTTGCAATAAACATGGAAGTATAGATATCTCTTTGGTGTGCTGATTTTATTTCCTTTGGATATACATAGGGTAACAGGATCATATGGTAAATCTATTTTTAACGTTTTTCTTTTAGAAAAATGTATTTGAAAGGCAGAGAGAGAGAGAGACAGACAGACAGACAGACATTCTTATCTACTGGTTTACTTCCTAAATGCCCACAACAGCAGGGGCTGGGCCACATGGAAGCCAGGAGCCAGGAATTCATTTTGGATCTGTAACATGAGTTGCAGGGATGCAAATACTCGATCCATCACCTGTTGCCTCCCAGGAGGTGCATTAGCAAGAAGTTAGAATCAAAAGTGGAGCTGAGATTCAAACCCAGGCACTCCCATATGAGATACATGTGTCCCAGATGGGGTCTTAAACACTGCCAAATGCCTGCCCTTATTTTAAATTTTTTTGAGAAACTTACATGCCACTTGATATGATGGCTGTGATAATTTTCATTCCCATCAACAATGTTTAAGAATTCTCCTTCTAGGCAGGTAAAGCTGGCACCTGCCATGCTGGCATCCCATATGGATACAGGTTTGTGTTCCCATTTGTTCCACTTCCAATCCAACTCCTTGCTAATGGCCTGGGAAAAGCAGCGGAAGGTGGCCCAAGTGTTTGGGCCCCTGCTACCCTCATGAGGGACCTGGAAGAATCCTGTGGCTTCTGGATTCTACCTGGCCCAGCCCCATCCATTGCAGCAATCTGGGGAGAGAATCAGCAGTTTAAAGGCCAAAATATCTCTCTCTCTCACTCTCATTCTCTCTCACTGTAACTCTTTCAAGTAAATAATGAATCTTAAAAAAGAATCCCCCTCTATCCACATCTTCAAATTTCAAGTACCTCTCATTTTATTATACCCTATACTCTTCTAATATAAAATTCATCTGTAATACAACCTATTTACATGCAATTAAAACAACATAAAGGAAAATGTATTAGAATAAAATAATTTGTATTTCAACTTGTAAGTGTGCAGATCACACTACATGATGAACATAATGAAATATTGAAATGCTTATGCCTGGTCATAAATTCACTGTGGATATGACAGAAAGAGCACAGATTTTAACACGTGTGTGCTTCTATAGATGTATTACACTGATTACTCACATAGCTCTAGTGGCATTGTTGCTGATGATTTTCCAGAATGTTGAAGACTTTATCATTTCCAGGTAAAGTACAATCTTTCTTCAAATCCATTGAACTATATTCCTTCAAACTGTAATGTATACTAATATTTTGTGGGAAAAGGCTACTTTGTCTTTGTTTAGGTTGTAGTTTCAAAAAATAGCAAATGAATATTTCACATATAGCAATGTCCCAGGGACATTTAAATGCTTTACAAAGACAGGAGGAATTCTTATGAACATATGGAGTGGCCCTAACTTCTGTATACTAGATGGCAGTGGTTTTCTACTTGCTACTTGTTGAAATTTTTATTCAGTGGAGTGGAGGGCTAAGCTTGTGATTATAAAGTAAATTCAAAGTATATCAATGTAAAATTCAAAATAAAAATGAGGAGAGAGGAAGGGATGGTATGAGAAATAGTAAAGTGGAAATTATTATATTTTTAAGAATGTATAAATTAAATACATGAAACTTGTTCCCTTTATATAAATAAAAATTTCTAAAACATAAAAGTAATGTTGAGGCCAGCACCAAGGCTCAATAGGCTAATCCTCCACCTGCGGTGCTGGCACCCCGGGTTCTAGTCCCAGTCAGGGCGCCAGATTCTGTCCTGGTTGCCCCTCTTCCAGGCCAGCTCTCTGCTGTGGCCCGGGAGTGCAGTGGAGGATGGCCCAAGTGCTTGGGCCCTGCACCCGCATGGGAGACCAGGAGAAGCACCTGGCTCCTGGCTTCGGATAGGCACAGCGCGCCGGCCGCAGCAGCCATTGGGGGATGAACCAATGGCAAAGGAAGACCTTTCTCTCTCTCTCTCTCTCTCTCTCTCACTCACTGTCCACTCTGCCTGTCAAAAAAAAAAAATAATAATGTTGAAGTAAAAAGAGTATAGTGTAGGGAGGAGGGGTGGAAGCAGGAGAACATATTGAGTTCACCGTCATGAAATAGTCCAGAGATTATGGTAGCTTGGACCTGGATGGTAAAAGTTGAATGGTGAGAAATGTTCAGAGTTTGGGTATATTTTGCTGGTACAGCCCATTGAATTTCCTGATGAACTAGTTGTACAAGAACAAAAGGGAAACGCATGCCTACGAAAACTCTGGCTGAAGTACCAGGTTAACCTGAGTTGCCTTAGCAGAAACAAGGAGACAGAGGCATAGGATTGTGGGAGATTATGAACCCTGCCTTGGATATGCTAAGTTTGAGGTATCTCTTACAAAGACATGTGCATATATATGTATAGAAACCCACAAATATTTTTTTTATTCTTACTTCTATGCATCATTCTAAACACACTTCTCTGTGGCTTGCTTTTTTCTTGTGGATGTTTTTTCATAGCATGACATAGAGATAGCTTCATTTTGTGTGGACTGCCTTTTAGCCTTGGTTATGGTGTGATAGGCAGAATTCCAAGATAGACTATGAGACTCCCAACTACCACTGCCCCTTCCCCACCAAGCTTTGAATGCACCTTGTATCCTCAGCCTGTTGAGTATGCACAGGGTCTGAGTATGATATGATAGCCATTTGCTTGATTAAGTTACATCATACAGTAAAAGTGATGAGATAATCACTCCTGAAACTGTGTAAGCTGCTGTCGCAGCCAAGTATAGTGAGATTCTCCAGTTGGCTTTGAAGAAGTAGGCTTCTATGTTTCAAAAGGGCCAGATGCTAGAGCCTAAGGATAATCTCTAGGAGCTGAACGTGACTCTTGGACAGCAGCCAGCAAGAAAATGGGGACTTCAGTGCACAACTGCCAACAGTTCTAAAGCCATCCACCTGCATGAGCTCTGGAAGGAATGCCAAGATCCAAATGAGAATGTCACTTGATCAATACTATGATTTCAGCCTTGTGAGACCCTTAGCAGAGAACCCCACACTGCCATACCCACCCAGACTTCTGACCTACAGACAGGAGGACCATTGGGGTGGATGAAAACATTTAATATTTTTCTTGATATGTGAGGAGTTTTATTTGAGTTACAATACTTTTCATGAACCTGAAATGCATATTTATTTTACTTGAGTTTTGGCATTAGTTTGCTTTAAACTATCTAAGCTGACAGGAATTTGATCTTTTGAATTGTGGTATCACTGTAGTCTAACATACTAGATTAAAAATTCTGATGATTAAGAGGAAAGAATGAAGGGAGGACACGTGTCTTTCATCCTTTATATTTGTGCCCCATGATGATAAATTCATCAATAACAAAGACAGTCTTTGAGTTACAATTTCATGTACAAATAAACCCCCTTTATAAACTACTGTTGATGAAAAAAAGAGAATACAAAAAGGAAAACATTTAGTAATGTAGGATTAAGAAAAACACATGGGGTGACTTCAAATAATTCATGGAAATCGAATTAAAAGACAATGTGACATTTCCATGAACTTTTTAGGCCTCCTCATATTTATTTATTTATTTTTATTTATTTTTTTATTTTTCGACAGGCAGAGTTAGACAGTGAGAGAAAGATAGAGAGAAAGGTCTTCCTTTTCTGTTGGTTCACCCCCCAAGTGGTAGCTACGGCTGGCACATTGCAATCCGAAGCCAGGAGCCAGGTGCTTCTCCTGGTCTCCCATGCGGGTGCAGGGCCCAGGGAGTTGGGCCATCCTCCACTGCACTCCCGGGCCACAGCAGAGAGCTGGACAGGAAGAGGGGCAACCAGGACAGAATCTGGCGCCCTGACTGGGACTAGAACCCGGTGTGCCGGCGCCTCAAGCGGAGGATTAGCCTAGTGAGCCACGGCACCGGCCGCCTCCTCATATTTAGAATGATTGGGTAAAGCTACCATTTTGTGGAAAATGGAAACATTTTTTAAAATATTTATTTATTTGTTTGAAAGAGTTGCAGAGAGTGAGAGAGAGATCTTCCATCCACTGGTGCACTCCCCAAATGACTGCAACTGACCAGGGCTAAGCCAGGCTGAAGCCTGAAGACAGGAGCCAGGAATTTCTTCCGGGCCTCCCATGTGGGTTCAGGGGCCCTAGGTTTTGGGTTATCCTCCTCTGCTTTCCCAGGTCATTAGCAAGGAACTGGATCAGAAACAGAGCAGCCAGGACTCGAACCAATGCCCATGGGGATGCCAGTACTGCTGATGGCGGCTTAACCTGCTGTGCTACATTGCCAGCCCAGGAAAACATTTTTTTATTGTAAGCATAACTGAAATTTGTACAGATACGTGGCCTCAGCATTAATAATATTTCATACCTATATGGTGTTTTCCATATGCCAGGAACTAATAATTAACCCTCCTATGAAGGGCTCGCCCTATGTTGCATCATTTGTTCTTCATAACAGTGCCTGTTTTACAGGTGAGATGAGAAAACTGAGGCACAATGATTTTTACTACATTTTCCAAGGTCGTATAACTGGAGTTAAAGAGTTGGAGTTTAGATCTACTAGGAGACATGTTTTTCATCTACTGTTTTATATTATTGAGACCTATGTGCCAGTCACTTAAAACACTATTGTTAAATAATAAAAAATTTGCTAAGGAAATTAGTTTTACTTGCATAATACTATGAAAAGTTTAAAATAACATGCTTTAGAGCATGAAAAGTCAGGAAAATTATTTTTTAACTATTTTAAAATTTTTTTTAATGATTCATATATTTACTTGAAAGGCAAAGTTAGAGAGGCAGAGACAGAGAGAGAAAGATTTTCCATCCTCTGTTTCACTCCCCAAATGGCTGCAACGGCCAGATCTGGCAGGGTCATTCTGAAGCCAGGAGCCGGAAGTTTCTTCCGGGTCTCCCATGAGGGTGCAGGGATCCAAGGACTTTGACCATCTTCTGCTGCCTTCCCAGATGCATTAGCAGGAAGCTGGATCAGAGGTGGAGCAGCTGAGACTTGAATGGGTGCTCCTATGGGATGCCGGCACTGCATGCTTCAGCTTTACCATTATGCCACTGCTCTGGCCCCTTATTTATTTATTTATTTATTTATTTATTCATTTATTTATTTATTAACATTTCAGAGGCAGGGATACATAGCCTGCCAGCCAGAGACCTCCCATCTGCAGCTTGGCTCTCCAAATGCCCAGAAGCCAAGAACTTAATTCAGATCTCCCACATGGGTGGCAGAAACTCAACTTCTTAAGCCATCACCTGCTGCCTCCAAGGGTACACATCATCAGGAAGCTGGAATCAGGAGCAGAGTTGAGATCCAAACCAAGTACTCACATATGGATTACAAGTGTGCTAACAGGGTCTTAACTCCCATGCCAAACACACAATTTTTGATTTGACAATTATCCCATGCATAATGGCAGCCCATGAAGAATTTTTGGCTCCTTCTCACAAACCACCAGAATTCTCTATTCAAATTTTACCAGTAGCACATGGATGCCTTTTCCTGACAAAGACTTAAAATACAGAAAAAGTAAAATCATCTTCCCTCGCTCTTCTAACAATTCTTCTCTCAAAATAAGTTTGGAACGTTTCTTTCTGGTTCTTTTTCAATCAACTTAGGAACACACATGATTTTCTGCCATAAAATGGACTTTGAAGCACGTGCATTTTTCCATGTATTTACTAAATTTATTCTGGAAAGTTTTCATACTGTATTATGAATGAAGTACTTCAAAAATGTGTGGAAAAATAGAATTAAAGACATTTACTTGAGTGCAAAAAATTTGAAATTCATACATGGTTTTCTCAGAATATACTTTTCCCACAAAATTCTGAAGTATCCCCATAAATGGACCATTCTTTTTCAATGTTTGCTTAGTTAGCTATAAATAGTTCTTTGCAATTTTTAAAATCATTCTCCTATTGGTATATTATTTGATTCAAATTATTTAAACAAAAAATTTGTGAATTTGCCTTTCTTCAGCAAATATATATTTTTGTATTTGAAAGCCAGAGTTACGAAGAGGGAGAGAGAGAAACAGAGCTTCCAGCTGCTGGTTTACATTCCAAACGGTCCACACTGCCAGGGCTGGGCCAGGCTACAGCCAGGAGCCTGGAACTCCATCCGTGTCTCCCACTTAGCCATTGCCATTGGGTTACTAGAAGTGGAATTTCACCGATACCACCAACATTCCCTCTCAACTGGTTTTCCAAACTGGTCTGTGTTCTTGCCCCTGGACCATCAGTGCACATTATTGTTCCTTTTTAATATTTTGCCAGTTTGATCTGTGAAACAAGCATAACAATCTACAGAGAGAAAATCTGTAATAGAAAATAATATAGGTGCCAGAACTGTGGCATAGTGGGCTAAGTCTCTGCCCTGCAGTGCCGGCATCACATATGGGCACAGGTTCTAGTCTCCGCTGCTCCTCTTCTGATCCAGCTTTTTGCCATGGCCAAGGAAAGCAGTAGAAGATGGCTCAAGTGCTTGGGCCCCTGCACCCATGTGGGAGACCTGGAGGAAACTCCTGGCTTCTGATCGGCTCAGCCCCAGCCATTGTGGCCATTTGGAGACTGAACCAGCAGATGGAAGACCTCTTTCTCTGTCTCTCCCTCTCTGTCTGTAACTTTGCCTCTCAAATAATGAAGGAAAAAAAAAACACTTAAGGAAAATAAAACTATCACAAGAAAAGTCACATAAATATTCCTTAAAAGTGTTTTTGGGAAACATTAGACACTAAAGACTATTTTTAATATTGATACATCAGGATGTATCACTGATTAAAAATATAAGACACCATATTAGAAAAAAACCCTGTGAAACACATTTACGATACCATGCTTCCTACAATGCAAGTTATGATTCTGACATGTTTACCTTAATGCATTTACATTTTGAAGTTTTAGGTAGCTAAAATGTGATAAATGCAGGGAAATATGAAATCATGGTAATAGTATAACACAAGGAAGCTAGGTTTGCCATAAAATTAACAACAACTTAGAAATATAATTCCAGATGACTTTAGCACACATTTGGAATCTGGTACAGTATGGCATGGGACATTAAGGAATAGTGTGATAAAACTTTTATAGGGAGCAGGAAAGGGAGCTATATTAACTGTTGACTTTGGTAATAGATTATAAACTTGAAAAAGTATGCTGTACATTATTGAGTGGTTACTAGAAGATCATAAATAGAATTATTACTTCAAAATTGCTAGAGGGAAAAACAGACTAAAGGTAAATTTTGCCATGTTAAAGTAAAAGGAAAGATACAGAAAAGCAACAAGAAAGTATGAGAAACAGAAAAAATAAATGAGGAGAATAAATCCAAATTTTCAATAATCCATTATAAATCTGAATAAATATAAATAATTGGGGTTTCTCAGTCTGGGTAAGTAGTTTTATGCTGTTTAATAGCTGCACTTGGCAAAATGACAGTTAAAGTTGAAAACAAACAGTGGAACAAAGGTTTACCAGGAAAGTGCTAACATAATGAATGCTACAAAAAAGTGTGAACAAAATGGTAATGCAAATATCAAATTTTGGGGGGCAGATCTTAGGCCCCAGGTCAGAGCTGCTGAAACAGACACTATGCGTTTGAGGCTAGGCAATCCATATTTCCATGAGCTTTCTAGGGAATTCTGATGTTTGTTTAAGTTTGAGGACCATTGTTTTAAATTTATCCGGTGTCCCAAATTCCATCTCTCTGAGTATCATACAATCACAGATTTCTAGAAAATGAAAATTGATCATTCATCCTAATAAAATAAGGGAGACCTAAGAGCAACCTCTAGAGTCCTTGAATGTCCACAGTGAATTCTGATTCCTAGAATCTTTATGCACTCAGAGGCTTAACCTATTATGCCACAGCACCAGCCCAGGGAACATTTTTTTAAGAAAAGATAGCAGACTAGAACCCATAAGGAAACAATTAACAAATTTGCTCATTTCTAAGTTTCAGATTTCTCAACACAAACTGAAGCAAAGTAAAATAAATGCTGCACTGAGAGAAAATTAACAGAATAGAGAATTTTTTAAAAAGGAAATATCAATGGTGAATAAAGAAATGAAAATATGCTGAATGTCACTAGTAAATAAAATTTACAACAATAAGCTGTTGCTTTTCACAGATTGAACTGGCAAAATATTAAAAAGGAATGATAATGTGCATTGATGGTCCAGGGGCAAGAACACAGACCAGTTTGGAAAACCAGTTGAGAGGGAATGTTGGTGGTATCGGTGAAATTCCACTTCTAGTAACCCATTATAAGAAAAGTGGCAATGGCTACATGGGAGACGCAGATGGAGTTCCAGGTCCTGACTGTAGCCTGGCCCAGCCCTGGCAGTGTGGACCATTTGGAAAATAAACCAGCAGCTGGAAGCTCTGTTTCTCTCTCGTTCCCACCTGCCCCCCTTCCTTTCCTCTCTCTTTGTGACTCTGGCTTTCAAATACATAAATGTATCCTTTTTTTAGAAAAGTGACAATGGGACAAGAAAATGTTTGTTGGAGAAAGGCAAATTCACAAATTTTTTGTTTAAATAATTTGAATCAAATAATATATCAATAGAGGAATGATTTTAAAAATTGCAAAGAGCTATTTATGATTATTAAGCAAACACTGAAAAGGAATGATCCATTTATGAGGATAATTCAAAAGTTTGTGGGAAAAGTATATTCTGAGAAAACCATGCATGAATTTCAAAATTTTTGCACTCAAATAAACTTATCTTTAATTCTACTTTTCCACAAACTGTTTGAAGTAACTCTTAATACAATATGAAAAGTTTGACAGATTAAATTTAGTAAATACATGGAAAAATGCACATGCTCAAAATCCATTTTATAGTAGAAAATCATGTGTGTTCATAAGTTCATAGAAAAAGAACCGGAAAGAAATGTTCCAAACTATTTCTGGGAGAAGAATTGTTAGAAGAGCGAGGGAAGATGATTTTACTTTTTCTGTATTTTAAGTCTTTGTCAGGAAAAGGTATCCATGTGCTACTTGTACTATTTGAATTACAGACAGATTCTCTGGCCTTAAGAATGCATAACTGGAATGGACATTTGGCAGAGTGGTTAACATATGGCTTGGGATTCCCATATCCCATATTAGAATGTATGGATTGGGGGCCAGCACTGTGGCTTAGCAGGTAAAGCTGCTGCCTGCTGTTCCTGCATCCCATAAGGGTGTCATTTCAAATCCTGGCTGCTCTACTTCTGATCCAGATCTCTTTTATGGCCTGGGAGGGCAATAGAAGATGGCCCAAGTCCTCCTGTATGGGAGACCCGGAGGAAGTTCCTGGTTCCTGACTTCAAATCAGCCCAGCTCCAGCCGTTACAGTCATTTGGGGAGTAAACCAGTGGATGGAAGACCTTTCTCTCTCTCTGCCTCTGCCTCTCTGTAACTCTGATTTTCAAATAAATAACTCTTAAAAAAAAAAAAAAAGAAAAAAATGTATGGGTTGGAGTCTTGCCTCCCCTTCCAATTACGGCTTCTTGCTGGGTGTGCAGCCTAGGAAGCAGCAGTGATGGCTCAGGTGTTTGGGTCCTTGCCACCCATATGAAACACCCAGGTTGAGTTCCTTGCCCAGCCTGGCCTGGCATTTATGGAGTGAACCTACCAATGGAAGATTTCTTTTTGTTTTGCTTTCAAAAATATTTTTTTAAAAAATTTAAAAGAATGAATGCCTGTCAAAAAAATGTATAACATATTCATATCTTGATTCAATCATAGCATTAATGTGATGTACTAATTTTTCTAACCCTTTACCTTGAAGGAGTTTAAAAACCAACATTTCAAAAATTCTAAAGGATATTATTTTACCCTAATCAGCATACAGATTCACAGATGTAACTGGAAATAGCAATTTGTTCTGATAGTTCATAGAACAAACCATGACCTCAAAAGAACAACGGAGAGATTATCTTTCTTTTGTTGTCCCTGCATTTTTGTTTTCATTTCACCATGGCATTCTGGTTTTATGAAAGCAGCTGGCAGATTGTGGTACCCTATACCTGAAACTCAACAAAGGCACCCATATCTCCTTTCATCCTTCCCTCCCATGTCATTTGCTGTTCAACAAAAGAAAACATCTTAGCTCTCATATACTTGACCACTTTTATACAAGCATTAGGGATTTCATTGTTATAGCACAGAGAAGAGGGTAATTGGGTATATGGGTTTTTATTTATTTAGCAAATGAATGGTGTGCATTTCTCATATGCAATTGAAAAAGAATCCCAAATTAGATAATAGATATACCTAATTATGATAGAAAATTGAATTGTTTCCTAGATACAAGAATATGTAGAGGATGTGTTTATAGTAAAGACTTGAATTTAGGAGAAATTTGCTGATTTTCATATTATTAATCAATAGTAAATAAAAGAAAATATAGACATAAAGCTCATTAAGCAGGATTATTTTTGTAATGTTTATGAAAACTATTTGGCCAAGCTTTTTTGTTTTTATGTAAGTTTATTTTTATTAATATAAAGAGAAGAGATTACATGTAGTTCATAAACAATCTGTGAGTATAATGTATATCTGTTCCTTCCACCCTCTTCCTTCCTTCTTTTCTTTTTTCTTTTTAATTTTTACAGGAACATATTTTTAATTTACTTTATACCCACAGGCTTAATCTTCCACTAAATAAAGAGTTCAACCAGTAAAAAGTAGAAAGATCATTGTCCTACAAGAATATAGTCAAAGATTATATACAATAATCAAATCCCAAGCTGTCCATAACATACCTCACTCATGTCATTGTGTAATCCTGTTGTGCCAGCTTCAGAATCATCCTTACCTTTTATTCTCAATTTCTTCACTCATAGCATTTTGTAATCTTTTTGTGCAACTGCAGAATTGTTCTCACATGCTGCAACGACTACCAATTAGATGAATGTTATATAAGATGAAAAGCTTTTTGCTACAAGTTTGTGTCGATTCATATAATTAACGAGTAGCACCAGGGAAAGAGAATTGGCAAGGCTAAGACTGAATGATGAAGATATTCAATACCCAGAATTGAAAAAAAAAAAAAAAAAAGCCCTTATCAGTATTAGCACCTGAAAAGAATTTTCTATCACTGCAACTTTGCTTCTTGGGATTTTGTGATGTGGGAATAATGATGAGATACGATGAGATACATTGGTCTTTTGATAATTAGATGAAAGATTTACATTAGATATGTCAAGTTTTTAATTAAGCATAAGAAGGAAGAGCACAGTTAGAAAGAACAAGACAAGCTTTGAGATTGTTTTTTTCAATGGAAAGACAGTGATGGAAGTAACTACCATTCATGTAAAAAATACCAAGAATGGAATTATACCATTTATATTGGTTTTACATCTATTTAAATACTGATTTAATTATTATATTTTTCCTTAAGAAACTGATAGTAATTATTCTTAATTTCTTCTTTGACTGCCAGACTTTATATGGAAACAAGCACCTTGTCTGAGAAACATGAAACCTCAGTTTTTATCTGTGGGTTACACAACAGAATTGTTCTTGGCCCCAGTAGGTTTTTAAATTTACTTATAAATTCTTGGAGATTCTAAGGTAAGAAATTAGATGTAGGGGCCAGAGTTGTGACACAGTGGATTAAGCACCAGCTTGTAGCACTGGCATCCTGTATCAGAGGGTCAGTGTGAGTCCTGACTACTCAGCTTCTGATATAGATTCCTGCCAATATACCTGGGAAAGCAGCAGAAGATAGTACAAGACCTCAGGCCTTCCCTGCCCGTGTTGGGGACCAGGATGGAGCCCCTGGCCCAAACCGGTTCTTGCAGTCATTTTGGGGGGATGAACCAGAAGATGAAGATCTCTCTCTCTCTTTCTTCCTCCCTCCTTACCCTCTTTTTCTCCCCCTCTATGTGTTACTCTGCCTTTCAAAAAATAAATAAAAATGTCTGAACAAAATAAATGAGAAGTAGATTCTTTGATTAATGGAAGTACAAGGTTAACAATGCACATGCTAACAAAAAGATGTAGATGGGAGTTGTTTTTTTTTAACTTTTATTTAATGAATATAAATTTCCAAAGTACAGCTTATGGATTACAATGGCTTCCCCCCCATAACGTCCCTCCCACCCACAACCCTCCCCTTTCCCACTCCCTCTCCCCTTCCATTCATGTGAGGATACATTTTCGATTCTCTTTATATACAGAAGATCAGTTTAGCATACATTAAGTAAATATTTCAACAGTTTGCTCTCACACAGAAACATAAAGTGAAAAATAATAGATGATTTTTTAAATGATGATTAAATCAGATCAGACCTATTGTCATGTTTAATCCCAGTGAGAGTCAAGTTGGGAATTGATAATTTCTTCTTCTTTTTCTTCTTCTTTTTTTTTTTTTTTTTTTTTTTACAGAAGATCAGTTTAGTGTATATTAAGTAAAGATTTCAACAGTTTGCACCCTCATAGAAACACAAAGTGAAATATACTGTTTGAGTATTTGTTATAGCATTAAGTCTCAATGTACAGCACATTAAGGATAGAGATCCTACATGAGGAGTAAGTGCACAGTGATTCCTGTTGTTGACTGTACAAATTGACACTCCTGTTTATGGCATAGGTAATCTACCTATGCTCCAGTCATGAGTTTCCAAGGCTATGGAAGCCCCTTGAGTTCTCCGACTCTTATCTTGTTTAGACAAGGTCATAGTCAACAAGTGGAAGTTCTCTCCTCCCTTCAGAGAAAGGTACCTCCTTCTTTGAAGACCTGTTCTTTCCACTGGGATCTCACTCACAGAGATCTTTCATTTAGGTTTGTTGGTTGGTTGGTGGTTTTGTTTTTTTTTTGTTTTTTTTTTTTTGTTTTTTTTTTTTTTGCCAGAGTGTCTTGGCTTTCCATGGCTGAAATACTCTCATGGGCTTTTCTGCCAGATCGGAATGCCTTTAGCGCTGATTCTGATGCCAGAGTGCTGTTTAGGACATCTGCCATTCTATGAGTTTGCTGAGTATCTCGCCTCTAGATGGGAGTTTGATTACACATGTTGTCTCTTCCAATGATGAAAGAAATATTTGTACATAGGATTTCTTGAGATTATGAAATAACAAATGTTCTTTATAAATAGAGATCAGAGAAAAAGGCATTAAAGATATAGATATAAAGGGATGTACCTGTAATCTTAATTACAAGGATAAACTCAGCTATTGTTAGGGCATGTTTCTTTCTATTCACTTTCAAACCCCTTTTACATATTTCAAATATGTAAATATTTGCATATTTATAAATACTGCTTTGTCCTAATATTTCTACTTACCTACTATACTATATCATTATTTTCCCACACTATTAAGAATATATATGGGGCAGGAGTTTGTCCTAATTGTTAAAACACCAGTTGGGGTACCCGCATTCCACATCAGAATATTACGTTTGAGGTCCGGCTGCCAATTCTAGCTTCCACTAATGCACATCCTGGGAGGCAGCAGGTGTTGGCTCCTGTAGTTGATTCCCTGCCACCCACCAGAAAGACCTGAATTGACTTCCTATTTCTGTATTTGGCCTGGCTGTTGCAGGCATTTGGAGAATGACCCAGCAACTAGGCGCGCACTCTCTCTCTTCCTCTCTTTCCCTTTTTCTGACTCAAATATATAAATAAATACACATTTAAAAATAAAAATATGTGTAAATATGTTAGTTCCTATTTGTTTTATTTTAATATAATCTATACCAGTAATATAATGTAGTGCTCAGTATTCTTTCTGTGTTTATGTGTTTACATAAAAACTTCCAGATTAAAGTGGAGGATGGCCCAGGTGCTTGGGCCCTGCACCCCATGGGAGACCAGGAAAAGCACCTGGCTCCTGGCTCCTGCCATCGGATCAGCGCGGTGCGCCGGCCGCAGCGCGCCAGCCGCGGCGGCCATTGGAGGGTGAACCAACGGCAAAGGAAGACCTTTCTCTCTGTCTCTCTCTCTCACTGTCCACTCTGCCTGTCAAAAAAAAAAAAAAAAAAAAAAAGAATATACTTAGATGTTATAACAAAGAGACCCCAATATATAACAACTTAACCAAGTAAAATGCTTATTTCTCTTCCCCATGTAATAATCTGCTGGTGGCTAAGCAGTCCTCAGCTGGTAGGTGACTTTGCCATCCTCAACATGTGGTATCTACTGGTGAGCTGAAGAATTTGTCGTCTCCCAGCTCAGAGGAGGAATAAATGGGTCAGAGGAAGACACACAGTTATTTCAAGTGTGAGGTCCAAAGGGGCACACAACACTTCTGCCCACATCACATTGGTAGTACTTAGCTGGCCCTGCTCCCCTCAGTGCGAGGAATGCTGAGTTCTGTCCTGAGTACTCGTGTTCATGTGAATCCTACTAATGGAGAGGAAAAAGAGGAAGTACAAAGACAGCTAGCAGTTAATTGCACATTCAAATAGGGTATTGTCGGAATATCTATAAGTTCAGGAAATGGAAGCCTCTTACTATGGATTGATTTCTAACTTTAGTTTCTTCAACTGAAAAAGATAATGTCTGCTCTTAAATGTCCAGTGGAAATTTTATGAGCTATGAAGGCAGTAGCAGTTCACTGACTTACTAACTTAGAAAGATTGGAGTCTATCTACATTTCTAAGTCAGGAATCAGATTCCAGGCAGCATGATTGCTGTTGTCACTGTACCTGGAAGTTCACTTTTTTTTTTTTTTTATAACAGGCAGAGTGGACAGTGAGAGAGAGAGAGAGAGAGAGACAGAGAGAAAGGTCTTCCTTTTGAAGTTGGTTCACCCTCCAATGGCCGCCGCGGCTGGTGTGCCGCGGCCAGCGCATCACACCTATCCGAAGCCAGGAGCCAGGTGCTTCTCCTGGTCTCCCATGTGGGTGCAGGGCCCAAGCACTTGTGCCATCCTCCACTGCACTCCCGGGCCACAACAGAGAGCTGGCCTGGAAGAGGGGCAACCGGGACAGAATCCGGTGCCCCGACTGGGACTAGAACCCGGTGTGCCAGTGCCGCAGGTGAAGGATTAGCCTATTAAGCTGCGGCGCCGGCTGAAGTTCACTTCTGTTAACACAGGTACTGTGGCTTTCAGTCTGCAGAAGCAGTCACACTGCTTGCTGCATTCCTTGTAATCTGTTAGCACAAACTGACTTGTTGTCCATACAAACATATGTTTTTTTTTTTTTTTGAGAGTGGAGCTCTTGAAGATATAAATATCTAAATAAATATATTTAGGAATTCTGTCTGGAATATGTTGTTTCTTTATATATTTTTAAAGAATTATTTTATTTATTTAAAAGACAGAGTTAGATAAAGGTAGAGAGAGAGAGAAAGAGGTCTTCCATTTCTCTGGTTCACTCCGCAAATGACCACAACAGCCAGAGCTGAGCTGATGCAAAGCCAGGAGCTTCTTCCAGGTCTCCCACATGGGTGCAGCGGCCCAAGGACTTGGGCCATCTTTTACTGCTTTCCCAGGCCATAGCAGGGATCTGGATGGGAAGAGAAACAGCCAGGAATTGAACTGGCACCCACAGGGGATGCCGGCACTGCAGGCTGGGGCTTTAACCCAGTGCACCACAGCATCAGCCCCTATTTCTTTATATTTTTCAAATTATTATATATAAATCCCATGAAATGTTGCATCTACTTTATATGTTATTCAAAAAGGCTTTTATTCCTATTTAAATCATTTTTGTTTGGTAAACTTAATGGATACTGTATGCTTTTAAGACCACTTATCAATATAGTCACTATAATTAATAAAACATGTATCATTAATAAAACATTAATGTGAAACCTAAATAAAGTGACAAATCTGGAGAATATTACTCAGATTTTAATACATGTTATGAAACTCATTTGTTAATATTAAATCACTAAGTTTTTTATTAATAAAGCATTTTATTGAAAATAATAGTACATAAAACTGAAGATATAAAAGAAAATGTCAATTATCTAACTCCCACATTTTTTTACTTAATTTCTTCCTTTATTACAAAAAATAATTTGACAGAGTTCATATGATAAGGTATATTTTTTTAAATCATGAACAAAAAATGTAAAAGTTGAGAAAAGGAGAGAATAGAATACCGACATGCAAGCTGTAAAACTCTACATAGCTCCTAACGGTTGAACTTGATATTTGTTCCTGAGCCTCCTGTTGACCACAGCAAAAGAAACATTGTCATTACTATGATTTTCAATGTGTGAAGCACAGAAAGTATACTGAATCTCAGTGGAAGGAAAACTCTATCTTATTGAAGATGCTATATAATGGACACTCAGATCTCCACAACATGCAGATTATCAGATTCCATAAAACAATAAAGTATCATCAATAATATTCAATGTTGTGTCCCCAAGATACATAACATTGAAATACAAGATCTTTAGGAACCTGAAAGGAGATAGCCTCAGGATAGTGCTGCTGGTAGTTTCGCTTAATCCACAGGGAAAATCAAGATTGTTCAGCAAATGCAGACACTGTCCAGAAGAGGAAATAGACTTAATATTCTTACACATATGGCCTATAAATACTACTTCTAAACCAGACTTACGATGTGCTGGACAACCAAGAGTTTGAGGTTTATTATCTCATTGTATAACTGTAACCCATTAAACAGTTTTATTAGCCAGATTGTTCCTTGCCGATAGGGTATTTATCTTATATAGAAGCTCGTCTGTGTCCATAACAGACTTGAGTACCTCCTAAGCCAATTTAGGAATCATTGCTGGATTCAATGAAATTAACATTTTTATGGGTTGTGAAAAGTAGATTATGCAGTAAGACCTAATATTCTTTAGTGCTGAGAACCAAATGGAACTTTGAAAGCATTATAAAATGTGAATCCTTCTTCTGTCTCAAAACACCATGAAACTACCTGCATAAAAAGTTCAGATTTTGCAAGGAAAATTTATTAATTCTATTAACTGGCAAGACATCTTAGGCTGAAATGATGTAAGCATTTAAAATATAAATATTTTCGAAAAGTATTTTGTAGTCACTCACCAAGTGTATCCCGAATAACTGCTTTGTAATTCTTTAGTAAACAAAATAGATAGAAGCCCAATCTGACTCTAACTTACTAGGGCTATGGGAATTTTGTTCTAGTGGAAAAGACTAAGTTAAACAAGTACGGAAAACATAACAAGATGCACATACATATATGACACATGCAGATACTAGTAGGCACTTTTTCAAAAAGGCAAATAATTGGATGGGGAGAACGCACAGGTGCTATTTAGCTAAAGTAGTCAGGAAATGCACTGCAGAGCAGGTACCTGAAAAGGTGGGAATAAACCTTCTGGATTTATAGAGGAAGAGCATTCACTGGGATCTCTATTTGCAGGAGTTTTTGAGCTCAAAAAGTGCTCAAATTTTTCAAAGAACAACAACAACAACAAAAACCCTGTGTCAGCAGAGCACAGTGAATCAGAAGAAAAGATTAAGAGGAATTGAGGGAAAAGCAAGGACCAAGAGCAAGTTTGGGTGATCATAGTTATGACTGGATATTTGACTGGTTTTCTAAAGTGATGGAAAGGTGTTGAATTTAGAGCAAAAGATTAGCATGATCTGATTTATGTTTTTCAAAACTCACTCAGGCTATTGCATGGAGAATGGATTTTAGGTTAGGGATGGGTGGAGTTGGAGAAAAAGGAAACAAATAAATAGGAAAACATAGACAGGAAGACCAAATAGAGTAGTTCAGCTAAGGAATAGTGATGATTTTGTCTAAAGCTATAGTAATGAGGTGGTGAAGAGTGGCTAAACTCCAAATACATTATGAATTAGAACATGATTTGCTAGTGGTTTAGATATAGGATGTGTAAGAAGGAGAAAATTCAACTAATTATTTCAAGTCCTAACTAGAATTTTGAAGATGAAAACATTATGGGAGGAGCTGGATGCAGGATTATGAATGAAATCCAGAGTTCAACTTCTTAGAAGAAAATTCAAAATTAGTTATCAAAATGGAATATTGCTTAGGTAATTGTATAAATAAACCTTGATTTCTTATGACTCATATAGCTAGTGTTAAAAATTTGAGAAAGGGAGCCGGCGTGTGGCTCACTTGGTTAATCCTCCACCTGCGGCACTGGCATCCCATATGGGTGCTGAGTTCTAGTCCCGGTTGCTCCTCTACCACTCTAGCTCTCTACTGTGGCCCAGGAGGGCAGTGGAGGATGGCCCAAGTACTTGGGCACCTACACCCACATGGGAGGAGGCACCTGGCTCCTGGCTTCGGATCAGCGTAGTTCTGGCTGTAGTGGCCATTTGGGGGGTGAAGCAACGGAAAAAGGAAGACCTTTCTCTCTCTCTCTCTCTCTCTCACTGTCTCACTTTATCTGTCAAATAGAACAAAAAAAATTGAGAAAGATATGCCCTTAGGTGGTTTATAAAAGTGAGCACTGGATGATATGACCAAGTGAGGGTACCCAGAGAAGGGAAGAGTGAGTACTGAGCTCTGGAGCATGCAGCACTTGGATAGCTTGGTCTGGATCCTCACAGGCCTGGGTCTGAGAAGCAGAAACAGAGGAGATAAGAGGATTCTCCAGTGAAGCACGTGTTTCACTGGGGACAAAGTGTGTGGCATGTGTGGCATGCATGGGTGTGATGGAAATTGAGACTTGACCATTAGATCTGGGATCACGGAGTTTGCTGACAGTGTTGTACGCTGAATTGGTAGATCAGAGGGAATGGAAATGTGATTGGAGTGAGTTAAAGGAAAAATGGGAAAGAAGGTCAAGTTTGGGGTTCTGCTGTAGGGTGGAACATAGAAGTGTGTCAGTTGCTGGAGGGGCTATACAGTTAAGGCTGTTTTCCTTTGTAAAGTAAAGAGATTAATAGTATGTTTCTTTTAATATGGTGGAAGGGAGCCAATAAGAAATGTGATGAAAAAGAGCATGATTGTCAGCAACAGAATCCTTGAGGCGAGAAGGGATGGGAACCTGTGGCTATGTGAATCCTTTGACTAAAGGTGTAATTCTGAAAATTTATTCACTACAGTGAGATAGAAATAAAATTACATAGCTTCAGATGCAGATAGTTGGATAGGTCTGTTGATGGGAGAATTAGGTCATTCTTTTCTTATTGTTTATAGTATTTCAATGAAATAAAAACCAAATTCACCAGCTGGGAGAGAAGGAATGAGGAGAAGGTGTAGAATATTTGAGGAGATGGGAAATAGTGTTAAATTGCCTTCCTATATAGAGGGAGGTGAAAATTGACCAGAAGAAACAAAACAGTATTGAAAACACACTCAGCTGGTGCCGTGGCTCACTAGGCTAATCCTCCACCAGCAGCACCAGCACCCCGGATTCTAGTCCTGGTTGGGGTGCCAGATTCTGTCCCGGTTGCTCCTCTTCCAGTCCAGCTCTCTGCTGTGGCCTGGGAATGCAGTGGAGGATGGCCCAGGTCCTTGGGCTCTGCACCGCATGGGGGACCAGGAGGAAGCACCTGGCTCCTGGCTTTGGTCAGCACAGCGCGCTAGCCGCAATGCACCGGCCGTAGCAGCCACCTGGGGGATGAACCAATGGAAAAAGGAAGACCTTTCTCTCTGGCTCTCTCTCTTTCACTGTCTAACTCTGCCGGTACACACACACACACACACACACACACACTCATGGTTATAGATAGAGTAGGCACAGGCTGCAACATTTAACAAATGGAGAAAGTTACCAGAGCCGTAGATAGATATGCCAGGAAGTGTGTTTGGTGCTATAATGAGATAGCACATGCTCCAAAGGTACTGAGCTTGCTTGTTTCTGAGGAGGGGAGAGCCAATGAAAAGTAAACGACTGCATTCTGGGCCCAGGGTTGAGAAGTGTTTTCTCAAAAGATAATCATTTCAGTTAGTGCAGAGGTGATGGGAGTATTTAGGAAAAATGTGAAAAACATAAAGATACTTGAAAAAGTCCATGGAAAAGTGAAATTAAAAAGATAAGTTTATTTAGGTGCAAAAATATTTTGAAATCTATGCATTTTTTTCTTTCATAGTATACATTTTTCATGAATTTTGTGAAAAGTCATTGTGCAAGGGATTTTGCTGAGGATGGAGGAAAAATCAGTGTCTAAGACTCATTGAGTGATGGAAGATAAGGTGAAATTAGAAGATACACAGAAAAATGTGAAGAAAGTTGACTTAGTTGAAGGATGACTCACCCATGGACTTCTGATGGTTGCTGAAATAAAATAGTTTCAAGTTGTGATGGATACAGTCTTACTGGTCACTTAGGATGAAGGGTAAGCAGTCCTAAATAATGGCCATTCTTGGGAGTAGGTAAATCATAGGAAGTGTGGCATAGAGGAGAGGGAGAACGCAAAAGGCAGTGGGGAGGAATGGATAATAGTGTCTCAAAGGAGCACACAGAAATCTGTGGGCTTCCACTCAATCTAACTGTGGCCAGAGCCCTAGTTAGGCTGGGGAAGGAGCTATAGAGAGACTCACTAAGAACCTGTAGCAAATCGCGTTGGTTTTGCTACCATTGCTTGATTTTCATTCCTTCGCTTCATATTTTACAGTGTCTTCTGATATTCCAAACATAGAATCTAACATTTTATTTTTTTCATTATAATTTACCACTGGGAACCCACAATTTGAGAAAACAGTCCAATTTTAAATTGCATCAGTGATTATATTGCTAACATTTCCCAGCTCCCTGAGTTGAATCTCATGAAATTCATGAAAACTAGATGGACATACATCTGCATTATGGAGACACATTCCCTCTTGTAGACTACTTTTCTTTTTTCTAAACTGAATGCATCTTTGGTTTTATATCTAAACATTAAGCCTGCACAATAACTCTCTTTTGAGAAAGACTAGTCTATATTGCAAAAGTGTTTTTGCTTAACATACCCATTAGCTGAGAAAGGGGCAAAATCTTGTTACATGAATTATTTGATTTGTCTTACTGATTCATCCAAATTGTTGAAGAAATGTCCAGAGATTGTGGAAGTGCTTCTATTTGGTTAAAAGTACGAGAAGACAGGATTTCATTCTTTTTTATAGTAAGTGGTATTCCATCCTGTATATATACCACATTTTCTTTATCCACTCATTGGTGGATTACCAGGTTGATCGCATATCTTAGCTATTGTGAATTGGGATGCTTTAAACATAGGGGGTACAAATAACTCTTTCATATGCTGATTTCATTTCCTTTGGTAAATTCCCAGGTATGGGATGGCTGCATCATGTGTTGATCTATTTTAGATCTCTATCTTTGGCAACAAAATGGATGCAACTGGAGACCATTATGGATAGTGAAATAAGCAAGTTCCCAAAGAAAACTATTATATGTTTTCTCTGATATATGCTAGTTAATATAAAATACAAAAAAAATTTATAAGAATGGAACATCTTATGGTTTAATTATTGTTTATAGCCCTTGTCTATATTTATATGGAATAGTGGTCTTTCTATTTGTTGAACATTTTGGTAGTGGTATATTTAAGCATGTGATTATAAAGTAAATTGAAAATATGTTATTGCAAAAATTATAGGAAAAGAAAGGGAAAAAGGAAGAAGAATTGAGGGAGGCAGGGAGGAAATGTTATCTTCTTAGAATTGTTTCTATGAAATACATGGAATCTGTTCTCTTTATATGAATGAAAAAGGTAAAAAATTAGTAAACGTGGGGAGATATTATCACTGAAATGAGTGTTACCAGACTTTAGGATTTCAAACACACAACAACTTTGGAAAGTTAAAATGCACAAATGAGCACAGCCTAACCCACCATTTTATAAATCTCAACAAATAATACCTATTTTCACTAACATTTCATGAAAGAATTAGTATTTTCACACCTTAAAAAGCACTTTCATTTCACATTATGTAAATCATGTTTCCTCATTGTTTTCTTCTCTTTGGATAATCTATCAATGAAACTTTCAGGATGGATGTACAAGGAGCTTAGAGAGCAGAATTTAAAAAACTGAACTAGTTAACCTCTAAACCTTCGCAGATACCATAATCTGTGATGTTATTTAGTACCATAATGCAAAATTATATGTGTGTTTCTCTATAATTCAATCTACTTTACTAAAGTAGATTGCACTTAAAGCTTCTTAAAAATTGCACTTAAAGCTTCAAAAAATTTCCAGAAATAATATTTAGGGTCCATTTCTAAATGTTTCTCTATGTATTTACTTTGTTTTAATGTCAAATGCTATATCAACACTGATAGGCTGATATAGCTGCTCAGATTAAATGAATATAGAATATAACAAAATATACTTTTAAACATAAGAATTTATAAAGTGATTAAAATATCACATGGGCTTATAAAATTCTCCCCTAAGATTATAGTGACAGTAAAGGATCTCTGAGGAAATTGTTTCCTCAGCAGATAATTAAACATATATGTATTAAATAACATGAAATAATATAGTTAAACATCCATACAGCATTTTAGCATGTTGCATTTGTCCATGGCTAGAAAAACTGTTCTATCAAAGTATTCAGTCTGCTTTATATAGTAATTACAACTGCGCCTGTCACAATTGAGGCATCACATAAGGGGATCCATTCTCAGAAATGCATCATTAGGTGATTTCATCATCACGCAAGCATCATGAAGTATACTTAACACAAAATAAGACAGCTACAACAATTTCCCTAGGAAATATTATAGGACTACTTCAATATATGCACCTCTTTGTTGATCAAAATGTCATTTTGTGGCACGTGACTGTATTCTTTGAAATATAATAATTTAATACTGAAAGCATACAAAAAAATAAAAAATCATCCATAGTTGACTACCTTAATTTGAATTTTCTTGCTAATACAACCAAGAGGTTATACATGATGATCCAAGTACTTGAGTTCTGCTACCAACATGGGAGATTCCTGATGGTTTCTGGCTCCTGGCTTCATCTCAACCCAGATATGACCATTGCAGGCATTTGGGGAGTGAACTAGTGGATGGAAGATTTTTCTCTCTCTTCCTCTATCTCTCTCTTCCTCCTCCTCCTCCCTCCACCTCCATCCCTCCCTCCCTCCCTCTGTTTACCTCTCAAAATTTTTACATAGAGACTGGCAGTGTGGCGTAGCGGGTAGGGCCACTGCCTGCAGGGCTGGCATCCCATATGAGTGCCGGTTCGTTTCCTGGCTGCTCCACTTCCTATCCAGCTCTCTGCTATGGCCTGGGAAGGCAGTGGAGGATAGCCCAAGTCCTTGGGCCTCTGTGCCCATGTGGGAGACCTAGAAGAAACCCCTGGCTCCTGGCTTCAGATCAGCGCATCTCCGGCTATTGCGGCCAGTTGGAGAGTGAACAAGTGGATAAAAGACCCTTCTTTCCCTCTCTTCCTCTCCTTCTCTCTCTCTCTGTAACTCTTTCAAGATGAATAAATGAATCTTTTAAAAAATCGTATAAGTGGGTATATATATGTATATAGTCTCCCATCAGACTGACTCTTGAGATTTCTTCACAGCATTACCTTAACAGTGTCTAGTGATAGAGGATTCACTATTTTTCCATAAAATTCATTTTCTTATCTTCCACCTCTGAATTTAGCTTTGCATTTCATATATAGAGCTTGCCATAATTGCCATAAATTTATCCTTTTGCTGGGATTGAACCATATGGATAAACTCATTGGTCTTCCACATGGTGGCTTTTCACACTTGTGTATCATTCCTCCTCTCGGATTTCTTCCCAGGTTCATTATCTTCAGTTTTTTTGGATACCACCCCCTTAAAATTTTCAAACCCCTCATTTATTTGCATTCTTTCCAAGAAATGTCTTCCAAGTTGTCAATCTGACACTGACTCTACACAGTCCTGCAGAATGGTTTAACCAGCATTGAATAAAATAGAATTTATACTTTCAAAATCTGTCTATAATAATAGAGCATAAGATCTAATTTTTTCTTTTTGTCCCCAAGTACATAACACCATTGCTTATGTTGATCTTCTGTTCAACTAATCTTCTTCCATTTTCCATATTTTTTCTCTTCTTTTGTTATGTGACATATATTCAATTAAAATTTCACCTTGGTAGATTTAACCCCTCTTTCCAATGTATAGATACTTGATCTCACCTTTCTGTGAGTCTACCTGTCCTCCAATTTTATTTCTTTTACTATTTGAGATAGTAGTCCTCAGAGTCCCACCAACTAGTGTGACCTACCTATGACAGGGCTGTGATTAAAGCACTGTGGCATGCTAATCAGTTACTTGTATATTTGCCTACCATCCACTAGTCAACGCCATAGAGATAAAACCCACCAAACTCTTTTTTTCCCTGTTAGCAATAATCAATGGTTCTTAATTTTTTTCTCTATTTACATTGTCAATGCAAATAACCATGATAGGTACTATGGGTTATTACAATGATTTGTGAATAGATTGATTTTATCCTAGTAAATACTATTATAAACTCATGTTTCTACTATACAGGTCACAATTTCATAGGACTACTGATTATGAATTTTATGTTAAATCATTTAATAAATAGGTTAAGGCCACAATTTAAAATCCAATTGCCTTTGTTACCATTGTACTATTTAATACATGTGAAAGGATGAAAAAATTCTATTTCTGCCCTTACAAAAATTACAGATTCTCTATCAGGCCTTGGGAAATTCAATAAATTTAATGCAATTTGTTTTTCCAATCTAGTGACACTAAGAAAGGAAACAGTTTGTATCCATTTTTTTTTTTTTTTTTTTTTTTTAGCAAACCCTTCCTATTCCTAATTGTCAACTCCTACTATGGATTTCAGTGAAATGATAAGGAGACTTTAGTCTGCTTTATATTGTCAGTAAGGGTCTTTTGACCACTTATGTGTAACATAAAAATAAAAATTGTGCTATTAATTGCATTGACCTCATTTATTGACTGCTTATATTGTCAGTGGTTTGCATGTGCTATCTCACTAAAAACCTATGGTAACAAACTGTCATATCATCATTTTATAGATAATAAAACAAATACACAATGGTCAAGAATACCTAAGGTTACCCATTGATAAAGCCAGGTTTCAAACTCAGGCTGAGCCCAGATTTTAAATTTTTTAAAAATTTTATTTACTTATTTCAAAGAGTTCAGAGAGAGAGACAGAGAGAGGTCTCCCATGTGCTGGTTCCCTCCCAAGATGGTGACAATAGCCAGGGCTAGGATATGCTGAGGCCAGGAGCCAGGAGCTTCTTCCAGATTTCCCACATGGGTGGTAGGGGCCCAAACACTTGGGCCCTCTTCTGATGCTTTTCCTAGACCATTAATAGGGAGCTGGATTGAAAGTGGAGATGCTGGGACATGAACCAGCAGCCATATGGGATACAGGTGTTTGAAGGCAGTAGTTTCACCTGCTATGCCACAATGCCAGCTCCCAGATTTTAAATTTTTGAAAATAAGTTTCCCTATCATTGCAAAGTCCCACTTAGGCCCAGGAATGTGTGGAAATGTAGAGTCATAAACCATCACATGGACAATATACAATTCGCCCAAAAACTTATAATAAAAAAATCTCTGAGAAAGTTACCTTTTTAATGGACAGTAGGCAAACTTTTGAAGTTTCAAAGGCAGCTTAAAGTTCATTACATAATTAGAATGTGGCACGTAGTTTCTAGGCTTAGAAACTAGTCCACAATAGTATGCTATTATATATATTTATATATATATTTATCATAAATAAATTATACATATACCTGTTATGTTCTCATGGATATTAAGTAGTGTGGCAAAATCATTGAAAAGAAGAACCAGGAAGATTACCTGCTGCTAGTGCTGTAGCTACTTGTTCTCAACAATAAAATGGAGTATATGAAAACTGCTATGCAATTTCGGGAACATAATGAGCCCTGGACTAGCATTAGTTGAATGAGAATGCCAGTGCCCTGAATTTGGAAAGTGTAAATAATAGGTGATATCAGAAAATTCCACCAAATGAAATCATTACACAGATACTTGACACACCACTACACATATATAAGGAAATACTTGGAATTTAATGCATAGTTCACCGAAAGTTTCCTTTAACCTTGTGAAAGGGCCAGTAGACATCTGGGAAGCCATGAAAATGAGAAAAATTATCCTGAGTTACAATAGCGAGGATGAAGGGATGTATAGGAGGGGAGCTCTATTTTTATAGAATTTGAAGACCAGCTGTTAAGCTCAAGAGGTGATTGAGAGATGAATGATAGGTATGAAAGCAATAGATTCACTGATACAAGAAGACTGTTTGTAAATACAGGAAAATATTAGTTATGTAAAGTAGAAACAAGAGCACTTCCCCAGTGAACAGATTGCTCAGATTAGAATGTTCTGACCTCTGACCACAAGGAAACCATCTTCAGTGGTGTCATCAATGGGTACAAGGATGAGCAGAGGTTGGACAAGACTTGGCTTTTAAAGAGTATGTATGTACACTTGTACATATGTGTTGAGAGAGAGAGAGATTCTACCTGCTGTCCGTGCCCCAAACACCCACAACAGCCTGAGCAGGGCCAGACCAAAGCCAAGAACCAGGAATTCAATCTGGGTCTACCACATTGTTGACAGGGACCCACGTACATGGGCCATAACTTTCTTACCCGCCACGGTGCACATTAACACGGAATTGGACCAGAAGTAGAGCCAGGACTCAAACCCAAGGACTCTGATATGGGATGTGGTATCTCAAGCTGCATCTTAACTATTTCTCCAAATGCTCATTCCAATTATGCAACACTTCAATTTTTCTTAATTTAAAATAGGTAGCCTCTAAAGTTAAATATTATATATTTCCTGTCTTAAATCTATTGGATGGAATAGTTGAGATTATTTTATATGATCATAGAAGCTTCTCTATACTGAAGCATGTTGACATAATCAAATAATTTTAAAACAATTCTTTTTCAGGACACTATCCTGATAAAGGAGATGATAATACTCAACAAACTCAACAAAATCCACTTCCCTTTGACCTTTAAACAGAACTACAGAACAAAATAAAAAAGGAATGTAGTCCCTGAGGAATCCTTCATGTAATTGTGAGCATTTTATTGAAAGTTCAAAAGCTTGATTTATATAATATAGCAATATTCATATCTATAATTATATATAAAACACTGATATTGGGGTTTTACTTGGTAAATTGTCTTTTCAAAACAGCAATTTTTTCATGATGCTTTTAGGATCTGGGTAATGAAGTGTAAGTTATCTGCCTAAATTTACTCTTGAGAAAGCCTTTGATTGCAAGTATTTGTCCATGGTAATTACTCTGACTCCACCAGGAAGAAGGATCTTCAGTGTTGAAGAAGTCTAGAGGTTTGGCAGTGGTTAAAACTGCTGAGTAATAAATATCCATGGAGTAAAAGAGCTTTGGGGATAGTGTCAGAAGCAGTTGGTAAAGTGTTATACCAGCTAGGAGGGGCAGCCTCAGGAAAACAGTGGTGTTAAAAATTGTGAATTTGGCAGGTAATATGGATAGTTCAAAGATAGCCATTTTGTCTAGCAGAATTCCCTACAAACCAAGTGTGGGAAATGCAAGTGCAGCATCCTCTTATAGGAAGGGGATGGATAAGTGCTTGGCAGGATAGCAGATTTAAGATGGAATGCATTGGGAAGTAGATCTAGGGAAGTACAGGTAAGGGCAGTCAGTCAAAACAAGGAATCTCATCAGCAATAGAGATGATGGTAATGACATGAGATGTCAGGAAATCTGGCTAGTCAATGGGCATTGAGTTTGGAAGTCCCAGTTAACCTTGGTTCGCTTTGGAGTAGATATGAAAAGCCACTGTGCAATGTTGCACTAGAGGGTAAGGATATGCTGTGAACCCAATTTATAGTCCTAGTAGGATATTCCCTCTCCAGAAAATCATTAAACTTTTAAAATTGCAAGTTATCCTTTTGTTATATGTTTCTAATCATGCAATAAATTGAACCAAGTACCATAGTAGTTAATAATAACACAGAAGCATTTTTGAATATAAAATATATAACCTAAACATAGGTGGAATGATTATTTTCAGGGCATAATATAAGATATTGAAATAATCAGTAGTGTCCTTATTCCACCCTCCTTGTTTTAGCAATATGCATAAGAAAATGTCAGATATACAGGTTTTGAATACCAGCACTTTCCACTACCTTTAACTCAATCTTCTGCTCAACTCTAGGATTTCATGGATTACATCTAGTTATATACAACTTTGAAAATATTTTATTATAAATTGCAATATGTAGAATTTAGTGCAGTTTGTTCAATTCAGTGCCCATTTTCTGTTTTTATATAGTGAGATAGAGGAAATAACTTTATTGGTTTATAATAGCAGACTGTAGAATAAGATTGTTAGTTCACAGGGTCAGTTTCTTCTGTGTTAACACTTTCTCAGCATGACAGCAGTCCCAAGTGTACATGGCATGCTCAAAGCACAGTGTGCAACACATCCAGAAATCATTAATTAAAGGATCCACAGCATACTCAACACTGGTGTACATACTGTAGGAAGAATTTTTAAAATATAACTTCCTGTAAATTGATCATAAGAGCATAAGAAAGGGCTACATGCTTTCCAAAATGATTTTTACTGACCCACAATAAGAAAAACATGGGGTTTTCCTCCATCCAGCAGTGGAAATATTTCTTCTATTGCTGCATTATACCCTTTATCGTATTCTACTGTCTTAACTGTCCAACCAAAGGCACAAACTTCAGTTTATCTATGACCTGGATTCATGTTGCAATTATGGACCAATGATGCTAATTTACAAACTTAGAAACTGAGCCCAGTGGGTCCATTACTATCTGTACTCTAATTCATGCATGGTTCATTCCACCCATTATTCTGCTTCAGTGATATTAAAGGTGGTATCCTAAAATACTTTGAATGAGTAAATAAAAAAAATCCACTACTTTTCATATTTTGGGATATTAAGAGCAAATCTGTATTGAACCATTTCATGTTATACAGGGCAAGGGTTACCCCTACCTACCCAGCTTAAGATTTCAATAAATATTTTCAGTTAACTATGATTGTTTTTTTAGTTTGAATTAAACATGCCTCAGTAATCAGTGAAGGGAAGAATCCCAAAGATTAATTCAGATCACCAAAAGGATCTAGGATCTTGAATGACTTCCTGCTGGTCTAGCTCAATGCTGATAAACATGTGAGTGAAAAGTTAGAAGCATGGGTTCAGCTTCTGAAGAAATTCAAAGCCCAAGATATACGCAAAGTATTCAACATTATCTCACAGCCACTGAGCCATCAACAAAACCCTTAAGAAAGCTAGAATTTTGTGTGTGTGTGAGTAAAATGTTTGTTATTTAGGAAATGCCCAGTAATGACTTGCCCTTATTTTTTTGTAATTTTAATATTACAAATTTGTTTTTAGATAGTATCTAAAAATATATGGAAGAAATACTTATAAATAGCCATATAGATAATAATTATCACAAAAATTAGAGATTTTGTAGTAATTATTTGAGAGAAATTTTTTTTTGCTTTTGTAAATGTAATCATCAGACCCTCTTGTTTACCAACAAAGGATAAGCATATATAGTATAAAAGCAGATTGAACCTATTTTTCCTAATATAATAGCCATTATTATAGTTTTACAATTCCAATCTTTATGCTGAGAATCTCAATCAGCATATCATCTTCTTGCCTTTACTTTTTCCCCAACTGCTTCCATCGGAAAGAGAACTAGAAGTAGCAAAAGTTGATCTTGCTATGGATTTTGCTCTGAGCTGCAACAAACTTACTCTGTTGTACATGTCATTGTGAGGTGTCCTGGGAGAAGCCTTACTGAGTGGGAATCATCTGTGCACTGACCTGCATGTATGGGCCTAACTCGTGAAAATTGC
Source organism: Oryctolagus cuniculus (assembly GCF_964237555.1). Classification (NCBI taxonomy): domain Eukaryota; kingdom Metazoa; phylum Chordata; class Mammalia; order Lagomorpha; family Leporidae; genus Oryctolagus; species Oryctolagus cuniculus. The sequence goes on along the minus strand of NC_091441.1, from coordinate 43,046,075 downwards.
AGGATGCTTTATGCTGGATGAGTTTATGAAACACATCCATTATTGTAAAAATATGTTGAGTTCCTAGGAACTTACCTCACTACCTCTGAGTCCATTGTTTTCATTTTTCATTTGTCTGAAAACAAAACATTACTGTTTGCTCCAACTGTGTTCTGCAGTTATAGCTATAGAAGGACAAATTCAACATCTGAAAATCACTTCAAAAAAAAAACCTAGGACTGAACTTAATGACAAAAGTTGGAAGGGGTTGTTTGGGAAAATGTTATTGGGTGTTATGCCTTGTCCTTATGCCAATGAATTTTAACATGTCCAGGTTCAATCTGTGTCTGTATATGTCAGCTAAATTCTGCTCACTGCAGCCATACTTAGAGGTAGCCAAACCAGAAATTTTCTTGCTTAATTGGAGAAAAACTAAAGGAAATGAGACTAAACAAGCATTAAGAGAAGATTCAAAAAATACCATATTAACATAGCTAAACATTTTTAACTGATGCACATATTTATGGGATCCATGAACTTAGTTACCTTTAATAATTAAAGAGTGAACATTTTTAGAAACTGGGGAAACCTTGCTCTTTTTTCTTGAGGCTTAGGGGAAATACTCTTGGGTTGAAGCTTTATAGTCAAAGACTGATTTTAAAGATTGACCTTCTCTACTATGTTACATGAAATAAGTGAGGCACAGAAAGACAAACACCACATAATCTCACTACATTTGTAGAATCTAAAAAGTTGAGCTTATAAAAGTCAAGAGTGCAATATTGCTCACCAGAGGCTAAGGAAAGCGGAGGGAAGGGAGAGGTGGGGTAAGGGTTCTCAACAGGTACTCAGTTACAATCAGATAGGAGAAATGATTTTTGATGTTCCATTGCACAGTAAGGTAACTCTAAGTAAATTCCTTAGAACTCAATGTCACCCTAATTATATTTCAAAAACTTCAAGAATTTTGAATGTGTTCACCATGGAGAAATGCTGAATATTTGAAGAGATATATGCTGAGATTGATTTGGACATTTAACAATGTGTTCATGCATCACATGGTGCCCTGTAAATATCGGCAATTGTATGTGTCAATTAAAACTGTTTAAATTTAATTAAGTAATTGCCTCCTCTTCTCTTCCATGCTGCTGCTGCTGCTGCTGCTGCTGCTGTGTGTGTGTGTGTGTGTGTGTGTATAATTTATATAGGTCTATAAATTAGTGCCTCTGCATTTAATTAAATGATAAATGGCCTTCTTCTCCTACAAAGACAAGTTTGTGCCCTGTGCCCATGTGTCTTTACTTGAAGGAATCACTGTACTCTGCTGTTCAGGGCAGTTGCAGGGGTACCCAAAATAGGGAATCACAGCTAAGAGGTTAAATGTTCACTAGACAGTTCAAAGACAAGGGTTCTCTCTTTTGGGCTGAATTGTTTTCGACAATGGCGTTTTTAAAATTTTACTTATATTTTTTAGAAAAAGTATCTAACTTGAAGAAGAGTTAATAACACTCTGTTGAGAATTTTAACATTTCAAGAGTATTAAATGGAAGAAAACAGGTGATTGGAAAGGAGCTCAAATTATGTGTTTTGATGTAAAGGAGTTTAATAACTGTAAAAAGAATTATTTGATTAATCCTATTAGACCTTGCTTAGTGTCCTAAGTGCCACAATCCAGGAGTCAAAACTCCTACATAAGAGTATTTGCCTCAGTGTCTTGGCTTTCCATGCATGAAATGCTCTAGTGGGCTTTTCAGCCAGACCAGAATGCCTTAGGGGCTGATGCTGAGGTCGGAGTGCTACTTAAAGTGATTGTCATTCTATGAGAAAAAGCGTCCTACATGAAGGACCTCAGTGGGTGAGAACCCAGTCGAAAGAAGTAGTCATCAAAGAAGGATATACTTTTCTCTAAAAGGAAGAGAGAACTTACACTTTGCTTATGGCCTTATCTAAATACTGATGGACTTTGTAGATTGAAAAGGCTTCCATAGCCTAGGCAGCTCATGTTATTAGCCTCAGGTGATCACTGACATCATAGGTAAGAGTGTTAATTGTTAAATTAACAACATGGGTCACTGTGCACTAACTTCCCATGCAGGACCTCTGTCTTCAAAGAGTTGTATTATGAAAGTTGACAGTAAAACCTATTCTCAATCATTTATTTTGCTTTAGTGTATTAGGTGAAGGATATTCCTGTATCTCAAAAGTTTTAGTTATGCCTAAATGTCCAACTCCATTGCTTGCTTTCTTAGGTGCTTCATTAACTAGTGATAAAACTCCTTCTCAAGGACTTAATTTCTCTTAATGTATTAAGTGGAGGATATTCTCATGTCTCATAGGTTAGAGTTATGTCTAAGTGCTCACAAAAGATGTGTCATTCTTGGGTGCTTCTTTAAAGTTAATTAAGTTTCTAAAACATAGAAGTGAAATTAACTTTAAGATGCAATGACTTTGAACAGCCCTGGTTGTGACTGTTAAGGACAGTTTTTTTTTTGTTCTTTTTGTCTTACAAATTGTTGAACTCTTTACTTAATATAGAGTTGGTCTTCTGTGTGTAACGTTAATTGAAAATGAATCAGTGCAGAATGGGACTGGGAATTGCAGAGGGAGGAGGAGGAGCGGTGGTAGTGTGGGCAGGAGGGTGAGTATGGTGGGAAGAATCACTATATTCCTAAAGTTGTACTAATGAAATGCATGAAGTTTGTATTCCATAAATAAAAAATTGCTTTGGGGAAAAAAAAAAACAAGTATATTCCTCTACCCTTTGTTCTTTGAGGACTTTACCTGACCCCTAAGAAAAATACCTTAACAGATTAACAAAGGTATGTTGAGAACTCTTAATGACTTTCTAATTGGCCCTTTGTTGTTTCTAATGCCTGACCAATCAAAAACATTTTGCCTTGGAGGAGCTAATGCCCCTGGGTAGAAAACAGGAAGCAAGTTTTAAAGTGTTCTAGCCCACTTAAAATTTTATATTTGATTCTAGACTGGCTGTGATTTTTTTTTTAACTTTTATTTAATGAATATAAATTTCCAAAGTACAGCTTATGGATTAAAATGGCTTCCCCCCCCCCATAACTTTCCTCCCACTCGCAACCCTCCCCTTTCCCACTCCCTCTCCCCTTCCATTCACATCAAGATTCATTCTCATTCTCTTTATATACAGAAGATCAGTTTAGCATACATTAAGTAAAGATTTCAACAGTTTGCTCCCACACAGAAACATAAAGTGAAAAATACTGTTTGAGTACTAGTTATAGCATTAAATCTCAATGTACAGCACACTAAGGACAAAAATCCTACATGAGGAGGAAGTGCACAGTGACTCCTGTTGTTGACTTAACAAATTGACACTCTTGTTTATGGCATCAGTAATCAACCTAGGCACTTGTCATGAGTTTCCAAGGCTATGGAAGCCTTTTGAGTTCACTGACTCTGATCATATTTAGACAAGGCCATGGTCAAAGTGGAAGTTCTCTCCTCCCTTCAGAGAAAGGTACCTCCTTCTTTGATGACCTGTTCTTTCCACTGGGATCTCACTCGCCGAGATCTTTCATTTAGGTTTGGTGTTGTGTTTGTTTGTTTGTTTGTTTGTTTTCTTTGTTTGTTTGTTTTTTGCCAGAGTATTCTTGGCTTTCCATGACTGAAATACTCTCATGGGCTTTTCAGCTGGATCCGCATGCCTTAAGGGCTGATTCTGAGGCCAGAGTACTGTTTAGGACATCTGCCATTCTATGAGTCTGCTGTGTATCTCACTTCCCATGTTGGATCATTCTCTCCCTTTTTTATTCTATCAGCTAGTATTTGCAGACACTAGTCTTGTTTATGTGATCCCTTTGGTTCTTAGTCCTATCATTATGATCAATTGTGAACAGAAATTGATCACTGGGACTAGTGAGATGGCATTGGTACATGCCACCTTGATGGGATTGAATTGGAATCCCCTGGTATGTTTCTAACTCTACCGTTTGAGGTAAGTCAGCTTGAGCGTGTCCCGAATTGCACCTCTCTTCCCTCTCTTATTCCCACTCTTATATTTAACAGTGATCACTTTTCAGTTAAGTTTCAGCACTTAAGAAGAATTGTGTATTGATTACAGTATTCAACCAAAAGTATTAAGTAGAACAAACAAAAAAAATACTAAGAGGGATAACATATCAAGTTGCTCATCAACAGTCAGGGTGAGGGCTGATCAAGTCACCCTTTTCATAGTGTTCATTTCACTTTAACAGGTTTCCTTTTTGGTGCTCAGTTAGTTGTCACCTATCAAGGAGAACAAGTGGTATTTGTCCCTTTGGGACTGGCTTAATTCACTCAGCAGGATGTTTTCCAAATTCCTCCATCTTGTTGCAAATGACCGGGTTTCATTGTTTTTGACTGCTGTATAGTATTCTATAGAGTACATGTCCCATAATTTCTTTATCCAGTCTACTGTTGATGGGCATTTGGGTTGGTTCCAGGTCTTAGCTATTGTGAATTGAGCTGCAGTAACCAATAATGTGCAGACAACTTGTTTCTTTGCCAATTTAATTTCCTTTGGGTAAATTCCAAGGAGTGGGATGGCTGGGTTGAATGGTAGGGTTATATTCAGGTTTCTGAGGAATCTCCAGACTGACTTCCATAGTGGCTTAACCAATTTGCATTCTCACCAACAGTGGGTTAGTGTCCCTTTTTCCCCACATCCTCTCCAGCATCTGTTGTTGGTAGATTTCTGAATGTGAGCCATTCTAACTGGGGTGAGGTGGAACCTCATTGTGGTTTTGATTTGCATTTCCCTGATTGCTAGTGATCTTGAACATTTTTTCATGTGTCTGTTGGCCATTAGGATTTCCTCTTTTGAAAAATGTCTATTGAGGTCCTTGGCCCATCTCTTAAGTGGGTTGTTTGTTTTGATGTTGTGGAGTTTCTTGATTTCTTTGTAGATTCTGGTTATCAACCCTTTATCAGTTGCATAGTTTGCAAATATATTTTCCCATTCTGTCGGTTGTCTCTTCACTTTCCTGACTGATTCTTTTGCAGTACAGAAACTTCTCAATTTGATGCAATCCCAAATGTTAATTTTGGCTTTGACTGCCTGTGCTTCTGGGGTGTTTTCCAAGAAGTCATTGCTGGTACCTATATCTTGCAGGGTTTTTCCAATGCTCTCTAATAATTTGATGGTGTCAGGTCATAGATTTAAGTCTTTAATCCATGTTGAGTGAATTTTTGTGTAAGGCGAAAGGTTGGGGTCTTGCTTCATGATTCTGCACGTGGAAATCCAGTTTTCCCAGCACCATTTATTGAATAGACTGTCCTTACTCCAGGGATTGGTTTGGATCCTTGATCAAATATGAGTTGGCTGTAGATGTTTGGATTGATTTCTGGTGTTTCAATTCTGTTCCATTGGTCTATCCATCTGTTTCTGTACCAGTACCATGCTGTTTTGATTACAACTGCCCTGTAGTATATCCTGAAATCTGGTATTGTGATGCCTCCAGCTTTGTTTTTGTTGTACAAGATTGCTTTAGCTATTCGAGGTCTCCTGTGTCTCCATATGAATTTCAGCATCATTTTTTCCAGATCTGAGAAGAAGGTCTTCGGTGTCTTGATTGGTATTGCATTGAATCTATAAATTGCTTTTGGGAGAATGGACATTTTGATGATATTGATTCTTCCAATCCATGAGCATGGAAGATTTTTCAATTTCTTGGTATCCTCTTCTATTTCTTTCTTTAAGGTTTTGTAATTTTCATCGTAGAGATCTTTAACGTCCTTGGTGAAGTTTATTCCAAGGTATTTGATTGTTTTTGTAGCTATTGTGAATGGGATTGATCTTAGAAGCTCTTTCTCAGCCATGGCATTGCCTGTGTATACAAAGGCTGTTGATTTTTGTGCATTGATTTTATACCCTGCTACTTTGCCAAAATCTTCTATGAGTTCCAATAATCTCTTAGTAGAGTTCTTTGGGTCCCCTAAATGAAGAATCATATCATCTGCAAAGAGGGATAGTTTGAGTTCTTCCTTCCCAATTTGTATCCCTTTAATTTCTTTTTCTTGCCTAATAGCTCTGGCTAGAACCTCCAGAACTATATTGAATAGCAGTGGTGAGAGTGGGCATCCCTGTCTGGTACCAGATCTCAGTGGAAATGCTTCCAACTTTTCCCCATTCAATAGGATGTTGGCTGTGTGTTTTTCATAGATTGCTTTGATTGTATTGAGGAATGTTCCTTCCAAACCCAGTTTGCTTAGAGTTTTCATCATGAACGGGTGTTGTATTTTATCAAATGCTTTCTCGGCGTCTATTGAGATAATCATATGGTTTTTCTTCTGCAGTCTGTTAATGTAGTGTATCACATTGATTGTTTTGCGCACATTAAACCATCCCTGCATACCAGGGATAAATCCCTCTTGGTCTGGGTGGATGATCTTTCTGATGTGTTGTTGCATTCCATTGGCGAGAATTTTATTGAGGATTTTTGCATCTATGTTCATCAGGGATATTGGTCTGTAATTCTCTTTCAATGCTGCATCTTTTCCCGGCTTAGGAATTAAGGTGATGCTGGCTTCATAGAAAGAATTTGGGAGGACTCCCTCTTTTTCGATTGTTCTGAATAGTTTGAGAAGAAATGGAATCAGTTCTTCTTTAAATGTCTGGTAGAATTCAGCAGTGAATCCATCTGGTCCTGGGCTTTTCTTTGTTTGGAGGGCCTTTATTACTGTTTCAATTTCTGTCTCAGTTATGGGTCTGTTTAGGTTTTCTATGTATTCCTGGTTCAGTTTAGGTAGGTTGTATTTGTCCAGGAATCTATCCATTTCTGATAGGTTTCCCTGTTTGCTGGCATACAAGTCCTTGTAGTAATTTCTGATGATTCTTTTTATTTCTGTGGTGTCTGTTGTTATGTTTCCTTTTTCATCTCTGATTTTATTGATTTGGGTCTTTTCTCTTCTTTTTTTAGTTAGTTGGGCCAATGGGGTGTCAATTTTGTTTATTTTTTCAAAAAACCAGCTCCTCGTTTGGCTGATTTTTTGTAATGTTTTTTTTTGATTCAATCCTGTTGATTTCTTCTCTGATTTTAATTATTTCTCTTCTCCTACTAGATTTGGGTCTGGTTTGCTGTAGGTTTTCTAGATCCTTGAGGTGAATTGAAAGCTCATCTATTTGGTGCCTTTCCAATTTCTTGATGTAGGCACCTATTGATATAAACTTTCCTCTTAACACTGCTTTTGCTGCGTCCCATAAGTTTTGGTATGTTGTGCTGTTATCCTCATTTACTTCCAGAAAGTTTTTGATTTCTCTTTTGATTTCTTCTATGACCCATTGTTCATTCAGGAGCATGTTGTTCAATCTCCATGTGTTTGCGTATGCTCTAGGGATTCCTGAGTTGCTAATTTCCAACTTCATTCCTTTATGGTCTGAGAAGCTGCATGGTATGATTCTAATTCTTTTGAATTTGCTGAGACTTGCTTTATGGCCTAGTATATGGTCAATCCTAGAGAAGGTTCCATGTACTGCTGAGAAGAATGTAAAATCTTTAGCTGTAGGATTGAAAGTTCTGTATATATCTGTTAGATCCATTTGGGCTATAGTGTCGTTTAAATCTACTGTATCCTTGTTGAGCTTCTGTCCTATTGATCTGTCTATTTCTGAGAGTGGAGTATTGAAGTCCCCCAGTACTATTGTATTGGGGTCTAAGTCTCCCTTTAAGTCCGTTAATAAATCTTTTAGATAAACTGGTGCCCTGTAGTTAGGTGCATATACATTGATAACTGTTATATCTTCCTGTTGAATTGATCCCTTAATCATTATATAGTGTCCCTCTTTGTCTCTCTTAACAGTTTTTGTGGTAAAGTTTATGTTGTCCGATATTAAGATGGCTACGCCCGTTCTTTTTTCATTTCTGTTGGCATGGTATATCTTTTTCCAGCCTTTCACTTTCAGCCTGTATGCATCTTTGTTGGAAAGATGTGTTTCTTGTGATTTTCATGCTAATGGTGATTCCTCAGCAATCCTATCTTACTTTCACTTATCTGCACCTTAGTAAGTGATACCACCTTCTAACAAATCCTTCTGAGCCACAAACAAGTGTTAGCTAAAGCTATTTGCTTCTTTCATGGTATCTTCAGCCTCTTCCTCTTTCTGCTCCCAAAACCAGTATAATCACCAGAGCATTGTCAGTCACTTCTCTCTTACAAACACTGATATTTATAGAGCTGGCCCCTGGCCTCTCTGTCATCCATCCCCTCTAGAGTCATAGTGAATCTCTCCTGAGTAGAAATCTTTACCAGGCTAGGCTTTAAATTGGACCATTCAAGAATTCCCTAGTTTACAGTTAACATTCAGCTTCAAACTAGTCTACAAAAACCTTAGCATGTGGATCCACTCCTAGTTTAGGAGTGCATAAATACTGCTGTTTCTGTTCCTTTATCTCATCGTTAGACCCAACTCATATTCACACCCAACTCTGCCAGGGCAAAAAACTTTTGTTTTAGCTTTTGTACCTGATCTCACAATTAAAAGCTTTAATTGTAATTTACTTCCTCACCTTTTGCTGATTCTTGTATTTTTTCTCCTTTTCTTCTCTGAGCAGTATTTCAAAACCAGATTAGATAAAACCCTTTATTAGCTGAAACAACTACTAGCATTTAATATTGATGAAAATGACTGGTAGTACTTTGAAAGTTAATCCTTAAAAGGGATTTCTCAAAGGGTAACATTGAAACTGATCTGTTGATTTGTATACTTGGCAGTCGAATCAAAATTTTAAATTCAATCAATGAACTTGTCTTGATGAACTTCAACCATTAAAAAAAAGATTGAGTACCCATTATCTGATTTCAAATGTCATGTTTTGTACCTTCTGTACCTTATTAAAGAAGTGGTTCACATTATCCTCTCTGCCTTAAAATGCAAAGTGTGCTCTGAGGATGTAACAATGGCATTACTATTGTCACCTGAGGGAAGGCCCTGGAAGCCATGGGATTCAGGCAGGAGACAGAGAGTGAAGTGACAAGGTTTTATTGTGGATAAGGCATCCTCAGAACAGAAGGGAAAGGGAGAGAGAGTGCCCAGTTGCTGGTACTGGGGGATAGAGAGGTTGCATGGTTGAGCAGAGAGAATACACCTGGGCAAGCCAGGCTGGAGGCTCAGCAGAGAGACAGGGCTGAGCACACAGTCTGCTTGGACTCCCTAGGTTTTAGATTTATTAATTTATTTGAAAGAGTTACACAGAAAGAGGAGAGGCAGAGAGAGAGAGGTCTTCCATCTGCTAGTTCACTCTCTGGATGGCTAAAATAGCCAGAGCTGGGCCAATCCAAAGCCAGGATCCAGGAGCTTCTTCCAGGTCTCCCATGTGAGTGCAGGGGCCCAAGGCTTTGGGCCATCTTCTACTGCTTCTACTGCTTTCCCAGGCCATAGCAGAGAGCTGGATCAGAAGTGCAACAGCTGGAATTCCAACCAGTGCCCATATGGGATGCTGGCACTATAGGCAGTGATTTTATCTGCTACACCACAGTGTCGGCCCCAGGAAATAAGGTTTATATTGAGCTCTGATGTTCATTTGGTAAAAAGCATAGTTTTTTTTAATTTATTTATTTTAATTTGAGAGATAGAGTTAGAGAGAGAAAGGTCTTCCATATAATGGTTCTCCCCCAAATGGCCGCCACAGCCGGAGCTATGCTGATCCGAAGCCAGGAGCCAGGTGCTTCTCCTGGTCTCCCATGCACGTACAGGTGCCCAAGCACTTGGGTCATCCTCCACTGCCCTCCCAGGCCGCAGCAGAGAGCTGGACTGGAAGAGGAGCAACCGGGACCAGAACCCGGCGCCCATGTGGGATGCTGGTGCCACAGGCAGAGGATTAACCAAGTGAGCCACAGGGCCGGCCCCAAACATAGTGTTTTTAATAGATTTATCTTGTTTCTCTTTACACAAAGCAATCCTGTGGACAAAACAGAAATGATTTTAAAAACCCTTCCTTTAGTGTAATGCTCCTTAAGATCAGTAACAAAATCTTTACCTAGGAGGAATGGGCAAATAAAAATGAACAAATTGGAGTATTTTAATAGAAGCACCACCCTTATCTGGATTAAGGGGTTTGAATCCTAAACATAAGTTGCATTTTTACAGTGGGGAAGATACAGTGAAACACAGGTATTCAGGAGAAAAACAGAACCTCAGCTTTCTGTGGATAAAATACGTATCAGAGCTGATGCTAATCAGGCAGCATTGTCCATATTTAGAGCACTTGCATCCATTCAGTACAATAAGGTAAGCTTTGCTGTTGGTCTTTCTCAAAATTTTTTAGGAGTCAGCACAGTGCAAACAAAGTTGAAAGTTTTGTTTTGCTCAGAGCAATGTATTTTTCTTTTACCTAGAAATCTTTTATTTAAGGTATGCAAACTTCATGCATTTCATATATACAAATTTAGAAAAATGGAGTTTTTGCAAACACCAAAATTCACAGATGCTCAATTCTGTTATATGACCTACACATCCTCTTGTAAATGTTGAAGCATCTTTAGATTACTTACAATCCCTAACACAAAGCAAATGCTCTACAAATTGTTGTAATGTATTGTTAAGAGGATAATGACAAGAAAAAAATATATGTATGTTCAGTACAGATACCACATTTTTCCTAATATTTTCAGTTTGTGATTGATTGACTATAAATATAGAATCCTTGGCTAAGTGGCTGCCTGCATGAGGACACTTCCTAACATTATTGGAAAATAGAATTTTCCAAATAAGTTCATTTTGGTAAAATTTTTAAAAATCTATGTATAGTTCTTTTCATAATACCTGAGCTTTTTGAAGACCCCTGTAGAGAAAGTGGAAGGACATATTTTAAAACAGATTGTCCAGAATTGTCTAGTTAAAGTCTTAGATGCCTTTTTAAGGCTAAGAATTGCCATTTTGAGGTTTATATACATTTTAATGTAAAATCCAAATTAATTTAACTATCAAAGGAATAAGAACACTAGCTAACTTTCTTCTAGTTGTATTTACATGAAATGAATTAAAAGACCAACTGATTTTAACTCTTCAGGTTCACTGCAGTGTTATTCAGATATCTTTAGCTTTCTTTCATTACTTCCCAAGTTCAATAGATGCAAATATTGTCTGGTTGTATTGTGAATCAAAATATAAGCAACCCTTAATAAAGAGTTCTGTTTTCCTTCTATATCATGTTTATCCCCACTTCTGGACACCATGATTATTTCTCTGGGTCTCCGGTTAATTGTGTAAGTTTCATTAATGACTTTACTTACATTCTATTTTATTCAAAAGAGCCCTTCCTGAGGTACTGCTGTTAATCCTGTATTAACTCTAGTTTACTTTAATTCCAATTGCCTTGGATCTTTAATTTACTTTGCTATGAAATACATGGCTGTCTATTGAGACTGGGATGGTGCTATTCTCATTATTGCTGTGACTAGACTGGATTCCATTCATGCCATCTAGATGGATCTGTTCTGTCAACCCTTATGACAAAAGAGTTTTGTTTCAGCTCTCCTATCTTGTATCATAAAGATGGATAATGTCTTGGGCAAATCTTTCCAGTCTGTGAGTCACTCATAAGAGCGCCCTCTCATGTACCCTGCCTAAGTTAGACCAACAACAGGTCAAGCACTTCTGCCTCAGAACAATATCCACAGCTGTCCCCCTCTCCACAACCAGCACTCAAATCTGCATCATTAATATCTTTTGCATGAATGAATGAAATATATTCTCTGTTAGTTTTTCCATTCAACTCATTCATTACCCACACAGAAGCCAGAAAGGCTTTTGTTTTACTTTTTCTAAATGTTAAATGTTTATTCATTTTTATTTGAAAAGCAGAGAGATAGAAAGAGAGAAAGAAAAAGATCTTCCATCTACTGGCTCACTCTCCAAATCCCCACAACCTCCAAGGTAGGGCCAGGCCAAATCCTAGAGCCAGGTGTCCCTCTTCCATTGTAGGGACCCAAGTACTTGAGCCATCATCTGCCTTTTTCTGAGAGCATTAGCAGGAAGCCAATGGGAAGCAGAGCCAGGACGCAGTCCCAAGCACTCCAATATTGGATGTGAGCATCCCAAGTGGTGCCCCCACCTGCTAAGCCTGTCACCCACCCCATGTTTTACTTTTTATTGGAAAATTTTTGTCTGTTATTGGCTTTTTCAGCAACCAATCTGGGATGCATGAGGCTAAAAGAAAATGTAGGAACTATTATGTTATTCATGTCCCAAACTCCATGGCCAATCTGTCTTCATCTATCCAGCTTTCAAAGTCTGCTTACATTTGTAACATAGCTAATATCTAGGATTTTAAGCTAAATTTAACAAAATAAATAAGAGAAATATGTACTGTACCTGGTCTGGACTTGAAAGTTCACAATGCCGTTTAAAAATACAGATACACTGTGTTGCTCTCTCAAGTTTAAAACCTTTCAGTGGCTTCCCATTGTTCATGACATACAATGCAAATTCACATCAGTGACTATAAGGTCCAAGTAATATGATCTTGACGCACTCCATAAATAAGTGCAAAAAATGCCATTATAAGTCACTGTCTCATCATATATATAGCTGCTGGTTTTAGTTTATCTTATTCATTGAATAATTTAACTAATATTTACCAAGTGCCTATTAGGTGTCAGACACTGTTCTAGTCGTCAAGGTATAGCCATACAGAAAATGAAGTTCCTGCTCTTACATGGCTTGTGTTCTATAAAGAGAATAAAAACAAATATGAAATAAGTGGATACTATATGATGAGCTAAAAAAAAAAAAAAGTAAAACAAGATAAAGAGAAAGTGACCAGAGTAGGCTAGAAATAGGATAGGATAGGGGAGTGTTTTTACATAGAGCAATCCTGCAAGTTCTCTTTGTCATAAAGGGATATTTGAATAGATACCTAAAAGAAATAGAGGGCCAAAGAATATAGATATTCCAGGGGAAGATGTGGGGACAGTAAGAGCAAGTTCCCTGAGACTGAAATACTGTGCCATTACTGAATAACAAGGACATTGGTGTGGATGGAGTTCAGGAAGAGACACCACCAGCGTAGCCAAAGTAAGGCCATTGATGAAGTTCATTGACACTTTGACATGACTGGCTGCATATGCTTATTATTCATGGCCACCTTTACTTTTGGACAACTAAGAGCACTACTCATTGGAGAATGACAACAGGGTCATCAGTAAAAGCAATCTGTGTGGTGAAATTCAATTTATAACATTATAATGATGACCTTAGGTTCCCATAAGAATGGTATATACCTCATACCTGCAAAGCTTGATTTCCCTAGTTGACTTTAGGTATATAGAGAAAAATGAAGAGGAAGTAAAGATAATCAAGGCATATTACAAAAAAGTAATTAGAAACACTCCTAAAAAGAAATGAACTAATGGTTTTAAAGTTATTTAAAATTCCAAACTCACAGCTGTTTAATTGCTTTCTTATATTGCAATGTCACCAGGTTAAGCAACTGAATCAAGGTCTATGGGTAGAGAATTAAATTATTCCAAAAATACCGAATAGACATTCAATTCTGTGCAACCTTTTATTTTCTATTGAAATCTGAAAACTGCACTTCATACATAAATGTACATTTATAATCGTATTTTGTCAATATGAGATAAGAATTAAATGTCATGTGTGATACTCTAAGTGAACAAGTTACCATTCCAGATAGGAAATTAAAAAAGGGAAAAAGTGCCTGTTTTTTTTTTTTCCTGTTTGGTATACTCATCAATTTCATTCATCCATTCAACTTTATATAAATAGACTACATATGATTTTGAAACAGAATAAAGGTTCCATACTCATTTTTCTATGGTGTAATTCTTAAGAATTGCTACTTCCCAGAGGGCTTTAGTTAGCTGGTTATTCTCAGAGTTGGATTACTTCCTTTTCTTCCTTTGCCATCCGTTACTTTGCTAAAATGAACTGGAATTAATGTTGTATCTTCTCTGTCATTCTATAGATTGTACCACAAATTAGATACAGAAAAATACCAGTATTACAGTGATTGAAAAATATTACTTCCCATTTTATAATTATAATAATAAATTAGAACATGTTTACCTTAAAAAAGCACAAGAAATTCTCTAATTTTACCCTGTTCTTTATCCTTTGTACCTCTTGCATGGAGTGCTCCCCTCATTGGAATGTTTTTTTTCCTCATTTAATACCACTTTGCCTGACAAACTCCTGTTTGTATATCTAGACTGATGTTTTAATTTGATACATTGCTTTGAACTTTCCCTAGTCATCCTCTCTGGGTTAGCTGCCATTTTGCACCACAGCACTCTGCATAAATATATTAAAGTTTAACCCAGTATATTGCTTTTTTCAGTTTAGACAAGTCTTTCATAGGAGGCCACAACTATTTGAGCGCAGGAACAGTATCTTCTTTTCTGTATATCTACAATATATAGCACAATTCCAGACATATGGGTAGGCATTTTAAATATTGAATAATTTCATAAGCACAATCCCAAAGCAAACATTATATTATGTAAGTAAGTAGAGTAATAAAAAGGTTCCAGTAAATTGTGAGATCATGAAGATATTTAATACTTAGAATTAATTTTAAACTAAATGTACTATAGTCTTATCATAACTAACAGAAATCAGCCTATGCATGTTTTACTCAGCTATTTGGATATTCAATAAGGTGAGTCGTGATTCCATTTAATATTCTGAACATATAACATGTTACTTTTTTATGGTAGTCATTGAGAATTTGCAACAATTTAAAATTTCAATACAATTTCTTGATGATATCTTTCTCATTAAATGTTGACAAATGAATCAAAACTATTAAAATTATTTTAACACATTAAATTCTATATTTTAATTTTTATCAATTTGAATTGAATGCTAGTTGTAATCTGCACAATAAATTTGTTATAAGATATATCATTTAATAATGAGTAACATGATTTTACTAGAAAAGAGAACATGTATGTTTTCTTTTTTCAAAATGTAGCAACAATTTTGTAAACACATACCATATCAAATGTGACTATGACAATAACAGATTCTAGCATACTCTCAGAGGTAAAATAGATATCCCTACAAATGCTTTTTCTCACATTCTTTTTGAAAGATTTATTTATTTGTTTGAGAGGCAGAGTTACAGACAGATGGAGTGACAGAGAGGTCTTCCATTCATTGGTTCACTCCCCAAATGGCCACCAGATGGAAGCCAGGAGCTTCTTCTGGGTCTCCCACATGGGTGCAGGGACCCAAGCACTTGCACTGTCTTACACTGCTTTTACAGGCCATAAGCAGGGAGCAGGATCGAAGAGGAGCAGCCAGGTCTGGAACCAGTGCTCATATATCATGCTGGCGCCACAGGCAGAGGCTTAGCCTACTACTCCACAGCGCCAGCCCCTCCTCACATTCTTAAAAAAAGATACTGAGATGTAACTTGGAAACAGAGGACCTTTTCCTTCAGATGTTTTTCTAGTGTCTTAATTTTTATTGCTGGTATCTATTACTTTTAAAGAAATATATAAAGAGAACAGATTTCATGTATTTCATAGATACAATTGTAAGAAGATAACCATACTTCCCTGCCAACTCCCCAGAAGTCATGGCTCTAAACAGTTTGTGTGTGTACTTCTAGGTATTTTTATATACATAGTCAAACAAACATGCATGTACAACTATAGATCGACCTTTTTCTACAAATGATCTATATCTCGTTTTTTTTTTTCTCCTAACAATATGTTGTATGCATGTTGACCTATAAGAATGTATGCTTTTCCACATCTTAAAGTTTTTTATTTATATAAGGTAAACGAATTCATGTATTTCATATATACAGATTTAAGAGCATAGTGACATTTCCCACTCTACCCTCCCTTCTGCCCATGCTCTCACCCCCTCCTCCTTCCTTTCTTATTTTAATTTTTACAATGACACATTTGCAGTTTATTTTATAATCATAAACTTAATTAAATTCCACTATATAAAGAATTCAACAAATAGAAGAAAAAACGGTTCTTCAATAGTAGAAACAAGGGGCTGGCACCGCGGCTCAATAGGCTAATCCTCCACCTGCGGCGCCAGCACACTGGGTTCTATTCCTGGTTGGGGCCCAGATTCTGTCCCAGTTGCTCCTCTTCCAGGCCAGCTCTCTGCTGTGGCCTGGGAATGCAGTGGAGGATGGCCCAAGTCCTTGGGCCCTGCACCTGCATGGGAGACCAGGAGAAGCACCTGGCTCCTGGCTTCGGATCAGCGCAGTGCGCCGGCCGCAGCACACCAGCTGCAGCGGCCATTGGAGGGTGAACCAACGGAAAAGGAAGACCCTTCTCTCTCTCTCTCTCTCTCTCTCTCTCTCTCACTGTCCACTCTGCCTGTCCCCCCCCAAAAAATAGTAGAAACAAGGGCTATAAACAATAATCAAATCTTAAAATGTCAATTTTGCTCATATACATATTTTTATATTCTAATATTCTTGTTAATGACACTGTTTTATCAAACAAATGTGCCATGATTATTTAACCAATCCTTTATTAATAAGTATTTATGTCCTTTCATGGTTGGTTGATTGCTTTGCTTTTCTGAGCAATGCTGTGATGAATATCCTTTTATATATGTCTTTGAACACTTGTGTAATTTATCTGTAAAGTAAATTCCTAGCAATGGGATTATGAATTCACAGGATATATACATAATTTTGACAGAAAACTTTGCCAAATTGCTCTTTTTTTTCCCAAAGAAACATTTTATTTAATAAGTACAAATTTCATATGTACAACTTTAGGAATATAGTGATTCTTTCCACCATACGTGCCCTCCCACCCCACCTTCTCCCTCTCCCATTCCCAGTCCCTTCTCCATTAAGATTCATTTTCAGTTAACTTTGTTCACAAAAGACCAACTGTATACTAAGTAGATTTCAGCAATTTGTACATACACACAAAAAGAACTGTTTGAGAACAAGTTTAACAGTTAATTATGATAATACGACTCATTGAGGATCGAAATCCTGCATGGGAAATAAGCACACAGTGACTCCTGTTGTTAATTTAACAATTAACACTCTTATGAAGTCAGTGATCACCCGAGGCTCTTTACATGAGCTGTCAATACTATGGAAGCCCTTTGAATCCACAATCTCCATCAGTATTTAGACAAGGCCATAAGCAAAGTGGACGTTCTCTACTCCCTTCAGAGAAAAGTACATCATTGTTTGATGGCAACTTCTTTCCATAGAGTCTCTCTCTCACAGAGATCCTTCATGTAGGACATTTTTTTGGCAAGTGTCTTGGCTTTCCATGCCTGAAACGCTCTCATGGGCTTTTCAGCCCAACCAGAATGCCTTAGGGGCTGATTCTGAGGCCAGAGTGCTATTTAAAGTGATTATCATTCTATGAGTTTGCTGTGTGGACTGCTTGCCATGTTGGACCATTCTCTCCTTTTTAATTCTAGCTATTATTATTACTAGACACTTGATCTTATTTGTATGATTTTTTACAATTATTCCTATCTATGTGATCACTTTAACACTTAATATGGTTACTTTAACATTTAAGATGATATTTTTACCACCCGGCTTAATGGGATTAGGGGTCTCATGGAAGTTTTTAAAATGTACCCTTAGAAGTAAGTCCACAGAAATTTATGCAGGGCCATACAGCTTTACAGTTACAAACCCCCACCCCCTTATTCCCACTCTTATTTTGTACTGAGATCTATTTCAATTGACTTTATTTAACATACAGTTAATCATATGTGTATAAAGAGTTCAAACAGTATGAAAAAGAGAAAAAAAAAGAACTGTTCCTTGACAGTCAAAATAAGGGATGTTCAAGTCATTGCTTCTCAGAGTGTCAATTTCACTTCTACAAACTTCATTTTAGGTTCTCTATTAGTTATCACAAATCAGGGGGGGAACATATGGTATTTGTCCCTTTGAGACTGTCTTATTTCCTAATAGTGATGTTTTCCATATTCATCAATTTTGTTAAATGACTGGATTTCATTTTTTTCTACCACTGTGTAGTATTCCATGGAGTACATATCCCATAATTTCTTTATTCAGTCTTCAGATTGATTCTATGTCTTAGCTATTGTGAATTGAACAGCATTAAACATGGAGGTGCAGATAATTCATTTAATTTCTGATTTCATTTCCCTTGTAGTGGGATGGCTGGATCATATGGTAGATCTACATTCAGATTTCTGAGGTATCTCCATGCTGTCTTCCACAGTGGCTGGATCAGTTTACATTCCCACCAAAAATGGATTCTCACAACCTTACCAGCATTTTTTGTTTGTTGATTTCTGTATGAAAGCCATTCTAATTGGGGTGAGGTGAAACCTCTTTGTGGTTTTGATTTGTATTTCCCTGACAACTAGTGATCCTGAACATTTTTTCATGTGCCTGTTGGCCATTGAGATTTCCTCTTTTGAAAAATGTCTGTTTAAGTCCTTTGGCCATTTCTTAACTGGGTTGTTTGTTTTATTGTTGTGAGGTTTCTTGATTTATTAATATATTCTGGTAGCATAGTTTGAAAATACTTTCTCTCATTCTATTGGTTGCCTCTTCACTTTTCTGAGTGTTTCTTTTGCAGTACAGAAGATTTGCAATTTGATGCAATCCCATTTCTCAATTTTGGCTTTGATTGCCTATGCCTCTGGAGTCTTTTCCAAGCACTCTTTGCCTGTGCCAATATCTTTCAGGGTTTCTCCAATGGTCTATGATAATTTGGTGGTTTCATATCAGGTCACAGATTTGGGTCTTTCATCCATTTTGAAAGGATTTTTGCATGATACATAAAATAGGGATCCTGCTTCATACTCCTGCATGTGGAAATCCAGTTTTCCCAGCACTATTTGTTAAAGAAATTTGTTTGTTCCAGGGTTTGGTTTTAGCTCCTTGATCAAATATAAATTGATTATAGATGCTTAGATTGATTTCTGGAGTTTCTATTCTGTTCTGTTGGTCTATCTATATGTTTGTGTACCAATACCAGGCTGTTTTGATTATAACTGCCTTGTAGTATGTCTTGAAATCTGATATTGTAATGCCTCCAGATTTGGTTTTGTTGTATAATATTGCTTTAGCTATTCAGAGTCTCTTGTGTTCCCATATGAATTTCAGCCTCACATTTTCTAGATCTGAGATTAATGTCTTTGGTATTTTGATTGGTACTGAATCTGTAAATTGCTTTTAGAAGAATGGACATTTTGATTATATTGATTCTTCCAATCCATTAATGAAGATTCTTCCATTTTTTTGTATCCTCTTATTTCTTTCTTTAATGTTTTGTAATTCTCATGGTAGAGATCTTTGACATCCTTGGTTAAATTTATTCTAAGTTACTGGATTTTTTTTTTTTTTTGGTAGCTATTGTGAGTGGGATTGATCTTAGAAGTTCTTTCTCAGCCATGACATTGTCTGTATATACAAAGGCTGTTGGTTTTTGTGTACTAATATTATATCCTACTTTATCAAACTCTTTTATGAATTCCAATAGTCTTATGGTGGAGTCTTTTGGATCCCCTATATATAGAATCATGTCATCTGCAAGTAGGGATAGATTGACTTACTGCTTCCCAATTTGAATCCCTTTGATTTCTTTTTCTTGCCTAATGGCTCTGACTAAAACTTCCAAGACTATATTAAATAGCAATGGTGAGAGTGGGCATCCTTTGTCTGCTTCTGGATCTCAGTGGGAATTGACCAATTTTTCAGCTTCCAGTTTTTCCCCATTCAATAGGATGTTGGAAGGGTGTTGTATTTTATCAAATGCTTTCTTTGCATCTATTGAGATGATCATATGGTTTTTGTTCTTCAATTTGTTAATGCGATGTATCACATTGATTGATTTGTGAATGTTGAACCATTCCTACATACCAGGGACAAATCCCACTTGGACCAAGTGAATGATCTTTCTGATGTGTTGTTGTATTCGATTGGCTAGAAACTTGTTGACGATTTTTATGTCTATGTTCATCAGGGAAATTGGTCTGTAGTTCTCTTTCTCAGTTTCATCTTTTCCAAGTTTAGGAATTAAGGTGATACTGGCTTCTTAGCAAGAATTTGGGAGAATTCCTTCCCTTTCAATTGTTACTAATAACTTGAAAATAAATCGAGTTAGTTCTTTAAATGTCTGGTAGAATTCAGTAATGAAGCCATTCAGTCCTGAGCTTTTCTTTGTTAGGAAGATCTTTATTATTGATTCAGTTTCCATTTTGGTAATAGGTACGTTTAGGTTTTCTGTCTTCATGGTTCAGTTTAGGTATGTATCCAGGAATCTATCCATTTCTTTTAAGTTTCCTGGTTTGTTGGCATACAGCTCTTTGTAGTAATTTCTGATGATTCTTTTTATTTCTGGTCGTCTGTTTTTACATTTCTTTTTTCATCTTTAATTTTATTGATTTGGTTAGTTGGTTAGTCTATTTTTGGTTATTTGGTTAGTTTGGTTAATCTGTTTTTGGTTATTTAGTCCAATGGTGTATCAATTTTGTTTGTTTTTTCAAAAAACCAGCTCTTCGTATTGCTGATCTTTTGTATTTTTTTTTTTTGGTTTCTTATGTTGATTTCTTCTCTATTTTTATTTATTTATTTTCTCCTACTAGATTTTGGTTTGGTTTGCTGTTGTTTTTTCTAAATCCTGGAGATGCATTGATAGTTCATTTATTTTGGTGCCTTTCCAATTTCTTGAAGTAGACACCAATTGCTATAGACTTTTCTCTTAACAATGCTTTTGCTGCATCCCACATGTTTTGATATGTTGTATTGTGATCTTCATTTGTTTTCAGCATTTTTTTTATTTCTCTTTTGATTTCTTCCTTGACCCAATGTTCATTCAGGAGTAGGTTTTTTGATCTCCATGTGTTTGCATATGTTCTAGATATTCCTTAATTGCTGATTTCCAGCTTCATTGCGTTGAGGCTGAGAAGATGCATGGTATGATTTCAGTTTCTTTGGATTTGCTGAGACTTGCTTTATTGCCTAGTATGTGGTCAATCCTAGAGAAAGTTCCATGCACTGCTGTGAAGAATGTGTATTCTGCAACCATAGGATGAAAAGTTGTGTAGATATCTGTTAGGCCCATTGGGTCTATAGTGTTAACTCTGCTTGCTGTTTCCCTGCTGATTTTCTGTCTGGTTTATCTTTCCATAGCTGAAAATAGGGTATTGAAATCCCCCTATTACTATTACATTCAAGTCTATGTCTCCCTTTAGATTCCTTAATATTTCTTTTAAATAGCCAGGTGCCCTTTCATTAGGTGCATATGCATTTATAATAGTGACATCCTTCTGATGAATCAATCCCTTAATCATCACATAGAGCCCTTCTTTGTCTCTTTGAATAGCTTTTGTGTTAAAGTCTATTTTGTCTAATATTAGGATTGTTACACCAGCTTGAGTTTGGTTTCTGTTAGCATGGAATAACTTTTTCCATCCTTTCACTTTCAGTCTGCATACATATGGGTTGGTGAGATGTGCTTCTTTTAGGCAGCAAATAGATGGATTTTATTTTTTAATCCATTCAGCCAGTCTATGTCTTTTAACTGGAGAGCTGAGGCCATTTACATTCAAGGTGACTATTTATAACTATGATTTTTCCTTGCCATTTTTCCATAAATATTCCTATTTTTTATTTTGGATTTCCTTTGTACTTTTACTGTGAGATTTCCTTCCCTTACTTTCTTTTGTAATGGTGACTATGTTTCTGTGTTTCTGTGTGCAGCACATCCTTTTTTTTTTTTTTTTTTGACAGGCAGAGTGGACAGTGAGAGAGAGAGACAGAGAGAAAGGTCTTCCTTTGCCATTGGTTCACCCTCCAATGGCCGCCACGGCCAGCGCACTGCGGCCAGCGCACCGTGCTTGATCTGATGGCAGGAGCCAGGTGCTTATCCTGGTCTCCCCTGGGGTGCAGGGCCCAGGTACTTGGGCCATCCTCCACTGCACTCCTGGGCCATAGCAGAGAGCTGGCCTGGAAGAGGGGCAACCGGGACAGAATCTGGCGCCCCGACCGGGACTAGAACCCGGTGTGCCGGCACCACAAGGCGGAGGATTAGCCTAGTGAGCCGCGGCACTGGCCATGGGCAGCACATCCTTAAGCATCATCTGAAGGGCTGGACCTGTGGTGACAAATTATTTCTATTTGTCATGAAAGGTTTATTTCACCTTCATTCATGAGAGCTTTACAGGGTATAGTATTCTGGTTTGATAGTTCTTTTCTCTTTTTTTAAAATATTTTTATTTATTTTTTTGACAGGCAGAGTGAACAGTGAGAGAGAGAGAGACAGAGAGAAAGGTCTTACTTTTTGCTGTTGGGTTCACCCTCCAATGGCTGCCGCAGTTGGCACGCTGTGGCTGGTGCATCGCGCTGATCCGAAGCCAGGAGCCAGGTGCTTCTCCTGGTCTCCCATGCGGGTGCAGGACCCAAGGACTTGGGCCATCCTCCACTGCACTCCCGGGCCACAGCAGAGAGCTGGCCTGGAAGAGGGGCAACCGGGACAGAATCCGGTGCCCCAACCGGGACTAGAACCCAGTGTGCCATCACCGCAGGCAGAGGATTAGCCTATTGAGCCGCGGCGCCGGCCAGTTCTTTTCTCTTAAGACTTGGAATATGTCTTGCCATTCTCTCCTAACCTCTAGGGTTTCTCATGAGAAGTCTGCTGTGAGTCTAATTGGAGATCCTCTGAAAACAATCTGGTTTTTCTCTTGTGCACATTTTAGAATCTTTTCTTTATGTTTTACTGTGGGGAATTTGATTACAATGTGTCATTGTGAAGATCTTTTCTGGTTTTGTCTATTAGGAGTTCTATGTGCTTCCTCTACTTGGATGTTTCTTTCTTCAAATTGGGGAAATTTCCTGTTATTTCACTAAAAAGGCCTTCTAATCCTTTCACTCTTTCCACACCTTCAGGAACTCCTGGAGCCCATATATTGGGTCACTTTATAGTATCCTGTAGATTCCAAATAGGGTTTTTTACTTTTCTAATTTCTTCTTTTTGTGTTTGGTCTGACTGTATAATTTCCAGTGTTTTGTCTTCTAAGTTGGATATTCTTTCTTTAGCTTCACCATTTCTGTTATTAAAGCTTTGCACTGCATTTTTATTTATTTTATTGAATTATTCATTTCAAAGATTTCTTGATTTCTCTTTAAGATCTCAATTTCATTAGAGAAATTTCTTTCATGTCATGTATGGATTTTAATAGTTCATGCATTTGCTTCTTTTTACTTCTAAGTAATCCTATGATCAAGTTTTTCAGTTCTGTTTCTGGCATTTCTTCAATCTCATCATCTTCACAATCTAGTATTGAAGTGTCGTGTTCTTTTGGGGGCATCATGCTGTCTTTCTTATTCTTGATTCTTGAATTGGTGTGTTTTTTGACGTTTGTATAGATACTCATTGGTTTCTTTTCTTTTTTTCACTGTGGCAGCTATTGTCTTTAGACTATGTGTGGGTTAGTGGGGTGTCTGCTTTCAGGGAATACCTAGACTCATGTGGCAGGTGTGATCTAGGAGCTCTGTTCAGTGCTTCAGGGTGAAGGGCACATCTGAGGTGACACATCCAGGTTTGTTGTGATAAGTCTTTTTTTTTTTTTTTTTTTTTTTTGTTAGAGGGGAGGTTTGTTGTTGTCTGTTGGTGTACACTCAGCTGAGCACCCCTCCTCAAAGGAGACTAGTGCCTGGGTGCTGAACCCAGTGGATATATTATTCATCCACTCTGACACAAGGACCACAAAAAACATCTGTGCAGTCTTCTGTGTAAGCTCAGATTCCCCAGTAATGTGTCTCGCCAGGTAATCAGGGAGCCCTGATCATTTGTAGCCCACCCACAGTGACTGTCCAAAGTCCCAGCCACACCCTGAGTCCTCCCACACAGCCACAGTGTTTTCACAGTCCTGGCATATAAGCCTCCCAAGGTTGCAAGCACCCAGCCCCCTGTCAGTTCTCCCCACCAAACTCAGGAGTTTCTGCTTGGCTGGTTGCTGGGTGTGGATTTGAGCTGTTACACATGTCCAAAATGGCTCCTGCTCTCTATCACCTTGTAACAGAACACTTTTGCAGGGTGTTGGGGAGAGAGAAAATGTGCCCACCCCTTTTCTTTCTCCCCTAGTTTGGCAGATACATTACCTGCCCTGGGGTTCCAAGCTGGATTCCCTCTAAGAACTTCCTGCAGGTGTTTGTTTTTTTTTGTTTTTTTTTTTCGCCAGTGGCTTGGGCTGCTGCAGTCTGGTTTCACCTTACTCTCCAACACTGGTACGGAGGCTCTCAGCTGATGAGGTCCTGAGTTGTGCATGTCCTCACCCTCCATGTAGATCAATTGTATCCCTCCAATTTGCATAAAGTTTCCTCTGCTGTTTTCTCCCTAACCCTTCTCTGAGACTGTACTCTTTCCATTGTTTTTAAACTATCTTCTCCTAGACTGGAGCAGCAAGCTCCCTCCCTACTAAACCAACTTAATCCAGTCTTGCCAAATTGCTCTTTTTTAAAAAAAAGACATTGAGATGAATCATTGAGATTTGTAAGAACTTTACAGAAGTGTTCAGTGCTGAAACTACTGTTCTCTCAGGGTATATTTGCTTGTGCCTTAAAACACATGCTTTAGTAAAAGATTATACTCTTTAGAATTTTAGAATAGTCACCAATGACCTCCCTTTCTCTTCCAAATTACACATTTGATATTTGCTGTATTCCCAGCATCATAGTTGAGCCTAAAAGAATCCTGTGGCTTTCTTAAAATGCTGCTGAAATCCAAAATTTCTTTAACTGCTTCTCAATTCAGTGATTGAACTGTACAGGAAAAATCCATTCTTATTTCATCTCATAGCTCACAAAAAAAGTTATTAACATTTACCCTCATGTGATTATTATGTTAGAGGAAAAGGTTAAGAATGGATACTATTGGCCAGCGCTGTGGCTCACTTGGCTAATCCTCCACCTATGGCGCCGGCACCCTGTGTTCTAGTCCCAGTTGGGGCGCCGGATTCTGTCCCAGTTGCTCCTCTTCCAGTCCAGCTCTCTGCTGTGGCTTGGGAAGGCAGTGGAGGATGGCCCAAGTGCTTGGGCCCTGCACCCACATGGGAGACCAGGAGGAAGCACCTGGCTCCTGGCTTCGGATCGGCACAGCGCGCCAGCCGTAGCGGCCATTTGGGATGTGAACCAATGGAAAAAGAAGACCTTTCTCTCTGTCTCTCTCTCTCACTAACTCTGCCTGTCAAAGAAAAAAAAATAAAAATAAAATAAAATGAATAAAAATAAAAGAATGGATACTATTGGCAACATCCTGACACAATCCTTCCCTTATCAGAATTTTATTTAGAATGATTTTGTTGATATTGGATTTATTTCATTTTTACGTTACATATATTTAGCTATACTTGTGCAGAGCAAAATTATTCAAATATAGCAGGCTTACATTTTAATCCAATTAAATGTTTACCTTCTTTTCTTTCCATTCTCCAAATTTCTTTTTATTTAAAAGCACTAAAATCACTTCCTTTCATTTTATATAGTAGAGTCTACAGCAGAAGTTATTTATATATAAAACAATTTCAGAGCCATTATCAATTGCTTCACTATTGACATTCATTTATTCAGCTATTATTTCTTGAAATAAAAATTGTGACAACAACCAGTGTGGCTAAAAAAATCTCTTTTAAATGTATGCACACCACAAACACACACACACACACACACACAAAGCCTAACTAAAGAAAATAAACCATGTCCAATGAAGTTCCTTAAATCCACCAAAATTTGCAGATGCTAAATTATATTCAGGAAATATGAAAAGAAACCCTCACTCTTTTTCCCAATATGGATTATAGTTCTGCTGGAACCCCTTACTAAGAAAAAGTTGGTAAAATCCTTCCACTTCATTCTATTCTTGGACTTCTTTATCAGCCTGAAGTTATTAATAGATGCATTATGCCCCCAGAAGTAGCAATTCCCTCTTTTTTTATATTCACTATTGCATTCTACCTCTCTTCACCTCTGATAATCATTGTAGAAGGTGGAAGCTTGATAATGAGTGAGAAGACCTCCCTTCCTGTGGGTGATAGGGGTCCTTTCCTGTGATCATTCAGTGCAGGAGCTCTCAACCTGTGATCCCCAGAGCATCCACGTTAGCATCACCAGGGGCTTGTTAGAAATACAATGATCTGACTCAGTGTGGGACCTAGCAAATCCATGTTTTAATAAGCCTCCAGGTGATGGAGAAGCACACTAAAGTTAGAAAACCACTAATTAATGGATTAACATGACGATCACCCACCAGATACTACACAGAAAATTCCATGTGATCCTTGAAGATTTTCAACAAATTTCCTCTTTAGATGCAGGAAGAAACAATGTAATAAGGTACTGTGATTTTTGGATATATTGCAAATTTAAAAAATTATTCCTGAACAGTCATGGCTATGGAGAATTTAGCTTAGTCTTCAATATGCAATCTAAGAACTTCAAAGACTGAGGGGTCATACTGGATTGAATAGCTTCCCCACAAATTTGTGTCCACCTGGAACCCCAAGTGACTTTACTTAGAAACAGGGTCTTTCTGACCTAATTTAGAAACAGCATCTTTGCAGATAGAATGCTTAAGATGAGGTGATAATGGATACTGTGGGCCCTCAGTTCAGTGCCTTGTTTTCTAACCAGAAGGTCATGTGGAGAGACACAAAGTGAAGAAAGCAGAGGTTGGAGTTGTGCTGGCACAAGCCAAGGAATGACAAGTATTGCTGGCAACAACATGTCCCCAAGAGAGAGGCAAGCATTTCTCTCCCAGAGCCTCCAGAAGGAACCAATTCTGCTAACACCTTGATATTGGACTTTTAGAACCCTGAACTGTGAGAGAACACATCCCTGCTCTTTTCAGCCACCCAGTTTTTGCTTAATTGTTAAAGAAGCCCTTGCAAATTAACAGCAGTCTTCATAGGGGTTATATTTTATGAGTATTCTTGGTCTTGCTCTCAGTCTATAAAGACATTCTCACTAAACTGTACTCTGTAAAGAAGGATGTCCTCATTCCCACATTAGCAATCCTACTTGTCTCCTCTGCCCCATCTACCTTGAAATTTTTGTGTGCTTATTGTTTCAGAGTTTTACTGAGGAACAATTGACTAATGAAAGTTCTGGATATTCAAGTTGTATGAAGTGATTTTTTGATATACATATACAAGGTGAAATTATTACCAGAATCAAGTTAATTGCCACATTTGTTGCCTTGCATAGTTCTCTTCATGTCAGGATGGGTAAGAATAATTAAAATCTACTCTCTTGGGTGGGTGTTATGGTAGAGCAGATAGTCACCCACTTAGGATGCCCACATTCTATATCAGAATGCCTGGTCCAAGTCCCAGTGACTGCTTCCCATCCAGCTTCCTGCCCAGTCATCTGGGGGGCTGCAGGTGATGGTCCAAGTACTTGGGTTCTTGCCACTTACACAGGAAACCTGGGTAGAGTTCCTAGGTCCTGGCTTCAGCCTGGCCCAACCCTGTTTTTTTTTTTAAAGATTTATTTTATTTTACTTGAAAGCCAAGAAAATGGGGTGGAGGGGAAAGAGAGAGAGAGAGGGAGAAAGAAGGAGAAAGAAAAAAAGGGGAGGGGGAGAGAAAGATTGAACAGATTGAAAGAGAAATCTATCCACTGCCTTATTCACCAAATGCCTGAAGTAGCCAGTTCTGGGCCAGGCCAAACCCAGCAGCCAAGAACTCCATCCTAGTCTTCTACATGGTGGCAGGGGGCTAAATATTTGGGCCATAATCCATCGCCTTCCCAGGCACACTAACAATGAGTTGGATCAGAAATGGAGAAGCACGGACTCTAACTGGCACTCCAATACAGGATGCCAACATTGCAAGCAGCAGCTGTGCCACAATGCCAGGTCCTCGTCCCTGGCTTTTTCAGGCATCTGGGGTATGAACCAGCAGCTGGAAATTACTTCTCTATTTGTCACCCCACCTTTCAAATAGGTATATCTTAAAAAAAAAAAAAAAAAAAACTGGCCAGCGCTGCGGCTCAATAGGCTAATCCTCCGCCTTGCGGCGCTGGCACACCGGGTTCTAGTCCCAGTCAGGGCACCAGATTCTGTCCCGGTTGCCCCTCTTCCAGTCCAGCTCTCTGCTGTGGCCTGGGAGTGCAGTGGAGGATGGCCCAAGTGCTTGGGCCCTGCACTCACATGGGAGACCAGCAGAAGCACCTGGCTCCCAGTTTCGGATCAGCGTGGTGCGCCGGCCGCAGCGGCCATTGGAGGGTGAACCAATGGCAAAGGAAGACCTTTCTCTCTGTCTCTCTCTCTCTCACTGTCCACTCTGACTGTCAAAAAAAAAAAAAAAAAAAAACTATTCTCTCAGCAAATTTAAGATATGCGATATAAAGATTGTTACCGCAATGTACATTATTGGGACACCAGGATTTTTTCAAATCATAATGGCAAAGTTTGTAGCCTTTGATCAATATCTCCATGTTTTAGAATCATCTTTGAAGAACCTGGTTTTAACTGTGAAAGTCCTTTTCTTATTTATTGTTGTTGGAGGGAAACTATCTCCCAGGGAACATTAAATGTCAAACTCTTCATTGTGAAGAAATAAGGTATTTGTATTTTTAGATATAAATGATGCCTGTTATCTCCCATCCATCTGTCTTTCAAAAACTTGTAGATTGAGTGGATTAGGCTTATTCAGCAGCTTTATACTCATTTGTTCACATACATAGCAGGCCTTTTAATTAGACCATTTGACCACTTTATATGCAAATAACTAATACTATTAAGTGTATCTGTGTCTCCTTCTGTTGCTGTTTTGGTTGTGTCACAAATGCATTGACCCTCTGCAAACAGGGTTAATTAGAGAGCGCTGGTGTGAGGCCCGTGAATGAGGTGGCTGCCAGCTGTAGATGCAAGATGAAAGAGATTTATCAGGCAAAGCTTCTTGTGTCTTAAACACAATACGTGCAATTATGAACAAACTATTTAGGGAGCCTGCCTTAAAGAGATGACTTGGCATTCTGTGTACCTTTCATAGTTCCATGAACTCTGTTTGGGATGGTATTTTTCCCATGTTATTTTGACTTAGCAAAGCATCTCCATGTCCATATATAAGTAGGTTATTTTAAAATTCTTATGAATTGAAACATTTAATCAGAAGACAACTCTGCTAAAATAATTTAAATGACAAAATACCTGTATTTATTAGATGTAGATTGATGTTATTCCTATAATCATTAAAAGAAATATATAAATGAAAATGAATATTTGCTTCACTCTTTAACATATCTACTATGTGCCAAATGTTAGATATTAGAAATAGAGAAGAAATTGAAAATCTTTCAAGGAATGAGAATGTGGCAGGGAAAGGGACTAATAGTTATAAATGGAGGTGCCGCGGCTCACTAGGCTAATCCTCCACCTTGCGGCTCCGGCACACCGGGTTCTAGTCCCGGTCGGGGCGCCAGATTCTGTCCCAGTTGACCCTCTTCCAGGCCAGCTCTCTGCTGTGGCCAGGGAGTGCAGTGGAGGATGGCCCAAGTGCTTGGGCCCTGCACCCCATGGGAGACCAGGAGAAGCACCTGGCTCCTGCCTTCGGATTAGCGTGGTGCGCTGGCCGCGGCGGCCATTGGAGGGTGAACCAACGGCAAAAGGAAGACCTTTCTCCCTGTCTCTCTCTCACTGTCCACTCTGCCTGTCCAAAAACAAAGAAAAACAAAACAAAACAAAACAAAAACAAAAAACCAAATAGTTATAAATGGGCTTATATACAGAATTGGAGCCCTTTGGGTAGGGAAAATTTGAAAGAATACTGTACTGATTTCCTAGAGCTTCCCTAAAAGCTTGATGACTTAAAAGAAAAGAAATTTATTCTGTCATATTCTAGAAGCTAGAAGACTAAAATCAGAATTCCAACAAGGCTTTCCTCCCTCTGAAGGCTCTAGGAGGGGATCCTTCCTTCCGATTCTAGTGACTCCAGATTCCTTGGCTCCACTCTCTACTTCCATCATCACACGATCTGCTTTCTCTCTCTCTCTTTTCTCCTTTTCTGTTTCTTATAAAAACATGTGGCATTGGATATAGAGCCAATTGTAATACACAGTGGCCTCTTCTCAAGATCTTTAACTTAACCACGTTGATTAAAAGGATTTTGTCCAACTAACATTACATTCAAAGGCTCCAGATGGACAGGTCTTTGTGGGTCACCATTCAACTTAATTACAGCTACCAAGAGAAGGTGATATCTCCATTGCAGAGAAGGTTTGAGGAGAGAGGGTAGACAAACAGTAAGTTCTCTTTGAGAACAGACAGTGCCCAAGGCTTTCCTAATTATAACCCAATGCCTGGCACATAGCAAGCACTCAGTGACTGGGGGATTATTGATGAAAATATTGGTGAAAATGTCCAGTACAAGTATAGCCATCAGGAGAGAGATTTGGGTTGGATAGAAGTTGCGTAACATCACCAAGGGAAGCTCTGTGGGAATAGAAAAGCATAAAGCAAATCTCAAAAGGCAGTTCTTTGGGAAAGTCTCTGTAGAAGTGGAGGAAGATTCCCTAGAGGAAAAACCAGGAGAAAACAGTGGCATAGAAGACAAGAAAGGAATGAATATTTTATGAACAAAGTTGCCAGGTTAGGCTAAGCTGATAAAAGCCTAGATTTTGGAACTTTGATGTAAGCAATTTCAGAAGTTAGGAATCCAATTTCCAGTCTATTAAAAATGATACAAAGTTTAACAAACATCCCTAATGGACAACAAAATGAAACCAATACACAGTTTGCCCTCCGTAATATCCCATAAATATGTTTCAGGGAAAGGTCTCTTTTAAAAGTCTGTGTGAGGACACATATCTGCGACCTCTCTCCTTTGACTCACAGACACAGAAACCGACTACACAAGTTGCCGTGGATCATTAAGGCTGCTGTGCTGGAGCCTTCCCCTTGTAAACTCTCTGCCCACCGCAGGAATACTTAACATATTCACAGTAGGAAGAACACAGTTTCCAAAATGCATTTCTGATTCCAATCTTCCATGTAAATGAATATTCTTTGGGCATCATACTATACCAGCTATAAAGCATCCGGCACATAAAACATGAAACAGAGAACTTCCTGATCAATAATGTGAAATATATAAAGAATACATGAAGCCTTCATGTTTATATGCTATAGAGATTTAAAACCACATAGCACTTTGAAGACATCATCAGCTCTTTCTTTTACAACCACATCTGCTCTTAAGTGGATTTGGGTTTTCTTAAGTTAATAAGTGAAGGGCCTAATGATTATAATCTCATCTGCTGTTAGGACACTGAAGAAACTCATGGTATGCAGTCAATACACCACAAACTTGGCATTTTCAGTGACATGCTAAGGAACAGTTGAACACTGAGGTTTCTTTCTGTAGCTTGATATTCCCCTCACAGCATTCTTGAATTAGTAACCATAGTGGCTATGTACTGTTTATTTGTATCAACTCATTTTATGAAAAATTTGAGAATAAGTTTGAGTACTTGGGATGTTTTTTTTATTTAAATGGTAACAATCATGAGTAACTTTTGAAGCCTTTTTTTCAGTATTCCCAGACATTGGCAACTGTGTTCATTTCAAGACATAAAAGTAGACTCACCATTCCTTATCTTAACAGGGTGAGTTTTAAATTTAGGCAAAACAAAATTTTTTTTTTTAGTTAACTTTTTAGTGTTACAGATTTTTAAAACGCATGGATTTTTGTGGAGTTCTTAAGGGAATCATTTGAAGTTTTTTTTTTTTTAAAGATTTATTTATTTATTTGAAAGAGTAACACAGAGAGAGGAGAGGCAGAGAGAGAGAGGTCTTCAACCCGCTGGTTCACTCCCCAGTTGGCCACAACGGCTGGAGCTGTGCTGATCCGGAGCCAGGAGCCAGGAGCTTCTTCCAGGTCTCCCATGTGAGTGCAGGGGCCTAAGGGCTTGGGCCATCTTCTAGTGTTTTCCCAAGCTATAGCATAGAGCTGGATGGGAAGTGGAGGAGCCGGATCTTGAATCAGCGACCATATGGGATGCCAGTGCTTCAGGCCAGGGCATTAACCGGCTGTGCCACAGTGCTGGCCCCAAAAGTTTTGTTTTATAAATCCTTCATGTTAGACTTTATAAATCAAAATTTGAAAGTATTCAGATTGGTAAAAAATCATTAAGCTGGATCATACACAAAATCTCACATACCATTATAAATTGTTGTATTTATAATAACTGATATATATTAAAATATATGAACATGAATAATGCCAACAGGATATAGATAAACACAGCCTTTATCTTGAATCACAAAATGTTACATATATTTTAGAAAATTCTACCTAACTGCTATTTTATGTCAAATTCAATTAAGAGATGAGTGGAAGGTTTCAACACGTTTTTAAAAAGCCCAGCAGTATATTTCCTACCGTTTTTTGATTTATAATCACAATCTACATATACTTAGCTAATTAGAATCTAACAAGCCTTCACTCAAGAGAGAATTCCTATCTCCATAAAGCTTTTATCCTTGACCTACTTATAATGTCAATATCAAGTTCCTTATTCTGCATGTTTGTTTTTTAAAAGACATAATTACATGTTATTTTCCTGCATGTTGCAATTATGAGACTTTCTTTATATGAATATTGCTTTTGGTGAGAATGTTCTTTGAAAGTGTAGGAAAAAATTAACTGTTTTTTTCTATAGGAACACTTTATAAAAGCAATAGATTGGAAATGAAACACATTCCAATATGCATCTGAGTCTTTGTTATTCACAATAGATGAAAGGTAATTTTATAAAAAATAATGCCAAGAAAAGTTTAACCTGAGATTTCATAGTTTATCATAAGTCAAATATGTTATTCTACCAATAGGGTAGCCTCACACCACACTGTAACCCACTGTGTATGTGTGCGTGACTGTGTGTGTGTGCATAGTAATATAATTTGCCAAGACATTTGGGAATTACAACTTTGAGAGAAACTTAGATTTACAGTGGATTTTGGTTGTAAGTGATGTGATTTTGTGATTAAGAGATCAGAGTCTTAGGTAAAATATTCTCCTTGTCAGTTATTTGGGGTTTATCTCACTTCCCCCAAATTTCCCACCTCTTGCATCTTTTCACTTTGTATCACTGCCTTTTCTTCTTCTCCCTCTTTTTTGTAAGGAACATTTATTAAGTCTCAAATATACCAAGAATAAAAACCTTTTAGATTTTTATTTTTTATTTGAAAGAGAAAGAGCTCCAGTACATTGGTTCACTCCCCAAAGGCTGAGCTGGGAGTCAAGCAAGGAGATGGGAACACTATCCTGGTCTCCTGTGTGGGTGTGAGGGACTCAACTACTTCAGCCATCACTGCTGCCTCCCAGGGTCTTCATTGTACTCTGATGTGGGACACAGGTATCTTAACCTGTGGACTGCCCACTCCCCTTCTCTTTTGTCCTTTGATTTTCCTTTCTTTCACTGACCTAAAGTTGCCCCACAGATAATCATAAAGAGCTCCACTCATTATTATTCTTTTCAAATTTATCTCCAAAGCAATCATCTTTTGTTCCCTAATCATTAATCCATGATCTTTTTTTTTTTTTTTTTTGGTGCCAATGTTAAATACAGGTTTATTCAAGACATTGCATTTTCCACTTAGATACAGTGCTTATAAAGTGCAATGTTATTTCTTTTCCCTGTGCACATGTTCCATATTCAAGTATTGAGAATGCCCAGTAATTTACTATAGCAGCTGAACTTTAAAACTGCCACAGAATTTGCTACAAATTTGGGTCCTTCCATCTTTTACTGTGTGGAACAATGCTGCATCTACAATGGGATTGGCTTAATCAACCTCTTCAATGGTGGGCCCTGAGGAAGCACCACCAGATGGAGGAGCTCCCCCACCAGGGAAGCCCCCAGGCATGCCCCCTGGCATGCCCCCTGCACTCTGGTACAGCTTGGTGATGATTGGGTTGCAGACTTTCTCCAGTTCTTTCTGCTGATGTTCAAATTCTTCCTTTTCTGCAGTCTGGTTCTTATCCAGCCAGTTGATGATTTCATTGCATTTGTCAAGAATCTTCTGTTTATCCTCGTCATTAATCTTGCCTTGAAGTTTTTCATCTTCAACAGTTGCCTTCATGTTGAATGCATAGGACTCAAGTGAATTCTTGGAAGACACCTTGTCCCTCTGCTTCTCATCTTCAGCCTTATACTTCTCAGCTTCCTGGACCATACGCTCAATGTCTTCCTTGTTCAAACGGCCCTTGTCGTTAGTAATGGTGATCTTGTTCTCTTTTCCTGTACTCTTATCCACAGCAGATACATTAAGAATGCCATTGGCATCAATATCAAATGTGACTTCGATCTGAGGAACACCACGGGGTGCAAGAGGTATGCCTGTGAGCTCAAACTTGCCGAGCAGATTGTTATCCTTGGTCATGGCATGCTCACCTTCATAAACCTGAATGAGCACGCCAGGCTGGTTGTCGGAGTAGGTGGTGAAGGTCTGTGTCTGCTTGGTAGGGATGGTAGTTTTGCGCTTGATGAGGACAGTCATGACTCCACCAGCAGTTTCAATCCCAAGTGATAGAGGAGTGACATCCAACAGCAACAGATCTTGAACATTCTCAGATTTGTCTCCAGACAGGATGGCTGCCTGGACAGCTGCACCATAGGCAACAGCCTCGTCAGGGTTGATGCTCTTATTCAGTTCTTTCCCATTGAAGAAGTCTTGAAGCAGCTTCTGAATCTTGGGAATTCTAGTAGAACCACCCACCAGGACAATATCATGGATCTGAGACTTATCTAACTTGGCATCTCGAAGGGCTTTCTCGACAGGGTCCAGGGTGCCACGGAAAAGGTCAGCATTCAACTCTTCAAATCAAGCACGGGTGATGGACGTATAGAAGTCGATTCCCTCATAGAGAGAATCGATCTCAATGCTGGCCTGGGTGCTGGAAGAGAGGGTACGTTTAGCTCGCTCACAAGCTGTGCGGAGACGCCTGACAGCTCTCTTGTTCTCACTGATGTCCTTCTTATGCTTGCGCTTGAACTCGGCAATAAAATGGTTGACCATTCGGTTGTCGAAGTCTTCTCCACCTAAGTGGGTGTCTCCAGCTGTGGATTTGACCTCAAAAATTCCATCTTCAATTGTGAGGATGGACACATCAAAAGTGCCACCTCCCAGGTCAAAAATCAGCACATTTCTCTCAGCCCCAACCTTTTTGTCTAAGCCATAAGCAATAGCAGCGGCAGTTGGCTCATTGATAATTCTCAGTACATTGAGACCAGCAATGGTTCCAGCATCTTTGGTTGTTTGACGCTGAGAGTCATTGAAGTAGGCTGGCACTGTGACCACAGCATTGGTAACAGTCTTCCCCAGGTATGCTTCTGCAATTTCCTTCATCTTCGTCAGAACCATTGATGACACCTCCTCTGGGTAGAAACTTTTCGTCTCTCCCTTGTACTCTACTTGCACCTTGGGTCTGCCGGCATCATTCACCACCATGAAGGGCCAATGTTTCATGTCGGATTGAACGACAGCATCATCAAATCTGCGTCCGATCAATCGCTTGGCATCAAAAACCATGTTGGTGGGGTTCATCGCAACTTGATTCTTTGCAGCATCACCGATCAGTCGTTCGGTGTCAATGAAGGCGACATAGCTTGGGGTGGTTCGGTTGCCCTGATCATTGGCAATTATCTCCACTTTCCCATGCTGGAAGACACCCACGCACGAGTAGGTGGTGCCAAGATCAATGCCGACTGCGGGTCCCTTAGACATGATTGCTTGCGCGAAGGCCCGGCTCGGCTCAGAAAAATAGTACGTCCGGCCGAAAAGGTGTCACCGACTCCAATAATCCATGATCTTCATAACTGTCAATCAAGCATCTTGGTCAACCTGAGAAAACTGGGTCACTGGCCTCTCCACCACAAAACATTGACACTTAACGTTGATTCCAGTAAAGAAAAGTCAAGCAACATGTGCCTCTACCTTTTGTAAAAGGGCCTGGCAGGACTGAAATCATTGGTTCCAGTCCACCAGGGGATGAGTCATGTTCATACATATGCACACAAAACATTCATGTGTGAAGAAATGAGTGAGCATGGGAAGGTCTAACCCAACTCAAGAGAGAGCAGGGAGGAGAAACTGCAGCTGTAGAAGAGAACTGCAGCTGAGAGAAAAGGTAACTATTGTACTAACCTCCAAAAGGATCGCTCAAGAAAGACCCAGAGCACAGGTGAAAGGTTAGTATTCAGAAAGCGGGGTAAGAGAGGAAGTGAACCAGCAAAGATAAGGGCAACTTTAGAGGTAAATGGAAAGGAAATTGAAAGAAACACTGTTGAGTGGCATCTCTATCTTGGTGAAACAGTGAAAAGGTAAGGGTGGAACTTAGGTCTTGAAAAGAACTAAAAAAGACTCATTTTGCTCAAATACATACTGTATTAGGATTCTGCACAGAGACAGAACCAACAGTGGGGGCCGGGAGGACATATATAGAGAGAGGGAGAGATTTATTTTAAGGAATTGGCTTACACAATTATGGAGGCTCATGAGTCCAAAATCTGCAGAGACAGTTTGGAGATCCAGAAAGAGCTGGTGTTGTGGGTCATGCACAGAGTGTTTTCTGCTGTATCTCTTCCTGCTTGGGAAGGTCAGCTATTGTTCTGTTAAAGCCTTCCACTGATTGTACAATCCCCTACCCATATTATGGAGGGAAATCTCCTTTTTCAAAGTCCACTCATTTACATATTAATTTTGTTCACAAACACTCACCCACAGAAACATTCAGAATAATATTTGACCTAATATCTAAGTACCATGGCTTAGTTAGGCTGACAACATCAAATTAACCACGAGACATATATTCCCCTAGCTGCTTGGATAACTTCTTGATCTTCCAGAACTGGTTTACCCATCTACCCTGGAAACCTTCCCATAAACTCATTCCAGATAGGACTTTGTTTTTCTGAGCAAAATTGCCAGATCACACAGTGTTTTCTTTGTCATATAAACATATCATTCTCTAACAACCCTACTAGAATCTACACCCTGCTAAGCACATGGATATTTTGGTCTTTTGTGGGTTTTATTTATTTATTTATTTATTGGTCATTATTCACAGCTGTATCTCCAGCAGTCAAAATGTCATGACTGTATTATAGGAATTCAATATCAATATTGATATTGAGTGAATAAGTGAGTTGAATTAATTCCTTGAAGGGAATAAAAGATAAGTAACATACCAAATGCTTAATGTATGTAATTTTTCTTATCCTGGAACAATTCTGTTTTATACAAAATAGTTTGAAGGAAACTTTTGAAGAATTTATAGAGGTTTGTATTTTTATCCCTCTGAATAAATTGTACTAGCAACTAGGATTACACAGAAAATAGTGGTGGTAGGAATCAGACATCAGCATTTTTTTCCAGTTCTACAGGTAATTCCAAATGATTCTGAATCCTTGCACTAGATATAGTTAAGTTGTGGAATTTGTTCAGAAAAGTTAGAAAAAAAAATTGAGTATTGGAGCCGGTTCTGTGGTGCAGTGGGCAAAGCCACCCATGCAGTGCCGGCATCCCATATGGGTGCCGGTTTGAGGTTGGCTGCTCCACTTCTGATCCTGCTCTCTGCTATATCCAGGGAAAGCAATGTAAGATGGCTCAAAGTCCTTGGGCCCCTGCATACTTGTGGGAGACCCAGAAAAAGTTCCTGGTTCCTGGCTTCGGATTGGCACAGCTCCAGCCTTTCCAGCCATTTGGAGAGTGAGCCAGCAGATGGAAGATCTCTCTGTGACTGTCTGTCTGTCTGTCTCTGCTTCTGCCTCTCTGTAACCCTGCCTTTCAATAAATAAATCTCAAAATAATGGGTAGTTCTGTGGAAGGCAGGACCATTGTGGAACAACACTAGGATGGAAACTTCGAGTAGGGAGCAGAGAAGATATGAAGGACATGTAAAAGCAGAGAGAAATGCTGAAAAGAAAGTCATGAGGTGCTTTGTAAATACTCTGAATGTCTATTATGAACCATGCACAGCACCAAGTGCTTTACATACATTGCCACTTATCTTTAATCATTAAAGTCTTGCAAGGAATAGTGTTAGATTCTTTTTGCACATGAGAACAATGATAAATTCCTCATATCAAGTGATAAGAACAGCAAAAAGTCAAACCTATGATTGACCAGTTACTGCATCATTGGTTCTTAACCCCAACTGCACAGCACAGTTCCCAAATCTATGCCCTACTTCATATGTGGCATGGGAGAATCCCTATTAAGAGTCCCAGGCATCGGTATTGGATTTTAAACCTCATCAATGTTGCCAGGGTTGAAAAACATTATGTGAATACCATAAATCCCCCTGTATTTTGCCCACTGTCATACTGTGAACTTTAAGCAGCTCTCATCCAGGAAGAGACTGGGCTCAATCAGTTTGTGAATGGTCCACCCTAAATTCAAATAAAGGAGCCTGAACCTTCACACAGTGCACAGGTAATTTTAAGTTCTCAAAGAGCCTGTTCTTTGATGTTAGTAAGAGTTTTATCCCATTGTTACTTTGAGTTCATGAAATAGATTACACAACCCCTAGTCTCTGACTCCCCACAAAGGATCCTGCTCAGTGTCATTCTACTTTTGTGAGTTTTATAGCACCATTGTTGTTTTATATAACCTACTCCATTCCAAAAATAGCTAATACCTGGGCCATACACCTACATGTACATCTACACTTACACACATACATCACTCAAATAAAACAGAGTATAATAGATGTTATGAAGTAATTGTTAAGTTTAATGAATGATGTTTGCTAAAGATCAAGCTAATTGTTTTAATCCCAATAGTAATAATAATAATAAAGATTAGAGATAAAACATTAAACATAAGAATAGAACAGTAAAAATTCTCTCCTGGCTATGTACTAGAATCTAGGAGGACTTTTTAAACAAAGAGATGCTCAGAATCCACCTCAGTGTCTATATTGGACCCAGGCATTGCTATTTTAAAAGTTCCCTAGATGATTCAAATATGCTGTTTTTCCTATCTTTCTCTGTCCTTCCTCCGTTGTAGAAGATGGGTATTAAATGGGAATACTCTGATTTATTATCAATGATGATACTGATGATATAATGATTTCAGAAACTCTAATTGAGCTTGTTGTATGCTAAACAGTTTTTCCAAGTGTTCTACATAAGATAACTCATTTCTTGTCAGAAACAATATTATTATCATCTTTCTGCAGACAAGACATAGAAAAAGTAAGTAACTTCCTATATAAGACACAACAGAGGTGTTCTGACCCCAGTATCCCAATCTCTTACAGCCTCAAGTGAGATAATGAAATAAACTGGATTATGTCTCCCGAGTTCTCCCATCAGGTTTCTTTATTCTTTGAATTTGACAGGGTCTAACCTGACTCAGCAAATCCACTACT
This sequence comes from Oryctolagus cuniculus, assembly GCF_964237555.1. Classification (NCBI taxonomy): domain Eukaryota; kingdom Metazoa; phylum Chordata; class Mammalia; order Lagomorpha; family Leporidae; genus Oryctolagus; species Oryctolagus cuniculus. The sequence continues at coordinate 43,006,750 of NC_091441.1, read as the reverse complement.
AAGTAATAAGGAAATCCCTCCTCATTGTCTTCACTTTGCAATGGAACAGCACCAAGTCTGAGACTCAAGAAAGTACTGCTAAGTGATTAACCTGTTTTGGAAAGGTCTTCAGTACAATAGAAAGAATGTAAGCCATTAGAACCACAGAGATACAAGATCAGTCCATTTTGTGATCCATAAAATGGAAATAGTGATTCCTAAATTATAGGTTTTAAAGGATTAAGTGGAGTAAGGTAGGAAAAGCTCCTATGCACGCAGTAGGCGCTCAATACACAGGGGTTAGTTTCCCTTTTGCCCTTCTCCTATGCTATGTACTCCACTACCTTGGTATACAGAAATTCCTGCTTGGTGTCTACATTTCTGCTTTTTATTCTTTTATCCTCTAAATATAAAAGATTGTGTGGGGTCAAATTATATATGAGAAAGGTCTGCCAAGTACAGTAGGGCTTCAATCACACATGTGTCAGTTTATTTGATATTTTGCTACATTCATGGGTCTTCACTCCTTTTTTTCCTCTTGTATTTCATCTTGGATAATTTTATTGACAAATATTAAATTTTACTGGCCCTATCTTCTCTGAGTTCAATATGCTGGTACAGCTCTCTGAATGGGTCCTTCATTTATGATACAAAATTTTCATTTTGATAATTTCCATTTCATTATTTTTCTTAATACTCATACTCTGCTGAAATGCCCCAACTGTTGGCATTTTTATTATATCTTTTGAACATATTTATCATAGTTTTAAATAAAATCCTGTCAGCCAACTCCAATATTTGAGCCATCTGTTGGTCTGCTTCTATTTTTTGTTCAGGAGTCACATTTTTCTGCTTTGTGTGTCTTTCAATTTTTGATTATGTATCAGTCAGTATGGGTAAAATCATAGTAGTAAATACTATTTACCCCCAGAAAAGGGCTCACCCATTTCTCCATCAGGATGCTTATGTGGGTGTGGGTGTTGAGGGCAGGGCAGTGGTTCAGGGGAAGAAGAACCAAGAGAACTGAATTAAGCATCAGGATCTGAGTTTTGCTACATCTTCAGTTAGAGTTAGTTTCCAATGGCTTTAGATGTCTTATGTAAATAGCACATTCCCTTTAGCAAGCTGGGATTGAGAGTGCTCCAGAGACATCTTTATGCTTAACCTCTAGCTGCTAACATTTCTGAACCAGGAGAGATCTCTCCATTCTTCCACTTGACTCCAACTGTCCAAGCCTGAAGATGCTTCTCTGTCCCTTTGCAACTGGAGTGCATTAAGTCTGATGAATCGTGGAGATACTCCATCAGCTCTCCTGCCTGGCCCCAGCCTGTATCAGCCACCTCCAAACACTTGTCAAAGGACTGCAGGAAGAATGGGCAGGAAGGCACAGATGCAGTATTCTCTGTGGTCAGGGTGTCTCCAGATTCTACCCTCTAACACTATTCTACTGGAGCAATTAGAAGTTAGTTACTGTTGGGCTGGTTGTCTTTACTGCCCTCTGTGGAGAGAATGTTCCTCATCTTGCAGTGTCCCTAGAAGTGCTAACAGCTGTGGAATTCTCTGCGAGGAAGGGTCAATCTCATTTTGTAAATTAATGTAGTTATCTGTCATTGGTCTTCAGCTCTCTGATAAGATTTTTGAGGCTCTGGTTCAGGATAGATAGATTTAATGGAGTAGAGAAAGCATGGGGAGGCATTGAGTTACTTTTAGGACACTTCATATGAGAACAATCAGGTAGTCAGGCATTCTCCTAACATTTATAGGATCTGGGGCAAGGAAAACAAATGAGGACACTCACAGAAAAATGTCTAAATATTTAGAAGTTATAAACCAGACTTATGAACTTGTGTTTTTTTCTACTTTGATAAATGTATCTTTATAATGACCTTGAAGGCAAGTGCACATAGAGTTTCTTTTACTGTGGCATCTCAGAGAAAGACAGCAACCAGATATTCTACCTCCTCTTCTCATCCCTAGTGCTGTTGTGTATCTGAAAGGGCCTTGTGCGTGTGTGTGCATGAACACCTCAGCACATTGTGCCACCCTGGATTCCTACTCTCTGCATCCACATCTCCACGACCAACGCTCTACCTTCCCTAGAATTTCAAGAGTGTACCTTGGAAAGACAACCCTAGCAGGAGTCTCAGGGCTTTTTGGCAGTGAATGCTAGAGTTGCAAATACTCAGAGCTGATGCAGAAGATGACCACTGGTTCTTCTAATGCCCAGCTCTATGGAGAAAGACCGTGTAAAGAGTGAGACCCAAAGCCCATGTTATGGCATAGTAGGTAAAGGTGACACCAGTGTCCCAGGGAGTACCAGTTCATGTCCTGGCTGCTGTGCTTCTGATCCAGCTCCCTGCTGATGGCCTGGGAAAGGCAGTGGAAGATGGCCCAAGTGGTTGGGCACCTGCCACACATGTGGGAGACCCAGATGAAACCTCTGTCTTCTGGTTACAGCCTGGCTCAGTCCTAGCCATTGTGGCCACTTGGGGAGTGAACCAGTAAATAGAAGTCCTCTCTCTCTCTCTCTGTCCCTCCTCTCTCTGTAACTCTTTCAAATAAATACATAAATCTTAAAAAAAATGAGGTTTGGGGGCAGGTCCACTCCCAACCTCCAATCCTCTGGCCAGGTCAAAAAACAGTGCGGTAATGAGTGCTTGGGAGAGAAGGAAACAAACTGCATAGAGAACCAGGAAATATGGAAAGAAAATAGATTTTTTTTTTACCAAGATGGTGCCAAAGGTGAAGAAGGAAGATCCTACCACTCCCAAAGCCAAAGTCAAAAGGAAGGGCTTTGAAGATCAAGTAGGAAGTGCTGAAATGCATCCATAGCCACACACACACATACACACACACACACACACACACACAATACCCGCATGTCACCCATGTTCCAGCAGCCCAAGACATTTTGCCTCCAGCAGTAGACCAAATAGCCTCAGAAGAGCACCCCCAGGAGAAACAAGTCTGACCACTATGCCATCATCAAGTTCCCCCTGACCACTGAGTTTGCTATGAAGCAGACAGAAGACAACAAAATACTCATGTTCATTGTGGATATCAATGCCACCAAGCAGCAGATCAAACAAGCTATGACACTGATGTGGCCAAAGTCAACACCCTGATCTGACCTGATGGAGCAAAGAAGGTGTACATTTGACTGACTCCTGAGTAGGATGCTTTGGATGTCACCAAAAAAATTGGGATCATCTAAACTGAGTCCAGCTGACTAATTCTAAATATATTTTTTTCACCATAAAAAAATTAAAGGATGCTAAGGATGATCTTTAGCCCTTTGTCCAGGACCAACACTTAGAACTATAGAAATAGCAAAATTTATACATCTTCCTAAGAGCTTCAACATTAATGATATAGTTTTGCCGGCGCCGTGGCTCCCTAGGCTAATCCTCTGCCTTGCAGCGCCGGCACACCGGGTTCTAGTCCCGGTCGGGGCGCCGGATTCTGTCCCGGTTGCCCCTCTTCCAGGCCAGCTCTCTGCTATGGCCCGGGAGTGCAGTGGAGGATGGCCCAGGTGCTTGGGCCCTGCACCCCATGGGAGACCAGGAAAAGCACCTGGCTCCTGGCTTCAGATCAGCACGATGCACTGGCTGCAGCGCGCCGGCCGCGGTGGCCATTGGAGGGTGAACCAATGGCAAAAGGAAGACCTTTCTCTCTGTCTCTCTCTCTCACTGTCCACTCTGCCTGTCAAAAAATAAATAAATAAATAAAAACATTAATGATATAGTTTTGAATAAATAGGGCACTGTATTAATAAATAATTTATATATAAACATATCAGTGTGGCCCATATGCAAATGACCATGACAGCTTATAAAAGAAATGACTTCACTCTCAGAATTTACGGGCCTTCCAACAAAAAACAAGCAGAAAGTGGCTGCCAAGATCATTTTAAGATAATTTTACTTGTCTTGACTGGGTTGTGATTTAATTGATAGTTTAAGCAGAACTGTAATTCCAAAAAAGAATATTTTCGTTTCATGAGACACATAGTTTATGCATATGAAGGAATTTATAATTATATATGTCCATGTTTAATTCCACAGATATATGATGGAAGTTTTAATATATGGGACTACAAATAACTTCAGAATAAAAAGATCTCTTTATTTTAATTGAATGTTAACTTCACTATGTCTGATATAGATAATTATATAACTTTCTGGGAATTAGCATTCATTTTAGCATTAGATATGTGGAGATATTAGATATATGTGGAGAAATATGAGGGTAAATCAAAAAGTTCATGGAAGATAGAATTAAAAGTGTATTTTGGTGCAAAAAGTTCTTAAATTCATGCAGTTTTTTGTATTGTGCATTTTCATTAACTTTTAGAAGATTTCTTATATACATGGATTTTAAAACAGAAATACATTCCTAGTTCTACCCTCTCTAGGGAGTGGGTGGCTTGCCTAGTGGTTAGGGTGCCCACGTACAACATTAGAGAATTGGTCCCAGTTCTAGATTTCCTGCTAATGCAGACCCTGAGAGGCAGCAATGATGATTCAGGTAATTGGGTTCCTAGCATACCTGTGGCAAACCTGCACTGAGTTCCCAGATTTGGCCTGGCCCAGTCATGTCTATTACAAGCATTTGGGAAGTGAATCGATGGATGCGAGCTCTCACTTTGTGTCTCTCTGCCTCTCAAATAAATAAAATTTTAAAAACTCCACCTTCTCCCTCCTAAAGCAACCTCTCCACTGACATTTTTTTAAATTTACTGGAATAAAGAAAACAGAAAAGAATGAAGAAGCAATGGGCTATTGGCGTACTTCTTGGAAAATGAAAAGGGTATGGATGACTGACACTTGATTTATCTGAGCAGATTTAAAGGACCCAAGTATCTGCAAATGAAAGGGGAATAAGAAGCCTGTGAAAACTCATGAAAGATTCAAAGACTTGAAGCAAAGGGGATTACTGAAGCCAGGGGAGAAACTTGGGGCTTAAAACACATTGGGTTGAAATTCTTAGAATAGCTGGATTCCCAAATCCCCTCCTCAACCTTGTACAGCCTGAACACTCTCTCTTCTTCACCCTGCAGGAAACATGGGTGGTAGGAGGTTATTCTCTGGAGTAATTAACTAGAGAGGCACAAACTCAGCCATTCTGGGAACAGTGGCAGGTGAGGGGGAGGTGCAGTACTGAAATCAGAAAGACTAGGTGGAAAGCTGCATGCTGAATAGTAAGACTTCCCTCCTTTCAAGCTGTTGCACGCCACTCAAATCCTGGGACCTGGCAACCAGACTTGGACCCGCCCCCCAGGCAGGACATGGGAAGGGGCACTTGTCTAGAGGGTCTAACTATCAAGAGACAGGAATCTAGTTACGCTATTGGATATTTTAATGAAATAACTCAGTTTTGTCTAATCAGTTTGAGGTAATGTCCTATAACCTCTGACACATTGCGTGAACAGATAGCTAAAAAATATCAGATATGTAGGAAATTCTCTAACATAAAAGAGACAAAAACTGGCCGACTGACAATCTGACTAGCAAGAAATTGAAGAAAACAACAGGAGTCACTGTGCACTTACTCCTCATGTAGGATCTTTGTCCTTAGTGTGCTGTACATTGAGAATTAATGCTATAACTAGTACTCAAACAGTATTTTTCACTTTGTTTCTGTGTGGGAGCAAACTGTTGAAATCTTTACTTAATGTATGCTAAACTGATCTTCTGTATATAAAGAGAATTGAGAATGAATCTTGATGTGAATGGAAGGGGAGAGGGAGTGGGAAAGGGGAGGGTTGCAGGTTGGAGGGACGTTATGGGGGGAAGCCATTGTAATCATAAGCTGTACTTTGGAAATTTATATTCATTAAATAAAAGTTTAAAAAAGTCAAATAGGATGTATCATGGAACAAAATAATTTCTCAATAACATTAGAAACTAATAGTGAAAAAATTCTTCAAAAGGTCTGAGAATTCTGTATCTAGTCAAATGAAAACATGGTGTAAGAAGATAATGCAGAAATATTTTAAAGCATTCAAGTTATCTGTTTGTTCCAAGTATCCTTCTTAGAAAATTATGGGAATGTATGGTCCTTACCCATCCTAAGGAGCCCATGAAGATTAAGCAAAGAATCCAGGCAGTGCGTGTAAGTGCTACAGAGAAGCAAAGGGCAGAGCCAGGATTACAGCTCAAAAGCAAGATTTCCAGAAAAAGAATGCGGGTGTGAAAAAAATAACTGATACCTTTAACTGGATTAAGAATATTGTATATGTATTGGAGAATTTGAGAAAATGTAATGATGGGCAGATAAAAACTTAAGCAAATGTAAATATGGGCCAGCGCCGCGGCTCACTAGGCTAATCCTCCGCCTAGCGGCGCCGGCACACCGGGTTCTAGTCCCGGTCGGGGCACCGGATTCTGTCCCGGTTGCCCCTCTTCCAGGCCAGCCCTCTGCTGTGGCCAGGGAGTGCAGTGGAGGATGGCCCAGGTGCTTGGGCCCTGCACCCCATGGGAGACCAGGAAAAGCACCTGGCTCCTGGCTCCTGCCATCGGATCAGCGCGGTGCGCTGGCTGCAGCGCGCTGGCCGCGGCGGCCATTGGAGGGTGAACCAACGGCAAAGGAAGACCTTTCTCTCTGTCTCTCTCTCTCACTGTCCACTCTGCCTGTCAAAAAAAAAAAAAAAAAAAAAAAAAGTAAATATGACAACCTATGTTAGGGAGAAAAAGAGAAATGTGTAAGAAAATAGAATTGTAATCTTCATGTGGTTTTATGTGAATAATATATACTTAGTCAAAATAATGTGAACACTGAATAGTGCTTCATCTGAAATTGTTGTGTAATTAATGTGGGAGGATTAGGGGAAGAGGTGTGTATGTGTGCCTTGTGTGGATGTGTGTGTGAGAAAAGCAAGGAAGACAGAGTACACACACCGAAGAAAGTGTGCAACGGCTGAAATCTGGTTTTTCATAGTAGTAGCTATCAGAATTATCAACATTTGAAAATGCAAAAAGTAGATATATGAGGGGGCGGGCGTTTGGTGTAGCACTTAAGAAGCCACTTGGGACACCACCATCCTGGATTGGAGTCCCAGGTCTGCTTCTGACTCCAGTTTCTTTCTAGTAGCAGTCAGGCCCCTGGCACCCACGTGAGAGACCTGGATGATATCCTAGGCTCCTAGCTTTGGCCTGATCCAGCTGTAGGCATTTGGCAAGTAAACCAGAAGAGGGACTATCTCTTGCTCTCACTTGCACTCTCGCTCCCCTCTCTCTGCCTTCTCCCTCTCTCCAATCCCCACCTCCAAATTTAAGAATATGTACAAATTAATAGTTGAGCTGAAGTTAGGTGCCTCTGAGGTTCAAAGGTAGAAAGGGGTGATGAGGAATTCTTTTAAGCTCTATAGTTGCATGTGTGTGCAAGAATTTTTATTAATGTATAAAAGCTATTTTTCCATGATTACAACAAGTACTAGAGCTCTGTGGTTTTTAAGTTGTGCTTCCCAAGTTCCTAGGGGTCCCTAGAGCCCCCGGCAGGGCCTGCTGAAAGAGGGGGCTAAGGAGGCAGGGGCAATAGGACTCATGGCTGAGTTTCTACTAAAAGAACTATGCCTCATCATTATTACATTTCACTAAACTGTTTCCCCCGACTCCATAATAAAACAACAAATTTGAAAATCAGAGCTGGCACTGTGGGCTCAGTAGGTTAATCCTCTTCCTGCGGTGCAGGCATATCATATGGGTGTGGGTTCTAGTCCCGGCTGCTCCTCTTCCTATCTGGCTCTCTGCACTGGCCTGGGAAAGCAGTGGAAGATGGCCCAGATGCTTGGGCCATGCATCCAAGTGGGAGACCCAGAAGAAACTTCTGACTCCTGGCTTCAGATTGGCATAGCTCCAGCTGTTGCAGCCTTTTGGGAAGTGAACCAGTCGGTGGAGGACATTTCTCTGTCTCTCCATTTCACTGTAACTCTACCTCTCAAATAAATAAATAAATAAAATCTTTTTTAAAAAAAAAGAAAGTCCTTGATAGCCATGTGCTCATCTGAAGAAAAAGTGCCCCCTAGTGAATATGCTGGGCAAAAACACTGAACTCCATCCAGTCAGCTGTCAACCGACATTTTTTATCACAACCATTTTTTTTTATTTTTTATTTTTTATTTTTTGACAGGCAGAGTGGACAGTGAGAGAGAGAAATGGAGAGAAAGGTCTTCCTTTGCCGTTGGTTCACCCTCCAATGGCCACAGCGGCTGACGCGCTGTGGCCGGCACACCGCACTGATCCGATGGCAGGAGCCAGGTACTTATCCTGGTCTCCCATGCGGGTGCAGGGCCCAAGGACTTGGGTCATCCTCCACTGCACTCCCTGGCCACAGCAGAGGGCTGGCCTGGAAGAGGGGCAACCGGGACAGAATCCGGTGCCCCGACCGGGACTAGAACCTGGTGTGCTGACGCCACAAGGCGGAGGATTAGCCTAGTGAGCCGCGGCGCAAGCACAACCATTTTTGTCCCATTTCTCACCCTGGATAAATATTAAAAGCCTTGGATTAGAACTGGTTTTTCACTTGAGATTCAAATATGGATTGAAATTTGACTATAAGAATTTGCATAGTTTTAAATGATGACAGCATTTTTATTTTGCTCCAAAACTTAATTTTACCCTCACTTCCTAAGTGGCATCGATAGGAGAGTTCACATAAGTGACACAACAGAGGCCAGCTCTCTGTCCCAAGCACGAGGCAGGAAGGACATGCTCACTCTCCCTTGTGATGGACGTGTTCATGGATGTACTAGAACTAGGGATGACTTCCCACAGGAAAACTGCTCCCATCCCAGCCTAATGGAAAAATATAATAAAAATCGCCATTTGTCATGCTGAATATAGTCTCTATGTATTTTTCAAAATGCTGTACAATATTTGTTTCTGGGGCTTTAGAAACTCTCAAAAACATCCTTAAATTGGTAAGTTTCATTTAAGAAAATATCAAATGCTGACACAGACATTCCTGAAAAAGTCACTTCCTCTGTCCATCTCTTTCTTCCCCTGCGCACCCTACACAATTCTAAATTATGTGCCTCTTCTGTGTGCTTCCATTATTTCTCAACCTAAAATAACTAAAAGCCACTTTGAAAATAACTATATTTTTATACAGTTTATGTAGAATATATGTTAATGTGTAGATTGAGACACTTTGTAGATTCTGAACTGTATGCATATTCCCTTGAGACTGGCCACAACTCTTGGATGTATTATTACTCTCACTGTAGGGATGGAGAAATAGTGGCTCTTGGAGGTTGACCTCTCCCAGGTTGTAAGGCCTACAGGGGTAAAGACAAAATGAAAATCACATCTTCAGAACATGGGTCTATTGGGCCAAATATCTCCTAATGAATAAAACATTTTTACCAAAAGCATACATATACTTTCTTAAACTCCAGGTTACATACACAGGATGACCAACTTCTGATTTTTCCAGACTTCCACAGCTTTAGCCCTGAAAACCCTCCATCTCTGTACATCTATTAGTCCCAAACTGGGGTCATATAGCAGTCGGCCCAAGAGACTGTAATAGGCAGATACCTATCATGGGAACTGAAAGAGATATAGAAAATGATATGTTGGGCCAGCACCGCGGCTCACTAGGCTAATCCTCTGCCTGCAGCACTGGCACACCAGATTCTAGTCCTGGTAAGGGTGCCGGATTCTGTCCCGGTTGCCCCTCTTCCAGGCCAGCTCTCTGCTGTGGCCAGGAAAGTGCAGTGGAGGATGGCCCAAGTCCTTGGGCCCTGCACCCGCATGGGAGACCAGGAGAAGCACCTGGCTGCTGGCTTCAGATCAGCGCGGTGCGCCAGCCACAGTGTGCCGGTCGCAACGGCCATTGGAGGGTGAACCAACAGTAAAGGAAGACCTCTCTCTCTCTCTCTCTCTCTCTCTCTCTCACACTCTCTCATTCCCTCACTCTCTCACTGCCCACTCTGCCTGTCAAAAAAATAAATAAATAAAATAAAAATAAAAAAGAAAATGATATGCAAATGTGAGAAGATCTTCCAGAAAGTTTATTTAAACAAGGGTCGAAAGGATTTTGTAACCATACCAAAGGAAACCAATTTTAACAACCACTGTAGCCCAATAATTAGCACTTACTTTTGAAAAAAGGTTTATATCACCAAATCAATCTATAGATTTAAGAAGCACATCAATATCATGAAATGTCCGAGGGCCATCCCTCCTAAACCTGCCTAGGGCTTGCTCTCCTCAAAGTCCACCTTGCCTAAGTAGCTGCTGCCTGTCCCATTTCCTGTCTGCTCCCACCACAGTGGGCCAGATTCTGTTCCCCACCCCATTCGCTTGTATTCTCACCATTTCCTTGAAGGTTGCTCTGTTCCTCACTGTTTCCATGTGCACGTTCTCAACACCTGCGTCAGCCTGCTGCAGTTTCTTCCATGTTGAAGTGTCTCCATTCCTGTTCCCCGCCTCCTCCAAGCCCAGCTGCAACAGATACCCAGAGAAGAGAAAGAGGCTTTTATTAAAGACAAACAAGGAAGCGAGGGAGTGAGGAAAAGTCACAATTATTCTTTCTTGAATTGTGTGTGTGTGTGTAAATTATCAAAGTAAGATAACCTCATTCTAGAAATTGTAAGAAATTGATTAAGATATTTAAAAAAGGACCCACAAATAATTTTTTGAAATTTTTTGCTTTTTTTTAACTTTTATTTAATGAATATAAATTTCCAAAGTACGACTTATGGATTACAATGGCTTCCCCCCCATAACTTCCCTCCCACCCGCAACCCTCCCCTCTCCCACTCCCTCTCCCCTTCCATTCATATCAAGATTCATTTTCAATTCTCTTTATATACAAAAGATCAGTTTAGCATATATTAAGTAAAGATTTCAACAGTTTGCACCCACATAGAAACACAAAGTGAAAAATACTGTTTGAATACTAGTTATAGCATTAAATCACAATGTACAGCACATTAAGGACAGAGATCCTACATGAGGAGTAAGTGCACAGTGACACCTGTTGTTGACTTAACAAATTGACACTCTTGTTTATATGGCATCAGTAATCACCCTAGGCTCTTGTCAGGAGTTGCCAAGGCTATGGAAGCCTTTTGAGTTCACTGACTCTGATCATATTTAGACAAGGTCGTAGTCAAAGTGGAAGTTCTCTCCTCCCTTCAGAGAAAGGTACCTCCTTCTTTGATGACCTGTTCTTTCCACTGGGATCTCACTCGCAGAGATCTTTCATTTAGGTTTGTGTTTTTTTGTTTTTTTTTTTTTTTTTTGGCCAGAGTGTCTTGGCTTTCCATGCCTGAAATACTCTCATGGGCTTTTCAGCTGGATCTGCATGCCTTAAGGGCTGATTCTGAGGCCAGAGTGCTGTTTAGGACATCTGCCATTCTATGGGTCTGCTGTGTATCTCACTTCCCATGTTGGATCATTCTCTCCCTTTTTGATTCTATCGGTTAGTATTTGCAGACACTAGTCTTGTTTATGTGATCCCTTTGACTCTTATTCCTATCATTATGATCAATTGTGACAGAAATTGATCACTTGGACTAGCGAGATGGCATTGGTACATGCCACCTTGATGGGATTGAATTGGAATCCCCTGGTATGTTTCTAACTCTGCCATTTAGGGCAAGTCAGCTTGAGCATGTCCCAAATTGTACATCTCTTCCCTCTCTTATTCCCACTCTTATATTTAACAGGGATCACTTTTCAGTTAAGTTTCAACACTTAAGAATGACTGTGTATTAATTGCAGAATTCACAAATAATTTTAATAGTATTTTTGTGGCCTTTTTCTTTCTCTAAATCATGGCACATGTAAACTTATGTGTTGATTTTTTTAATGTCACTTTTAGTCTGTATCATTCTGTTTTCATTAAACTATCATTATTCTTCATAATTCTCTACCAAATATATTATGACTAATATGTTTGTCCAAATGGCCCTCTCCATGATTAGGGTTATTTTCATAAGATAGACATCAACAATGGGAGTTTATTGCATCCAATTCGTAAGTTGATTTGCACTTAATATGATTATGCATAGCAAGCTACCATATCCTTTTTCTTTTGACTATTTATTTAAGATTTATAACATAATAGTCTCAATATACTGATCTTGACACACATGGACATAATGAAGTGGTTACTACAGTAAAGCAAATTAACATACTTGTGCTTCATACACTTGTGTATGTGTGTTTGTGCATGTATGTATGGTAGGAGTACCTCAAATATACTCTCTTGGCAAATTACAGATATAAGGAACAATGTTACATAGTACAGGATTCATGCTATACATATGTTCTCTAGAATTATCCATACTAAACAATTTTGTATCTTTTAGCTCCCAACTTCCCATTCCTACTTTAACCCTTGCTCTGTCTCTGGTCCCACCATTTTACTCTCTTTCTAGATATTTGCATATTTTATATAAACTCCACACATATAATTTATAAGTGAGATCATGTAATTTTTTTTGTCTTATTTCATTTAGTATAATGTCCTGTAGGTTCTTAGAATTCCATTGTATGTCTATAAACCAATTTCTTTACTCATTCTTCTGTCAACAAACACTCCAGCAGCCGCCACATCTTCTTTATTGTGAATAATGCTGCAGTGAACACAGGAGTGCAGTTATCATTATGAGGTGGTGACTTCACTTCCTTTGTCATATGCCCACACAAGGGATTGCTGGGTATATTTTTAACTGTTTAGCATCTAACAAGATTATGCATAGCATGTTACTGTATTGAATGCCTTCTCTATTTGCTGTTAAAAGCCCCTGTTTTCAAATGCTGATTATGTAGTTTATCTGGTTTTTCTTAGGTAGTGTCTATTTTAGTTACTTTTAAATAACTACTGCTTATAATCATTAGGTTTTTCCCTTTTAAGAAAACCATGATTCCCCCCAAATTATTTATGCATAAATGGTATATGCTTTTAAAAATAAGAGATGTGCAAAAAGCATTTAAAAAAACAGCTGTTAAACAACTACCCTGTACTAGTCTCTTAAGAATAATAGGGAGGGGAAAAAGTGGCAAGGGCCATTTGCTTTTCAGTCAGCAGCTTCTTTGTGCACATGGATGCCTCAGAGATCAACCAAGAGCTGAGTATGAACACCTTGTTCACTCCTCCCGTGAGGAGCCTGCTACCAGCATTTGCCACTCACAGAATTGTGCTAATACAGTCTATTTCTGGAGAATGGAGTAGAGATTAACTGCTTGTTCATGATAAATCAAGGGTATCTGATTCGCCTGTTATGTGCCCAGTTTTCTTTGGAAGCTAGCCCTGAAAGCTATTTTTCTGATCAGTTCTAACTCTCATGATAGCACTTATGAAAGAGAAAAACAACATTTACTCATGATAAAGACTGAGTTCTGGCCATTATGAATCTTATCAATTGCCTTGTGAATGTTAGGGGGGAAAAGAGGGAAAAAAGTTCACTGTGCTCATTCAACCTTGTGTCTGGATTCAAGCTCCTACTACTGTTGCAAAGTGGAGATAATGTTGACAATTGAGATATGTGGTGAGTGATGCACTATAAGGAACGGCAGTAACAATTCAATAAAGAGAATTGTGATAGTTTACTAGTTAGTTAGAAATATTACATGGCCTAACATTTCCTTTTATCCTTGCTTTTTTTTTTCAAGCCAGAAAGATTAAGTGATTTTTAAAAATTTATTTGAGGGCCTGGCACTCTGGCATATCTGCTAAAGCCACCACCTGCAGGACCGGCATCCCATGTGGGTGCTGGTTCGAGTCCCGGCTGTTCTACTTCTGATCCAGCTCTCTGCTATGGCCTGGGAAAGCAATAGAAAAATGGCCCAATTCCTTGGGCCCCGGCACCCACATGGGAGACCTGGAGGAAGCTCCTGGCTCCTGGATTCAGATCAGCACAACTCCAGCCATTGTAGCCATATGGGGAGTGGACCAGTGGATAGAGCATCTCTCTCTGTCTGTCTCTCTCTCTGCTTCTGCCTCTCTGTAACTCTGCCTTTCTAATAAATAAATAAATATTTAAAAAAAAATCTAAGTACATGTTAAAAAAAACTGAGAGGGAGGGAGAGACAGAGAGAGAACACACTCATGTCCACTATTTCACTCCCCCAGATACCTGCCAGACCAATGGTGGCCAGGTTAAAGCTGGGAGCCCGGAAACAAATGCAAATCTCCTGTGTTCCCATTGCAGGAACTCAATCACTTGAGCTTCACTGCTCTCTCTTGGGGTCTGAATTAGCAGGAAGCTGGAGTCAGAACCCAGAGACAGATATTGAACCCAGGAACTCCCATATGGGGTGTGGGCATCTTAACCACTAGGCCAAATGCCCACGTGGTTGTAGCCAATATTTGCCAGCTTAGCATGGTGCTAATCCCCCGCCCCCAGACACAATGTATAATGATTTTTGTGGGGCTTCAGTAAAGGTGTTAAGTACTTAATATATAATATATATTCTATATAATCTCTTGGTTATTTTTTACCAAATAATTACAAAATGTATTAATCTAAAATGTGGACCAACACATAACCATTTTCTATAGATTAAAATACACATTTTCACACAAGTAGTTCTTTGGTTTCCACAAGCATTTCTTGAGTGTCAGCTATGGGCAAGGGCCCGCTCAAGGACAGAAATGAATAGTGGGGCTAAATGTAGACCACATGGCCTGCCATCAGTTCTGTCTACTCCTCTTAGTTCACGTGTGTTTTGACGCTGTCCGTTGGCTTTAGGGAGGAGTGTTTTGGATAGCAGGAAAAAGAAACACAGGCACAGATATTTTCTGCCTAAGCTATGAAGTTCTTTCTTTCCATTTATTTAAATTTATGAACTTCAAAAATAAATAGATGTAACTGACAATGAATAAATGTTGATTGAATCTGAAGAACTGCTTGTGTACAAGGGTATGTTTTCAACCTGTAGAAAATGATGACTGACTTGGTCTGTCAGTAAGCATATAGCCTGCAGGTGCCCTGAGATCATCAACTTCGGAGATAAGGGTAAGGAAATTTTCTTTCTTCCCTTCCTCCTTCTTTTAGTTTTGTAATAAAGACTTTTAGTTTGAGAGTTAGGCTAAGGAGTAAGCAAGCTGGAAGGTTACTGACCCATATGGGGCATCAAAATATCACAGAAATAAATTAGTAATATGATGCCAGTCAGTCAAGCTTTTGCTCATGGTTTCTTAAAATTGCTTTGCTCTAGATGTGGTAAAAAAAAAGAAGTTAAAACGGGAAATTTTAAGTCAACAACAAACTAACACACACAGCAAGCCTCCTTCCTGGAGTCAGCCTGTTGGATATTTGTGAGTGGTCCGTGAAGTGCCACAGAGCAGCTGCACCCACACACCACCCAGAGCCCAGCCAGGAGGGAGTCGCCTGGAGTTGGCAACCTCAGCCTGCTGCAGTTTGGAAACCCAAAATGTGTGGGCTTGCAATGTGTCGAATTCCCAAAATTATAAACTTTCACCAGGCCTTTGAAGAAGCTATGTGATACACAGAAGTTCATGTAATAAGTTCACTGTTTTGAACATACATACCTTAATTATTTGGAGTAACTGAAGATCTTTTTGTCCCAGAGGCCACTAGGTAAATGTTAAACACAAGCTTATAAGCAGTGATTCAAAGGGACACATGTAGTTAATCCTCGTCAGACTATTTGATGAGATGTATATTTTCTCCTAATTTCTAATTTCCATTCATTTAGTTCACTTCTTTCAGATATATGAGAGTCCTCTCTCTCTCTTTCTCTCTCTCTCTCTCTCTCTCTCTCTCTCTCATACACACACACACACACACACACACACAATTTTTTCTTTCCTAGCCCTCACTAAAGGGTTAGAACAACCCTGATGAAGTTCTGATGGGAAAGTAGAAGTGTTTTTTGTACCTTGGCTCGCTGCTGTTTGGAGTATAAAATACGGGTCAGCCAACTTCAGTTTTTCTACAGTTGCTATCAGGCTTGTCTTTCCCAGGAAATCCATATATTGCAGAGTCCAGAACTGGTCCAGCAGCAGTGTGGCTTTCTCTTCCTCAATTGGGCCCTAGCTCATTTACTCAGGCTCTTTCAAGTTTTAACAAACATTTGTCATTTCACTTTTTTACTGTAGAACTACCCATTCTGGGTAAATTTACACGTGGACATTGAAACTTAAATATTGCCCTACAACAAAAATATCTTTAGTGCCCTGAAACATTTGCTTGATTGTTCTCAGAGTTTAGAGTAAAAAAATCCAGGAAAGTTACTTGTGTGCATTGTGTATACCTTGGTAGTTATTCATGCTGAGTAACAGTACAAAACTTGAGCTGCTTTGCTTTCTGCTTCCAGGAATGCCAATCAGAGAACATTCTTTTTCAGGCAGCCAAGTTTGGAAGTCAGTTGGTTTCTGGCAGTAAGCAGGGGGAGGGGTTGGCAGGAAGAAGCACAGTGAGTCCTCTCTGATCTTCAGTTTCCTAGTGTTTCCGTAATAGCCGTCAAGGAAAGCGTCTCCTTTTACCCACGCAAAGACAGGTAAAAAGACAGCTGGGTAAAGCAGCGTTCGATGGAACAGCGGAAGCTCAGAGGGAGGGGGTGGAGGGAGGGCGTTTGAAAGCCTGCCATTGGTGAGCTTACCAAAGGCATCTGCCAGTGGGACTTCAATGGAATGTGAAACCAAATCATTTTCAAGTTAAAGATAGACACAGTATACACCAGGATCCAGAGCTGGATTTTAAACTCACATCCCTCCCTGGGATTTTCAGGGAGTTCTGTGATGGTCTCTGTTGTATTAAACAATGTGGCAGAGTTTGCTCTTTAAGTGAATATGCTAAGAATCCATATGTGTTCTGGATGTACTGGAATTAAAAGGATTTCAAAGATCATGGTGAGCATACTCTAGGGTAAGTGAAAAGATGAGCTTAAGGTGTATCGCTTCTCTGGGAAGGTGAACGTTTTTGTTCTTGGTGGTGTTGTGAATGAAAAGGCAATAATGACGTTTTTCCAGGGTTGCAGCTTGCTTATCTTTCCTAAGATAGCTGGTGCTTTACCTTTTGTGTGGCAAAAGAAATGAGTATTTTAGCCCAGTTTTGGAATTTTCGGTACAGGTCTGTAACTTCAGTGCTGCCTTTAACCTTGCTTGCTTTTCCTTCTGTTAATGCCTCCCTTCAGCACCCTGAGCTTACGGAGTTACAATGTCAGTAGTTTGTGTCACCACAGACACTGAAGGTTACTGTGTCCATTTTGCCAGTGGATGCAACGGGATTATTGTGAGATGGAGGTCAGTTGCCCTTGTATGGCCCTAAGTCACTTCTTAATTTAAAAAAGAGAGAGAGAGAGAGAGAGAGAGAGAGACTCTTAAGAGGTGCCTAAATGTGCATAAGGAGCCTTTGAAAGTGTTCTACTTAAAAAAAAAAAAAAAAAAAAAAAAAAAACAGGCAATCTCCATCAAAGAGAACACTTTCTTAATAGAAGTTATTTTTTTGGTGTCGCCTCATTAATTCCGAACAGGTTCTGATGCTCCACAAGAGCTGAGATTTGCTAAGTGAATGGAGGTATCCTCATCATACAGAGCTTGAGAGAAGAGGAGGAAGGGGAAGCGTTCTTGAGTTTGCTATTGCCAGGCTGTGTTTCAAGGATTTATCAACATTTTTTTCATTACAGAAAAGAATGACAAACTTTAGTTGCCTTCATGTTTTGCCCATGTATAGTTTTTGTTTCTTGTTTTGTCAGATGACTTCTCCCTCTGCTCTTAGAGACAGCTTTTCCAAACTTGCACAGCATTCCTTCTGAATAAATACTATCCATAATAGTCACTGAGTACATGGTGTGAATAGGAAATTCTACTTTATATGGGGAAAATAAATCTGCTGATGCTCTTATTGCAGTCTGTGGGGCTGAATAGTTGTGTAACGTTAACTGGCCAGTTTTTGCTCTTTCAAGTAGACTGGATTCTAATGACCCCAGTTGACTCAACTAGGGACAAACAATAGATGACTTAAATATGGGTCTTTCACTCAACTTTGATATGCATAAATATTTTGGATTACTCTTTTAAAATGAGAAACGGGCATTATGTTGACAGAGTCACTTGGTTTTATGTAGCTATGGAAGCAAAGCCAAGCAGAATGTGAAGTTGGCAGAACTCAGTTTTGAGCCCTCTCACTGTCTCTCTGTTCCCTTCTCCTCAACCCCGCCTTCAGACCTTCTCCTCTGATGGATCTCACTGCTCAGTTCCCCTTTTTTCCTTGTCAGTCTTAAGGAAGAATCTGCTGAAATGTGTTAAACATCAGAGGTCCGTCCGAAATATTTGCCCTTCAATACCTAAAATCCAGTCACTTTAGGCAAATTGTTAAAGCATACATAGTCTTCAGTGGTACTTGCCATTAACCCATTAGGGTATAAAAATTGCAGCTTATTTTCACTTCATGAGTAGATGGAAACGTTTTGAAGTTTCCCTGGTCCTATGGGATGCCTGGTGACGTTGTGTTAGCCAGCTATGTCCTAAATGGTTGACTTTAGGGATGAACCCGGCAGAAATTACAGGTGCTTCAAGGAAGGCTCAGTGCACGCACCTGTCTACTCACCACACACACAGATATAACTGCAAACACACTTAGGGAAATGCTTTACTTAACTAACACATTTCTGATCCAATTATGAAAATAAATAAAAAATTAAACTTGTCAGTGTGCAGTTTTGTATTCAGTGTGTGGCGAGGAGAGCAAAAGGCAAATGTAAAATTTTAAAATATAAAAATTTTAAATCATGTGACAAATAGTGTTGAAAGGAAACAAGATAAATATTTTTGAGCTACTGTTATATCACTGTTGTAGTTTCTTGTTTCCTGATAAGGTTGTCAAGCTTTTACGGCTTTGAAAATAGTAAGTGAGATTGTTTTACAATATGTGTCTGCTAATTATAATATGTCAGGTCTTACCGAACGTGTTTCTATTATTACTCTTCCTTCCAGTTCTCACTCTTGGTGTCTTATTTTCTTGGTTGCTTGGATGTCATTAGCTATATGCTGGAAATGTATTTTTAAAATTTTTTGTAAGAGTAAGTTGAGATACAAAAAGAATGAAGTTTCCATGTAGAAAGGGTTTGTTTTGCTTCTGCCAGGCACCTGGGGGCGTTGTCAGACCAGAATCACCTATGACAAGTACAATGGCTGTCGTTCCCTGATCACCTCTGTAACAAGGAGCAAGGCTTTAGATAGGTGAAGGAACAGTTCGTGTAGGCTCAGTGCTACCCTGACGTAAGGTGTGACCTTTCAGTAGATCCCAGTGTGGGTGAATTGAAGCCTCCACCGGAAGCCCCAGGACACACAGTTTGCCATGAAGTCCCTAAGGCCTTCTGAAGTCTTTTCCTGATAGTCGTGTGTCCAAGGGCAAAAGCTTTTAAAAGCTGAGTTTCCTTCTCTGACTTCTGGTCTAAATTTTCATATGCTAAATCACTGTTATCTTATTAGCTCTTTTTTATATTCCAATATTTTTACTTCTCTCACTGGGTATATCAGTCGAAATCATCTCATTGCCATTATCAGAAGTGGAAATTCATTCTCCTGCTATTAAAGTTATTATTATTATTATAATTATTATTTGCACTTCTCATTCTAGAGAAGATGTCAATCTGCTGATATTACGGATGATTTCAGATAGTTTCTGTGATTTTCTTTTCAGTTGTGGCCCGATTTAATGAAACTTTTTTAAGAAAACTGCACATGCGTGCTGATTGGAAAGTTCACATTTTCCAACTTTGTATGAGCTGTCAGAGATGCTTAACAGTCCTTTTATTTGTCCCTAACTGGCCCCTTTCCTTGGTAATCTCTTTAATCTCTACTCCACCCAGGACCATCTCTGTCAGCTGTTGATCTTGACTCTTGCTTACTCTTGGCATACGTCCAGTATCTCCACATTTAAAACACTACCATGGGGTGAGCATTGTACCACTGTGGGGAAAGCAGCTGCTTGGAACACCCGCATCACATGTCAGAGTGCCTAGTTTGAAACCCACCTCTGTCTCAGTTCCAGCTTCCTGCTAATAGTGCCTTCTGAGGGCAGCAGATGATGGCTCAAGGGCTTGAGTCCCTGCCACCCATATGGGAGACCCAGATGGAGTTCCAGATCCCTGGCTTTGCCCAGCCCTTGGCTATTGTGGGCATTTGGGGAGTGAATCAGAAGATGGAATCTCACTCTTTCTCTGTTCTACCTTTCAAGTAGATGAAAATAAATTTCAAGTAGATGAAAACAAATAGACTTTTAAAAAATAAAACACCATCCTAAATAAATCTTTTCCTCCCATTCTCTTTGCAGTTGCTCTATTTCATCCTTATTCTCTCACTTTGCATTACTGTAGTCTCCCAGTCATTCTACCTCCAGACTCTATACACACACACACCCTCTACATTGGAAGTGACATATCTATCATCTAAAAGCCATGGACATCAGTGATGGCTAAAAAAAATCTTCAGTGGCTCCCATTCCCTTGAAAATAAAGCTAACTATGTTTCTGTGTCCCATGAGGCCCATCACAAAGCCTCTTCCCCCTCTGGAATGCTGTTTCCAGCACCTCCCTGCTTACTGTACCACACATAATCACAGCCTCCAGCGTGTGTCTCCCAGAGCACACCTTGGTGCTTATCCACCTGCTAATTTTGTTCTCTTTTTGATTTTCGCTTCTCTCCTTAATGGGTAGATCCTAGTTCTCTTTCAAGTTTTAGCTCACAAGTAACCTTCAGTGTACTTTTTTAAATTGTATAGCTCACCTACTATTTTGGGAGCATGTAATGGCATGGATTGTGAGTTAGTAATTTTTGTATTCTCAGTAACTTTTACACAGGAGCCACTCACTGCTTAAGGAAATAACACATGATCATTTTTTCCTCCACAGCTTTTTTCTTTTCACACTATACTTCATTCAAAACATAATTATTCTTTAATTTTTTAAAATTTTTAAATTTTTAAAAAGGCAGAAAAATAGAGACAGAGCTCTACTATCTGTTAGTTCACACCTTATATGTCCACAATGTTCAGGGTGAGGCCAGGCCAAAACCAAGAGCCAAGATCTCAATCTGGGTCTGCCATTGGGAGGCAGGAGCTCAACAACTTGAGCCATCACCTGTTGGCTCCTAATGTGTGTGTTAGCAGGAATCTAGAAGCGCGCGAGCTGAGCTAGGACTCCAACCCAGGCACTCCAATATGGGATGTGGGTATTCCGAGCTGTCTTAACCACTCCTCCAAACGTTTGCCCCATCATTATCCTTTGGACCTTAGATGTTATGACTAGAATAGTGATCTTTAATGATCTTATTTGTCAAGTAAAGTCAGGAGAAAACATGTTTGCTTAAGATAGTGGTTGTTTCAGGGAGAGAGAATTACACATTTACCTTTTTCCCAATGAAGCATATTGATAACATAAAAGTAGAAATTTGAGTATGATGAATCATCCATCTATTGTCAGAGAGATTCATAGTCAAAAGTCAGTCAGAGAGGGAAAACTGATGTGCTCTAGCTAATCTAGTCTAGCTTTTTTTTTTTTTTTTTTTTTGGGACAGGCAGAGTGGACAGTGAGAGAGAGAGAGACAGAGAGAAAGGTCTTCCTTTACTGTTGGTTCATCCCCCAATGGCCGCTGCGGCCGACACACAGCGCTGATCCGAAGGCAGGAGCCAGGTGCTTCTCCTGGTCTCCCATGCGGGTGCAGGGCCCAAGCACTTGAGCCATCCTCCACTGCACTCCCGGGCCACAGCAGAGAGCTGAACTGGAAGAGAAGCAACCGGGACAGAATCCGGCGCCCCGACCAGGACTAGAACCCGGTGTGCCGGTGCCGCAGGCAGAGGATTAGCCTATTGAGCCACGGCATAGCCTGGCATGTTTGATAGCACAACAGGACAAAGTTAGTGAAGCACAAAAAAACTGAAATAATCTCATTGCATTCAACCCGGACCTGAGCCATCAGAAACCACTGGACTGTCTTCAGATCACAATGTGTGCTTGGGGCAAGCATGTGATTTCTATGCAATATGATATGGCGACCCTAAATCATAAAGCTGGTTGAAACCGTTTCTTAAAAATTTTAAGGCCTTGTATTGTAAATTGAATCTCATTTTGCTAACAGCATATTGTAAGCCAAAAAAAACAGCATTGCTAATTAAAAATTAAATTTAGTGAGAAGTAGAGGAAGAAGAAATAGATGATGAATTCGAAGAACATTTAATTAATTTTATATTCTGTGGAACACAAACATTTTTCATCGATTTATTGTGTGCCATCCATATGCTAGGACATTTAGACAAATAAGAGATTTACCTTAAATATTTCTCATTTAGGATACTCCTACTTCTATGAAGAGAAAGGCCCCAATATGGATTGGGCAAAATGTATCTTTAAAACACAAAAGTTAGGATCTAATGAAATGTTCAGTGTAAGTGTGAACCCAGAATTCTCCACCACAGAATATAGAGATATAATGTTGACTCTCTTTGTCCTCATCTCTAAAAGAAATTAGGACTGGTTATCAAATGCTGGCATCGGATACTGGCTGATTTTAAATCATAACTTCCAAGTAGCTGAGCTAACTTATTAATTCAGCAGCTTGAGCTCTTACCTTGTGCCTTCACTGTGCTGGGCAATGAATTATGTATTTTCCTCTTCATTGGAAACTGGTACTGGAGGATATGATGTTAATGCATTGAATTGACAAACACTGTTTCATATCTTTCATTTATAGTTTTCATTTCTTTGTGCTGATTTCCACATGTGCTTAAAAAGTCATTTGGGGTCAAGCATTTAGCACAATAATTAAGATGCCACTTGGGAACCTGTACTCTATGTTAGAGTGTCTCCATTCTGCATTCCGGCTTCCTGCTAGTATGCACAGATGGAAGCAGCAATGATAACTAAAGTGTTGCGTCCCTGTTACCCACATGGGGGTTCTGAATTGAGTGCCCAGCTCCTGACTCCATCCTGGCCTTTCTGAGTTTTTGCAGGCATTTGAGGAGTGAACCAGCTAAAGGAAGCTCTCTCTGTTTCTCTGTCTCTTATTTTCTTTGTCTGTCTTTCAAATAAATAAAAGTAAATGAGATTTTTTAAGATTGGTTCTAAATAAATAAATAAGTTTAAACTCATTTTGCCTTTCCCAGCAATTGTTATTTCCTCTCAGAAAGTAGTTACAGGATAGTCTTGGTATTACTTTAACTCAAAAAAATCTCATGTTTAGCATGCTTATTATAATATAGCTAAAGAGACCTGAAGAAATTCTGAGGAGTTAAGTGCAATGTATATTTTAATCACATACTATGTTATATTCATATAAAATAGAAGTACATTTGTTTGCATAAATAAACTGAACTTTGCATTCTTACAAAACAAACACAGTGTGAGAATGACTCAGGGACACCTTGAGTCATGAAGGCTTTGTAAACTTGGATATATTTTAAGGAGAGCAATAGAGCTGCTTGTATTATTTTTTCTTTTCTGTTCTCATTTTACTTTTTATGCATTCCCATATAATGTGATCACTCTCAGATTTATGGACACTAGAACAAGGCGTTCATTGATTTAATCACAGTTCAGGAAAGCAGAAGCCTTAACTAGTTTCATTGAAGGATATAGATTAGTGTTGAAAGAAATGGATCTTTTAATGCAAATGAATTTCCATGTCTCACATTGTTCCTTACAGCACATTTGTAGAAACGTGTTTACTCACCAAAATATGTTGTTGTTAGCACCCCAGATAAATGTGACAATTATCTTCTCAGAGGCAGCCAATGATTCAAATTATTTTGTAGGTAAGAGATGTATGTTGTTATTTTATATATGATAAAAGTAAGATGTTGCCATAGGAAGTGTTTCACATACCCTCAGTGTGGTTTACTGAGTTAACAAACATCCCCAGTTTTTGTGGTGTCCAAAAACCAGGTTCCCTTCTCATTGGTGCCCTTTACCCATCACTGGTGTGCTGAAGGCCTTTCTTCATATTGCTGCTTTTTCCTGGAAATGATCCATTTTCCGTTACTCACATTTGCATGGCCACACCAACTTTAGTTGGGTGGGAAGCACAGTGCTACTCTGGCTGGGAAGAGAAAGGACTGGAATATTTAGGAAGACCTCTAATGAGTTTCCACTCTGACAGATGACAGGCAATCCAGGCCTCCAAAATGAGACAGATCCAGACTTATTGCCTTAGACACATGTGAACAGATCACATGGACATATGTAGGTAGGCTTCCTGGAATGTTTTACTAAGATCCTCTGCCTATTTACATCCTTTGACTTTCATCTCCTTGGAGACTTCATGGCTCTTTAAATCGTTGCCCTTTCCAGACTGTCTGTGACCTTTCCTCTCACAGCTTCTACAAAATCACAGTACTACAAAATCCTGGAGTTGCAGCTCACTGACCATTCAGGGAGTCCTGCCCATGAGCAGCAGGGAAGCAGGAAGAGTCCCCATGAGGGAAATTCCTGCAAAATGCAGAAAGCTAATAATGTATATTTTAATCAATACTATGTTAAATTCATATAAAATAGAAGTACATTTGTTTGCATAAATAAACTGAAATAATAAATAAATAAAATGTTACCTCTTTCCCCACTCTAGAAATCATCCATGTATAATTGAGAAATGAAGAAACAGGTCATGGGATGCCTTGAGTCATAAGAGCTTTGTAACCCTACCCCACTTTTACCAGACAGCGTAGTAAAAAGCCTAGGCTTGTGGAAAATGGTACAGACGACTGGTGAACTGTATTCTACACCAAAAATACATCATCTTGAATAGTATTTATATCACCTATATTTTATCTTTTCTTTAGCATTTAATTTTAAACACTAACAAGATAAAACTCATAATTTAAAGATTAAGGAGACACTTAAAAATGTTAAGCTGTTATCTTAACTCCTTTGGATTGTAATTTAAATCAGCAAATCTAGTTTATCTTCTTAGGAGCCATAATTCTAGGAAATTCTATGTGTGTATGGGAGAGTTAGGCCATGATCTTCAATCAAGTAAATTTGGGAAATTCTGTATGCAATATTTTTCTCTAGATTCTTTAGGTGAACATTAGCATTAAGGGTTTATTTCATAGTTCTACCCCAAAGAAGCACATTTGCCTTTTTTTAATCCAGTGTTTTCCATACTAATTTGACCACAGAACTTTAGATTAATAGATGATAGAGATGGAGAGGGAGAGAGAGAGATCACATTTCAGCATACACAATACACTTTGGTAAATTCTGGCTTAAGTCACCACCCTGCTACGTTGTATTAATAATTAAGGTGTGTGGTAATATTGTAGGTTATATAGCATTTTAGAACATAAGGCTAAGAATTTTAAAGGAATTTTTATTTTTCATTTTTATTAATTTTAAATATCCTTATTATTTGGTACTTTGTTTTCATTTCCTTGTTAAAAGGCTTTTATTTTAAACACTCACAGAAACCAAACTTTAAGCTGATAGAATATCCAATAATATTTAACACTATTCAGATCTATGATTTGTAATACAGCACAGTTGAGGAGATGGGCTGTGCTCTTCAGAACCCAGAACTCAAAACTGATTTACCCTATTTTACTCAAAGCCCTAAAAACTGTTATTCCATTTTAGATTACTCTCATATACTGTTAAGCTATTAGACTTGGCTATCATTTCTTCATGGAGGACCTTGTAAAGAGCATGTCATCTTCACCTTCAATTTCTGTCTCTTAATTTTATTACTGTTCACCTAGTTTAAGTTCAGAAATTCTATGTCTTGGCCGGCGCCATAGCTCAATAGGCTAATCCTCCACCTTGCGGCGCCGGCACACCGGGTTCTAGTCCCGGTCGGGGTGCCGGATTCTGTCCCGGTTGCCCCTCTTCCAGGCCAGCTCTCTGCTATGGCCAGGGAGTGCAGTGGAGGATGGCCCAGGTGCTTGGGCCCTGCACCCCATGGGAGACCAGGAAAAGCACCTGGATCCTGGCTCCTGCCATCGGATCAGCGCGGTGCGCCGGCTGCAGCGGCGGCCATTGGAGGGTGAACCAGCGGCAAAGGAAGACCTTTCTCTCTCTGTCTCTCTCTCTCACTGTCCACTCTGCCTGTCAAAAAAAAAAAAAAAAAAAAAAAAAAAAAGAAATTCTATGTCTTAAAAAAGAAGAAAGTAAATTGGTAGATATCAAGTTAGCTCAGCTAAAGTTACCACCTATGGGAGTTTTTCTGTACAAGAAGGGTAATAGTCCAACAAGAACAAAATGTCCTCTTTTCTCCTTAGAATGCATTTCATATTCGGTGAAGTGCTATGACCATTTAAAATGGACCAATTGTTCCATGAAGCTTTATACGACTAGCAAGTCCATTCAGCGCAATTCCTAGACATGGATTTCACTGGTGGGTATTGGAGTGATTTAGATGTCACCCACGCAGTGCCCTTTTATCACCTTGTCCACTCCAATAAGATCACTCTGTTTTTCATTCATTAGCAATTTCAGTTCCTGCCCCCCCCATTTTGAAAGAAAAGATAAATCAGTGATTAAAAATTATTTGAGAAATACATTTTCTCTTGACTCCAAAGAAAGATAAATCATTCAATCAAAATTGTGATTAGCATAAATTCTTAGTATGCAATTTTTCCTCTGATTAATTTTTGTTAAGATTTTTTTCCCTGGGGCTCTAATAAGATTCAGAAACTATGTCAGTAGCACCTCTCAAGTTGCATTGCAGAAAATCTGAAAATCTTCTTTTTGCAATGGAGGACTGCTCCATTGCAGCTCTGAATAGCCACAGAGCAAGCAGTACCCTATTTCTTGTTTGCTGAATTATGAAGTCAATTATATTCATATTCTGAAACTGCCTAACACCTAAAACATTTGGAATGCTTGAAAATATCCTGTGTAGCCATGTGCTAGACACCAGAACATAAATCTGTTACTTAGATTTACAATATTATAATCTCCCCTCTAAAATGACATGAGGGAAGTGTTTAACTTAATGAGGCAGAGGATCCTGGTGTGTAAGTTACATTATATTTTTCATTGCACAAGGATAAGTTATTGCTTCAGCTTCCTATATGGTACCCCAGTGGCCTCGAAGATACAATGTAACTTCCAGAAATGTCCCTTTTTGTCTTGAGTGATAACTTACACCTTGAAAGTATGCTTTCTGAGAATTACCCATAATATTTCTTACAGTAGCTAAATCCTTGAAGGTCATTCACAGATACTAGTGGAGCTTTATTCTTCTAAAAGCTTAGAAATATTGAAGCAGTAACTCTGTATGCACTACTACTATTACACAAAAGGAAAAACATGGACATTTTCCTTTTTCTCTATAACATTTAGAAAACAAGTAAAAAATTCCAGGTCAGAAATTAAATTAGAAGGCAATTTTTTGCCATTTCCTCTGTGTTGTTGCAAACTTTTTAACATAAGTAAACAGGTCTTTTGGAGTGGTTTTTAAAGATTTAAAAATTATAGTAATTAAATATATTGATCTATGATTATAAAAATAAATCTCAGTCTATTTTGAACATCAAATGTTTGGATCCAGATGTTCCAATGAATTGTGGTTTTTTTTTAAAACTAAGCTTTACTTTCTAATCATGTAATATAATAATTTAATTAAAACAAAGCAAACAAAAAAAATGCCTTCCCCAATTGGTGTTGCGGCATTTGGGTGAATTTTAGAGCCTGACAACTTTCAAGGCAGAGACATTACTCTAGGCTTTCTGCCAAACCATTACTGGTAATCTGATGACAAGGGATGAAGCAAATGAAAGTGCTGCTGCCTGGCTTAGTTAGATATGCATTTGCTAGCAGAGAAGCCAACTCATTTCTTATGCAAACCACCAGAATCACAACTTAGAAACACACACACACACAATGCTTTTACAAATCTAGAAATATACATATTAAAATAGAATTCTGTGCTTAAGGGGAACACAGAAGTAGCAGGCACAGCTAGTGCTGAATGAATCCTTTGTGTATCTTGAATGGTTTTAGTATCCAGGCACATTTCTCTCAATGGCTGCAACAGAAGGAATTAAACTATTCTTATCTGGAAGAGATTTAGCAAGGCCTCCCATAGTTAAATTCTAGCAACTACTCAAAATCATTCATAAATAAATAGGTGATTTGGGTCACTATTGTCTGTGGTTTATTTAAATGTTCACATAGACATCTATTCTCTAACATTCTAAAAAGCAATTTGTGTAATATTACAGTAATATGAGAGTAATCAAAGCAAGAATTTTTGTTTGAAATTTTAGAAATTCTTTGGAAAGAGGAAATATTGAATAAATAGCTATCGGTATTTGCATATATTGTTTTGACCACTGGAGGGCTCTCATATTTTTTCCACTATTTCTTCAGAAGTCTACTTGATAAAACTACCACTTCAGTGTAAGAAATGTAAATCTTGGTGCTGTAGGTCCATCTTGTCTTCAAACTCATTAGATGATTTATATTTTTAAAATACAAGATAAAATAACATCAAAATGTATTATAGTCTCTCACTATTTGTCAACAATGAAGTGAGAAATTAGCTATGTGCCTATTTTTAGAATAATTACATAAGCAGGGCTCATGTCAAAATTACATGAAATATGTAAATTACAGTTAGACCTTCCCAAACCCAAAGCATTAGGTCCTGTATTTGACATTTTTAGCCATCTCCACAGTACCTAGTTCCCTGCCGATGAGGAGGGCACTGTCTAGTAGGAAGACAGATACACATGATTATGGTTTAGTTATACTGTAGTCATAAATAGAGTGTTAAGGTATCTGGAGATGTCATGAAGAAGGTGGCACCTATATTGGTTAAGCCATGAGCATGAGTTCCTTAGTTAAAGAAAGATGTGAAGGGTGTTTAGGATCCAGGGACTCACATGAGTGAAGAAATGGGACTGCACTGTGTAACAGTTTAGTATTAGGATAGGTTGAAGTAGGAAGCCAATGTGAAAAGAGATGAATTTGGAGAGTAAGTTGAGTAAGTCGGCATCTAGATGTAAAAACCTTTTACAGAATTCCAAGAAATTGGGTTTCTTTTCCTTAGAGGGCTTTGAGCTTCTGAAGTCTAAACTACCCCCTCAAAGAAGGCAAAGCCAAAATAGACTGATAGAGATGCACAGGACAGCCTGCAGCCAGCGCTCCAAATGACCTCCAGTCTTCAAGTTCTTTGAATTCTCATGTATTCGGCTTGCCTGCCACAAAACAATCCTTGTTTCATTCAGCATGTGATTATTTTCTTTCAAATTTCTAGGAAGATACACCACTTTACCATGTTTCTCATAGCTTCAGCCCTTCCATGGTACCACGAATACTTGCTAGGTGAGATGTTAGTCACTATAATGAGTAGCTGTAACCCATGTTTTTCCTGCAAGGTCCTTCTTAACTTTTCTCCTGACCCCTAAGCATTTTGTGACATTCTTCCAAAAACACTCAAAGTTCTGAGTTTTGCTGGAAATTTTGATACTTTCTTTTGTTATGCACACACGTAGTCCACCTTATTCAGCTTCAGTAGATCAGAAGATACCAAATTGTGTTGAACAACTATGAGCAAGGCAAAAGAGGTAACGGTCTGATACTCCAGGAGGAAAGCTGTTTCCAGATGGCTCTGTTTAATAGTGAAATTTAAGATAGAGGATTATAACAGTGCTTGATTTGGAAGTGGCTATGATCCCAAATCCCTATAATTTGAATCTTAAATTGTTATGACACCAATTAAGGGAGCCCAGAAGGCTTCCCCAATCCCTGATGAAGCTGCCATCATTATGCTGTTCTGACAAATTCAATTATAATTTTAAATCTTATGAAAGAACTGTACCATGTCTTCCTCATTCTACGCATCTCAGTGATTGGGTCAGTATTTAAGTGGCTTGGAGAAATACTTAGGTACCCAAGACTACAAAAAGGGAGTTTGAACCATGTCGGCATGGTTTTATTATCACAATCAGGAGTGACCTTACTAAGAAGCTTTATCTTTACATCTCTTATAAGACTTGACATTAGCAAAGCTGAAAAATTAAATGTATCCTCTCATATTCAAATACAGAATGCTAAATCATCCTACTAGGTCAGTTTGTTCATCTGCTTGGAAAACATAACAACCTACAGTGCCCACCTGTATGTAGCTCCATTCAAATATTCAGATATTTGAAAAAAAATGTTTCTTAGGTTCTTAGATTCTTTTTATGTGTTCATGCAGTTTAATTGTGATAAATACTCATAAAATTTTCTAGGTCCAAATTGTTTCTTTCATGCTTTGTGGAACTTACAAAATCAGAAAAGCAGAGGCAGAACTTTTTTTTTTCTTTGAGAAAAAAGTTTATTCATCTCTTGATGTATTGGAGTGAACCACCTCTGAGTGAGAATGAAAATTATGCTTCCTAGTTTTTCTGTCAAAATATAACTTGCACTGCCTTCTCACCTGCTACTTAAACATATAGATCTCCTCTAATCAATCATATGGACTATCAGCTCTTTTAGCAGTGGTCAACACATTTAACCTTGGATTGACTGTCCTAAGAATGTGGACAATACCATTTCTCTAAGTACAATCATATATTAGAACACATGTTTAGTACCATTTCATTAGTGTACTCTTGATCACTGTTGAAACTTCTCATGAGACATGCCTCTTCACGCACACTAAGAAAGCTTGACTTTGAACAACTGCAGTAACATCATGCTAAAAGCCTCTTAGTATCTTCAGAATAAGCAGCTATGCCACATAATTGTCATAGGAATTTGTGCTAGGAAAAGATTTATCTCGCAAGATAAACTTGTAAGCTTTTGTTATTGTATAAGGAAAACTCCGTAATCTATCAATCTCTGTTTCTGTTTTGACTGCCTAAATTCCTAGAGCTAAATTGAATGTTCTGTTGTTGTTAATGATCTAATTTTTGGTGCCTTGGAGAATTATTGTCTTCGAAATTCATTTGGAATCATACTTTAGCAGGGTCACCTTTGTTTCCTCTTCCTTAACACTTTTCTCAGTGGGGTGGAATTCTTGCTTCTCCATTCACTGAATCTCTGGCTCAGGTGATAAGTGCCTAATGCTGCATTGTCTGTAGTCATCCAGCAGATAATAACTGTTTGCTAACATTACTTTACACTGTCTTGTATTTTTTTAATAATAAAGTATTACATTTAAAATATAAGGAATAAAATTTTAAGCCACCAGAAATGACTAACAAGACAATTGAGAATAATGAGTAAATAAAACTAGTAACAATTCTTAGGGGTTCCTTGTAGGGAATTTTCTCCCCAAACGTGGCTGTATCCTTTTATTCTCACTCCATATTTGCCTAGATCTATATTTATTGTTATCAGTCAGGTTACATTTTATGTTGCTGAGTTTTATTTTCAGCAACTTTTAATTTTATTGTGATTTGCAAAAGAAGACTTTGGAGAGAATAGTTACACATAAGGCCATACTTGTTTACAATGTGTTCACGTCATCAGTTTGTCCTTTCTGGCCACCATGACCATTAGTTAAGGATGTGAAGACTTCCACAGGCCAAGGAAGATTTTTTTCATGAGACCTAGGATGAGTCCTGTGTGTTATCATTCATAGGCATTCATTTTCCCTTGTGGAAATCTTTGAATATCTAAGGAAACTGAGACTGGTGGAGAATAACTAATTGCCTAAGATGAGAACCAGCCCATTTAAATGGAAGTCTAAAACCCACAACTCCTTCTGAGGTATAACGTCTCTGTGATGATGTGTTGAGATGACCTTAAACAGCACTATTTGGGAATGGGTGGGGAGGGGGGTGTGTACTCACTTGTGCCTTGTGCAGTAGCACAGCCTGTTTGTTTTAAGGTACATTTTAAAATGGATAGAGCAAAGAGGAAGTGGGGACAGAACTTCATGGATAATAATGTGTGCTCAAAAAGGAAATAGTTAAGAAAACTATGGTAAATCCACTCAATAAAATATTATATGATCTTTCAGCATTTAAGCTTGTTGTACATTCATTTCATGAGCTAGACCAAATTTTTCCTATAAACCATGTAATGTTGGTTTACCTTCTTTAACTGTTTATTCTCATATATTAAATTGTCATAATGCTAGGACTACTACCTAGAAGTGTGAAGAGGATTTGATAAGATTATCCATGTATAGAACTTCTGAACTCAGCATATTTCAAAGTCTTGATGATTTGATGACAAAAAATGCAATTGATCTAGATATGTATACGTATATATATTTATATGTAACTATATACTGATTTATTAATGTGTTTATATATGTATGTGCAGATGGACTAAAAAATCTCAGAAGAAAACATTAATTGTAGTTATATTTAAATTTTGAGATACAGGGGATTCTTTTATTCTTTGTATTTGCCTATATAATGCAAAATTTTTATGAAGGCCAAAAACATCCCAATAAAAATATAAAATTCATAGAGATAAATCTCAAAATTCCTTCCCTTAGAGCTTAACCATTCTTGGATTTAAACAGGGCACTGGTGTGGTTTAACTTACTTACAAACTCAGACCTACTGGTTTGTATCTTATGCATATTAAGGAAATGAGCAACTTTCTATTCTAGTCTAAATCCTTTCTAGCCTTTTAGACTACTTCATTCACCTGTAATGAAAATTTAGCAGATGCAGAGTGATATGATCCTGTTCTCAGAAGTTTCCTTCAATCTCAGGTGCTGAGCACCATAAATCTTAATTTATAGAAGCTCATTTCTTTCTTCAGAGTTTGTGTCATTCTTTTGGCAAAGAAAAGGCTCCAGAGAATCGTGTATTTTTGAAGGACATGGGTGTGTGTGACTGCAGTATGGCAGCACTCAAGCCACTGAGCATGTTCTGCAGGACTTCATTGCTACAGAAATAAAAAGCACCAGGGAGCATCTCCTCTGCCCATGCTGTGATTAGCTGTATTGAAAAGCAATCAACAAGGCAATGTTGTCATTGTTTTTGTCATTAATGTTGTCATTAATGTTGTAGTGCATACACTCAGCAGTGAATATTCTTATGCTTTGACATTTTCAGTGGTGCTCAATTTACCTGTAAACAGTTCTCTACTAGTTCACCTTGTTCTTGCCTTATAATTATGAAACACTATATGTATTAATCTAATGAAGATATGATACTCATGAGAATTAATTATGGCCAGGGAAGTTCTCAATGCATAAGTCAATTATGAGTCAGCCTTCATGTTATATCCTCATTGCTTTAAAAAAAAAAAAAAAAAACAGTATGCACATAGTATGAGAACTTAGTCTTCTGCATACCTTCTCCTTCTCTTTTCCTGACCTGGATCACCAGATGTTAGAGCTAACAGCAAGCTTAGATATCATCTAGTTAAATCTGTTAATTTTACAAAAGAGCAAACTATGATATAGAGAGATTAATTTTGTCCAAGAACACAAGAACCAGAAGTAGAATCTATTCCATTTCTATTCTGTTTATTTTAGGTTCATTTAAAAAATTTATGTCTGGGGTAGATCTTTGCCCTCATGGATAAGATGTGGGTTAAGACTCCTGCATCCACCAACAGACTGCCTGGGTTTGATTCCCTCCTCTGCTTCCAATGCTAGCTTCCTGTTATTGTGCACCCTGGAAGGCTCTAGGCGATGGCTCAGATAGTTGGATCCCTGCCACTGACATGGAGACCTGGACTGAGCTATCAGTGCCCAGCCTGGGCCCTGCCCAGTCCCAGCTGTTGTGGGTGTTTGAGGAGTGAATCAGCAGATGAAAACTTACTCATATACAAAGAAAAAAATTTTTTTGATTAATGCTCATACTTTGGTCTTTATTATAATGATTAGTTTCCTAAGATACTTTATTTTGTTGAGTTCATCTAGTTCCAGAATATTTCTAGGCAATACCATAAAATCATTGTGGTGAGGAAAATCCAGATATGAAATGATTAAGAATTGATCTAGAAAGAATTTTAAATCAGCACTGATTATAAATCATCATTTAATTCAAACACCATTGTTAGACAATTCTCAATACAACAGGCAAATGGAAGTATGTCCGTCTAGGCTAGAGCAGATAGGTCAAAATTCTATGACTTGTAGCACAGTCCTCTTAGTTTTACAATCACTTGTTAATGTTCCTTTCTGCCCATTTCTCTCTTGGAGGCTATGCCAAACCATTCTTAGTTAGGAAGTAGGAATTGTTTAAGTTTTGTCTTGCAGATCAAGAAGATCTACTAGCCAGAATCATATTGACACATGTGAAAAAATTATTTGACTCTTGAATTAGCATATTGCACTTCCATAAAAGTATTAGTCAAGTGAATCACCCTTGACAGTGAAGAGAATCTATACTCATTTTCTTTTAATTCTTTTTTTCCTTCATTCATCATCCACTTTGATCACTAGTTATTCACCAATTGTGTTTCAACTCTTTGAATTCAATTACAAATAGTCATGATTCCACATGACACACTCAACAGAAGCACCAAACAGAACAATAAAGGTGGCAGAGATTGGTAGAAAAAAAATAAATGAGCTAGAAAATGTCAGTTTTACAGGGAAACTGGGGGAAGATATACAATATTCAGTATTCTGGAATGAGTAAGTATCATTTAAGAACTATTGGAGTAGTAAAAGAGTCTGATATCTTTTGGAAACTGCAGACTTGTATTGCTGAAGCATAACATTTTGTTGTAATAAGGGTGCAAACTAAGATTGGACAGATAGATGTATCATAAAAGATGTTTAACACTGTTTGAGGAGATTAACATTTGTATTGAGGCAATAGAAAACCATTTAAGAATTATGGCCAGGCAGTGGAATAACCAATCTGAATCTTAGAAAAACCATTGTGCCAACACTCTGTAAGCAGGGCTAGAAAACAGCGAATCCAAATGGGGAAGAATACCAAGGAGGGAATACGTCTCAAATTCCAAGCAAGAAACCACCAGAACCTAATGTTCTAAGGCATCAGTGATAACGGCAATGAGATAGGATAAATTTAAGAGATGTGTCATAAATAGATTTGGCATGACTGGGAGACTGGCTGGGAGGTCAGAAGGGAAAGAGAGGTAACAAGGATGTTTCCCAAGGCCTTGCTCTGGTAGCAGAATGGGCAGTAATAGCCATTCACAGTGATAGGAAATGTGGGGAAAAGAAGTTCCCACGTTGCATGGATGAACACAAGGGTATTTGAAGTTGGAAGCTTTAGTGGGATATCTAGGTAAACACACCCAAAAGGCAATTGGATATATAGGCTAAGACGTCTGGTGCAAGGACATTGATTTAAAAGTCGTTTGTGTATAAGTAGTTAAAACCATAAAAAGTGTGGGTATCCCAATAAGCAGGTATACCAAAAGCAGAAGATACCTGAGGAAGAAACATAGAGAATCTTAGCAATTTGAATGGAGAAGGAATGGTGTCATCAAGCTGTCCCGGGAAGAACAAGCCAAAGAGATGGGGCTGGAATGGCAGGGGTCATGAGAGAAGAGTTTCACAGAACCTGAGGAAAGACTTTTTCTGAAAGCAGTAGCGGTACATTGAAACAAGAATGGCGAGGACAGAACAGTGTCCATTGTATTTCACAGCTGAAAAGTCAGCAGTGTCTTTACCGTGAGCAGGTTCAGTGTCGTGCTGGGGAAAGGAGCTAGTCCACCCTGGGATTATGAGCGAAAGATACGGAAGTGCTTGCAGTCCATAAAGGACTGGTCTTTTGAAAGCTTAATGGTATAGGAAGGAAAAGGAAATGTGACTGAAAGAGAACCCACTTCAAAGGACATTTTTAAATAAGACACAGTTAGAAATATTTGCAGTGCTTCTATGGAAAAAGTTCATGGGAGAGGACAATTTTTTATGAAGACTTATTTTACTTATTTGAAAGGCACAGTGACAGGGAGGTAGAGACAAAGTAAGAAAAATCTTCTATTTGCTGGTTCACTCTCCAGATGGCCACAACAGCCATATCTGAGCAAAGCCAAAGCCAGGGGCCTGGAACTCTATCCTGTTTCCTATCTGGGTGGTGGGGGCCCAGATATTTGGGCCCTCCCCTTCTGTCTTCCCAGGAATATTAGCAGGGAGCTGGATTGGAAGTGGACCAGTCGGGACTCAAACCACATTCATATGGGCTACTTACATCGCAGGTGATGGCTTAACCTGCTGCACCACAATGCTGGTCCTTGGAGTAGATAATTTGAAAACTCAGAGGAGAGTAATTGATCAAGTTCCAGCGTAGACTGAGAGGATAGGCCACAGAACAGGAATTTGGGTGTAATACAGCTTACTAGTTAGAAACCAAGAGGCACATTGGTATTGTGTTTGCTTATAGTTTAAACTTTTTTAAATTTATTTTTTTAAATTTATTTGACAGGTAGAGTTATAGACAGTGAGAGAGAGACAGAAAGGTCTTCCTTCCGTTGGTTCACCCCCCAAATGGCCGCTACAGCCGGAACTGCACCGATCTGATGCCGGGAGCCAGGAGCTTCCTCCTGGTCTCCCATGCA
Organism: Oryctolagus cuniculus; assembly: GCF_964237555.1. Classification (NCBI taxonomy): domain Eukaryota; kingdom Metazoa; phylum Chordata; class Mammalia; order Lagomorpha; family Leporidae; genus Oryctolagus; species Oryctolagus cuniculus. The sequence goes on along the minus strand of NC_091441.1, from coordinate 42,970,412 downwards.
GGTGCAGGGGCCCAAGCACTTGAGCCATCCTCCACTGCCTTCCCGGGTCACAGCAGAGAGCTGGACTGGAAGAGGAGCAGACAGGACTAGAATCTGGAGCCCATATGGGATGCGGGCGCCTCAGGCTGAGGATTAACCAAGTGAGCCAGGGCGCCAGCCCCAAACTTTTTTAAATTTAAAAAGCCTATTTAGAGTGACTGAATTATTTGGGATCTGTTTCATGGAAATATCATTTTTAAAGCTGCAGATATTTAATAAAAATTTCAGATGCTATTTCTCTTAGTCAAGTGAAAATTGGTAGAATGTTAGCCAATGGTCCAGGAAAATCTTCTGGTCTCATACAAATGATCACACAGTGTTTGAAATATTTCCTATAGATAATTCATTGTACATTGTAATTTTTATATATGTATGTGTATATATCATTTATACATATATAGTGCAAAAATTTTTAGAAACAAATTATGTGGAAACTGGTATTGCATTCTTAATAAAAACAAGGCAAAGTCACCCATTCTCATATTCACTGCAACATTTTTCACAATAATCCAGATATGGAATCAACCTAAGTATCCACCAACAGATGAATGGATGAAGAAAATGTATGTGTTTACATCGTCGAATATTATCCATTTGTTAAAAAAAAAAATCTCATTTGCAACAACAGGAATGAACCTGGTAGACATTATGCTAAGAGAAATAAACCAGGCCCAGAGAGACAAACAGCATGTTATCTCATTGATATGTAGAATCTAAAATAGTTAAATTCATGCATGCAGAGAGTAGAATAGTGGTTGCCAGTGACAGGGAGCAGGGAGAAATGAGAGATGTTGGCCAAAAGGATTCAAAAACTTCAGTTAGATGAGAAGAATAGGCTATAGAAGTCAGTTATATAGCATGGTTACTATTTATTATAATACATACTTGAAAATTGCTGAGAGTAGATTTTAAATATTCTTACCACAACAAAGTATGTAAGGCGATGGATATATCAAGTCACTTGATTTAATCAAATCTTATTGTTTGCATGTATCAAAACACTATACTGGACACTATAGATATCTGCAGTTTGCAATTTATCTATTATACCTTATCAAAGCCAGGTGGATGGGGGGCAAGACATGAGAACTGTCTGATACCTCTTACCTGTGCTTTCAATCAGTGTGCTTTACCATCAAAAGAACAACTGGATTTGCTTTTGCTAAGACACCCTGGTTTGATCAAAAATACTGTACATGATGGCTAACATCAGACGCTCCTGAAAATATAAAAGGTTTTTCTTCTAAAACGTACCAGAGGACAACAAATGTGGCTGTTTTTTCAGGCCCGTGACAGGACAGGCAAGGGCAGGACTCCTGGAGCACCATTGACAGGGATTACATTGAAGCTGCAGAACAGGATAACCCTGTTAGTGTAGGGTCAGGGGACGAAAAATGCAGGCTTTTCCAAAACAGAGAACAAAAGTCTGATTCAGGAATCAGGATCTGAGTCTCAGCTAAGACCAGACAGATAGATGTTACGGGCTTTCATTTTGATTATTTAGGGGCTGAGATAAACATCAGAATGAAATCAAAGGGCACTTCACTTACAAAGTAGATGCTTTGGAGCTGGATTTTTAGACAATTTCCTGGCAGATGTAAGTACCTTTTCTAATAAAATGTATCTTACAACAATTTTTTTCTTTCCCTGTTTGCACAAAGGCACTTCATCTTTCTGAATACTACGCTTCTGTATTTATTTTTGCCAATTAGTTTTAGGAGTTCAAGGGTATTGTCATATTGAGAGAACATTCTAGGCTACAGACAACAAAGCATGACTTTCCTATCTTTGGATTCATTCATTCAGTAAATACTTTTGAGCACCTGTTATGTGGCAGGCATTGTGCTATATCCTGGCCATGGGCCAGAGAAGGAAACTAAGAGTAGGCTAATGGTTTAAAGAATTAAGCACATGCTGAGCAAGAAGGCATTATGTGTGGCAAGCAATGCAGTCACACCACTGAATGAAGCATCAGGGTTGTTTTCTGAAAGTTGCATTTTTAAAACCATAATTCTTCGCAATGTGTTGAAAATTGTCCTCAGAAGCTATTTTAACTTTACACAGACACAGCACTTTTATAACAGGAAAATGCTTATATTTTCAGCTCAAGTTGTTAAGCAGGGAAAACATGGCAGATGCGTTTGCTAAGCATAAGAGATTGATTTGAACTGAATTTTAATTAAAATTACTCAAAGGCCCAGTGAAAATTTTTCTATGACTATCTAATCCATAAAAAGTTCTGCCCACCTCTAAAGAAAGAAATGTCATATCATGCTTAAATCAAGGAAGCAATACAGGAACTCTGTTACTGATTGGTATGTCATGAAATTTTCTTGAATGTCATACTGTCAAGATTGTTGCCAGTTACAGATCTATTAATTTCTAAATATATCGAAGTCCAGAAATTAACAATGATGTAAAATCTTGCACTGAGAACAGTGTAACACGTTAATATTTTAACATTTCTATAAAAGTACTCACTGACTATGTTCATTATATATTTTTGCATTCTTATACAGCAACTCCCTCTTGAATACTAATAGTCTGACTACACAACTGATATATATGCATTTAAATTTAGACTTTAACATTATTTTTCAGGAAAATAATTTGAGAAGCATAAGACAATTATTTTCTTCTCACAAACCAAAGGTAGATATAATTTCCTCAAATGCAATCATTTTAAACTCTGGATATGTTTATTCCTCAAAAAAAATACTATAGAGAATGCTGATATGTTAAAGTTGAAATTTAATAGAAACTTAATTAGCAAGTATTGTTAAAATCTTTTTAAAAACAGTACTACCTTAGGTAATTTGAAGGATAAAAAGATGAATTAAGACTGCAAATCATCCAGAGCTCACATTAAATAGTGGGAAACAGCTGTGATTAGTGCTTAACTAGCTGAATAGACAACATCCAGGCTGAAAGTACTGCAGGGAGCAGGAGAATTAATTCCAGTTAGGAACACTTTTTAAATGATGTACACCACGTACAGCGTTAGGTGTCATAGAGGACAACAGTATAAACACAGGAAATCACCCTGTGCTTCAAGGAACTTTTCCTGGGGAGATAACACTTATATGTAGAGTTTTTAGAGGGCTCTATAAAGAAATAAACTATTATAAAAATGTGCAGTCACCTACAAAAGAAGTGAAATTCTTCATAAAGTAAAGGCACTGAGAGTTGAGGGGAGAGACAAATTGGTCTCAACTGATGAGATTAAATAATATCTTGGGGACGATGGGTCATTAGTTGGGCTGGGAAGCACTGGAAACATTTGCAGAAGAAAAGAAGGGAAAAGCAGTCCATTCCATGAACCTCAGAGAATGACCTGAATGAAACACAAGGTCTTCTTTGGGGCACACTTGAAGAACGTACTGATTGCATTAAGGATAGGTAGGATGGGTATGCACCATGAATGCCAACATGAGGGCTCTGGACTTGATCTGACAGGAACAGGAAGTTTCTTTGTTGAGCAGTCTTGTGATGCATGAAAGCATTAGAAATATTAGTCTAACAGTTATTGCTTTTCAGAAGGATTGTTTTAAACCAAAGTTTCTCTAAACAGTTAGAAATGTATAATGCTATTATTACTGTAGACACATACAGAGAAATAATGAGTGTGTATACAACCCTAACACTTGAGGAAAGTATTATATAGAACCTTGTAAATGAGACTTAGAAGAAATAATTTACTTGACTTGCTTTGTCATGAAAAGGAAGTGAGAAACAAAATAATGGATTCGTGTTAGTTAAAATGGTGTGAAAGAATCCAAAATAGAAATGTCCATGGAAAGAAAGACATATGTACAAAAAAGAACCTATCTCAGGTATTTTTAAGAACTATATAAAAGTGTACTAGAGTTGACAAAAAGGAAACTTCCTCAATTAAGAATTTTTTCAAAAGAGAAAAATAGCTTTGGGAATTAGAAACAGGTCACCTCAACTTTAACACCTGGAAAGAAACAGAACCAAAAGGTTGCCTTCAACCAGCAGAGAATCTAATGTCAATAGTATTCAGTAAGACCTTATGAAGGGAAAATCAAGACAGATCAATTCAATTTCCTCCCAGGACAGAGTAATAGATCTTAGTGATACAGAAGTTATAATGTGACTGAATTTTCATAAGACTTTTGAGTCTGTACTACTTGACATCCTATTTTAATAAACTACACAGGTACACTCTGTGGATGCTTAATGTGGAGATAGATGATGAGCGAGTATATCCAGATATTACTTACTGATTAAGGTTGTGTCACCACTAATGTGGAAACATTTGTCTATAGCTGATAAACTCCGTGTTCAAAGGTGTATGTTAATGGCATCAAAGTAAGGGAATTACCCTCTGTATGGACTCATGATTTACTCTTCACTGAGTCAGCGATGCATCTTGTTGTCACTAGAGGTACCAGACAAGAACAATAGAACAAAATAAATCCATCATCATAACTACTCAAAATGAAATCTTCATAAATCCTTAGGCAAAAGTTTACACACACAGAAATAAATTTGACCATCAAAAAAGTATCAGTTCATTCAAAATATCTACCACCTCAAGAGAGTTGCTGATTTAACTGACTTAATTTTTTAATATCTGATTGGTCAAATCAAACAAAAAAGAGACCAAGACTATATGGAGAAATAGGACAGTTATAAAACCAACAATCATTCCAAGTGATATCTGTGTAAAGTGTATTTACTTTGTCTTATTCCACTGCTCTATTTATCCCATCAGAGAAAATTCCTCCCCTTTCTTCAAAGGCTCATTTCCAATCCACTCTTTTCAGGATGCTTTAAGTTTGTATAGCACCACTTGGCCCCATTGCATCCTCCCCACTACTGTCTATATATCCATCTAAAACACTGAGTTTAGATCTACCAATGTTGATGTATCTTAGAGATCGCAGAGAGATACACTGTTAGAGAAGTCCTCTCCATTACCTGCAAATGCAATTACTCTGTCACTGCCAACCTTATAATATCAAATTCAATGTGCTAGCCTTTATCTCTCTGGAGTATGGAGATCTACTTTGACTTCTTGAATCAGAGGACAATGTACTTGCTCTGCACCAGTGCAGTTTTGCTCATTGACAATTTCAACAGCAGTCTGACCTCCCTTTTAGAAGGAGTTTGGGCAAAATATGAAAGATTTTCCTTAAAATTCTCCATTCAATTTGCTTATTATTAAAAACATTCCAATGCTGCTTCTATTTTTCTAACATTAGTTATTCTTAGGATTTCCTGGTATATCCTCTGTTTGACCATATACTAATTTAAAATATTAATTCTAATTTATAAAAATAATTGAGTTTTCCACAATAGCTACTGAACACTAAGGCTTTTCTTGAATTCATTTCTCTAGCTTTTATGAAGGGTGTTTAAAAATCCTCTTATGCATCTTTTCTCTGCCAACTAATGTCTATAAGTCAACTTATTGTAATAAAGTGGAAAGTTAAAAGACAGAAAACAGCTCTGTGCCAGAAGAATTCTAATAGAATGTTTTCCAAGTGATTTGGCAAAAGATTCACATATTGGTGTAACATAGTGATTCTTTTGATCCTTATTTTGCCGTAAATATCTTGAGACATGACATACAATTTTATCAGTCATGCTAACCTTCATGTTAGTGATCTATTTACAGAGAAAGCTTCATTCCCCTTGGTCTCTACTTATACAACACTCAAATTGCATTAGGTTCTTTGAGTTTTCTTCTCATTGATCCAGATAATTCTTGTTTGATGCCTTTTCAAAGAACATCTTATCAAAGAATTTCCCGTAAACTTCTGACATTTCAAAACTACATATTCCCTGGATAACAATTTTATTTATTGTAAATATAAAGCTTCAGAGTTCCTAAAGATATATCTAATACAGAACAACAGCTATTGTGAAGTATGATTGGCTACTGTGATTTCTTACAAGCTCTGTGCATTTCCTCTTTTCACACGTGAACGTGTTTGTCATGCTCAGCAGGCTCTTATTTTCAAACTAGTTGAGACACATATATACTGTATTCCTAGTCTACAAATTATTATAAATGTATAATATTCAAATACAATGTTTCTTCACTGAAATAATGTTAATGTTTTATCTAGTACCTTTGTTCTTAGTAGCAAAAATAATTTCATGCATTTTATGACATCAGATGTTTTGCAAAATGGCATATTTTAAAAATATTTTATATTAAAATAATTCTCTACTGTTTACACAAGCTCTTTTACTTTCTTAATAAAAACCAATACATTTTTCATTACAACTGAATTTCAGTTGTAATTAAAACACAAAAAGGTTAACCATGTTATATTAAGGAATAACCCAGATTTTCCCAGTGCCTGTTTTTCTAACTTTAAATTGTTTCAGAGGCTCCTTCAACTAAAACAGTGGTCGCTAAAGGGTAATCTGTTAGCCTGACTTGATGGGATTTCTCTGAGTAACTGAACTAAGAGCCAGTCAGTACTTTGGGACATGGGAGTTTGGAACTGATTGTATTTTTGTCCCTTTTTCTTACCTTTATTTTCTCTCATAGCCCTTATTGTTCAGATTCTTGGTTTGATACTTTCAGTCCTAGCTCACGGGATGTCTACTGCTTGTTCCTTGAACTTATTCAACCTGTTACCTTTCTTCTAGGGCTAAGATTTCTTCAGAATAAAAGTAAATCTGTATCTTAGTAAAAATCTTCCAGGCAAGCATATAATGTCTAATTTATCTGAACATCAAGATGAGTGCATTTGGAGACTTGCAGCCTGCTTGGTCCTCCATCCTCTCATGCCTGTTCCCTTTGGTCAGCTACAACTTATTATATACACCCCTGTGGTCCTTCATCTTCTCCTGGGCTTCTGACACAAGATACAACATCCCAAGCTACCTCCCTTCTAACTCTTAAACTTGGGAGTGCCTACTATTCCTGGCAGTGCATCGTATTATCACTCTCTTTGACAAGCATGCCTCCATCTCCAGGCCCTAATCCCAGCCTGCTCACCCTCCAATTATATGGCTCCCTCAAGTAATCTACAGGGAATGATACCTATTCCACCTCATCCTCTCTGTCTCAGGGTTAGACACATGTGACATTTCTCTTTCTCCCCAAAGTGGTTTCCAGACTTTCTCTAAAATCCTTGCATATATATCTCTTCCTGAGGTTTATGACTTTACCTTTACCTCTCTAGCCCTTGACTGATCCTTGTCATCTATTTATATGCCAAAGAGTTTAGAAGCAGGCACATGATATTTATCACAACCCTATAGCAGCTTGCATCATCTGAAGGGACTCCAGTTATGGATGGATGACTCACGAAAACTACAGCTTCTCAATACCTAGATTTCCCTGATCCAAACTATCAGTCATCTCCCTCACTTTAGACTCCCTATAACCCAGCAGCATCCTAAGTGTTGTATGGCCCAGCTCTTCTGAATTTCTGAAATCACGACTCACTAGCTGTGGCCAGTGGCAAGTCGCTTAAGCTCCTTGTGCCCTTATAGCTATAGATAATAACAGTATCAATGTTATACTGTTGGTATAAGGACTAAACAGTTAATGATTATTAGTAATCATATATAGCAGTACCTGGCTCATATAAAAACTCTGTGTAAGAGTTAACAGTTATTTTTATTATTCCAATTATATTTAATCTCACAATAACTCAATGAGGAGATATGATTATTACCCTCATTTTTTAAGGCTGAGATTCAATGAGATTATATTATATATACCAAGTATAGGAGCTGGTATTTGAAAGTAATCTGCCAGACTAGGGAGCTCATGCATTTTCTGAACCAGAAAGGATGTGACAGTACACAAAAGAGCCTACCGTTCTAAGAAGCAGAAAGTGACTAACAGTTCTAAATGCAACAAATCAAGAAAATAATCAATAGGACACAGTGCTTTTTCATACTCCTAAACTGAACCATGCATCAAGGACTCCTATGTGCAAACTGGTTCATCACCCAGGAGTCACTGTACCAGAAAAGCTCACATGCAATGCAGTGATTGGGTTGTCCTGATAACTATACTTCTATTGGGAGTTTCACAATGATGTGCATTTTATTTCTTTTATCATTCGATTCCTTTTAATGTGCAATCCATCCTCTATGACCATTATATTATATTGCTTTTCTTTTGAAGATTTGTTTATTTAAGAGGTAGAACTATAGAGAGAGGGAGACAGACAGAGAGAAAGCTCTTCCATCTACTTTTTCACTCCACAAATGGCCACAAAGGCCAGGGCTAGGCTGATCCCAAGCTAGGAGCCAGGAGCTTCTTCCAGGTCTCCCTTGGGCAAGGACTGAAGGCTTAGGCCATCTACCGTTGCTTTTCCAGGGCATAGCAGATATCTGGATCAGAAGAGGAGCCGCTGGGACACGAACTGGCACCTCTTTGGGATGCCAGCACCCAGGCAGAGGTTCAGCCTTTTATGCCACACTGCCGGCCCCACATTATATTGTTTTAGAATATTAACATGGAGCTGTTAATTTTCATTCAGCAGAATGCAATATTTTTTACTTACAACTTTGCACCATCCTAATGAACTTTACTTATTTAATCAGCCTCATCTATGTCTCACAAGATTTGCAGTCTAGTATTCTTTCAGTTAAATAAAAGAAAATTTATATAAACATCGCAATAAGGGTTTATAGATCCCTTGGCATCGAAGCAGATTGGATGATGCTATGATTTTCTTTCTCCTTCCATGGTGGCACAGACATCAATGGCTTATACATTCCGGACATTTGTATGTCAACTTTTTTTTTTTTTTTTTTATGCCAGCCCATGAAGCTCGTGTTCCCTTTCTTAATGGAGATATAAGGGGAGGGTCATTTAGAAAGCAAGCCAAGTGGTTCCTATTGCGTCTCGGCTCTTTCTAACGTGATAGCTGCAAACTATGCTGCAATGCTTTGTTGTAGATTTCCACATAACTCTGGGCACAGTGCCTTATTTAACAGTTCCCTAGTGTTATTTTGGAAAAGTCCTTTGTAGAAAATGCCAGAACTCAGCTTGATCTCTTGTCCCCTGTCAGGGAGAATCTTTCTATCAGTGGGATTTCTCAGCTGTTTCAAAAATCATTCAGCACTTTACTGGAAAATTTTGTTCTTGTGGAATATGCCAACTGTAGCTTACCCTAATTGTCCATCCTATGGGTTATAGAAGCAAAGAATTTCATTAAAGTGTTTTAGCCTTTACTGCACACTTTTTCAGTGTAGAAATCTTCATTTTTTTAAGTTTTTTGTTTTTTGTTTTTTTTTTTTTTTTGACAGGCAGAGTGGACAGTGAGAGAGAGAGACAGAGAGAAAGGTCTTCCTTTTCGGTTGGTTCACCCCCAAAATGGCCAACACGGCCAGCGCGTTGCACCGATCCAAAGCCAAGAGCCAGGTGCTTCCTCCTGGTCTCCCATGCAGGTGCAGGGCCTAAGCACTTGGGCCATCCTCCTCTGCCTTTCCGGGCCACAGCAGAGAGCTGGACTGGAAGAGGAGCAACCGGGACTAGAACTGGCGCCCCAACCGGGACTAGAACCCGGGGTGTGGGCGCCGCAGGTGGAGGATTAGCCAAGTGAGCAGTGGCACTGGCCAGAAATCTTCATTTTAATCACTAATGTTTTACATTGTTTTTCAACTTACCTTTTACAATGTATTGATATATACTTTCATTTTAATAAAACAATATTTTCTTTTTCCATTAGAACAGTGTACAAGCAAGTAATAATAACTGACTCAGCAAGAATTAGTATGTCCTTTGTAATGTTATATACGAAGAACTCTTTTTTTAAAGATTTATTTATTTATTTGAAAGTTGGAGTTACACACAGAGAGAAGAAGAGGCAGAGAGAGAGAGAGAGAGAGAGAGAGAGAGAGATTTTCCATCTGCTAGTTCACTCCCCAATTAGCTATAATGGCCAGAGCTGCGCCTATCTGAAGCCAGGAGCCAGGAGCTTCCTCCAGCTCTCCCACACGGGTGGACTTCTACTGCTTTCCCAGGCCATAGAAGAGAACTGGATTGGAAGTGGAGCAGTGGACTCATACCAGCACCCATATGGGATACCGGCACTGCAGGTGGTGGCTTTACCCACTATGCCAGAGCACTGGCCCCAAAGAACTCTTTCATTTTGATTCCTTTTGTTCTTTTTTTTATCCCCATTATAAGATGACAAAACTGAGACCTACAGAAGGTAGGAGATTTCTGTAAGTGAGTAGTCTCACTCACTCCAGAGCCTAAACACCTTTAGGCACTGTGCCATATTTGATGAGTGAGTAGCATCCAGAATTTTGAGATGAAGCAGTGATAACTAATCTGATATCTAGACTAAGACAACTTTACAACCATGTTGAGTGGGATGAGTACACAGTAAGTTAGCTATTTGTAATGCAGAATACAATGCTGGTGCTCTGCCTATCCACAAGATCCTACTTAAATTCAAAGATAGCTGAAATACAGTGGATTTATAGTAACCGGTGTTACTTACAATGCCAGAGTCAAGGAAAAGATAAAACAGTAGGGTACTTTTTAAAGATTTAGAACATCGATTGCTTGAGTAAATGTTAATTATAAAATAAAGAGATTTGTAAAGGTTTTTGCAGCAACAAAGTCATCAGGCACATTACAGTCATTTTTGATTAAATAGAAAATTTGCAAGATGAGAAATAGAAAAACAAGCAGGAAGGGATGAAAGATGGGGTGGTGGTATGTAGAAAACCTTTTGAATATAAACAGTGTTAACGAATCAAAGGGCTTCTGTAGCTACTAAATGTGTTTTATGGGGAAATACAAATAGACATAGCATACCCTCTCACATATATGAGGGCCAGTGCCTACTTCCCTGTCTGGCCACTTATCATTATATTAACAAAAGAGGTAAGCCCCAAAGACATCTAGACCTGAAGGTAACGTAATGTTTCCTGAGTTTCCAGCTTAGGGAAAACAAAGCCTGACTTTTAGAAAAGAACTCAAACTGAATGATTTGAAAACATAAAAATTGTTTTTCTGTGGCTTTAAGTAAGAATAATTTTAATTCAGTTGGCTAATAAGACAAATGCAAAATCTGCAGAATATCGTGCAGCACGTAACAGAGATTCAATAGGTAATAGTTAACAGAACTAGTGGGAAAGTTAGGGTCTTTTTGCTTTTTACTTGTTAAACTTCTTATTTGGTGAAGCATTGAGCCTTTTTACTGTAATGTAGATTTAAGACATGTTATCTCAAAAATGAAAGAAAGAAGGAGAGCTAAAGGGAAGGAGGATAGGAGGGAGGCAATATCATTATATTCTTAGAATTGTATATACAAACTATATTGAATCTGCTAAAAACTAATTAAAATTTTTTAAAAATAAAAAATTATAGAAAGCAGTCTCAGATGCATAAAACAGAGAATTCACTTCCCACCACAGTCCTAGAAGAAATGAGGGAATGTAGTTCTTCAATCAGCAGGAATATCATGCCAGAGAGAAACATGCATCTGCATAAAGAAATGAAAATCTGCTGAAATATAAAAATATATATAAAAGACAAAAAAATAGAACTAGTGGGAGAAAACTGAGGTGCTTTCCCAATCCCACCAAAAAGAAACGATAGCGCCTCTTTATTTAGTGTATTTTAAGGTGCTTTTTGGATTTCAGGTTGAGATTTGAACAACATAGCTTCCAGAGATTTTTGTCTTTCATTTTTTGTGATTGCATATTTCAGCACTTTTTATTAAAGCAATTACTCTCTTTGCCCAAAATGCATTTCTATATGCCAGAGATTCTTGACTATTTTAGAATTAGGTTCCATTGTACTCTTAAAAATTATTGAGAAGCCCAAAGAGCTTTGTTTCATAGACAACCTCTGTGATACTGTCCACATTAAGTATTAAAACTAAGAAATTTAAAAATCCCTTACTTATGAATTCAGCAAAAATGAAAACAAACCTTGGCATGTTTAATAGAAATTATATTGTTGTTAAATGTAAACTAATTTATAAGCAAAAATATTTAGTCAGAAAAAAGGCATGGTTTTACATATTGTAGATCACTTAAGTATCTGACTTAATAAAGGACAATTGAATTGTCATACCCTGCCTCTATAGTTTTAAATTATTGGAATATGTTGTTTGCTTGTAGTCTGAGAAAATTCAGTTTAACACAGATAACATGATTGTAAAACATAAAAGTATTTTCCCAGCCACATCAGATAATTCTATTTGTTGGTATGACACCAAAACTGCTAAGTGACTATTTTTGTTTCTGTTTGAGGGGCTGAGGGCGGGGAGAAACCTCTCATCCACTAGTTTACTCTCTAAGGGTGCACAATGACTGTTACCAAGCCAGGCAGAGCTGAGAGCTGGGAACACAAACCAGGGCTCCAACATGAGTGGCAGGAACCCAATTACTTTGTTGGCTTTTTTTTTATTATTATTATTAGACAGGCAGAGTTAGTGAGAGAGAGAGACAGAAAGGTCTTCCTTCTGTTGGTTCACTCCCCAAATGGCCGCTACGGCAGGAGCTGCGCTGATCCAAAGCCAGGAGCCAGGTGCTTCTTCCTGGTCTCCCATGAAGGTGCAGGGCCCCAAGCACCTGGGCCATCCTCCACTGCCCTCCCAGGTCACAGCAGAGAGCTGGACTGGAAGAGGAGCAACTGGGACTAGAACCTAGCACCCATATGGGATGCCAGCGCTGCAGGTGGAGGATTAGCCAAGTGAGCCAGGGCGCCAGCCCCAACATTTGTTTTGAAGTGTGTACACAATGTAGAATGGTTAAATTGAACTAATTAACATATTTTTCAGTGAAAACAGTTAACATCTAAACATATCCGTTTTCAAGAAAATAATCCATTGTTATTGATGGTAGTCACCACATTGTACAGTGGATCTCATTCCTCCTATCTGCCCAACATCTCCCTGCTGCCCATCCCAGGCCCTGATAATCACAATTGCACTCTCTAATTAAATACGTTCAGCTGTTTTAGTTTCCACTTAGAACTGAGATCTTGTGGTATTTGTCTTCCCATTCCTAGCTCATTTCACTGAATATGTCCTCAACGTATATCCGTGTTTTCACAAATGACAAGATTTCCTTTTTTTACAAAGATGAATAATACCTCATCATTGAGGATGTACTGGCTATTCACTATATTTTATTTATTTGAAAATAAGAGTTACAGAGAGAGAAAGAGATCTTCCATCCACTGGTTTACTTGCCAAATGACCACATTGGATGGGGGTGGGCCACATTGAAACCAGGGCCAGGAACTTCATCCAGGTCTCCCAAATGGGTGCAGGTGCCCAAGTATTTGCACCATTCTTTACTGCTTTCCCCGGGTGCCTTAGTGGGGATCTCTATTAGAAGTGGAACATCCGGGACTTGAACCTGTACCCACATGGGATGCTGGTGTCCCAGGCAGCAGCTTTACCCACTATGCCACAACCACAGCCCCACGCTGATATTTTCCTCATCTTTTTATTTGTTGATGGATAGCTAGTTTGTTTACAATTACTAACTACTGTGAATAGTGCTATTAATTTGAGAATGCAGATATCTCTTTGACATAACTGATTTCATTTTCTTTGGATATATATCCAGTAGTAAGATTGCTATGGGCCCAGCGCCTTGGCTCCCTTGGTTAATCCTCCACCTGCGGCACTGGCATCCCATATGGGCGCCGGGTTCTAGTCCAAGTTGCTCCTCTTTCAGTCCAGCTCTCTGCTGTGGCCTGGGAGGGCAGTGGAGAATGGCCCAAGTGCTTGGGCCCCTGCACCCGCATGGGAGACTAGGAAGAAGCACCTGGCTCCTGGCTTTGGATCAGCGCAGCTCCTGCCATAGCGGCCATTTGAGGAGTGAACCAACAGAAGGAAGACCTTTCTCTCTGTCTCTCTCTCTCTCTCTGTCTGTAACTCTACCTGTCAGATAAATAAATAAAATATATATATATATAAAAAGATTGCTGTATCAAATAGTAGCTTTATTTTTTCTTTTTTAAAGGAACTATCGTACGTTCCCATAATGGCTATGCTAATTTGCATTCAACAAGTGACTGTTTCTTAAAGTTAGTTGTACTATGAAATGTTCAGACATATTAATGAATTTGCATAATCTTTTATGTAAAAATCCATTATTTGCTTCATATTTTGTATAAATTTATCTATATGTGATTTGTATAATATCATATATTGCTTGGAAAATGTTTTACTGAGTTAAGCACATTTTCCCAAATATTAAAACTTTTTCATTATAATAATTTTAAAAATCACTTATTAATGTCACCATTAATCTTATCAAGAAAAGTCTTTAACATGTTGGTATGCTGTCATGAATCATACTGTCAGATGAGAGGTTTCCAAAATTCCAATTTTTCCTTTAAATCTCCTATTTTATCCTTGGCAACAAATATTGTCATTTGTTTTGCTTGAAGTGACAGCTACTTCATTCATTTACAAAAAGGAATACTTTTTAAATATCCCAACTTAAATTACCAAAGTTTACCTGGAAGTCTTCTTTGACTTAAAGTGATGCTCCATGAGAAAGCTAGGTGAGCTCACAATCATTTGCACAAATGCTTTATATGCACACACACATGTACTCACACACATTCAGTCTTCAGTGTGCAGCAAAAGGGATGCATGTATACTTCCATTTCATCACACTACATATGTAAAAAGCATATATTTAATGTTGAGGTTTTAGAAGATAAACTTTTCTATCAAGGGCATTCTGAGATAAAATAAACTTTAAACTGCAATTAAAAATTCCTAGTACAATCCAGTGTAACTCGCCTGATTTTACAGAGATGATGAAAGCTTTACTCTCATTGATCTTGCACTGTCAGTGCAAATGACAACATGGTTAATAAAGCTGGTGACATCTTAGTATTAGTGCACAACTAGTATAGATCTTATGGCTGCCATGACAGACCCTCAGGACCAGGGGCTATACACTACTGTATAGAATGCCTCTAAGCATATCTTGTTTTGTCTTACTTTAGAGTGTCTCCTGCCTCACTCACAGTTTTTGAGACATTGAATTATGGAATCCAAAGTCATAACTATGCAGTGAGAACATTCAATTTTCAGTTAAAATGCAGATGTTCGATGCTGATTACATTGAATGTAATCATTTGCGTGCTGATGATTTTTGAAAACTGATGCTCAGTGGAGGCTTACCAGGAGACTTTGTTGTTGATCCCAATGCCAGGTCATTTCTTCTGAAAGGAGCCCAGAAAAGACAGGTGAAAATAGCTGCCGGTTGTTTAGTAGCCTCCAAGAGGGCTACGCTGAATAGATAAATGCCATACTTACTGACATAATGTCTTGCTTACTGAAGTTATTCCAGAAGGAAGTAAATGGATGCAATTATATCTTAATATTGTGCCCAAAGCATAGAAACTAGGGGCATCTTCAGCCCTCAGCATAATTTGTCTCATAGCTAGTCATTGTTGCTATCAGTGGCAAACTCTTCTACTTACTGTTGGCAACAAGGATTTAATTAAGTGCAGTGTGTTGCTCCCCTTTAGCTGCTTTTATCAGATGCTTCACAAGTGCAAAACCACTGTCATTGCCTACAAAATGCTGCCCACACAGGAGAAAAGTACAGAAAAAAAAAAGATATTTCCATTCAACAACCGGAAGGAAAAGACAGTCCTGAAAAGGAGAATATGTTTAAGGAAGTGTTTTATGGCAGATATGTAATATGGTAAAAAAGAGGTACAAAAATTAAATTCTGTTTGGCTCTTGGATACCATTAGGCCAGAATTGGGATAGTTCTGAGTCACCACTCAACAAAGCAAATTCCCCTCTCTCCACCACCATTCAACACAACAGCTGGTTGTATTTCCCCTGAATGGTAGAGAGCAGGTCCTGGGACTGCCTGTTTTTATGGATGCAGACCTGGTTTGCTCAGAGATGGACTCACATTTTGAAAGCTCATGAAAATAAACTTATGAAACCACAAAGCAGTTTATTACATTTTTTTTGGGGGGGGGGGGACAGGCAGAGTTAGACAGTGAGAGAGAGAGAGAGACAGAGAGAAAGGTCTTCCTTTTCCATTGGTTCACCCCCCAAGTGGCCACTACAGCTGTCACGTTGCGGCTGGTGCGCTGTGCCAATCCGAAGCCAGAGCCAGGTGCCCTCCCCTGGTCCCCCATGTGGGTGCAGGGCCCAAGGACCCGGGCCATCCTCCACTGCACTCCCGGGCCATAGCAAAGAGCTGCACTGGGAGAAGAGCAACCGGGACAGAATCCAGTGCCCCAACCGGGTCTAGAACCCGGGGTGCCAGCACCTTGGGCAGAGGATTAGCCTAGTGAGCTGTGGTGCTGGTCAGTTTATTAAATTTTATGGTGATAAACGTAAGTGCTACCTGGATAGTCTCATAGGCTAAATACCCATGCCTTACCTATAGACAGGAAGAGAAATAGAATAATGGTTGCTTAATTAAATCAGAGTAAGGGCAATTAGGCAGGTCATTCAAATATTTAAGAGCATTGAACTAAACGTATATTTATTTCCACATCAAAGTTGAACTTGCAATTATAATTTTTCCCAGGTGGACACATTATTGTCACTTTTTCCTGGGCATCTCCTCTGGATAGACTGGAAAGAGTAAGGATTGCTGATTGTTGGACAGGTCCGAGTCAGCTCAGCACCATTTCTTACTGTTGTCTGCCTTTGATTAGTTATCTAGCCTCCTTTAGCTAGAGGGTGCTGGGAATTAAATGAGACAGCGGGCACAGAACACTTAATAAAATGCCTGGAAAATGGTAGGAGAGCAGCAAATAATAATTTCTCCTCTGACTTGCTCGTCTATGATTTTGTTGCTGACTCCTGCAATTCTCATTAACACTTCATTCCTTTAGGTCTCCTAATTACCCCCCACATGGAGTTATAGTTCAATCTTGAAAATATGTCTCCTGTTTACTAAGTGCTCACTGTGTGCTGAACAATGCATTTACTACATGCTTTTTCACTTACCCCTCACAACAATCCTGTGACAAGTGCTATAATTATCTCATGTTGAAGATGCAGAAACAAAGTCAGAGTGTTTAGCTAATTTACCTGCCTGGAAAATGGTGGAGCTGAGATTAGAATCCAAGCAGTGTGGTTCTGGAAACCTGCCTAGAAATCATTCTTTTTAAAAATTGTTTTATTTATTTTAAAGACAGAGAGGGACAGACCAAAAGATCTGCTGTCCCTTGGTTCAATCCCCAAATGCCAGCAACAATTGGGGATGGGCCAGTAGAAGCCAGGGGCTGCAAACTCAATCCAAGTCTCCCACATAGGTGACAGGGGCTTAACTATGTGAGCCATCACCTACTGTCTCCCAGGGTGCACATTAGCAGGAAGCTGGAGTCAGGAGCTGAGCTGGGATTTGAACCAAAGCACTCTGATGTGGCATGTGGCATTTGAACTCACTGCCCCAAATATTCTCCCCACTAGGAAGCATTCTTTGTCTTTGGGGACTTTGCACACCCTAGCTTAATTCATTGTGAGTAGATTTATCATTCAGTTTTTAACAGTCATCTTTGTTTCCACACTTCTAAGTTCTGGGTAAGGACGTGCTACCGTCATCTTAGTTCATAGACATTTCCATTTACTTAAGTCACAGGTATAGAACAATTTAGTAAGCCTGTGCATAAGGAAATGGAAAGTTTATTCCCCTACATGGAATAACTGGCTTGAACAATTTATTCAGACATATAATCTTGTTTGTAATAAGTATTTACTGATCACTTACTGGTTTCCAGGCATTGCTCCAGGAACTAGAAAAACAGCCTAGACTAGAGTTTTTCAGCTCAGGCACATTGACGTTTTGGGGAAATAACTCTTTGTTGTTTGTGCTGTTCCGGGCACTGTAGCATGTTTAGCAACATCTGTGTCCTACCCACAGGATATCCAAAGCAACCCTCCCTGCACTGTGGCAACGCGTCTCCAGACCTTGCTAGTTGTCCCCTGAGAGGGGCAGCAAAATCCTCTCTGGTTGAGACTCTCTTGATTTGTCCCTGCTTCTACTTATGAATGCACTGAAAATGGAGACAAAGATATATGGTATAATTTCATGCAATATCAAGATAAAGTGATAGAGTGTGATGAAGGAACGGCCTTAAAGAAGATAGTCAGAGACCTCACCCTCAAAATGTCTTCACATCCCAAAACACTGCGAAACCAAAGCTCTGTCTGAATTGGTGAATGGCATAGGAATGTGAAAATTCATTCCAGCAAAGGTTTTGAAGGGCCTACTCAGGATGAAGTTCATAATTCATGCTCAAGCAACAAACAGGTGTGTTGTTCTTGATATACATCAATCCTCAGAAGGAAAGAAATTCAAGTGAAGTTAAAGTCAGAGTTGGTGTTGGTATGTGAGTTCTCCAAGTCCCCACTCTGCTTCTGTGCAGTCCCAGTGTTTCTCACAAGATCATCTGATGTATTGACAGGTTTCAGTGGCAGTCATGACACCAGTGCCTCTGTTATGTCCTTTTTTTGGTAACTTTTATTTATCCTTTATTTGAAAGGCAGAGAGAGAGACAGAGATCTCCAATCACTGGGTCACTCCCCAAATGTCCATAACAACAGGGGCTGTGCTAGGCTAAAGCTAGGGTCCTGGGACTCAATCTAGATTTCCTACATGAATGGCAAGGAGCAATGGCAGGGACCCAAGTTTTGGAAACAACATTTGATTCCTCCCAGCCTGCAGAGTTTTCCCTGTTGTACTTCCT
The DNA here is from genome assembly GCF_964237555.1 of Oryctolagus cuniculus. NCBI lineage: Eukaryota > Metazoa > Chordata > Mammalia > Lagomorpha > Leporidae > Oryctolagus > Oryctolagus cuniculus. The sequence continues at coordinate 42,951,703 of NC_091441.1, read as the reverse complement.
ACTCTATCTCTGTTCTGATGGGGACCACAGCCCCACCAGCAGATCTCATACCTATGATGAGGATCACATTTGCCAACTCAGATGTGTTCTTCTGCTTGTTTGTGTATTGTCCTTTAAGCATGTATCACATGCTAACATAATCCAGGCCACATTTGCCATTCCTACCAGACTATACAGACTGTTGTTTCTTGGCCGCCTGCTTTGTTGTGCTAAGATGTCTCCCATTATTTCACCTGAGGCCAACCTGATTGTTCTGTCTCAATAAATCAACCCAGAGTTAGAGTCCTTATAGCCTGGGCATAGCCTACTCCAGAACTGGCTGTTGTTTATTTTCATATTAAAGAGTTTGTTCTTCTGGCTCCTTTTCTTTACATCTCAAAGATTAATTAGTTTGGTTTGGTTTGCTTGTCTTTTGGTGTTGTTTCTTTAGGAAGGAATTTGGAACTTTATTAAACATTGCCCATTCACATATCTAGAACTTAGAGGCAAAGACTCCACTGATAATGAAATAATTGGTGTGGTAATATGTAATGAGTGTTGCTACTAGTAAAAATAAATATTAAAATAAAAACCTATTTGGAAGATTCTGGAATATTTCTAGAGCCTAGAGTAGACAATATGTGAACATAAGGGTAAACCAGTTATAGATATTGAAATGTTTATCAAATTCCAGACTCTCAGAGACTTACAGAAATTTAGTTACTTTTAAAATCCTATGCTAAAGATTTTTTTTTGTATTTGACAGGTAGAGTTATAAACAGTGTGAGAGAAAAACAGAGAGAAAGGTCTTCCTTCCTTTGGTTCACCCCCCAAATGGCTGCTATGGCCAGCGCTGCCCCGATCCGAAGCCAGGAGCCAGGTGCTTCTTCCTGGTCTCCCATGCGGGTGCAGGGGCCCAAGCACCTAGGCCACCCTCCACTGCCTTCCCAGGCCACAGCAGAGAGCTGGACTGGAAGAGGGGCAGCCGGGACTAGAACCTGGCGCCCATATGGGATGCCAGTGCCACAGGTGGAGGATTAACCAAGTGAGCCACAGTGCCAGCCCCTATGCTAAAGATATTATAACTATTGAATATATGGTAATTACTTATAATATGTAGTGAATAATATATTTGTACCCTGTTGTCAATGAAGCACGGTTGGTATCATTTAACTCTGGAAAAGTCTCTCAAGCACTGAGAATTCCCCACTGACCACGGCATCCCAGGATGTTTCAGCACAACTCTGAATATTAGAATTCCTCAGTTTATTGAAAGTCCATATTGAGACCTTGCCATTCTACCTGTTGTGCCATCTGAAACCTGGCTATGCAGACCTATTCTCCCTTCCACATAACAGCCCTTTAAATCCATGACAGCAACAATCATATTCCTCTTCAATTTTTTTTTCTTCTCTAGTAGAACATTATCAACAATTCCTTTATGTATCTCATTCACTAGTAGCTGGAGGAATGCCCCAAACCCATGATCCAAGCTTTTCCCTCATATTACACACCACTGCTTCTACGAGTGTGGGTCAGATAACCAGGCATTGTGTGTCAGGTGTGAACACAGCTAGAGAATTCTCTCTGTGTTTTTTTTTTTTATTCTATTTTAACACAAATAATCTCGTTGGAGTAGAGAAGTGCAAAGTAGAGGCAGAAAGCGAGGAAGGTAAGTGTGGTGTGAGAGAATTACATTTTCTAAATCACACCACATAACTTTGTGCTTGCTAAGAGCTATGTAGTAACCCCTGAAAAGAAATCACTTAGAACCAAGTCCTGGCAAGATACAACCCACCCAGTGAGCAATAATACACCTCCCAGCACCGCTACTACTCGGGGATAGTTCTGCATTCAGATCCGTTGTTTACTTATAGCTTCCTTTCCAGCTGTATACATTCATCCTCCATGGGTTATGAGGTGCCGCACAGTAAGCAGAAACTTCTCAATGAGATTTTTCATAGCAGCAGACAGTCTGTGAGTGCCCCTGGGGCATCAGTTCAGAACCAAATGTCGCTTCAGATTGATGAGGATAAAGGTACCTGGAGCTGCACTGGGGACCCCAAGTGGCCCCAGTTGAATCTGGATGTCTCCAAGCAGCTACTGCCCTCTGTGTTGGAAATCCCCAGGCCTCAGAGAGAGCCTACTGATTAGAGGATGAGCACCTTTCTTCACTATTTCCAACTTTTGAATGCCATTCACGCTCCCAATCTCACTGCCTTAGTAGAGGGAACTGGGTCCCCTGACAGGAAACCAGCTGCACATTGGATTTTTACTTCAGGAAGGTTCTTGGGCAATCCTGTTGCCCTGGCTCCAATGCCATCTCTGCTCACAGAACTTCAGACCTTCCCAGAAATGTCACTCAGCACCACCCTCTCTCTGGCTTGTTGAATGCTAACCTGGAAGTTATGCCAGTAACTAGCATGCTGTAACTCAGCAGTGTGCGGTTGCAAAACGTCTCTGGATATTAAGTTGGCTGAAGCCTGATTGGGGGAAAAAGGCATTTGGTGACTATTTCTGGTAACATTCTTTGAATCTGGGGACATGACCTGCCTTTACTGGGTAGAGTGAATTTGTACTTGAATACTGAGTGGCAATTGTGTCACAAGACCTTTATTGATGCTTTTAATCACTATCAGAGACCATGGTTCTCATTCATGGTGGTAAAATATGTACTCAAATGTTTTGACATGGTGATATTAGAAAAATGCAAGATGTTTATTTTAATTTTCAAAATTAGCACTTATTATAAAATGCAATTTGCATTAGCACATCCTTATTTTGTGACAGGAGTAAGACTCACTCTTAAATAGTTGCAACTCATCCCCTGTTCCTGGGTTGATACAATATAACAAAAGGCCCAATAGCAGTGTGTTAATTATTCTCATTCTGATTTACCTTCACTGCCACACAGTTTCATATTTTCTTTTCTTTTTAATTATTTATTTGAAAGACAGAGTTACAGAGAGAGGTAGAGACAGAGAGAGGTCGTCCATCCGCTGGTTCACTCCCCAGATGGCCGCAACGGCCGGAGCTACGTCAATCCGAAGCCAGGAGCCAGGAGCTTCCTCTGGGTCTCCCACGTGGGTGCAGGGGCCCAAGGACTTGGACCATCTTCTACTGCTTTCCCCAGACATAGCAGAGAGCCAAATCAGAAGCAGAGCAACTGGGACTAGAACTGGCACACACATGGGATGCTGGCGCTGCAGGCCAGGGCTCTAACCAGCTGTACCACAGTGCTGGCCCCACATAATTTCATATTTTCAAGGAAATCTGTTTATTCTTTTTATACTTGCATAAGTATTAAGAGTATATTAGCTGGGCAAACCAGAAATCTTGACCAAAATATCACCAACATCCAATCTTCTATGCAGACTGTTGGACAGACGCATCTGACCTTTATTCCCGTTTTGGCCTTAAACCTATTTTAGATTACAGTCATAATAGTAACTCTCTTCTTTAAAAACTAGTAGTAGTTTTTAGATATTAGCGCTCTTTTTAAAGATAGTAGCTCTCTTCTTTAAAAACTAAAACATTGTTTCTACTTCACATGTCAGGGATAGAAATCTTAATAAAATTATTACTGTACAATTCACAGCCATTAGATTATTTATTCTTTAACTATCTGATGTGTTAAATCCTCAGGCACCATGTAATATCATCTTTATATACCTGTAAATACTATAGCCTTATATAACCCAAATTTAAGCTACTACAAAAAACTCTGCAATTCATCAAATAGTCCATCTGTCATCAACTTTATATTAAGTGATTTCCTCTAAATTATCTCTTATCTTTGCTAATATGATTGTAGGTCATTATATAAAATAGGAATAGCACAAATACTTTAAATTCACAAGTAAGCTAAATCTCTTAAGTAAGTAGTCTCAGCCTTCTCTCATAAGATTCTAGTCTATGCATATCCTTTCATCTTCCTATTCATCATCTAGTAGAAATCTTAAAAAGCCATGGAGGGGTGGCACCATGGCAAAGTAGGTTAATCCTCCTCCTGTGGCACCAGCATCCCATATGGGCGCCGGTTCTAGTCCCAGCTGCTCCTCTTCAGATCCAGCTCTCTGCTATGGCCTGGGGATAGCAGTGGAAGATGGTCCAAGTTCTTGGGGCCCTGCACCCACATGGGAGACCAGGAAGATGCACCTGGCTCCTGGCTTCGGATCGGTACAGCTCCGGCCATTGGAGCCTTCTGGGGAGTGAACCAGCAGATGGATGACCTCTCTCTGTCTCTACCTCTCACTGTCTGTAACTCTACCTCTCCAATAAATAAAAAAAGCAATGGAAAACAGAGTGAAACCATAGAGAAATAAAGTGGGTAGCCAAAGAGTCACGAGGCTGAATGATTAATGGAGCATGTAGGAGTTCACTGTATTAACAAAAAGATATTTTTGTAAAAGTTAATTATTGATAACTATTCATAATCTCTGTTTATTAGTTGAAGTACGCAGAGAATAAAATTACATGACAGCTAATGATGAAACAACTTTGCAAAGATCCCAATTTAAACTCAATTGTCATTTCCAATGGCTTTCTGAGATGACATACTTTGAAACAACTACTAAATCCTACTAGGGAAATAAAAGACTTTCCAAGGATCTGTAATCACTTAAATATCTCTCAACTGTATGTTTATTTTCAGTTACAAATTTAGTTTAGTCACTGTTGATTTGTGTACTTGCAATCATCAAGAATATTCTAGAAATATACAATTTGGCACCTCAGTTTATCATTGAAAACAACAAAACTGACATTTTATAAAAATTCTGAGCAAAAGCAAACCATAATTTTCAGTTCCCTTCCACCAGTCTTTTTTCTGCAGCCTAATATGGGTATAAAATGTTTCTGGCATTGGTGTTTCTTAGTATTACGGCAGCTCGCCAGAGTGTTTAGACCTTTGCACAATGAAGCCTTTATTACAGTAAATATAAAAAGACATAATTTTCTAAGCAGCTCATCACATTCCTTCTAATGTTCCTTTGACTTAAAAGCATATTTTAATGTATACTAAGAGTTTGAATTTATCTGCAAAATGGTAAATTCATTCTTTCAATTACAGCCCTTCAGGAGTTCTTAGTGCACACCTGTGAGATTATGAAGTGAGCGTGTTAATTATAATCACTTTCACACTAGTGATAAGTACAATATTTTCCTCAGTTTCTCTATTTGTGCATAGTTTTTTTTAAATTTTATTTAAGTTATACAAGTTTCATGTATTTCATATATACAGATTTAGGAACATAGTGGTACTCCCCCCATCCTCTCTTCCACCCACATGTGAAGCCTCCATCTTCCTCCCTCTCACATTCCCTCTCTTAATTTTTACAAAGATGTATTTTCAGTTTACTTAATGATCATACAAGGTTTTTACATGATATGGAGGACTTTGTTAAATGAATGGTTTGATTTTATAAGTGTTTGCTGTACAAAATATTAAACACTGTAGTGAAACCTGGATATATCCACTGGAGTAGAGCTCTTGGTTGTTAATAAGATTTGCACAAGTTTTTGAGCCTGTGTGTAAAGTTGGAGAAATCTGCGGGTGTTTCTATCCCCATTTTATAACATGGGCAGGTAATTGAAAATTAATTATGCTTTGTTGAAGGGATATTAATTTCAGTAATATAGCAAGCCTTCTCCATCCCATATATCCTTACATATAGAAATATCTACAACTAGGTTTCTCCGTATGTGGAAGGTAGAGAATAAACTTCAGCAAATGATTAAATTATGTGGCTGTTGTGTGTAGATGCCAGACTCATAGGTGGATGGAGGAAATGCATCTACACCAGTCACATAAAGGGCTTCTTCAACCAGGCCTTTGATCCCGGACACCCGGTAAATACCACTGGAGCTAACAAGGAGTCCCTTCAGTTTCCCGTAATGTCTTTTCTAAAGGGCTATAAGAGAGGGGGAAAAACAAATAACAGATGCTTTCTCAGCTGTGTTGACTTGAGAATATGCCTTACATCCTTTTCTACTCTTTAACTCATTTTGTAAAAAACACTGTATCTCACTTATTAATATTACCTCAGCACATTTTAGCCCACTGTTCTGTTAATCTAATCAATAAATGGAGAAATGGGCGTGGAGACAAACATCTCAGCCCTTTCCAACTTCTGCTTTTAATTATGTGGAACATGGTAATTTTAATTGTGTTGACTGAATGTGTACTTGTTTAGCTACTTTTTTTTTTTTTGGCTGAGAGTTTTAAAAAATATCTTATTGTGCTTCCTGCTCTTTCAACAACTCATTCCCCTTAAATCAATATTTTAAAAGGTCATTGTGGGGCTGGCGCTGTGGCTCACTTGGTTAATCCTCTACCTGCTGCACCGGCATCCCATATGGGTGCCAGGTTCTAATCCCGGTTGCTCCTCTTCCACTCCAGCTCTCTGCTGTGGCCTGGGAAGGCAGTGGAGAATGGCCCAAGTGCTTGGGCCCTGTACCCACATGGGAGACCAGGAGGAAGCACCTGGTTCCTGGCTTCAGATCGACACAGCTCCGGCCATAGTGGCCATTTGGGGGCTGAACCAACAGAAGGAAGACCTTTCTGTCTCTCTCACTGTCTAACTCTGCCTGTCAAAAATAAATAAATAAATAAAATAAAGGCCATTGTATAAGTTGTTTCAGAATGACCAAAAGAATGCAACAGTTCTCAGTAAGTGATGAAAAACTCATAGGGAAAAACTAAACATGTTGCTTGAATTCCTATCTGCTGCATTATTTACTAGATATAAGCATTTTGAACTTGATAGTTTTAAAATTAGGAGGATGCAGTGCATATAAAAAGACAGTATGTCATGTTTTATACCATATTGAAGACAAAAGTGTATTTTATCATCAGAATTGATTATACTTACACAGTGTCCAAAAGTCAGTTATTAGGCAAATGATATGAACTTTTTAAAACAATAATCACTGTTTTAACTTTTAAACCATTTGATTGGACATAAGTCAATGACTGGAACAAAGCAGACCTTTTAGATACTTTTTATTTTAGAAGTAACATAGCATCAAAAGTTCTGAATAGACAACATATGCATTTATTTTTGTTACATAAGGTTTGTTTTTGTTAATAATGTTTGTGCTTAAGATGTTCACATAATTCATAAGACATTAAGATGAACCCATGAGTTTTGTTTGAATGTAAATACAATGGCCTTCTTTGGTAAATGGAGGATTCAGAGTGGTGACAATGCATGGTGGTCACTTTGGCCATATGGCTAAATTAAAGCATTATTAGAAAAACCACGTAGTAAGAAAAGTGGTGGTAACTCTTGCTGTTATTACAAATAGATCCCAAAGCACCTCTTTCACCTGTCAGTCTGGCAGGTGGTCTTGGTCAGCAGAAGGCTTGCCCCTATGTCAGGGCCTCAAAGTCATTTGGTCAGGCTCTGCTGAGGCAACTGCAGGTGGGACCTGAAATTTAATCAGTCTATAGTCGGCTAATTTTTAAGTTGATAATTTTGTATGACCTGCAAATGATGCTATATCATTTATGAACCAGGCCCCTTTCATGTTGTGGATCTGCCATCCTCTGAAACCAGGAAAGGGGTCTATAGGAGCAGACTTAGAAGTGGCTCCTGTCACCTTTGTTCACATTCCATTGGCTAGAACTTAGTCCCGTGACTTCCCTGCAAAGGAGTCTGAGAACTATAGTATAGCTGTATGTCACGAAGAAGAGAACAGCTAGTAGTCTTTGCCTCACATACTATTTCATATGTTCCTAAAAATGAAGAAAAGCACAAACACTTGAGACTTAATTTCTAAGATTTGCTTTGTCGCTAAAGTATTTTGGAAAATTCAACAGATTACAGCCTCATTCTTTGTGTTCTGTGCTATTTGATCGCATAGAGCTCACAACATTTTTTTTTTAAACTTTTATTTAATGCATATAAATTTCCAAAGTACGACTTATGGATTACAATGGCTTCCCCCCCATACCGTCCCTCCCACCCACAACCCTCCCCTTTCCCACTCCCTCTCCCCTTCCATTCACATCAAGATTCATTTTTGATTATCTTAATATACAGAAGATCAGCTTAGTATACATCAAGTATGGATTTCAACAGTTTGCTCCCACACAGAAACATAAAGTGAAAAATAATAGATGATTTTTTTTAAATGATGATGAAATCAGAGCAGAACTTACTCCTCATGTAGGATCTCTATCCTTAATGTGCTGTACATTGAGATTTAATGCTATAACGAGTACTCAAACAATATATTTCACTTTGTGTTTCTATGGGGGTGCAAACTGTTGAAATCCTTACTTAATGCATACTAAACTGATCCTCTGTAAAAAAAAAAAAAAAAAGAAATTATCAATTCCCAACTTGACTCTCACTGGGATTAAACATGACAACATTTTTTTTTAAGATTTATTTATTGTAGTTGAAAGTCACAGTTACACACAAAGAGAAGGAGAAGCAGAAAGAGAGAGAGAGAGAGAAGAGAGAGAGAGATCTTCCATCTGATGGTTTCACTCCCCAGCTGGCCACAATGGCTGGAGCTATGCCAATCTGAAGCCAGGATCCAGAAGCTTCTTCCAGGTCTCCCATGCAGGTGCAGGGGCCCAAGGACTTGGGCCATCTTCTACTGCTTTCCCAGGCCATGGTAGAGAGCTGGATCGGAAGTGGGGAGCAGCCAGGTCTCGAATCAGTGCCCATATGGGATGCCAGCACTGCAGGCGGCGGCTTTACCTACTACACCACAGCGCTGGCCTCAGCTCACAATCTTCAGACAGACATGAAGAAACACAAATACATATCTGATTATAATTTGTGTCTAAACAGTCTCCATGGGAGCTTGGACCGTGCTGCTCTGGCACTTAGAGTTTGAGGCTTAAGAAGTGCTCAGCAGTAATGGTTGAATGAATGCATGCCTCTGTACATGAATGGATAAATGAAATGTATGAGAAAAGAATAAGTGCTATGCAAAAGAGCAGTAGGGGAATCTACATTGGTTTGGAGATCAGGAAAGGTCTTTCAGAGGAAACAATACTGACACTGATCTTGAAGGATAGGAGTCAGCAAAGGGCAGAGTTGAGTGGTGTATAGGACATTTCCAGCAGAGGAACTGGCGTGTCCAAAGGATCTAACTTGTGAAGTGATTGGTATGTGTAAGGATCTGAAAGAAGGTCAGTGTTACAGAAACCCAATGGAGCTGAGTGGTAGTGGTGGGAATGAGACTGGAAAAGAAGAGAAGGCCTGTGCCATGCAAGGTATATGGTATGCTCAGCCTTTGCCCTTTCCTGCAGGTATAGTGGGAAGCCAATAAAAGGTTTAAAAAGAAACGGTGTGATATTCTATTTTCATTTTTAAAGATCACTCTGATTTTCGGTGAAGAATAGGCTGAAGTGGGGAGAGAACAGAAGTAGACGAATTTTAACTATTGCCAATCACCCAAATGACTAGACCAGTGTAGTGGCTAGAAGTAAGACAGAGTCAGAGAGTGGGATTTCAAATACATTTTGTACATAAAAAGAAGTTGGAGTAGGTGGGCTTAGCAGCAAAAAAAGTCCTTTAGTTATACAAGTGCACTATGTTATTATTATTTGAAATTGTTACAATGACTCTCCTGCCGCTAAAAATAGATCTTTCAAGACAGTGTTGCTTACTTCTTTTAGAAACTTTGTCTCACCTCTGAAGATTTGCTCGAAGAGCAACCAAACTGCAAACATTTAAATTTAGACTATATTCTTAGAATTTTTAAAAATCTGTCTATATCTTTCTGTCTCTCTCTCTCACTGTCCACTCTGCCTGTCAAAAAAATAAAAAAAAAAAAATCTGTCTATATTAAGTTGTATTTCTGTTTCCCTTTGTCTTCAAGAAATGCATTAAGTAAATTTCATAATTATAGTGGAGAGTTGTATATGTGTGTGTGAGTGTGTGCACGCACAACTATTATTTTAGGTGCCCAAATATTTCACTTTTAAAAATATTTTTATTGAGGCTGGCTCTGGGGTGAAGCAGGAAAAGCCACCACCTGTGGTATGAGCATCACTTATGGGCATCAGTTCAATTCTTGGCTGATCCACTCCCAATCCAGCTCCCTGCTGATGGCCTGTGAAAGAAACAGAGGGTGGTCCAAGTGCTTGGGCCTCTGCACCATCGTGGGAGACCTGGAAGAAGCTCCTATCTCCTGGCTTTGGAGCAGCCTAGCGTGGGCCATCACAGCCATCTGGGGAATGAACCAGTGGCTTTCTCTCTCTCTCTCTCTTACTCTGCCTTTTAAATAAAATTTTTAAATCTTTAAATACATAATTTATTTATTAAAAGGTAAAAGAACAGCTCTAATATCTTGCTAATGAGGACCTGTTGGTTAAGTTTTAATTTTTCCATTTAATTTTAGAAAATAATCCAAACATCATAACAATGTTAAACTTCATCCTTGAAGCCTTTGTTCTACTCTTCTGGGCTTAGTTTTAATGGCTCAGGTCTTTATTTGAATTTCTTTGGAGATAAGAACGCTCTGTACAGAGCACTAGAAATGTGATGCTCCTGAATTGCATTCTGCACTCCTCCCTCTCCTCATTCATTCTTGGCTTACAAATTTGTCTGTATTTATCATCTAGAAAATGAACATGATAGTGATTTCCCAGAGGTATTGGGAGGTCAATTGCAGTGTTTATCAGTCAGCTTATAAGATGATATGGGAAAAGGAATGTCATGATCTTGGGAATTGCTATGTCTGCAAAATGCTTGTACACATAAGGAAAAATGCTATGAAGGCCTGGCAGATTTCCTGCGGGAATGTTATGCCCATATTCAGTGAAATACTTCCGGTAGGTTCCCTCCCTCATTCTAAAGATAGAACCACATTTCTGGAACTCTCTGGCAATGACAGTTACATGTATAAATGTTGCTCCAGTTTTAAATAATTTCAATGATTTGTACCCAAAATGCATTTTTCTGAACTACAAGATAGTGAATAAAATATTTTGATGGCCTACTACTCTCTGGAGAGAAAATAATCGAAAAACCGTGATTAAAAAAAAAAACTTTTTTGGTTATTTCTGCCAAACTCATTGCTATTTATAATCTTATTTTTTTTCTATTCATATCTTTTAGGACATCACTGTCTTTCTCTTGATGTGTACCTCAGATTAACTTTTACATGTGTTCTTTTTCACAAAATCTTTAAATTCTTTTTTTCCTCTTTTCTTTCTAATCAGTCACCTTGCCTTACTTCAACACTACATTAGATGTGGTCGAAAGCACAGGAGACTGAGGAGCTCTGTAAATTCACTTAGTTGTTCGGATTTTAGTTTGTCTGTGGAAGTAGGATAAGAATATAAAAATGGCAAAAGTTTGCTGTCGAAGTCCACGGTGTTGCTTATAGTTCTAGGCAGGATTTGGCATACATCACTTATTCTAAAACTGCAGTTTTTCACTTTAGCAAAAAAAGGAGTTCAGGACTCAGTGCCTTAGATAATCATTTACACAGAGGAACCTGGGCATCAGCCTCACCAGTCCCCAAGTCAACAAAGCAGATCTCTAACTCCAATGATTTCTGGCACCAAAGATGAAAATTCTTGCTTCTTGAAAGCTCAATATTTGAAGAGAAAAAGTTGACCTTCCAAGCACCTAGACTTACTGCCAAAACACTAGAATAAGATCTTTAAGAAGAAAGACCTTGAGAGAGGTGAACTCTTCATTCTGCTCCAAGGGTGAACCTCCAGTTATGGTCATCCGGAAATGGTGAAAAAAGCGTATGTGTGCATGTATGTGTATGTGTGTACAAGCATGTATGTGTGTGTACTTGTGTATGCATGTTATTTTAGCTGCTTATACACACCTGCTTTGCTCCTCCTTTCCCCTTGGGACAGTCTTTTTATAGCAATGATGGTAATTAGATGCCTTCCTTTTTAGACACTCTTAATCATCTTTTGGATTTGGATACAACATTTCTACCTCAAAATAGAACAGAAATTCTGTTTCTTAGCCTGTGGCACTATGGGTCACTCTCCCAGCACTTATTGAACATTTATTAAGCTTACAGATGGATAATACTAAACCCATAAGGCAAAACTGCTATAATTGGTATTTATGAATATCTGTTCTACTGTCACTAAAGAATGTATCATTAGTGCATTAAGTCAAATCCTTGGTCCTGTTAAAGCCATATTTTTTTCCTATTAGAGTAGTACAAGGATATGTGCTACCAAAGAATGTAGTTTTTCTTCTTACTTGATTAAGAATTTACCTGTAAATTCTGAAGTACATTAGTGATTTATTATAACTCTGTGACTCACATAAATGTTTAAAATTATTTTCTATTTTTAACCTACCTCTGCTAAAATTAGTAGTATGTACCTTTATGGACTTTAAATGTAGCAATTTGAAGCTACAATTAATTTCCCGTGTGAAATCTGTTGTCTTCTTTTCCAGACCATGCAAAGCTTTATAGATTTCATGGAGTAGCCCATCTTAAAGTTTTTCATTATACAGCTACCTCCCTATTCTCCTTAAATGCTTCATAAATATATTATGAGCAGTAACAACCAGAACAACAGAAGTGAAATTTAAGTTATAGACACAGTGGTTTTTATGAAGTAGTCAGAATTTATTTAGGTATAATTGCATTTTTTATTCCATTAACAGTATCTTCCTAATAAGATTATCACAAGGATTAAATGAGATAATGCTTGGGAAGTAATTAGCACAGTGCTGGCATGATAACCACTTAATAAATTATAACGATCCTTATTAGTTAATTTAATAATATTTTAATGGCCATACATCATGTGCCAGCAGCTTTTATTTTGTAGATCCTAGGCTTTCATCATCAATATTGTGGTATATACTTTAATCAAATCAACATTCCTAATCTCCAGTTCTGATGTTACTTGTTTCATTCTTGCAGCACATTTATTAAATGAGGGATGTTGGCACTGAGCTAATTACTGGAAATACAACTGACAGATAGGCATGGTATCTACATTCAAAGGGCCTACAATAAACAAGACTAATAACAGAAAAATAATTATAATAAAGTATAATGAGAGGTATAGAACCAATGGGAAAACATGAAAGAAAAAGGCAAGTGAGTATAGGGGATCAGGAAGGCTTCTTGGAAGAAGTGATATTAAAAGAAAAAAATGGCGGGTAGAAGTTAGCCAAGCAGAGATGCAGAAGGACAATAGTAGAAAAATGACCAGAAAGAATGGTTTTTGTGAACCGTGGAGGTGAGAGAAAATGCTGAGTTTTAAGGGAACAGGAAAGAGTTTCAGCATGAATGCAAAGAGAGTTAACAGAGAAGGCCAGAGGTGTGGACAGGCACCAGATACTGAGAGCCTTAAGATTCATGTTAAGGCACTTGGACTTTACCCTCCAATCTTCTCTGAACTCATCAATGGCTTCACTTCATCCACCAGTACCATCCAGCCTTCTTAGCTGAATTCTGTATATTTGGCCTTTTCCACCTTTCCTATTATTTCCCTACACACTCCTGCCTATTATTGTTGCACTACCCATAATTGCTTGTTTCTTTGACTTAAGTAGTCTCCCTCAAATTCTGCAACTCAAGCCAAGAAGTGTTTGCTGAGTAACTGGCATGTACTAGTCATTGAGAGCTGTTGTCCCTCTAATCTCTTTTCATTTACTCACCTTACAAATATTTATTTAGCACCGAAATACAAAAAGCCCATGCTATTTTTCCAGCACTAATTTAAATGACACCTGTGAGAACTCCCAAATGCCCCAATAGCATGATCTCTTCTAGCTATCCTCATCCTTAATGTCCTAAATGTACCTCTCCTCTGGCTCTTGCCATTGCATGAAGGCTGAGCATTTGCATGAATCTGAAACCTGTATGAGATCCCAGTGTTCTAGGGGACTGAGTCCAAATGTATCATTGTGTCTCAATAGTTCATAACTTTGCAGTAGTCTAAATACTGCAGTGTTCACAATAAACATTTAAATGGACATTTTCTGATACTGGGTGATAGTCCAGTGTTTTTTTGTTTTGTTTTGTTTTGTTTTTGTTTTTTGGTTTTTTTTTTTTTTGGTTTTTTTTTTTGGTATTGCCTAGTGGCCAAGCAGAGCAGTTAAACTGTTTGCTTCCAAGTGATTATATTTGATTCTAGTAAAATTTCTCTGAATAGTTATTCTTTCATATAAGATTCCAAGAGTAACATAAAACCTACCAAATTAATAATACATTTTTTAATTCTGTATTAGTCCATTTTCTGTTGCTATAAAAGAATGCCTGAGACCATGTAATTTATAAAGCAAAGAGATTTATTTTTGCTGATTGTACAGGAAGTCCTAGAGTATGATACTGGTGTATTCTTAGCTTCTAGAGGAATCTTGTACACCTTCAGCATATAGCTGAAAGCAGAAGTACAAGCAGGCATTTGTGGAAGAGAAAACTAGGCCAAATTCCTGCAATAGCTAAACCAGACCACACAACAACTAATCAATTTCTTTGAGAACTACTAAAGTCTTTTGAGAAAGACATTAATGCCTCTAAAAAACCCCACTTCTCAATACCACTGTATTGGCAACCGGATTTCAAAATGACTTTAAATGCAGACAAAACAAATGGAAACCATAGCACATATCTAAAGTGCCTGTAGTGGTGTCACCCCTGCTAACAGCTGTATACTATGCATTTGCTTATGCTTTCTATTCTTATAATCATGTAAAAAAAGTTTTTAAAAAGGAAAATACTTTAGATTTCTACCTGTTGATTGCTAAACATGAAAGTCTGCCTCTTCTTTAGCTTTTCATCTTTATAGTTCTCTGGCTGGATTTCTAAGCTAACCTTTTTAGTGTTTATATCTGCGTTTCATAGGCACACCGATCGTACTTCTGGCAGGTCCTGAGATTCATAGTGAATACTAGTGTTGAATCCTGTTTGTCTCCACAGTGAATCCTATAGTTGTAACCTGATTCTCTTCTGTGTATTAATTGTCTACTTGAATAGAAAGACAAAGAAAAAAGCACTGAACACTAGTGACTTTTTAGAAATACTACCCAGAAATCCATGCTGAAACACCAAGTAGCTTTGAACTGGAACCCACAGTATATGCCTTTAAATACATTTGTCCCACTTTTGCCTACTCATATCCAGCCATACTTGCTAATACTTTGAGCTTTACTTGAAACTACATAAAGGGTTTTAAGGACTTTTCCTTGTTGGCCATTACAGATAATCTGCTAAAGCCAACATTCAGAGTCCTCTGCTGTGAAGCCATGGGAGAGCAATGACTCCATAAACAGCTGTGGATTTATTTATAGGCTTACATGGTTCCCAATAATTCACCTGGTCACCTTACTCAATGTTTTCTTCTGAGTGTCCAACTGTCTTCCCCCTTGATCAGTGATATTCTCAACTAGCTGATGTGATAGAGCTGTTGTTATTTGACGGGGAGATTTTCACTTCATAATGACCCTTTGAAAATGCCTCGATGCCACCCATTTCTATATGGATACTGCCAGCACCTTACTACTTAATCCTAGAGAACTTGCCAGTGGCAGTTCTGTGCTAGTTTTAACACATTCATGATCTGAATCAAAACTCAAGATTATTTTAGGCAAGCCTGTTATTATCCTTATAGTAAAGATGAGTAAACACCTTTAAAAGAATTAAGTAGCAGATGTAAGTCCATGCTCTTGGTCACAGTGCTGTACTCCCACAGTTTGCCAGCACATGCTCAGAGCTCTTGTGGAGCCTTTAATACTCACTGGAACAAAGCTTAATTGTGAAACTTAATCGCTTGGGTACATTCTGAAAACAAACATCATATTCTGAACTCAAATGCAGATTTTTTTTTTTACTTCATTTAAGTTACACAAGTTTCATGTGTTTCGTATATACAAATTTAGGAACATAGTGACACTTCTCCTCCTACCCTCCCTCCCGCCCATACTCCAACCCTTCTTCCTCCTCCCTCTCATATTCCCTCTCAATTTTTACAAAGATCTGTTTGCAGTTTACTTAATGATCGTATAGTTAGCCCTACACTAAGTAAAAGAGTTCGACAATTAGTATGAAGAAAAAAAAAAAAAAAAAACTGTTCCTCAACAGAAGAGACAGGGGCTGCAAATGATCATGGAATCTCAAAACGTCAGTTTCACTCCAATTAATTACATTTCGGGTACTCTATTAATTACCTCAGATCAGAGAAGACTTGATATCTGTCTTTTATGACTGACTTATTTCACTAAGTATAATGGTTTCCAGTTGCATCCATCTTGTTGCAAAAAACAGGATTTCTTTTTTTTTTTTTTTTCAGCTTGAGTAGTAAGTACTCCATAGTGTATATATACCATAATTACTTTATCCAGTCAGCAGTTGACATCTGGGTTGATTCCATATCTTAGCTATTATGAATTGTGCTACAGTGAACATGGAGAACAATTCTTTCATATGCTGATTTCTTTTGGTTTGGGTAAATTCCCAGAGGTGGGATGGCTGAATCATATGGTAGGTCTATATTCAGATTTCTGAGGTATCTCCAATGCTGTCTTTCACAGTGGCTAGACCAGTTTACATTCCCACCAACAGTGGATTAGGGTACCTTTTTCCCCACATCCATTCACCAGCATTTGTTGTTTGTTAATTTGTGTAAGAGATCCATTCTAACTGGAGTGAGGTGAAATCTCATTGTAATTCTGATTTGCATTTCCCTGATAGCTAGTGATTCTGAGCATTTTAAGTGTCTGTTGGCCATCTGCATTTCCTCTCTTGAAATAATGCCGGTTCAATTCCTTTGCCCATTTCTTAACTGGATTATTTGTTTTGTTGTTGTTGCTGAATTTCTTGAGCTCTTTATAGATTCTGGATGTTAACCCTTTATCCACTGCATAGTTTGCAAATACTTTATCCTAGTCTGTCAGTTGCCTCTTCACCTTGCTGAGTGTTTCTTTTGCAGTCCAGAAACTTCTCAGCTTGATGTAATCTGATTTGTCAGTTTTGGCTTTGATTGCTTATGCTTCTGGTGTCTTTTCCAAGAAGTCTCTGCCCATGCTAATGTATTGCAGAGTTTCCCCAATGCACTCTCATGATTTGATTGTATCAGGTCATAGATTTAGGTCTTTGATCCATTTTGAATGGATTTTTGTGTAAGGTATGGTCTAGTTCCATACTTCTGAATGCAGAGGTCCAGTTTTCCCAGCACCATTTGTTAAAGAGACTGTACTTGCTCCAGAGATTGATTTTAAAAAGCAATAATATTATTATATGATTCTTTTACTAATGTATATAATTTTTTCGCAACCACATAGCATGCAGGCCAGGCCATATAGGATATGTTGTTATTCAGCTAGGTAAAGTGGAAAATTTCAGTGTAGGCAAACAAGCAAGGACATGGTGAGGTTTAAGAGGTGACCTTCCCACACTATCCCCACCCACTCAAGACCTCCCTGGTCAGTTACTGGAAATTATCAGACCTCACTCATTCTTAAACAAGGGGAAATTAATATCAACATGACATCAAGCATAACTTAGATGGCTCCAGCCCAATAGGGTGAGTTCCTTTGCTCTGCCCTCACACCTCCATTCTCCTCTTTAAGATACTCAGAATTCTAGTGGTTTAACCATATCTTTTAAAGCAGCAGTCTTTATTTATTTATTTATTTGACAGGCAGAGTTAGACAGTGAGAGAGAGAGAGAGAGACAGAGAGAAATATCTTCCTTTTCCATTGATTAACCCCCCAAATGGCCGCTACGGCTGGTGTGCTGCAGCCAGCGCACTGCGCCAATCTGAAGCCAGTATCCAGGTGCTTCTTCCTGGTCTCCCATGAAGGTGCAGGGCCCAAGCATTTGGGCCATCCTCCACTGCCTTCCTGGGCCACAGCAGAGAGCTGGCCTGGAAGAAGAGCAACTGGGACAGAATCTGGCGCCCCAACTGGGACTAGTACCCGGGGTGCAGGCGCCTTGGGCGGAGGATTAGCCTAGTGAGCCGCGGCAGTCTTTAAAGGCACAGCTAAGCAACTAGTGTTCATCCTTATTAGTATTATTAAATAAGAAGGAAAAACTCTTAGATAAGCAGACTATTTCACATTATGCCCATTCAGCTGTCAATTTATTCATGTGTTTTCACTGTTTATCACAAAAATTATCTAAGTATTAATTTAATTTTTGAAAGCACTATTACTCAAGTTATATTTTCCATATGTATGTAGGTTTAGAAATAATAAATTATTTTGGGGAGCTTAGATTACCCAAATATTTTATACCAAACGTCTTATATTTCAGTATTTGAGTATAATATAACTCTTATTTTGTTGAAGTGTAAACTGGCTGCTGCTTCCTGGAAACTTATAACCTTGCCATGCAGACAGTGTCTTTTAGAAAAGAAGATCAGTAATCACATATACAATGAAATTAAGTCTTCATTTTACTTTATTCTCAAACATACCAAATTTCACATTCTATCCTTTTAAATGAGAAAAAATCAATATACACTTAACGTGCATGCATGTACATTTACATAGATATACATGCATACACATGGTGTTTAATTGCCATCTATTTCTCTTGCTTCAAATGAAGGAATCAAATTATGTGATTGTACTTTATGTTCTTGGAAGTCATTCTGTGATTTGCAGAATCCCATTATAGGATGTCTTATCCTGTTACCAAATTTCAGCATAGTTTATATGTCCCTTAAATGCTGTTATAAGTTCTTTTTATATCTCTAATTAAACATCTTAGTCATCATTTTATTTCCAATTTTAGTTTTGCCTAACACTTGACTGTAAGCACAGATTGTCAATCTTAGAAGAGGGGAGGTGAGCCATTCATAAGTGATTCATCTTGGTTATGTCAGTGTATACTGTGCACTTTGTTCTTATCTTTGTCCTGCTAGGAATTCCAGCAAAAGAAAAGAGGGGCTCTTCTGATCTTACATGTCTGAGAATTTTTGCCATTTTTCTTCTTTTAAGGGCATTGGGATGCTGAAACTAGTTGAGATGAGCTGCCAATCACCAGTGACCCTTTTCTTGCTGAACTTCCAGGTCAGGGAGCAATCCAAGTTGCATTTTACGCTCACATACAAGTCCTCCAAGCCTCATCAGGTTTCCCAAACTACATTTTACAGATGTCACAGGCTTCAGCGGTGTGGTTTTTCTGTTCGATTTCACTGAAAAGTTATTATTAACAACCCACAAAACATTACAATTACCAAGTTCTTTAATAAACAGAAAATACTAATGGTCAGATGTCAAAAGATTTTTTAAAAAAATACTATAATACAAGTACAAGTTTACTGGCAGGAAGTCAATAGTGTACTCCACATTATTATTCCATATTTTCATAGTGTTATTCAACATAAATTTAACCCCAGACACCACTGGAATCAGTTAATATAAAGTTATATTCTGCAAGCACTTTAAGGTTGTCTTAGTCTGTTTAAACCAAAGTTTTTTCTTGCTTTTTGTTTATTTTCCAAATGTAGGCACATTTTTTGTCACTCAGAGACACTTGTCAATAATCTAAATTTACAATCACAAAGAAAAAAAACTTGCCAAAAAGTGAAATCTGGGGCAGGTGTTTGGCCTAGCTGATATGCCAGTTGGGATACCCACATCCCATCAGTATCTGGGTTCAAGTTCTGGCTCCACTCCCAATTCTAACTTTCTCCTAATTGCAGACCCTGGGAGGAAGCAGGTGATGGCTCAGGTAGGATCCATGTGGATCCATGTGGGAGACCTGGATTGAGTTACCAGCTCCTAACATTTGGCTAGGAAACCAGCAAATGGGAGCTCTCTGTATCTGTGTTTCTGTTTCTCTGTTTCTCTCTAGTTCTCAAGTACTTTTTAAAAAGTGAAATGCAATGCAATCTGTCAGTTTTCTTTCCTTGTCCAAACTAAAAGAATTAAAACACAGTTGCCCTAATGAGTTTTTGTCTATTTTAATACCTCATCTATATATTCATATTGTTAATGTATGTTTTAATGAGAGAAAAATATGTGAAAATAATTAAAATATTATCTTATTAGCTTTTCTTTAAATTATTTTCATGGCTTTAAAAGAATATATTAAATTTCACATATGTTACTCTCCATTTAGAGAAGGAAGAAAACTAAACAGTTATTTTAAGGAAAAATGATGAACTATTCTCCAAAAAGAGACTTGTCTAAATTTCTGAATTTAGAAGCCAAAATTTAGTTATTCATTTGGGATGATATGGAGACATTGCATGTCTCTAAATGGGAAATAAATTTGAAAAATGTCACTCTTTTCTTCCAGCTAGTTCAGGCGACAGGAACGCTATTTTTTTTTTTTTTTTTGCTAGAAATTCCTTTGGAAAATTATTCAGAAAGGTCCCACAGTCATTAATGAAATCTCTGCTCAAACAGAACTGTTTGTTTTCCAGTTGTGCTCATTAAAGTCATTAGCTGAAGTTAAAATGGATTAGAGAAACGTTAGGGTAAGAGGTGGGGGACTTTGAAGGCCCAAACTGGCATCTGTTCTGCTCCAGATCTATAAAACTTCCAAGTAGATGTTAGCTGACAACCATATAATAGAAGCTGAGTGATACAAGGAGTTCAAGGACTGAAACTAAAAGGGATAGAGCATACTGCAAGGTGCAGGAGAGGCTGCCGGGAACCTTTCAACACTAGTCAGACCAGGGAGATAATTTAGTAATGGTGACAAACCATACTCAAGGCTCAAAAAACACACGTCAAGCAAATCAAGATATTTTGACTTTTCATGAGTTGGTTTAAAAAACCAAACCAATGTTAATATTTTGCTTTAATCAAATGTTCAGTAAGTAAGAGATTTAGCCCAACGCAAATATGTTATGATATAGTCTTGACTACTACAGCCAAATCATTCGACAAATCCAAGTCTAGCACAGAACTGGAAACTTCAGTGAGCCACCCCAGTTCTTCTCTAGAGTCCATTTTGCTTTTCTAGAAGAGGGCCGGGTGGCGGGGTGGTGGTGTGCATTTCTCTCTACCTTTGACAGTGCCATTTCCTTCTTAGTAACGTGGCCAGGATTGAATGAACCAGAACAAATGTCCATTCACCCCTGGGCCTAGAGCCAAGGCCTACTGGCAATTAGGGTGGGATGTCTTCCAGGGCTGTGGCCTCTGTTGTCCCGTTTTTTGGCTTAGAGAACTGGGGTCTCTGAATCAGCATATTAAGTGATTTCTCAAGCCTACGTTTTCTAAGTGCCCTCTGTCGTGGCCTCCTTTCTTATCTTTTTCCCAATTTCATAAACTTGTGTATGTGTCTTACTGGAAGGAGATGATATCAAGTATCTTCTAAAGGAGCATCATCCAACAGAAGTAGAACTTGAGCCACATTAACTTATCTTACATTTTCTAGTATCCACATTTTTTAAAAGTACAGATGAAATTAATTTAAATAATTAGCACATTATGTTCAAAAACACTATCATTTCAACATGTAATCAACATTAAATGTCATTTATGAGCTATCTTTTTTTGTACCAAATCTGTCTTTTTAAGATCTAGTTATTTATTTGAAGGGAAGAGTGATGGAGGGAGAGAGGGAAGGAGGGAGGGAGGGAGGGAGGGAGGGAGAGAGAGAGAGAGAGAGAGAAGGCAGCACTTCCATACACTGAGTCATTTCCCAAATGATTGCAGCTGCCATCATTGGTCCAGGCAGAAGCCAGGAGCCTAGAGCACCATCTGGTCTCCCACCTGCATGTCAGGGGCCCAAGCACTTGAGCCATCTTCCACTCATTTCCCAGGCTCAGTAGCAGGAGCTGACTTGGAAGTGGAGCATCTCAGATCTGAACTAGCATTCTGGTATAGGATGCCAACATTGCAGGCGGCAGTTTAGCTTGCTGTTCCATATTGCCAGCCCCTGTGCTGCATCTTTGGAAGTCAGTGTATATTTTACACCAGCAGCACATCTCTGTTTGGACTAGCCACATTTCAACTGCTCAGTAGCCACACGTGTCCTATGAATATTAGAATGGATAGTCTAGGTCTGCAGCATACCCCTTTCTTTGCATCACAATATCCCCTCAAAATGCCCTAATAACTGATATTTTAGCTCTCAGTGAGAATATGTTTCTCTTTACAGGAGGAAAAAATCCATAGATAGATAGATAGATAGATATAGATATAGATATAGATATATAGATATATTTTAAGATCAGTTCTAACACAAGCACATAAACATACACATACACACAGAGGAATTAGTATCTCAACTTTCATGACCTACCCACATTTCCTTTAAAACAAACCTGAAAGTCAAATATTTTCTCTTTCCCAGGCTTTCTGAAGAAGCATGTGTGCAAATTATCTTGCGCGTTAGCTGGTTACCGTATTTAGTGTTGTGAGAGCTGCTGACTCACTGCCCATGAATGGCCCTGCTGCGGTGGTGATTGTTTGACAGAATGCCAATGATGGCTGCCTACAGCTTCTGAAAAGCTGACCTTGTAACAACATCCACATTCTTTTGGTTACTTTTGCTGACATACTCTCAACTCAAAAACTGTTTTCAAAACAAAACTATAATGAAGTATTGAACTTGTAAAAGCAATTGTATCTCAGTTCATTAAATTATCTGAGTGTGACAAGGGGAGAGGCACTAAAGAAAGAAATGAATATCCAGAGAGAACCATCCTTGAAAGTTGGCATTGGAGCTACAGGCACACACATGGGGACAGTGCTGAGACAGCACTGGCATCCAGATGAAGCAAAACTGTCATGAGATCTACTAGCTTTCTCAGGATCCTTTGTTAGCTCTGTGTTACTGAGCCATTTGAAATTCAATTTATTTTTTCTAAATTAAAAACGTCATCCCATTCCACACCCTAAAAATACTTGCCACAAGTCTGGCTTCTAAACAAAGGGTGTAACATGTTCTCCATTATTCAATGATTACTAAGATACTACTAAATACTTAAAACATTAATCAAATTGATGGTGACTACTAGATGCTCTTCTAGCTTATGGATAAGTTGATCATTGGTACTAGATTCATTCATGTATGTAAAACTCAGTATCTATTTTTCAGCCAACCAACCGCATGCACTGTTGGCCCTGCCTTCCACTAGAGTACAACTTTCAGATTCCTGTCTCTTCCTGGTGGTCATATCTAGATCTCTTATGTCTTCTACGTCCTTATTCCAACTGATTTTCCTACTCATCTCACTGTTTCCTTTTACCCTAAAACCTTTTTTTTATTTGACAGGCAGAGTTTGACAGTGAGAGAGAGAGACAGAGAGAAAGGTCTTCCTTCCATTGGTTCACCCCTCAAGTGGCCGCTACGGCCAGCGCGCTGTGCCGATCCGAAGCCAGGAGCCAGGTGCCTCCTTCTGGTTTCCCAAGTGGGTGCAGAGGCCCAAGCACCTGGGCCATCTTCCACTGCCTTCCTGGGCCACAGCAAAGAGCTGGACTTGAAGAGGAGCAACCGGGACTAGAACTTGGCACCCATATGGGATGCCGGCACCACAATCGGAGGATTAACCAAGTGAGCCATGGCACCAGCCCCTACCCTAGAACCTAATGTGCACTAACAGTAAAATTGCCTTGTGGTTCACATTTCGCACGTAATAGCCGGAGTCAGTTTTTGCTGGTCTTAGTGAGATGAATGACAAATTTCATGTAGAAGAAGGTTTTTAGCAAACAGAATAAGCTAGTTGTTTTAGCATGTTCTAACCACAAGAGGGAGGCAGAAGCTCCCCTCTATTACCTGTTCCCCACCCTACCCCAAAGGAGGAGTGGTGATGGAAATGAGTACAGGGCAAACTTTAAAGATCCATGAGACCAAGGAGGGAAACAAAATTAAATCTTTGGAAAAATCCAAAATGTAGCAGCTTGTAAACCCTGCCAATTTGTTTTATTTGGCTTACCTACTTTGAGGCAAAATTTATAAATTTGAAGATATCATTAAAAATCTGGATATCTACCCTGAAATTGAAAAATAAGAATATGCAGCCTTGCTGGATCTGTGTCTCTCTGTAGCACAGTCACAGGGTACTTGACTCTTATCTTCATTTCTATTCCATTGCTACAATTTATTATTTTTCCAACCAGGAGACCAAATTGTTATGAATTAGATATTGAGAGTTTAATACACATGTTTTTAATATTCAGGGTAAGAAAGTGGAAGTGAGCATAAAGTACTTTTGAGATACACAAGGTATAGTAATTGTCTCCAGGTACAAGTGTTAACAGTGCAAGCTGAACTACCCAGTTCTTTCATTGAACAACATGTTTACTTGAAAGAACAACTGGCAGAGAAACTATGATGATTCAGACATGGGTATTTGGCACATATTTCCTTGAAAATGAATAAAACAGGTTTGTTACTTTAGAAAAAACACAATTGACAAATTTCTGACAGTGATAAATTTCAAACTTTCAAGTAGAAATTAGAATTTGGGGAGTCAGTAGTGTGGCACAGCGAGTTAAGCTGGTGTCTGCAGTGCCAGCATCCCATAAGGGTGCCAGTTCAAGTCCTGGCTGCTCCACTTTTGATCCAGCTCCCTGCTAATGTTCCTGGGAAAGCAGCAGAGCATAGACCAAGTGCTTGGACCCCTGTACCTGATGAAGCTCTTGGCCCCTGGCTTCAGCCATTTGGAGAGTAAACCAGTGGATGGAAGACTGACTCTCTCTCTCTCTCTCTCTCTCTCTCTCTCTTTTTCCATCCCTCTGTAATTTTGACTTTCAAATAAATAAAACTTTTAAAAAAAGAAATTAGAATGTTGGACAACTTGCATCTGCCACTATGAAAGTGACTACTTCCCAATACTAAAATACTTTCTTGATTTGACTCATGGTGATATTAACAAAAATAATTTTTTGTTATTTAAAATAAAATGTGTGAACATTTTGAAGATCTGAAGTACTTGGTAAACCAATATTTTCCAAGTGATCAATTCATGATGACATAAAATCACTTACGAACAAAAGAAGAGTTGTGAGACAGATAATGGATGATAACAAAACAAAACATAAGGTTCATTGATGTGGTTTCAGATTCCACACTACAGCTCACTTTTAAGGAGCAAACATTCGTATCTCAGGGACATATCAAAGAAAGCGATTCCTAATAATCTGAAAGTCTATGCTATTTCCACATGCAAATTTGTGTAACCCTGGGATTTCTTCATATTCTTTAACCAACAATGTATTGGAATAGGTTAATGCAGAAGAATATAAGAAAATCCAGTTACTGTCTATATCTTAGCCTGGAGTTAAGGAGATTTCGAAAAATGTAAAACTACGCCATCCTTCTCACTTAAGTTTTTTTTGGAAGATACTGCTATGTAATAATGCATTGTAAATATAATAGGCTTGTTGCAATGCAGATGAATTTATTAATAAAATGTTTTAAGTTTCTAAGTTTTAATTTCTAATAAGGTAAACATTGACAGATAAACAAAAACTCACTTTGGTCTTCGTAACAAAAAGTTTGAGACCTTCTGATATAGGAGATAGTGTTACTTTTTTTTAAAGCCCAAGGTAGCATGGCAATTTACTGATACTAAGCTAAATAATATCATTTATCTTAATTATTTTAAAAGCCACTTATCATTTCTGAGTCAGATGAAAATAATTCAAGCTCTTGGTAGCCTTGTGGTAGCTAAGACACAGGGCATCTGCAAAGGGAGAAATGCAAGGCCAGAGCAGAATCCCAGAATTAGGAGCTTTCATCTCTTTATGATTTCTAGAATAAGGATTTGTCTAATAAAACACCCATCCATACAATGTACATAAATACAAAGGAATAAGAAATACATTGCAAAGAACAACAATAAAATGCCAAGATTGGTTTCTTTACCAAAGTGTTTGTAGTTGAAATTATGTGCAAAAAAACCTGCTGCATTTGCACAAATGTATTTTATGAAAGTAAGCTTTATGATTAGGTGTTAGTGCATATTAGAGAAGATTAGTATCTCAAACAATATAGAATTCCATGTGTTTCATACAAATTTAATTCAGTATATTTGTTGGTAGAATGGTACTCAGCATACAAACATCTCCCCTCCCCATTCCTCCCTCATGTTTACTTTAAAAAAAAAAAAGAATTTATTTATTCATTTGAGAGGTAGAGTTGCAGACCCAGAGAGGGAGAGACAGAGAGAGGTCTTCTGTCCACTGGTTCACTCCCTAGATGGCTACAACATCCAGAGGTAGGCCAATCTGAAGCCAGGAGCCAGGAGCGTCTTCCGGGTCTTCCACAAGCACTTGGGCCATCTTCCACTCTTTCCCAGGCCATAAGCTCCCATCAGAAGAGGAGCAGCCCACTGGCACTGCAGATGGAGCCCTAGCCCACTACACCACAGCTCCAGCCACTCTTGTTTACTTTTGTAACTGATAACATGCCTCTTAATTCGAGTTTTTTCTTCACCCAGTTTCATGAGTTTCCTTTGCCTTTCTTTATTGTTGTAATTGTTCTTATATTTCCATCATAGTGAATATTAGATACAGTTATATCAAGCCACACTGTATCATAAATGTCTTAAAAGTGTACTATGGACTTCTAGCAAATGAATCATTCAAAATATGAGCAAGATATTGATGGTCACATTGTTACCAGGGAGATTTAAGTCAACTATGATATTGCTGTTTGTGGCTTCTTTAAAATGTTTTTAAAAGTTAAATTGGACTAATCTTTGATACATTTGTATTTAACCATCAAAATTCAATTTTATTCTCTTTTTTGACCAATGTGGCAGATGTTCTGAAATACAGAAGTCAAAAGGTTGAGCTTATATAAACAAGTTTTTTCCTGGCCATCAAAAAAATATGTTGATCTTGCTGCTTTACTATACAGAGAATGTAAAAGTTTTTTAAAAATTAAAGATTGATTTATTTATTTGAAAGCAGAGATAGAGAGGGAGAGGGAGAGGGGGACCATCCATCCACTGATTCACTCCCAAATACCTGCAACCTCCAGAGCTAGGCCAGGCCAAAACCAAGAACCCATATCTCCATCTGGGTCTCCCACATGGGTGGCAAGAAACCAGACACTTGTGCCATCATCAACTGCCTCCTAGGCTCATTAGCAAGAAGTTGATGGGAAGAGCAGAGCAGCAGGGACCTGAGGTACTCCACAGCAGGATGCAGGCATTCCAAGTGGCAATGAGATGCCACAACACCTGCCCCATTTAAAATTTAATGAGGTCGTCACTAGCGGTGTCATTTGCCTATACTCAATTTTAGTTGCATGTTGCCCTAAAGGACATGTTCCCATAAAGACATTTTCATCTAAGAAAACTAAAGAATTACGTCAGTAAGTTTATACTGCAAATTTGTGTAGGTACCAGGTGAGAAAATACACAGTTTTATATTCTCCAATTACTCCACTGTCAATCATTTACTCAAAAAGCATTTAGTAAGGATTACTATTCATCATTAAATATGACATGCTGGGTGTAATGAAGAAATAAACAAGATAGCCTCTGCCCTCAAATGATTTGGGATAAATAGAGGGATAAAAAATTATGGTAATTTTACATGGTAGCAGATGCTATAATGAAGGAATTCAAAGGATGCCATGGCAACACAAAGGGCTAGAATACAGAGGGGGTCTAAGAGTGGACCTGAGATAGACAGGAGGAAGCTTCAAAGGGGATACTGGGGTTATTTTTACACCTTCAGAGGTCTGTGATAAAATTAGAATAGTGGTGGAACTGAGAGGGACATGAACACCCAGGACAGGTTTTCTCAACACCACTACTATTGATGTGTGGGAATGGGTCATTATTTGGCTGAGGATAGGAGGTCATTATATGAATCATAGGATGTTCAGCAGTATTCTGATGCCAATTACATCTACCAGTGTCTCCAGACATTGCCAAATGTCCCTGAAGCGTATGGTAAAATGTACTCTTAGTTGAGAATTACGACCAATACTCTTATTTGAGTAATGAGAAATTTGAACCCAAGTTAAGAATATATTACTTAGACAGCTAGTTAGTGATAGAGACAGAAATAAAACTATCTTCTGATCCCAATTCAGCATCCTTTCCATTACACCACAAGGTGCTTCTGGAATCTTTTAGCTCTCAGTTTTCCTTCCTATTCTATTCTATTCCAGTCTAGTCTCTTCATTATTTCAGAGGCTATGTCTGCTCTGTGTTTGATGGAAGAAGACTAACAAGAACCCGAAGCTCAGTATTAGCACAGGATGTAATCTCAGCATGTAGTTTGGAAACATGACATTGTAGAGCCACTTGTTAAAAACCAGCACCTATTTAAGTTCTTTAGTAATTAGCTGAACAAGTTAGTATTGCGTCTCAAATGACCATAATGATCTAACACCTTTAGAGGCCCCTTCAACTTATGCCAACCGACAGTGTTGAACAGTAGAGATGACCAAGATTCATGTGCTTATGAATGTGGTGTACCTCTCCATCTTTTCAATTCTCTGGAGTTATCTTTGAAAATCTGTAGTCATCATCATTTCTAACTGGTACTCACAACAGTGAACCTGCCCTCTATGACCACACTGGTCTGAAGTTGAAGACATCTTGCTATCTGAAATCTAGTTGACTAGACTAGACTCATGGCCTTACAATCTCCCAGGCGTAACTGAGAGAAAGAAAGCCTCATAAGAAGTCCCAGAGAACAAAGGCTTCACTCCTGTTTTTAGTATTTATGCCAGCCATTCCTATATAACAATGAAAATAAATAAAATGCCTGCTAAAGTTCCTTGCATTTTCAAAATGATTGAAAGGCCTATGAACTCTTCAAATTGTGATAGAATATTTTCAGTGTGGTTCAGGTTCACAGGGGGTAAGATAAAGGAGATTAGAACAAATAATTAGAGCTTGATTTTTAAAATAAAAGGAAGACTATATACTAATATATCTCTATAATTTAATTTTTATTCACCATCCCATGCTTTTTTCTATGAAAAAAAACTCATTTACAAGCCTAAATATGAACTACAAACCTTTTTGATTAAAAGAAATTAAGTTTCTTCTTAGATTTAAATTTGGTGCCAACCAAAATTCAATATTCATCTGTCAACTTGCTAGTACAATAAATACAACTGCAGACCTACTATGAACTAACCTACCATCATTCTAAGAATTAGGGGTAGAATAGTAGACAAAACTCTAGGATTGCCGCAAGGAAGAGATGCCAGGCGTGGTAGAGATGAATCTGCCTCCAGATTAAACACCTGCTTTTGATCACAGTCTGTGAGATACAGGCTGCTCGAGAGGCTACTTCTTGATAGAAGAGAAATAGTAAAAAACTAAAGCACTCTTGTGCTCAGGATATCATCTAAGATGCAACTTTTTTGGAGTTATAGATCACAAGCAAGGTATCAACATGGGCTGTCCCTGGAGTGCTTTAACACAGTATCTAAACCTGGGCACTATTTACTCTCCCTTCCAGTCTGTTGCATTCTGGGGTGAGCCAGGGACCTAGGCAGGAAAAAAAAAAAAAAAAAAAAAAACAGCAACAACAACAACAAAAACACCTAGGCAAACACCTTTACCAAAATTTCCATCCAGATAGAGAGGCAACAACCTAAGCAACATCCTAAGAGGTCCGTAGGCCAATACCAAGGGATTCCTTGAGTGATTTTATTGCCAGACAGAGCTGGATATAAATTTTCTATGTGTGCTCTCTTTATATATATAGCCTTATATAAAAGTACATAAGTTTTCATTTATTTCCTCATGTGTGGCTTAGAAAGCTGTCATGAGGGGTGATACATATTTTTAATATATAATTTGTTATTAGATGCATGGTCTAATCTACCTACTCCAATTTGTGGAGGGAGGGAAGAAGGGAAGTATCATTATATTCTCAGAATTGTACCTATGAACTACGTAAAATCTGTTATCTTTGTATTAATATCACATTAACATGAGAATTGCTGAGAATTATGTTGTAGTAATTATGAATTTTTTGTGACCCTGAGAATCTAATGTATTAATTAATTCCTTTAACTTTTAAAAAATAATTAAAAAGCAAACTTGGAAGACATGACCACAGAGATATTAGCCAGACTGATTTTGTCATTGAAAGATAATTCTCCGTTCTTTTGTTATTTCTGTTTTCTGTTTTATATTCAATGTGTAACTTAAGAAAAAACACAAAAAAGGAAAAACAGCATGTACTTGAAGAAAACAAACAAAAAAAGAGTGTATGAAAACTCCACTGCTGTAATTATACATTTAGTCCAAAAAATGGTAAATACAGATATGTACCTAGGATCTAAGAACAGGAAACGACTGGAGGGCCCTAATGTGTCACAGCTAGGGTGAATGATATCTGGAAAAATTACCTCCTGTTAAATAAATCTCATGTAATAATGAACAAACCTGAAAACTTGAATTCAAGGAATGTAACCATTATTATTACAAAACTGTATCTATGTCCCTAATGTCATGAAATGCCTGAAGCCAGTCGTTAAAGCTAAAACAATTATTGTTATGATTTTAGATAACATGGATTTAAAAAAAAAAAAAAGCGGTTGGAGAGGCAAGCACAGGGTTGAAGCTGGGGGCTCAGGGCAGCCATCACCATTGGGGGTGCGAAGCGAAGCTCCTTCTGTCCCTTTGCTTTTGACCCTCACTGCCCTTGGATGTCATCTCCTCTTTGGATCCCTCCTCCCTATTCTTTTCATTCACTTTTTTTTTTTTTTTTTTTTTTTTTTGACAGGCAGAGTGGACAGTGAGAGAGAGAGACAGAGAGAAAGGTCTTCCTTTGCTGTTGGTTCACCCTCCAATGGCCACCGGGCCGGCGCGCTGCGGCCGGTGCACCACACTGATCTGATGGCAGGAGCCAGGAGCCAGGTGCTTTTCCTGGTCTCCCATGGGGTGCAGGGCCCAAGCACCTGGGCCATCCTCCACTGCACTCCCTGGCCACAGCAGAGAGCTGGCCTGGAAGAGGGGCAACCGGGACAGAATCCGGCACCCCAACCAGGACTAAAACCCTGTGTGCCGGTGCCACAAGGTGGAGGATTAGCCTAGTGAGCCGCGGCACTGGCCCTTTTCATTCATCTTAATGTGATTTCCTGAGCTTCAAACTGCAGCTGTTTTAAGCCACCTGGTACTCAGGATAGTAACATCCAGCCTGAGTGTTGACCAAGTGAAGAAAGGGGTGGCAGGGCGGAGGAGAAGGGTGCTGAGGGAGACTAGCTATGGGTGATGGTGGGTGCAGTACTAGGTCGCTCCCAGGCAGATGGGCAGCGAATGTTAATCATCCAGGACAGCAGTCTTAGAGCATCTTTCTACCAGTTACCTGAATATTTTTTAGGAGGCAAAAGCTTATATAAACATTCAACTTGGTTAAGAAACATTAACAGTAAATTTTGTGGCCTATCTTCTATGTATATGTAACAAAGTGAATCTTGTGGATTATTAAGTAGTGTTCCTTTTCTGAATTCTCCTGTAGCAGGGCATCTGCTTACCACTGCTCAAACCCAACCCATTGGAGGACATGTTGGTCTGAGGACTGAATGAAATAGTAATTTCTTTGGCTTTCATAGAAGTTATGGCGATACAACATTCCAAAATTGACCTATTTGCAAAACATAGATGATTCTGTGTTTTCCCATTTCGGAGTTCTGAATCAACTAAAATCAAAAAGCCCAGGTTCAGGCCACTCTCTGTTACTATCCAGCTGTTTCATCTTGGACAGTTGCTTCATCCTGCCGGGCTTCACTATCCTCATCTATAAAGTGAATTCTAGCATAAATGTCTCCTATTATAAATATTTCATACATTGAATGAAAACCAGGGTTCTGAGTTATGTATTACAAATCATTCATAGCGCTTGAGAGGGACTGGGCATTTAACTCAACAGTTAAGATGCCACTGCATCCCAATTGGAGTGCCTGGGTTTGGATCACAGTTTGGCCTCCATTTTCAGCTTCCTGCATACGTGTACCCTGGGAGGCTACAGATGATGGCTAAAGTATTCAGGTTGACTTGAGAGACTTGGATTGGGTTCTAGGCTCCTGACTGTGGTCTTGCCCAGCCACTGCGGGTGCGCGCGTGTGCTCTCTCTTTCTCTCTCTTTTTTATTATTTCTTAAAAGGGTGTATTAAGGGGATTTGTATTTTTAATAACATTCTAAATCTTCCAACTCTGACTTCCTGTTAAAATATGTAATTCCTTAATAAATATGTAAGAATAGGTTGCTTAGTTAAATAAAAATATTTTCTATTTGCAGATAAATAGGATTTACCAGTTCCTGGATGAAGTACTTTGGAGGTCTTTTAATGACATAATCAACTGCTGTTTTAAAGAAAAGAAAATAGATGGTTTTGGAAAGTTCATGCTGTTTCTTCTTTCAATTTTAGGTAAGTTTGTTTAAAACAAACAATTCAAGATTTACATCAAACTTCTTTCCTTTACAATGCTGCTTTCCTTTGCATGAATGCATTGTCAATGTCTTTTCGTTTTTCACTTCTAGTAAGGTACCAGAAAATGCAAGAGAAAGCTGCTCTACCATTTTGTATATTTTTTACTATCAGAAGCCATCTGTCTGAACTATGATATATATAACAAAGAGAAAGTCCTGACATCTCTTTCTGGTTTCTATTAAGTAGCTGTCATAATGCTTTGTTCTATTCCAAAGGTTATCTAAGTTTTTAATATAAAAAACATCTAATAGCAAGATAACAAGCCAGGAAGAGTTAATACCATGCCTTGTGGCATAAACTAAAGAAAAATTTGGCAATCTTGGTGGTGGTTTAACCATTAACCAGTCTGTGTGTAAGCACAACATTTTAGATTATGGCCACTGATTTTATATTGCTTAAATTAAAAGTAGGACATGGTTAAGCTCAGATGCACTGAGTTTTTAAACTGCTACATATTGTTAGGCACATATAGATTAAGCTTTGTTTTGCCTTCTCATAAAATGAATAAATAAATATATAAATATCTTATTTATAAAATGAATAAATAAATATCTTACATCACTCATCATCATGCTATAATTACACTTCCATGCTACAATAGATAAGAGCCTGCAAATTGGTGCCTTAATATTAGCCTGAAATGTCTATTATCATTTTTAGCAGAGCAAAGAGGAATAGAGAAATTGATTGGGAGTCATATTGAGCAAATTGTATGGCTTTCTACTTCATCCTAAATCCTATGTTAAAACTAGGTTTAACTATGTATTTTGAACAAGTAGACAAGAAGATACCTAGGTTTGCAATTCTGAATAAAGCAGTGCAACCAGCAAAACATTGACCACTGTCTAAATGAAATACAAAAGGATGTTTCCTTCGCATTTTTGATCAGAATGAAGGTGAATAATTCTTTCCTAATCTTAAGAGTATATAAATTTTATTTATTGGGATTCATTGTAGCACTAAAAATGGCAATTTCATTTATTTTCAAGAGATTTGTTGATTGTAGTTCCCAGGAGCTAAACTTAGTGTCCTTCAAAAATATCAATAAATCAATTGCCTAGTGTAGCAGTTACTCTAGAAGAGAAAATGAAAATGAAAAACTCCACTTTCCAATTGTGCCCATATGTGCATGTTTTTCCCTGTAGGTCCATTGTTGCTGTGTTCCTGCTCTGTTTGTTCCATTATGACCAACACCCAAGGGCTGTTTTCCAGTCCCTGCTTTCCCGCCCCTACCACTGTTTTCTCTATGACTTCCTTTCCCAGTGACCTTGATCTCTGAAACCACTTCTTCTCATTGACCCTTGAGAATTATGAGTGCTGTTGTCTTTGGCTCCATGCTGCTACTCACCTTCAGGTTGATTCACTATTCCAAAGTTAGCTTTTCAAGTTTTCCATTATCTGTGTAAACATTTCCCTGGATTACATTCCATCCATTTTAGATATTTAAAAGTATTTTCTCTTTTCTTGGTTGGATCTGACCTAATTCCTCAATGCCTCGTTAATTTCTTCCAAAATTATTGGAGGAAAGCTGAACACATATTACTTGCTTCTCCACAGAAAATCAAATGACTCCTGGGAAATATAACATTGCATGGATTTTTTTTCATTTACAAAATGCTTTTTATTAAGAAGTTGAGATATAATAATTTATATATAATAGGCATAGGGACTTGTACATCTCAATGAATTTTCAAAAAGTGTATGCTACCAGCAGATCAAGAATTACAATATTACTAGTGTCTCCACAAGTCCTAACCTTACAAACTTCAGTTGCTCCTCCTAAGAGGAAATTCCAGCTTATATCACCATTGAATAATTTTGCCGATTTTGGAACTTCATCGTATAGAACCATACGATGTGCCTTGTAGAAATAAATAATTCTTTTTTAATTAATAAACTATTTTAGAGCAATATAAGGCTCTGAAATAGCAAAATTAAGTGGAAGGTACAGAGATTTCCCATACTCTGCTCCCATACACACGTGACCTCTCCTACAAATGACACCCCTCCTCTCATCATAGTAGTAGATTTGTTACCATCAATGATGCTACACTGACACATCATTTATCAAACAAAGTCCATAGTTTACACTAGAGTTTACTTTTAGTGTTGTACCATCTAAGTATGGACAAACACATAATGACATGCGTCCTCCATTGTAGTATCATACAGAATTGTTTCACCATTAAAAGCCTCTGTTTTCTACCAATTCATCTTCTGTCCCCTGTAACCTCTGGCCATCATGGACCTTTTTACCATGTCCATAGTTTTGCCTTCTCCAGAATGCCATATATTTAGAATCAGTGTTTAGCCTATTCAGGCTGGCTTCTTTCCTCTAGCAATATGTGTTTAAGTTTCTTCCGTGCCTTTTCATGGCTTAGTGGCTCATTTCAGTATTGAGTAATATTCCATTGCTGGGATGTACTACAATTTATCTATTCACTCCCTGAAGGGCATTCTTGTGGCTTCCAAGTTTTTCCAATTGCATCTATTAAAACATCTCTGTGCTGGGTTTTGTGTGAACGTAAATTTTCAGTTTGTTTGGGTTAATGCCGAGGAACCTGACCACTGGATCATATGGTAAAAATATATTAGTTTTATGAGAAACTGCCAAAAGGTCTTCACAATGGCTGTGAACGTGGCTGCATTTCTACCAGCAATGAATAAATGTCTTGTCACTCCACCTCCTCCCCAGCGTTGGTGGTGTCAGTGTTTGGGCTCTGGTCGGTCTAGTAGATGAATCATTTTTGTTTTCATTTATAATTCCCCAGTGACAAAGGATGTTGGACATCTTTTCATATGTTTACTTGCTATCCCTACATCTTGTTTGATGAGGTGTCTATTCAAGTGTTGGCCCACTTTTTAACTGGGCTCTTTGCTTTCTTACTGTTGAGTTCTTTGTATATTTTGCAGAACAGTCCTTCATCAGGTGGGTCTTTTGCAAACAATTTCTCTAATTATGGATTCTCTTCTCATTCTCCTGAAAGTTAGGTTTTTTTTTCCTACATTTAAACATTTTAATGTAATTTTTAATTAAAGATTTCTTTGAAATGCAGAGTTACAGGTTGGGGAGTGGGGAGAGAAAAGATCTTCCATTCACTGGTTCACTCCCCAAATGGCCTCAATGGCCAGAGCTGGGCCAATCTGAAACCAGGATCCAGGAGCTTCTTCCGGGTCTCCCACATGGGTCCAGGGGCCCATACACTTGGGTCATCTTCCCTGCTTTCCCAGGCACATTAGAAGGGAACTGTATCAGAAGTGGAACAGCTGGGACTGGACCCAGCACCCATATGGGATGCCAACACCACATGCAGCCTTTGAACATAATGTACTTTATACTGTATTCTAAGCTATATAATATTGCAGCATTAGTCTGTTACTGTTATCAAAATCATTGTGAACTTTCCCATTTTTCATATTGAACTAATCAAAATATTTTTAAATTCTCAGATATATCCCAAATGATTTTTTAAACCTTCACATTTGACAAACATCTGTACGTCCAA
Organism: Oryctolagus cuniculus; assembly: GCF_964237555.1. Lineage (NCBI taxonomy): Eukaryota > Metazoa > Chordata > Mammalia > Lagomorpha > Leporidae > Oryctolagus > Oryctolagus cuniculus. The sequence continues at coordinate 42,915,926 of NC_091441.1, read as the reverse complement.
TATATGAACTTCTTGGGCTATTCGCATTTAAATCAAGAGCTTCTGATTTATATTATTATGGACTTTTCTACCTACAATTGACAGATCTGCCCTCTCTCTTTTAGTAATAGCTGTTTGCTACTTGCAGATATTTTATGATCTGAACATTTCCAATAATAAATACTGAATGTATTGGAAAGCAAAATGATAAGGATGCCAGTGTCTGTCTCTCTTGAAGGTGAACAGTTCACCCTGTCTCAATACTCCCATTCACTCTAAATGGCTTCCTTGATATTAAACTAGCTTTTCACTTAATCATTTTTGGTACGATGTAGTCATTTTAAATGTAAAAGGCTCGCCGTTTTCATTTCCTTCTCATTTATTTATGCAGCAATTTTTCTTTTCAATCCTTTCTTAGAGGTCATCATGACTGCTCATCTGTCCATTTCAATGTACTGTGGTTATTCTCAAGAGGACATGGTGTCCCTTCTACCAACAATTTTCAGCTATTCAACCAATGTTAACATTGACTCTGCAATGCCTAATTTAGAATCCTTTCAGACAATGTGCAATTGCCATCATGAGCAGAGTTCCTTGGATCCCTTCTCAGTCCTGAAATTTGGAGACAGTTGAGCAGCTTTATGATGTGGTTTAAAAGGCAGTGAATAACTGATGTTCCCAAAACAATCTTCCCTTTGATTGGGTACAGAACTGAAGATTCTAATCCTTAAGGTTTAACTCCAGCTTATGGAAATGAGGCCTTATATAGTGATATTTTCTGCAAAAAATATACTTGGGAAGAAAATGCATCCATTAATAATATGTGGTGTGTTATAATATTTACACCTAAAGAGTATGCAGAGAAGAGGTCCCTGAGATATTGGTACAAAACACTCAGCTTTGGGAGGTTTTGTGCACATAAGTGGTAGGAGGCTATTGAAATAATCTCACTGACTTCATAAGGTTGCCTGGTGAGTCCAGGAAAACACCTGTCATCAAAGAGAACTTAGCCTGAACAGATCTAATTGTCATACTGGAGTAGAAAGAACAGAGATGTCAGTTTTTACAATAAAGAACAACACTGTGATGGGAGATTTTAAATCACTGTTGCCAAAAAATGTTCTGGAAAGCACTTTAACCATGACGTAGTCTGTAGTAGTATTGCTAAACTATATAGTATGATGTGAGAAAAGCCAAATGTGTTTAAAGGCATCCTAGAAATTAGCACAGTGCTTAGCATACTGTAGATTCTTTCTAACTAAACAGTGAATAAGGGCAACGGTGCATAGCAATGCTGGCTTATGCCTACAGAGTTCTTATTTATGCCAGATATACTTAAAGGCACATATACTCTAATTCATACTTAAACAATCCCCTTTGACATAGTCAATATTATTATCTTATTTTTTTATTTAAATGAAGAAACAAGGACCCAGAGAGCTTAAATAACTTTTCCAATATTAAGTAAATTGGGAGTGAAAATTCAAATTCAGAATCTGGCTTTAGAGTCAGACCTAAATTGTTATGCTCCATCGCCTCTTATGTAATAAAATCATCAAGACATTTTTAACTACAGATGCAACGTGTTTATTACTTATAAATTAGGTCATTGCAGAGCACACTTCTATTACCAGACCTTGCCATGGAGCTGATGTTGTGGTGCACCAGGTAAAGCCGCAACCTGCAACTCCAGACTCCTACATCAGAGTGCCGTTCTGAGTCCTGGCTACTCTGCTACTGATCCAGCTCCCTGCTAATGTACCTGAGAAAGCAGTGGGTGACACCCCAAGTGCTTGGACCCCTGTACCCACGTGGGAGATCCAGAGTACCAGGCTCCTGGCTTCAGCCTGGCCAAGCCCTGACTGTTAAGGCCATTTGGGGAATGAACCAGCAGATGGAAGATTTCTCTCCTCCTTTCTCTGCATCTCTCCTTCTCTCTTGGTAATTGTGCCTTTCAAGTAAATAATATAAAATCTTTTAAAAGACCCTACCCAAATCATGAGCAACCTTGTTTTGAACACAAATTCCCTCTTTTAAGTGTTCTCAGCCTCCTTTCCTTTTAAAACTTGACTACCCAAACCAATGTCCTCAATTATTCTCAGATCTGCCTATTCCCATGCCTCAATTGTTTATTCTGAAATTAATGGCTAAAAAAATTCCATTATGCATTTTACAGAATTTGCTTAAGAATGTGTAATCTTTTTTTAATTATTATTTGACAGATAGAGGTAGAGAGAGACAGAGAGAAAGGTCTTCCTTCCATTGGTTAACCCCCCAAATGGCCACCACATTCAGAGCTATGCCAGTCCGAAGCCAGGTGCTTCCTCCTGGTCTCCCATACGGGTGCAGGGGCCCAAGCACTTGGCCATTCTCCACTGCCTTCCCGGGCCACAGCAGAGAGCTAGACTGGAAGAGAGCAGCTGGGAGTAGAACCTGGCACCCATATGGGATGCTGGCACCGCAGGCAGAGGATTAACCAAGTGAGCCATGGCGCCGGACCCCAGAATGTGTAATCTTGAGTAGCAAATTACTTAACTGCTATGAGCCTCAATTCCCCCATCTAAAAAGTTATTTATTTGAAAGACTAAAAAATAATATCCATAAAACAACTCAGCACAGTTCCTAGTACCTAGTAGGTATGCAGCAAACAGAAGACAATATGACCTAATCACCCTCCCCACTTCCATTTCAAAGCCAATGTTGGATGCTCCATCAACTACAGGACTAAAATTGCGTCATATAACAAGCACAGTGGGCTTCTTTTGGTGTCCTTGTCCACCTTTGCTCCTCATCAGGTCATCCTTATCAGCAGAGGAAGCTTTTGCCCTTCTGAGTCTCCTTGTGCCTCTACTTCTGCACATGCTGGTTCTGCTGCTGAGACTCTCCTCCCATCCACGCCTCTCCCCAAGTTCCCCTCGGCCACACAGCCCGTGAACTCTTCCGTGGCTTGCAGTGTGCTAGTCATCCTCCAGGACCCGCCACAGCTGTTGCTGTCACTGTTTTACTGGAGTCATTGATTAATTCCTCTTGGGTCATTAGTTACCAGTCTTATCTCCAATTTCACAAAGCCTTCTGCAGCATGTTTAAGAGATCAGCTCCTTGTATGGACAGCAGAAAGAAAAGTAGCTTTCATTCAATCACTCACAACATCATGCTGTAATTTCTCGTGTTGTCTGCCTGACTTCCTTCTGAATTTTTCATCAAGGACAAATGCCAGATCTTTTCACATCTCTGAAGCCCCAGTACTGAGCTGAGTAGTCTTCCTTTCTGGTTTTTAATGAAGTATGGAGGGTCATCTGAGCTAATGCTTGAGTGCTCTCGGTGGCTCAGATGTTAACACTTTGTCCAGCTCTTCTGATCAAAAGGAGAGCTCCAAATGTGGGAAGGGAACCCCATAGAGAGGGCTGTAGCTCTCTGTGCCAAGCATTAAAGCAGATACTCATGAACATTATTTCATTTGATCTTCATAACAGTCCCCAAAGTCAGCTGATATTGTCATTGTTAGGATTCTGAGTTTGAGTAACTTGTCAATGTCATATTCTGGTCAGAGCCAGATGAGAGTATTGTGTCTCTCCACTGTAGCAAACTACCGCTCTAAGAAGAATTTTCCAATTTAATCCTATAAGAAGACTGTGTGTGTTAAATAGTGTTTTAGAGTTTTCCATTTAAATAAAATACTTTTTTCCATTTAAATAAAATACTTCCTGAAGAATAAGCTATTTATAAGTCCACAGATCTTCTCTCATTGGCAAATAAGTTTATGTCTAGGTTGATGCTAAAGTTAGCATTATTTTGTTGAACAGTTTAAAAGACATATCACCTTCTAGTTCTGAGACTTATTTATTTATGCAAAACCCTCATTTGCTGATATGAGCGTAAGCCTACAAATGGTGATCTCTAAAACCGTAGACTGATAAAAATTTTAGAGTTAGATGTTGTCTAGGATCACTACTGGAAACAAGGTCTTTTTTAAAATTTGTATTTTAAGTATTTTTTATTTGAAAAGGCAGAGAGACATAAACAAACAAACAAACAAACAAACAAAAAAAACAGAAATCTTTGATCCCCTGGTTCACTCCCCATATGCCTGGTACAGGTTGAAGCCAGGAACCCAGAACTCCGCCAGGTCTCTTAGTGGGAGGCAGGAACCCAAGTCCTCTTTCCCTCCCTCCCTCCTACCCTCCCAACCTCCCCTCCCTCTCTTAAATAATTTTTGAAATAGTCGTGGAAAATTGAATTAAAAATAGTAAGAGAACTTTATTTATGTTTAAAAAGTTTTTGAAACCCATGCATAATTATTTCACGATATGCATTTTCCATTAACTTTTCTAAAGATCCCTCATGTTTATTGAGAGTTAACTAAATATCAAGAACTTTGCTAGATACTGGATATAGGGCCCAGAAAAACAGAAATGACTTCCTATTCCATATCCCACCTCCTGTTTTGTGTGACATGATTGTGTGTGCATGTGCATATTTGTGTGTAAAACCCAAACATAAAGCTGTCAGCAATGATGGGCATGATGCAAAGAAAAAAAAATGGCAACTAAGGTAATTAATTATGTCATATTCACTTTTTAAAAAAAAATGCAACCCATAAATACCTTGTATGTTACATTGAAAAGATCCCCATGTCTCTTTGATTACTGTTATATTAATGACTTGTTATTTAAACATGCCAGAAGTGAAAAATAATTTTTAAAATATAAGTAGCATATCTGCATTTCTGTCTACCTTTAAGTGGAATAAATAATATCTTAGAAATAAATAAGAATTCTATTCACATTCCCAAGTTATGTTCCTGAGTTGTTATCTTTTTTTAAAGATTTATTTATTTATTAGAAAGGCAGAGTTACAGAGAAGCAGAAGCAGGGAAGGAAAGAGAGAGAGAGAGAGAGAGAGAGAGAGTGAGAGCTTACAACCGCTGGTTCACTCCCCAAATGGTTACAATGGCTGGGGCTGAGCCAATGCGAAGCAAGGAGCCAGGAGAGTCCTCCAGATCTCCCAGAAGAGTGCAAGGGTTCAAGGACTTTGGCTATCTTCTATTGCTTTTCCAGGCCATAGAAAAGTTAATGGAAACTGTGTATCATGAAATAATTATGCATGGGTTTCAAAAACTTTTTAAACCAAAATAAACTTCTCTTAATGTTCTTAATTCAATTTTCCCAGAGAGCTGGATCAAAAGTGGAGCAGCCAGGACTCGAACTGGTGTCCGTATGGGATGCCGGCACTGAAGGTGGTGGTTTTAGCTGCTACGTGACAGCGCTGGTCCTGGATTATCTTTTGTTCATTAACTGTGCTTGTATTTCTCCAGAAGAGTTTGCAGAATATTATTTACCTTCTGTAAATATGTTTTAAATTGTGTTATTATGAAGATGAATGGAGCAATGTTTTTCTATCAAAAACTAGGAATTACTATGGGTTTACAAAAGTTAGTAATAATATACTTTAATGTTAGTGCATTCCTATTACTGACAGCTTGTTGTTTGCACTTGTATTTTAGCCATCAACTGAGTTTTTGTAACTTTCAAAATGTTAATATTAAGTCTGTACAGAGTTTCTTTTAGCAAAATCTTAAACCATGAGTCTGATGATTTCAAATTAGCAATACAGGTAAATAACGTAGCTCTCACTTTTGTCAGTTCCTAACAATTCCATAGCACTGGGCTAGAAATTTTAGTAAGTTGTTTATGTCTGTGCATGTTTTCAGACTCAGATAAGTACTTGCAATATTTTTTCTTCCAATCCTAGTTGGATAAAGAAGTGAGGAGACTGTCTTATGAACAGATTTTTATTATATTGTGCCTTCATAATATATAAACAACTGTAGCATTACATGGTTTTCCTTTTAAAGTTGCGTTTCTTACAAGGTAATAAACATCCACAAAGGGCACATTTGCCTGGAAAAAAGCATTAGGGCATTCCACGTAAGTCTGCATTCTTCCCATTTGACCACAGTAAATGAGCTTCTCCTGAACTCAATGAGGTAGGTTCTCATTTTACAGTGCTGCAGATTTAGCCATCCTTAGTTCATGCATCTCCTATAGAGTCAACGGTGCCACAAGAGTAAGACCGCGCATGTCATCACCTGCATCCCTGCCACATTTCCACCACACTGTAATTCTCCTTTGGCAAAAAGCCTCTGTAGACATTAAGTGCAACAATAACCACGCCCTGATGTCAAAAACTTATTCTCTCCTGGATTCTCCATTCCAACACTACAAGGAGTGAAAGGGCCCAAAGAGCAAGGCTTTTAAATTCTCTCTTAACTTAATTCTCAGCAGGAATTTTCCATCTCATCAAAAGACTCCTTTGAGATTTTCCATGTCATCTAGCTATGAGACTGTTATGTGCTGGGTTGTCACTTGTAAGCAAGGTTTCTCAGTAAAATGCTATCAGTCCACCTCTTGAAAGAAAGTTAAGACTGTCGTATTTTGTCTTACCTAATAACAAAGTAGTCTCATTCAGCTCATGAATACATCCTCATTAAAATATTCAGATGCTTTTATACTCATACCTGAAGTTCATGCTTAATGTATATGAAATGCAGTAAACTGTGGTTGCCTAGTAACCGGTGGATGTGTGTCAGAGTGTGAAAACCATAAATGCATAACTGCAACACTGACATTAGTTTCAGGCGGGTAACCTAAGCCTTACTTCTGTGCTAGCTGTCCCAGACCTTTCTAATGGGCTGATGAAACTGGCTTTCTTAGAAGCAGCTCATTAAGTCATCAAGATGAGAATTAGCATTTAACATAATGTCCTTCTCTGTGGTCTGGTAGCGATTTGGAGATTGACCATAAAAACGACAAGATCCTAATGCTTTTGGAATACTTTTTACAGAACACAGAATGAAATGTCTGCTGGGTCTCACTCTCAGCTTTTTCTATTCTTGTGTTTCTGAATGTTCAAATCCGTTGGGAAAATATTCCAACATTTACCCTATTCTCAGACAGCATCATCTTCCTCAAGTTGACTTTTTAAGGATTCTGAAACATTTCCACCTGTTTTGCAATACCATTGCTTGAAAATTAATATAAAACAATGGTAAAAATGGGTAGAATAAGAGAATTTTTGGCTAAATGGTAAAATTGATTCATAACATAAAAAAATACCTGATACCTGCTGATGTAAACAACACCAACAGCATAAAGTGTACTCAGTGTTTTCCAACTGGGATATCCAGTCATATGCTGGGGCTCTGAATGACCCAGGATAAGATAGCACCTCTTAAAATATTTTGCCTCTTAACCTGTAAGAAAAACATTGTGTTTTGTATGATAGTAACAATAAATGTAAGGGTACTTCCTAAAGTTCACAGAAAATGGAATTAAAAGATGTTTATTTTGGTACAAAAACATTTTAAATTTGATTTTCCATGAACTTCTGCTGTATATGGTTAAGACAGAAAACTACTATTTCTTGAGAGGTGTACAAAGGCCTGTCCACTTTGCTGTAATGCACTGATTCTCAACTGCAGGCAGTTTATCCCCAAAGAACATTTGGCAATATCCTTAGATATTTTTGGTTACCATGTTTGGAATTGAGAGTGCTTTTAGCTAGTGAGTACAGGCCAGGCACATGGCTAAACATCCTACAATACACAAGACAGTCTTGAAAAGGAAAGAATTATCAGTAGTGTTGAGGTTGGGAAACTCAGAAAAACAAATTGAGAACTCCAATTACTTTGTCACATGTTCTGTATGAGATACTCTTTTCCCTATGTTAGCTACTTAAATCTCACCATCATTCCATTAGGTAGATTCTGCTATTATTTCCACTTTTTAGATGATGAAGTAGAGGATCAGAATGTTAAGTAACTCTTTCAAGGTCATGCAATCACCAGGTACTGGACTCAGAATTCAAAAGCAGATGAGATTCCAAAGATGAACTCCTCTTTGGTTATTCTGCTTCTGTCTTCAAAAATACTTGCATCAACTGCCTCTGTGCCCCCTGAAACTCTTAAAGGGACCCTATTAAAATTCATGTATTTTCATCTGAGTATGCTCACAAGATGCTTAATAAAAGCCAATTATTCCATTTCCTGGAGTGAATTGACTGGATTTTAGGGGCTTAGACTGTAGGGAGGGAAACAGATGACAAAATTTAAAAAGGAGTCAGAGGAGACAAAGGGTTCCTGAAAAACGAAAGTTCATTTTAAAAAGTCCCTCTTTGGAATAAAACCTTGATAAGGAAGATGGGATTCCAGAATACACTGAGAATATAGAAAAAGTCTAATTGTGTCCCAAGAATGGATTGTATGAAGTTGAGAGATCCTTATGGCAAGCATTGCAGAAGGCTGTGACACACTGCTCCTGCCCCCAGAGAATCTGAGCTCCAGGAAGAATAAGAGCATTGATTAAGTGTGGACAAGAAAAAACTGCAAGTAATTCTGCTGTTCATAACAAAACAGAAAGCAAGAAATCCACTTGAGCCAACACTTGCATTAAAAAAAAAAAAAAAACTATAGAGAATGTTAAAGGAAAGCAAAAGCATTCTTTTCAAAACATGGTCTTGTTTCTTAACCCACAGTCCCCTCGACCTGCTCCTTCACGTCATCTCTCCGATGCTTTTCCATACTTTGGTGATGGCAAGCTGAGCTCTGTTATCATTTCAGGCTCTTCTTGGAACTTGATTCCCCACTCAGCCTGTGCTGCTGCCATGCAGGACCACTGGCTATTCATTCCCCTGATGCGTCAACATTTTCGTTTCTCCCTATGAGTCTCTTTTTACAGGGAAAAGACTTTTCCCAAAAACTCTCTGTACTGGTTGCCTAGGTCTACTGTAACAAATCGCCACCAAAAACAACATAAATATAGTCTGCCTTGGTTCTTTGGGTTCTTCAGAAGTCCTACATCAGGCTTGGCAGGGCTGTTCTCCCTCTGAAGGCTTTAGTGGAGAATCCTTCCTTGCCTCTTCCTAATCTCCATGGTTCCAGAAGTCTTGGGCATTCTTTGGCTCATAGCCACATCACCCCAGCCTCTGCCTCTGTCTTCGCAAGACTTCAGTGCATATGTGTGTCAATAGCTTCACTTTTACTTATAAGGATACCAGTCATTGAATTTGGGAGTTACTGTAATCCAGTATGAATTCATTTTAAGCTTTAACTGACTACATCTGCAAAGACTCTATTTCTAATCAAGACAATATTCTGAGTCTGTGTAGATATGAACTGCTGAGGAATGCTACTTGTATTAAGTTCTCCAGAGAAATAGACCCATTATATGCATGTACACACACACACACACACACACACACACACGAGTTATTACTAGGAATAGCTTCACACAATTATGAAAGCTGAAAAGCCCCTAGTTCTGCAGTCCAAAGGCCTGACAACCAGGAAAGCTGATGGCATAAGTTGCAATTTGATTGTAAGGGCAGGAGAAGGCCAATGTCCCAGCTCAAAGACCATCACACAGAAATTTTCTTGCTCAGCATTTTGCACTCAGTCCCTTGACAGACTGAGTCAGGCACATACACACTGGGGAAGGCAATATGTTCTATTCATTCTCCCAACTCAAATGTTAATCTTATCTAGAAACACCCTCCCAAGCAGACCCAGAATATTGTTTAACCAAATATTGGTGGCCATTGGGTTGACCCATAAAATTAACTGTCATACTACTCAACCTTTTACATTTGCCCTAATAGATTTTCTTTACAACTCACTGGCATCAACTACCAAGGGGAGCACAGTACCAGTTATTGAATTAGACCTCTCTGAGACCTATGGTGGAGGCATGAACAACAAAATGTTCACTGTACTGCCAACCAAGAAAAAGGGGAGAATGGATATTGGATCAGTAGCCAACAAATCTGTTACATTTCCATGTATTTCTTTTTTGTTGAAGCAGACCAATCCATATTAATCTGTGTTTTGTGCTTGTAAGTAAGAAAAATACAAAGCAAAAAAGTTAGTTTAACAACAGTTACAGGGCAGTCAGGCTCCAGAAAAATGTAGATACAGAAGTTCAAAGGTTATTTTTAGGATCCTGTCTGTTTCCCTTTCTTCAGTGCTGTTTTCCTTTGCTGTTGGATTAGCCCTTAAGTGAGCTATATCAAGGCAATGATGAATAAAGCCTTCAGCACCTGAAAACATAAATACTCTACTCATCCATAGATTACACGGAAAAGAGCTTAACTCTGACACCCATACAGTCCTGATTGGGTCTGCCAAAGTCACATTCATATCCCTGCTCCAGCTCTTGTTTTCATTCTTGATTACTTCCGTATTCCTGTAGATGACCCAATCAATTCCTTCCTCATACACAGAAAAAAAGAATTCTCCATTTGACCTTGGCCATCCATTACTTTGATCACTAGAATTAGTTATCTTCAGAAATTGAACCACTTCCACAATCACAAAATAAAATTTCAGCCTCAAACACCATTCCCTATCCCTTCAAGCTCTGATATTCTACATTTTAAATCTTTGTGTTCATTACTGAGCCTTTTGATCCTAGTTCTTTCTCACCATCAGTCAACCTCCTACTTAACCTCCTTGCTTGCATATATTTCATGGTCCTTGCCTTACACAAATTTACATTTTATGTACCATTAACTCCCCACTTGCTGTCTTAACATCTCATTCACAAGGCAGCAGATGAGCCATGAGTAAACCCACTCCCTAATTTACCCAAATCTGCATCTATTTGGCTGAGCTTTGTTGAAGAAAATTATACAACCGAGTATGCTAGGAACAAAAGGCTCAGATCACGACTTCAGGTGTGCTCACAGTACCCCGTAGCTGTCCTCCTTTCTGCAGTCAATTCACTCTCCTGCCTTCCACAATGATTTCTCCACTGGTGTCAAACTTCTTCTCCCCATTTCTTATTCTGAGCTATAAGCAACCTTGCTTATTTTTTCATTGAGAATATACATAGAATACTTCAAACAGAAACTCTTCTATTTCCAAGTGTACAAGTATACCTTCATCTGCAGCCTGCAACCCTTTTCCCTTAGTGCTACAGTGAAAGCAGTTTGTTTTCATATCTGCTCCCCCATATCAAGGCCTAAGCACATGCACACAGCCATTTTCTCTTCCATATTATTAATCTCTCTGACTTTAGTGGGCCATTCAGCGTGCAAATGTTTTGTTTTTAACTAGAAAACTTTTATTTAAGGTATACAAGCTTCATGCATTTCATATGTACAAATTTAGAAACATAGTGATTATTCCTACCCTACCCTCCCTCTGCCTTCATTGCACCCTTCTTCCTCCTCCCTCTCCTATTGCCATTTGTATTTTTTACAAAGACCTATTTTCAGTTAACTATCTACTTTCATTAACCCTACACTAAGTAAAGAGTTCAACATATAGTATGAAAACAAAACACTGTTCCTCAACAGTTGAGACAAGGGCTGTTCAAAATCATTGAATCTCAAAGTGTCAATTTCACTTCTGTAGATTACCTTTCAGGTATTCTGTTGGTTACCACAGATCAGGGAGAACACATGCTATATGTTTTCTGTGGCATGGCTTATTTCACTAAGTAAAATGGTCTCCAGTTGCATCCATTTTGTTGGAAATGACAGGATTTCTTTTCTTTTTTTTTTTTTTACTGTTGTATGGTATTCCAAAGTGTGTGTATATATATATATATATATATATATCATAATTTCTTCATCCAGTCTTAAGTTGATGGACATCTGGGTTGACCTCATATCAGAGCTATTGTAAATTGAAATACAATAAACATGGAGGTACAGACAACTCTTTCATATGCTGATTTCATTTCCTTTGGGTAAATTTTCAGGAGTGAGATGGCAGGGTCACCTGGTAGGTCTATGTTCAGATTTCTAAGGTATCTCCATACAGTCTCCCACAGTGACTGAACTAGTTTATATTCCTACAAACAGTAGATTAGGGCCTGTTTATCCCCACATCCTCACCAGCATTTGTTATTTATTGATTTTTCTGTATGAAAGCCATTCTAACTGGGATGAGGTGAAACCTCATTGTGATATTGATTTGCAATTCTCTGATGGGCAGTGATTCTGAGCATTTTTTCATGTGTCTATTGGTCAACTGAATTTCCTCTCTTGAAAAATGCCTGTTCAAGTCCTTTGCCCATTTCTTAACTTGATTGCATGTTTGTTGTTGTTGAGTTTCTTGAGATGTTTATAGATTCTGGATTAAACCTTTATCAGTTGCATAGTTTGCAAATATTTTCTCCCATTATGTCAGTTTCTTCTTCACCTAGCTGAGCATTTCTTTTGCTGTGCAAAGCTCCTCGGCTTGGCATAATCTCATTTGTCAGTTTTGGCTTTGATTGCTTATGCTTCTGGTGTCTTTTCCAAGAACTCTTAGCTTATACCAATTTCTTGCAGGGTTTCCCCAATCTTCTCTAGTAATTTGATAATATTGGGGCATAGATTTAGGTCTTTGATCCATTTTGAGTAGATGTGTGGATTGATTTCTGGCGATTCTGTCCTGTTCCATTGGTCTGCATATCTGGTTTCCCTATATCAGGCTGTTTTGATTATAACTGCCCTGTAGTATGTCTTGAAATCTGGAATTGTGATGCCTCCGGCCTTGTTTGTATTGTGTAAGGTTGCCTTACCTGTTCCCAGGTCTCTTATGTTTCCATATAAACTTTAGCATTGGTTTTTAAGGATCTGAGAGAATGTTCTTGGTAGTTTGATTGAAATCACATTGTATCTGTAAGTTGCTTTTGGTTGTATGGACATTTTGATGATATTGATTCTTCTAATCCAAGAACATGGAATATTTTTCCAATATTTTTTGTCTTTTTTATTTCTTTCTTTAATGTTTTATAATTTTCATTGTAGAGGTCTTTGAAATCCTTGGTTAAATTTATTATGAGATATTTAATTTTTGTAACTATTATGAATGGGATTGATCTTACAAGTTCTTTCTCAGTCATGGTATTGTCTGTGAATACAAAGGCTATTGATTTTTGTGGGTTGATTTAGTATCATGCCACTTTACCAAACTCTTATGAGTTTTAATAGTCTCTTGGAAGAGTCTTTTGGATCCCATATACAATCTTGCAAATGGGAATAGTTTGTCTTCCTCCTTCCCAATTTGTAACCCTTTGACTTCTTTTTCTTGCCTAATGGCTCTGACTGAAACTTCTAGGACTATATGGAATAGCTATGGTGAAAGTGGGCATCCTTGCCTGGTTCTAGATCTCAGTGGGAATGCTTCCAACTTTTCCCCAGTCAATAAGATACTGGCTGTGGTTTTGTCGTAGATTGTCTCAATTGTGTTGAGGAAATATACCCATTTTGCTTAAGTTTTTTATCATGAAAGGGTGTTGTATTTTATCAAATGCTTTCTCTGCATCTATTGAGATAATCATATGGTTTTGTTCCTCTGTTAGTTAATATGATGTATCACATTGATTGATTTGTGAATGTTGAAACCATCCCTGCATACCAGGAATAAACCCAGTTGGTCCAGGTGAATGATCATTCTGATGTGTTGTTGGATTTGATTGGCTAGTTCTTTCTTGAGGATTTTAGTGTCTATGTTCATCAGGAAAATTGGTCTATAGTTCTCTTTTTCCATTGTATCTTTTTCTAATTTAGGAATTAAGGTGATGCTGGCTTCATAGGAGTCTGGGAGGATTTCCCCCCTTTCAATTGTTTTGAATAACTTGTGAAGAATTGAAATTCATTCATACTTCAGTGTCTGGTAGAATTCAAGTGAAGCCATCTGGTCCTCGGCTTTTCTTTATTGTGAGGGTTTTTATTATTGATTCAATATCTGTCTTGATATTAGTGTATTTAGGTTCTCTGTGTCTTTGTGGTTCAATTTTGGTAGGTTTTATGTGTTCAGGAATCTATCCATTTCTTCTAGGTTTCCTAATATGTTGGCATACAGCTCTTTGTATTAATTTCTGATGTTTCTTTTTATTTCTGCCATATCTTTTGTTATATTTCATTTTTCATCTCTGATTTTGTTAATTTGACTAGTTGGGCCAACAGTGTATGAATTTTTTTTATCATTTCAAAAAAAAAGCAGTTTGTTTCACTGAACTTTATAATTTTTTTGTTTCAAGTTAGTTTATTTCTTCTCTACTTTTAATCATTCCTTTCCTCCTAATTTTGGATTTAGTTGTTATTTTTCTAGGTCCTTGAGATGAATTGATCGCTCATTTATTTGATGCCTTTCCAATTTCTTCATGTAGGCATCAGTTGCTATAAACTTTCCTCTTAACACTGTTTTTGCTATATCCAGTAAGTTTTGATATGTTGTATTGTCATCTTCATTCATTTCCAGAAATTTTTTTATTTCTTTTTTGATTTCTTCTATGACTCACTGCTCATACAGGAGTATGTTGTTCAGTATCCATATATTTGCATAGGTCCTAGAGATTATTGAGTTGTTGATTTCCAGCTTCATTCCATTGAGGTCAGATAAAATGCATGGCATGATTTTTATTTTTTTTTTTAATTTTCTGAGACTTGTTTTATGGTCTAGCCTATGGTCTATCCTAGAGAGAGTTCCATGCACTGGTGAGAAGGAAATGTATTCTGCAATTGTTGAATGAAAGTTCTGTAGATATTCATTAGCCCCATTTGATCCATAGTGTCCATTAGCTCTGTTGTTTCTTTGTTGATTTTCTGTCTGATTGGTCTGTCCATTGCTGAATGTGGGGTGTTGAAGTCCCCCATTACTATTATATTGGAGTCTATGTCTTCCTTTAGATCTATTAACATTTCTTTTAAATGGCCAGGTACATGTAATTGGGTCAAATACATTTATTATAGTCACATCTTCCTGTTGAACTGATCCCTTAATCATTACATAGTGCCCTTCTTTGTCTCTTTTATCAGCTTTTGTGTTAAAGTCTATTTTGTCTGATAATAGGATGGCTACACCTGCTATTTTTTGGTTTCCATTAGTATGGAATATCTTTTTCCATCCTTCCACTTTTCAGTCTACAGGTATCTTTGTTGCTGAGTTCTGTTTATTATAGGAGCAAATAAATTGGTATTGTTTTTTAATCAATTCATCCAGTCTATATCTTTTAATTGGAGAATTAAGCCCATTTGCATTCAAGGTTACTATTGAAAAGTCATGACTTGGCCCTGTCATCTTTTCATAAATATTCCTATTGTTTACTTTGGATTTCCTTTGTACTTTTACTGGGAAATTGTGTGCCTTCACACTCTTTCATAGTGATTACTATATTTCTGTGTATAACACATCCATAAGCATCTTTTGTAAGGCCTGACAAGTAACAATGAATTCTTTCAATTTCTGTTTGTTATGGAAGATTTTATTTTACCTTATTTCATAAATGAGAACTTTGCACAGTACAGTATTCTAGGTTGATAGTTTTTTTTCTCTTAAGACTTGGAGGTTGATATTTTTTTTCTCTTAAGACTTGGACTATGTCTTGCCATTCTCTCCTAGCCTGTAGGGTTTCTATGAGAAGTCAGCTGTTAGTCTAATTTAGAAATCCTCTTAAAGTAATCTGGCATTACTCTCTTGCATATCTTAGAATATTTTCTTTATGTTTTACTGTTGAAAATTTGACTACAATGTGTGTGGTGTAGAACTTTTCTGGTCATGTCTATTAGGAATTCTATGTGCTTCCTGTAGTTGGCTGTCTCTTTCTTTCTCCAAATTGGGGAAGTTTTCTGTAGATATTTCACTAAATAGGCCTTCTAATCCATTCTGTATTTCCACATCTTCAGGTAAATGCTTTTAAAAATCTTTCATGAGTGGATGGATGTATAGATGAATGGATGGATGGATAGGTAGGTAGGTAGATAGATAGATAGACAGACAAATAGACAGATAGACAGACTGACCTTCCATCGGCTTCATTTTTCCTTTCAGTTGCTTTCCTATTTCTGATACACTACAAATCCAGGATTCCAAAAAATTGTATAAAGGCTGATTCCACTTCTCCACCTCCTACTCTTCTCTTGTTCTTCATCAATTCTTTTTTTAAAATTTTATTCATTTATTTGAAAGTCAGAGTTACACAGAGAGAAGGAGCAACAGAGAGAGGTCTTCCATCCACTGGTTCACTCCCCAAATGGTTGCAACAGCTGGAGCTGTGCCGATCTGAAGCCAGGAGCCAGGAGCTTCATCCAGGTCTCCCACACAGCTGCAGGGGTCCCAACCACTTTGGCCATATTCCTCTGCCTTCCCAAGCCATAGCAGAGAATGGTTGAACTGTATCAGAAGAGGAATAGCCAGGGCTTGAACCAGCACCCACATGGGATGCCAGCACTGCAGGCAGTGGCTTTACCAGCTACACCACAGTGCAGATCCCCATCAATTCTTTATGAAGGTTCTAAATCATTATTATATCCATATTCCAATCTCCTCTTACTCAATTTCTCAGTTACTTTCAATTCAAAGACTGTCCCTTCCTTTCTGAAAAACTCTTTTGTCTTAGCTTTTTGAGGAATATAAGGTGTGTATCATACTTCCCTGGAACCTCTTTCTTTGGGGGAAGTCTTGGGCACCTACTATGTAAACTTTCTCTTCTTTTTCATGACTTAGAAAAACCCGCTGTATGTATATCTTACACATATATTTCTCCATTCAAGCTATATCTCCTTTGCTTCAAGCTTATCTAGGGATGGCCCATGTAACATTTCAAATGCAACACTTCCCCTCACCTCTCATTGTGTGCCCTTAGCATGCTCCTGGACCCAGCTTCAGCTTCAGAGAAGGGGCATTCTCACTTAACTTCAGAATGCTTTGAGGTTTTTCTTCATACCTTATTCTCTACATATCCTCCTACATTCAATCCATAATTCATTCCTGTCCATTCTATATCCAAAGTTTATTTCAAACATGCCCCCTTTCGCTGTCTCCTTTGTCCGCATACAGTCCACTGTCATCAGACTCCAAACTGATTTCACTTTATCTATTTGTGCCTCTTGTCCCAACCATTCTCCACACCATAGTCAGGGTGTTCTTTTAGAAATGAAAGTTATATTGTGTCATTATCATGTTTTAAAGTCTTCAAAAGCATCCCATCACCATTAGAATAAATTTCAGAATCACTCACATGGCCTACAAGTTCCTGGCCCCTGTTGACTTTCCCAGGTTTATGTTCTCCTCCTTATACATAGTCTCCAGCCACACTGGGCTTTGTGCATTTCTCAATCACTTCAAACCCTCTCCCCTGAAGGGACACTACACAAGCTCTTCCCTTTGTCTGAAATACCTCATCCCCATTCTTCACAGGCATCATCTCAAATATCCCTTTCTCAGAAAAATCTGAGATACAACCAAATCACCTCAAAAAGGACATTCTTTCCTTATACCCCATTGTAAGTGTGAACCAGACTTAGTTACCCACTGTGAAGCTGAGACCAACTCTTTCAGCTTTCCTAACATCTTGATCCTAACAGATGTATCACAAGTCAGAATATTTGAAATTATTCATCAGTTTAACAATTAATTTTTAATTTATATGCTTATATACACACATTGAGCATAGAGAATTCCTAAGTCATGCATTCGATTCTGTGGTTTGGTTTCCTGCCTTACTGTCATACCTTGATGTAGAGGTCCCATATCAGCTGTATCCTCCTGAGCCATGTGTTAGAGCCCACTTCCATCACAGGTAGTAATTGCCTTAGACCTAGACTTCCAGGTCCACAGTCTCAACATCTGTTCCTTCAGGATCTGACCTCTAGGCCCTTTTTCATTCCAATGAATAATTCACAATTATACAGTTACCACCTATAATGTAAATAGTATTTCCTCTTGGACATGAAAATGCATGGCTTCTCTTCCTTCAGTTCTGTTCTTCCAGACAAAGCCATTCATAACCAACAAATCTATTGAAGTTTATTCCAGAAAAAGAGTAATATCCTTTCTTTTTTTAACTTTTATTTAATGAATATAAATTTCCAAAGTACAGCTTATGGATTACAATGGCTTCCCCCCATAACTTCCCTTCCACCTGCAACCCTCCCTCTCCTGCTCCCTCTCCCCTTCCATTCACATCAAGATTCATTTTCAATTCTCTTTATATACAAAAGATCGATTTAGTATATATTAAGTAAAGATTTCATCAGTTTGCACCCACACAGAAACACAAAGTGAAAAATACTGTTTGAGTACTCGTTATAGCATTAAATCTCAATGTACAGCACATTAAGGACAGATATCCTACATGAGGAGTAAGTGCACAGTTACACCTGTTGTTGACTTAACAAATTGACACTCTTGTTTATGGAATCAGTAATCACCCTAGGCTCTTGTCATGAGTTGCCAAGGCTATGGAAGCCTTTTGAGTTCGCTGATTCTGATCATATTTAGACAAGGTCATAGTCAAAGTGGAAGTTCTCTCCTCCCTTCAGAGAAAGGTACCTCCTTCTTTGATGACCTGTTCTTTCTACTGGGATCTAACTCGCAGAGATCTTTCATTTAGGTAATTTTTTTTTTTTTTTTGCCAGATTGTCTTGGCTTTCCATGCCTGAAATACACTCATGGGCTTTTCAGCCAGATCCGAATGCCTTAAGGGCTGATTCTGAGGCCAGAGTGCTGTTTAGGACATCCGCCATTCTATGAGTCTGCTGTGTATCCCACTTCCCATGTTGGATCATTCTCTCCCTTTTTTTTTTATTCTATCGGTTAGTATTTTCAGACACTAGTCTTGTTTATGTGATCCCTTTGACTCTCATTACTATCATTATGATCAATTGTGAACTGAAATTGATCTTTTGGACTAGTGAGATGGCATTGGTACATGCAACCTTGCTGGGATTGTATTGGAATCCCCTGGCACGTTTCTAACTCCACCATTTGGGGCAAGTCCGATTGAGCATGTCCCAAATTGTACATCTCTTCCCTCTCTTATTCCCACTCTTATATTTAACAGGGATCACTTTTCAGTTAAGTTTCAACACTTAAGAATAACTGTGTATTAATTACAGAATTCAACCAATAGTATTAAGTAGAACAAACAAAAAAATACTAAAAGGAATTGAAGTATTAAGTTGTTTATCAACAGTCAGGGCAAGGGCTGATCTAGTCATTGTTTCTCATAGTGTTCATTTCAGTTTAACAGGTTTCCTTTTTGGTGCTTGGTTAGTTGTCACCTAACAGGGAGAACAAGTGGTATTTGTCCATTTGGGACTGGCTTATTTCACTCAGCATGATGTGTTCCAAATTCCTCCATTTTGTTGCAAATGACAGGATTTCATTGTTTTTTACTGCTGTATAGTATTCTATAGAGTACGTATCCCATAATTTCTTCATCCAGTCTACTGTTGATGGGCATTTAGGTTGATTCCAGGTCTTAGCTATTGTGAATTGCACTGTAATAAACATTAAGGTGCAGAACGCTTTTTTGTTTGCCAATTTAAATTCCTTTGGGTAAATTCCAAGGAGTGGGATGGCTGGGTCGAACGGTAGGGTTATCTTCAGGTTTCTGAGGAATCTCCAGGCTGACTTCCATAGTGGCTTAACCAGTTTGCATTCCCACCAACAGTGGGTTAGTGTCCATTTTTCCCAACATCCTCGCCAGCATCTGTTGTTGGTAGATTTCTGTATGTGAGCCATTCTAACTGGGGTGAGGTGAAACCTCATTGTGGTTTTGATTTGTATTTCCCTGATTGCTAGTGATCTTGAACATTTTTTCATGTGTCTGTTGGCCATTTGGATTTCCTCTTTTGAAAAATGTCTATTGAGGTCCTTGGCCCATCTCTGAAGTGGGTTGTTTGTTTTGTTTTTGTGGAGTTTCTTGATCTCTTTGTAGATTCTGGTTACTAACCCTTTATCTGTAGCATAGTTTACAAATATATTTTCCCATTCTGTTGCTTGACTCTTCACTTTCCTGACTGTTTGATGTGCAGTACAACAACTTCTCAGTTTGATGCAATCCCAATAGTTAATTTTGGCTTTGACTGCCTGTGCTTCTGGGGTGTTTTCCAAGAAGTCATTGCTGGTGCCAATATCTTTCAGGGTTTCTCCAATGTTCTTTAATAACTTGATGGTGTCAGATCATAGATTTAGGTCTTTAATCCATGTTGAGTGGATTTTTGTATAAGGTGTAAGGTAGGGGTCTTGCTTCATGCTTCTGCATGTGGAAATCCAGTTTTCTCAGCACTATTTATTGAATAGACTGTCCTTGCTCCAGGAATTGGTTTTGGATCCTTGATCAAATATAAGTTGGCTGTAGATGTTTGGGTTGATTTCTGGTGTTTTTATTCTGTTCCATTGGTCTATCCATCTGTTTCTGTACCAGTACCATGCTGTTTTGATTACAACTGCCCTGTAGTATGTCCTGAAATCTGGTACTGTGATGCCTCTGGCTTTGTTTTTGTTGTACAAAATTGCTTTAGCTATTCGAGGTCTCCTGCATCTCCATATGAATTTCAGCATCATTTTTTCTAGATCTGAGAAGAATGTCTTTAGTATTTTTATTGGCATTGCATTGAATCTATAAATTGCTTTTTAGAGAATGGGCATTTTGATGATGTTGATTCTTCCAATCCATGAGCATGGAAGATTTTTCCTTTTTTTTTTTTTTTTTTTTTTTTTTGTATCCTCTTCTATTTCTTTCTTTAAGATTTTGTGATTCTCATTGTAGAGATCTTTAACGTCCTTGGTTAAGTTTATTCCAAGGTATTTGATTGTTTTTGTAGCTATTGTGAATGGGATTGATCTTAGCAGTTGTTTTTCAGCCGTGGCATAAGAGCAATGTCCTTTCAAAGATAAACCAGAAAGTCTGTGGCCTCCTTCAGAATGTGGAAAAGGCTGCAGTTTCCAAAGTGACAATCCATTTTACAATCAAGCTACATACTTACCTTGAAATCAATATGAGTAGATGAAGACAAAAATGTTAACTGTAGTTTATGGAATTAGAAATTATTAGAAATTATTTTTGTTAACCTTTAAATGCTCTGCATTTTTTACCAAACATACCATAGATTCTGAAAAATATAAGACAAACAGTTGCTGTGTTCAGTGCTTTTGGATATTATTGCCTGCTACAAATGCAACAATAAGGTAGGCAAGCTAAACTATAGGATCTGATGTATACTTAGGGATTCTCTTTGCTCAATATGTATGTGTATGATGTATACACACACACAACTGTTTATCTTCACAATAAGGTAAAGTATTCTTACATGAATAATGAATATGAGTGGCTAACATCTCTGAAAAAGCTTTTCATCTCTGATGAACAATGTAGAATGTTAATGCTATTCTGCCTCATATTTAGAAGCCAGACTTTTTGGGTTATATCAAGAGGTCCTTCCTAATTTCTAACTTGGCAGAAGCATACTATTGTGCCTTCAATAACAAATGAAGAACACCTGTTCACCATTATTTATATGCAGGTATCCTTTCAAAAGCTGAAGTGCCTCCCTCAACCCTCCTATTCCACTTTCCTTCCTGTTTATTGTTCACCCTTGGGCCTTCTCCAGTTTTATTTATTTCACTTGTCCCTGCAAGGCTCTAAGCAGAATGCAACTCCCTGATAGGGGATTCACCAGAGTGACCTGAGATGCACGGATAATGCCTCCAAAACGGACTCCTGTGAACGCTCCAATATCATCTGTGAGTAGGGGCACCTCTGAAGCATTAGGCAGATGGTCTCTTCCAGAGGCAGTGCTGCTGCTACAGAATTCCAGGTGGGATCAAAGTATCTGATACCTTTATAGTATCTGCCAGTTTACATAAAATTTGTTTAAATATTAAATGGACCTTTACCATTCATTCCAATAGTGGAATTGATGTAAGTGTATAGAATGAAATTTAAAATATCACTTTGTTACTTTTCTCAGTCTACCCAGTATTCTTGGTAGTCTGTATTGCTTCGATATTCTTCTTCAGTTCCCCTATTCTTGGTAATTTTGCTGTGTTTTCTTAACCATATATGTTTCTCTTAGCACCCCCCAATCATCCTAAATCAATTTTGAAATCCATGTTTTTCCACAGTCATTTATCTTCCTGTAGTCTTGCTATAATTTCTTTCCTACTTACTTCATTTTCTAATCCCCTTTATTTTGATCATGGTTGTCATTAATTATTATTAACTGAGTACCTAAAGGGTTCATAGCATTATGTTTGCTTCCCAATCTTCTCCATTTATTATCTATGATG
The DNA here is from genome assembly GCF_964237555.1 of Oryctolagus cuniculus. Lineage (NCBI taxonomy): Eukaryota > Metazoa > Chordata > Mammalia > Lagomorpha > Leporidae > Oryctolagus > Oryctolagus cuniculus. The sequence goes on along the minus strand of NC_091441.1, from coordinate 42,893,881 downwards.
TAGCAGATAGATAGCGACATAATATTGACAGTCAATTACAGTTCACCCTCTCCTTGCCCTCCTACTACTTAATTAATTGTCCCTTTCAAGAGGAGTATTAGCAAGGAAGGGAGGAACTCGGTAGCTACTATCACTTCTACATCTGATCTTGGTCACTGAACATGCTTTGAATGTACAGGAGTTCCTCCATTGAGCTTTAAGAATGGGTGCTGTGCTGATACAGTTCCTGAACACAAAAGTAAAAAGAATCTGGGAAAATACATCTATTATCTCAACGGCACTTCTTTCCAACTTGGGAGACACTGAAGGGGTGATTCTTTCCCCCTAGCCTCTGCCTAAACTTATCTAATTAAATTGCCCACTCTCAAGTTGGTTGACTATATTCTTTTTCATATATTGTTGTATCTACAGTTGCATTTTCTTATCTCTCCATATAGATTGTAGGCCATTTGCATTTCTTTGACTACATTTAATATGGTGTGTGCTTTTAGAAGGCACTTAATTAAAATTTATTGAATTAGCATAAGTCAGCTCCTTTTAGAATAAGCTACGTGGAAGAAAACAGGAAATAATCATTTCTAGTTCTGTGTATTCAGTCTAAGAAAATGAATTCTTTGAAGAGTGAGGTCTCAGGAATCTGCCTGTTTCTTGACTTCATAGCTAGATGTGATTTTCAGAAATAGCTTTCCCTTTCCTCTCTAGCTGAGAAAGAATATATGCTGTAAATGGAGACATCATGGCTGTGCAACACACCTGGGTATACAGCACATGGGATTGTCACAGAGAGTGACGAGAGAGGTACTTATGGAGTTATCTGACAGTCTGAGGCTCAGATGATACATACCGATCTGCTCTCTCGGCAGACTACAAGGCCATAACATAACTGAGAGGCCATAAAAGAGCTTCTGATAATTATTTGTCCATTTGAGCTCACTAAATTTAGGAGCATCCTGACCCCCTAAACTCTCTTGGAATCTCTCCATTTATCCATAGAACAGATTTTGATGTGCGAGAATCTACTTCTCAGAATCCGTTCTGTTTTGGTATCAGTGAAAGATGACTCCAGATAAACTGTTATGTGAATCATCCCTAAAAAATAAGATAGTATCACCTGCCTCCAAGAAACTCCCATTCTGACTCTGAGTCCAGAGCACATTCATGGAATTTCACAGATGATACCAAACTGGAGGGAGCCCCTCAGAATGAATCACCACTTAGAGTCAGCATCATAAAATTACAGAATACAAAGCGCACTCGCAAATAACCCATTTCTGTTATGGCACTAGGAAAATTCAGGGCTTGGACTTCTAGCAAATGATTTCATCTTATTGAGCCTTAGTTCCTTCATCAATAAAATCAATAAGTGGATATTAGACTAGATTTTAGATTTGGATCCTACCAATTCTACAGTTCCATGATTAGGATTTCTAATTTAAATTTAATAATCTCTTTCATTCCTAGGAACCTAATCTAAAGAAATGACTCAAAAATGTATACAGGCTGGCGCCGCGGCTCACTTGGCTAATCCTCCGCCTGCAGTGCCAGCACCCTGGGTTCTAGTCATGGTTGGGGCACTGGATTCTGTCCCGGTTGCTCCTCTTCCAGTCTAACTCTCTGCTGTGGCCCAGGAAGGCAGTGCAGGATGGCCCAGGTGCTTGGGCCCTGCACCCACATGGGAGACCAGGAAGAAGCACCTGGATACTGGCTTCAGATTGGCGCAGTGTGCTGGCCATAGCAACCATTTGGGGGGTGAACCAATGGAAAAGGAAGACCTTTCTCTCTCTCTGTCTCACTGTCTAACTCTGCCTGTCAAAAAAAAAATGTATACAAAGGTACATTGCTCATAAGAAAAAAATCTAGGAAAGGCTAAATTTATATTTAACAATAAAGGATGGCTAAATTATTTCTGATACATCCAAATAGTGTGATTTATTCAGCTATTTAAAAACATTTTCAAAGAATATGTAATATCATTGTGTACTTAACTAATAAGTCTTTCGTTGAATAAAAGGCAATATTCAAAATTATCAAGGGCTTTTAGTGTGTAAAGAGATATATCAAAAGGTTTGTATAGATTATTTATGACAGTTGAATTATGATGGCTTAAAATGTCATTTCATAGACATCTTTTCGATTTCTCTACAATAAACATGTAATGTTATTTTTTTAGTGATGAAATGGCTAACGAGTGTTACTTTTTATTAAGTTAAATAAACCATGTTTTCTAAGGATAAATCCAGAATGTAATTTATAATTATAAATTTTAAAGAAATGAAGGGTACAAAAACAGAAGTTTGGGAATGCTCTTGTATAAATCAGTAGGGAAAAATGATTCAAAGTTCACATTAGGTTATCTGTAGGATATATAGCTATCAATTTCATAGTTCTATTTAAAGCTAGTTTTCTGTGATGTGTCAATAGTGGGAAAACGTGAAGACATCCTTATTTACAGCTAATGCAACAAAGAGCACCTGTTTTGAAAACATCTTAAAGGTGGGGGCCGTCATTGTGGCACAGTGCAAAGCCTGTGACTGCAGCATCCCATAAGGGCACCAGTTCATGTCTCAGCTGCTCTACTTCCAATCCAGCTTCCTGCTAATGGCCTGGGAGAAGCAGCAGCAGATGCCCCAAGTGTTTGGGCCCCTGCCACCCATGTAGGAGACCCAGATGAAGCTCCTGGCTCCTAGTTTTGGCTTGGTCCAGAGCTGGCTTTTTCGGCCATCTAGGGAGCAAACTACTGAACAGAAGATCTCTCTCTCTCTCTCTCTCTCTCTTGTTGTCTTTCCCTCTCTCTCTCTGTAACTATGATTTTCAAAATAAATAAATCTTTTAAAACACTTCTGAAAGGCAAAACAGAAAATCTTGATACTGATATATATAAAATGAGATGGCTTACAAGAGCCTGGTTCATTAACTGAAATTTTCATGAATAGAATAGATACTAATCCGGTTAATATTTTTAGGTCAGCTTCTCAAAGTGGCCTAGGAAATAGGTGCTTGCAAAAATTATCCAGTAGATCTCAATCTCTTTGTATCGCTATTAAGTTTTCTTATGTAATATAAACCAGCACTCTACCAATTAAGCACTTTCATTTAAAAAAATCATCTATTATTTTTCACTTTATGTTTCTGTGTGGGAGCAAACTGTGGAAATCCTTACTTAATGTATACTAAGCTGATCTTCTGTATATTAAGATAATCGAAAATGAATCTTGATGTGAATGGAAGGGGAGAGGGAGTGGGAAAGGGGAGGGTTGTGTGTGGGAGGGACGGTATGGGGGGGAAGCCATTGTAATCCATAAGTCATACTTTGGAAATTTATATTCATTAAATAAAAGTTAAAAAAAATTTTCCCTGAAAAAAAAAAAACAATTTTAAAATGTGACCTAAAATGCATTTGTAGAAGTTCAGATTGGTTGGTCATGATTGAGTTTCATTCATGTTGGCAGCCAGTGTTTTTTGTAGCTGTGCTGGTGCTGATTCATTCAAGGTAGTGACCCCTGAGCCCATGTTGTTACCTTGAGTTTGTGGGAAATTAGGTGCTCTCACATCCGAAGAGGGAGCAGAGAACTAAATAACCTCATGAGCTCCCTCCCACTCCTATGGGACCAGAGCTTAACAAATCCACTGTCTGGGGTATACTCTGAAGTATTATCACTGATGTTGAAAAAAGATTTCTGTCTTGGTGATTGGGTTCTTCCTATGAAATGAAGGGGATCACATCAGCACAGAGTTTGTTACAAATTTTTTTCACAGTGAGAGAGAAGTTGGTCTTAACATTTGCAAGATAGGAGTTAAAACTTTGTGAAACCAAATATACTGACATCACATTCCCCAATGTTTATATTGCCAATCACATTAAACACCCTGGTACTAGTATACATCAATTAGATAAATGGTAGGCTCTTAAATTTACAAAATGAAAAACATATAGATACCTGTAATCATCATATAACCAATGAGAAGAAGAAAAATATAAGGTAAAGGCTATGAAAGAAATGAATACAAGCTGTGGAAGAGTCTAGCCAGAGAGCCACATGCAAGCATACTTATGAATTATTCAGATTGTGGTTGAGTCTTTCCTGCATCAGCTGTACTGAAGAGGATTAGGGAGTGCTAATTTTCCAGTGTAGCTCCTCCTTGCCTTTTTGCCTGTTCTGCCTCACACATTTTATAGGATTGTATCATCATGAGTCACAACACTTAAGGATTTTTCAGGGCTGTAGCAGTGCCAAAGCTATTTTAATAATCTCAGCTGATTTGGTGTAGGGCTTTTCTTTTCTTTCTTTCTTTTTTTTTTTTAAATGATAGAGAACTAATGCAATGTACAACATTTCTTTTATTCTTCCTGGTAATTTCTGACAATGAAAGGAGTTTGGTTTGGATTTGGAGTTCTTTGTTTCCTGCCATGGGCTTTCTTAACCCCTGGGTGCCTCTTTGAGCTATAGTCTTCAAAGAGATTTTAAAGCTATTTTTTTAATGCAGTTGACTTCAGTGTCAGGTAATTTCCTGAATTAGATGACTGTGGAGAAAAGCAGCTAAAGCTATATATCAATGAATAGTTTACTCGTTATAGATCAAGGTGACCTTTTAAAGGCTACTGTTAGTTGAATATTAGTAAATCATTAAAAATGTGATCTATGTCTATAATTTCTATTCCAAAACCCTTTATGATTCTTTATATTCCATTTTAAAGTTTAAAAACATCACTAATAAATGACATATAGGGCAGTTGTTAAAGAATCCAGTGTAAACACTGCAGGGGACTACTTAATGTGTTTTTCTTTCATATTTAAAGACAACAGTAATTACCGAATTTAACACTCTTCTCATGGTCTATTTTGTACTGGGAGTCACCCCTAGATGGCTGTAGGTGGGAGCAAGCAGCCCTAGCTGTTTGTCTAGAATGGTCACTGTATTTAAGCTGTGTCATTACCCAGATGGTTGCACAGGCTGGGCAGGTGTGCATGGTGGGAAGGAAGGGCAGTGCTGATGTGAGGGGAAGCTCTTGTCTCCTGGGTCCCCACTGCCTTTTCTTAAAGCACTGGGAATAAACTGAAGGTGAGACCTTACTTCTTAATGAGTTAGTCATTGATGTGGGGAGTCCCACACCAATGATTGTTCAGAGTTGGTACTGTGCCAATGCTAAGAACCCTACCCTTAATATAGAGCTCCCAAATATAGTTTGGCTGATTCTAGTGGGCTATACCACCGCAGAGCCACATCAATGATCAATTTCAATGGAACTGAAATTCAATCTGTTTAAATAACATAAGGGCTCTGATATAAAGAAAATAAAGAATTTGACTTCCCACATCTAAGCTGTGATTAGAAGCTTGCTCCAGAAAAAAAAAATGCTTTTAGACTAGGCTTTTATCCACTAATGTACTGTTTTCAGCATCTGTGTTTACTGAATAATTTAATATAGTTTTTAAAAATGGTTTTAAAGGGGCTGTGGGTTATTTCCTATTGCTTCTATATAACTGGTATTCAAAAATATTTAGTTGGTAGAAGTCAGAGATGATCAGTATTTCAAGAGATTAGTGGTGGTTTAAAATGCATAGTCTTTTCATTAGGAACTTTAAATGCTTTGGAGACCTTTTATTCTTTTACCTCTGTTCTTTTTTTTTCTTGCTCACGAAGTTGAGTCAGCAAGAGAAACATATTCAAATTAGGCTTGTCATACAGAAAAAAAAAAATCTGACTTTGTCAGGGTGGGTGGAGGGAAAAAGCAACTTTTTGTCAGTCTTTTGTATTTCAGCAGCTGGATTCATTGCTACCATGGTAACAGACCACATGATGAGGTGTATTAGATTGCTGTGTGTTGAGCACAAGGGGAAGAATGAACACAGCTTTTTATTGAAGTTAAAGGTTACTTTGGAGTTTCTTCTATGGAAATGTGTAAGGTCAAATACTATAGCATTCAGCTTATGTAGTGCATCAGAGGAGGAATTAGGGGCATGTTGGTGTATTTAACTGCAAAACCAGGTAAGGTACAATTCAATCTATGAAACTGAACTCTTTACTTCTTCTGTTGCGGTGCTATAACTTGCTGGGTGGAATTTCACGGTCACCCCACCCCCACCGAACATGGGCACAGGACAGTTTTCTTCTGCTTGCTCCCCAACTCCTCCTCCTCCTCCGAATTCCTGTGTTTTTGATTGCAAAGTCTAAAACGTTGTGAATTGTTCTAGTTCTGTGGTAGTGAGTGTGTATGTGTGCGTAAGTCCAAGAAAGAAAACTGGAGAAGAGGTAATAAGAATACGGTAATTAGTGTTTTCAGATCAGTATGGAACTGAGCAAAGTGTGTCCTTGTTTTGTTCTTCGGAAATTGTCCCTTTACTCAAAGGACACTTTATTAGTGGCATTAATCCAAAGCTACTTGTCCCTCATACTAAATTAAGCAGTAAGACAAAGTTCTCCTGTAGGGTATTTTGTCTATTGAATGCAGGCTCCCCCCTACCTTCATATTACTGCTAGCTTCCTCCAGCTTGAATAGTTCCATTTAATATATTATTTTTCCAACACCCTGTATTTCTAGGAGTATTCTATTCTTTTCAGCATTGTGGCTGTTAAGTGTATTAGAGAATTTAAAAATAGAAATAAACACAAGATGGGTGTGCAGAATGAACTCCTTGGCTTGGAGGCTGTAAGATCCAAATGTAAACAACTCCGTGCAGCCTGGTGAGGCATCAGTTCCCAGAGCTCAGGGGCCTCCTCCCGCGGTGTTTACATAGCACCCTGGCAGCTTGCATGAAAGGGTGAGGCTTTGAAACACACAGAGCAAGTCAAAGAAGAAGAGGGAAATGTCTTTATGAATAACTTATTTTGACTTCTTGTTCGTGTTGTCTACTGATGCTTGGTGTTTGACTTTCTCTCAAGATGCTAGGATTTACCTTAATTTTCAGCCAACTCTCCCCTCTGAAAACAGAGTTTTCTGCAGCTTTTCGAGTCAAAATCTAACTAAATAGTGGCAAAGCCTCACTGTTATTCTAGTGTATTTGCTGTGGACCTGCAGGGCTGTCAGGTCAGAAAATCTTATCAACATACTTTCTTGGTGGGCTCAGGTCAATTGTATGCCACCAGTTGGCACTGATGAGGCTAAAAGCAGTAAATTATCCCAAGTTGGTTTTATACCATGCTTTCTTCAAAAAGGGAATCTTAGATTTTGTTGTGCTGTTTAAGCTTTGGTCTTTATTGCTGTTTCCCTAGTCTCTCTAGTTTTCGCATGTCCAAGCCATATTCTAGGTTAAGCTCGGAATTATAAACATTACCCGAGACAGTTTTTTCATGATTTCAGATAAAGAGAGCTGTGTCCATGATAACAAATACCAGAAGCCTTGTAACACCTAACATTTGTAAAATGCCATGGTTGTATCTGAATTCATACTTTTGTTTTTCTCTTTGTAGTGTTGAATGTAGAATGAGCTGTGAGTATGTCCTCCAAAGCATAAAACATTTTCAAAAGCATAACTTGGTATTACTTATTCTTTTGGAATTTCCCCAAAACTGATTGAAAATAGTGCCTGGTAAAATATTTTAAAGTGTAAAATTTTAAAAACTTAATGATATCTGAGGTGGAAAGTGGTCTGTTATTAAAGAATAAAAGAAAGACGAAAGAAAACAGAAAGAATCAGAGGGCACAAGAAAAAAAAAGATAGACAAAAAGTAAGATAAAAATGTAAATGATCTCTTACCAAAGTTTGCTTCTTTGCCTTCGGTGCAGAAAGGCGTTGAATCTCTATATATCAGAGAAGAGAGAGAGAGAGAAGATAGCGTGAATAAGGTTAAATTATTTTAAAATGTTATCAATTCACTATTACATATTTTAAATGATAAGGCAAAGATTGCTCCTTTCTATTAATTGAATTGGTATTATATAATGGTAGTATTTATTATAAAAAATAATATTTAAATGGTTATATATATTATATATAATATGTATAATGTATATGTATAATATATATTATATATAATATAATATAATATATATTATATATAATATATATAACCATTTAATCTATATTCCTATAGATAAATTTCTTTCATTCCTTACTGTAGCCAAATTAACAGACAGCTTAGACATTAGAGCTGAGGTGTGCAAAACGTAGTATATTCCCAAATTGCTGAGGTCTCTGTTCACCTGACACTAGGCCACACACATGCATTCCTGGAGCTACTGTAACTGTGAACTGTTAAGTCATAAGATAGAAACTCCTTTTTTTTTTTTTTTTTTTTTTTTTGTTTGGACAGGCAGTGTTAGAGAGAGAGACAGAGAGAAAGGTCTTCCTTTTCCATTGGTTTTACCCCCCAAATGGTCGCTACGGCCGATGCCCTGCGCCTATCTGAAGCCAGGAGCCAGGTGCTTCCTCCTGGTCTCCCATGCGGGTGCAGGGCCCAAGTACTTGGGCCGTCCTCCACTGCCTTCCCGAGCCACAGCAGAGAGCTGGATTGGAAGAGGAGCAACCGGGACAGAATCCGGTGCCCTGACTGGGACTAGAACCCGGGGTGCTGGCACCGCAGGCAGAGGATTAGCCTAGTGAGCCGCGGCTCCAGCCAAAACTCTTTTTTAGAGCTATTTCACTACCTGTATTCTTAAGACTCAACATTTACTTTTTGTGTACTTACTTTAAATTAAATATTTTGCCAATATCTTCACATTAAGTGATTTTTTGACAATACTTGTTTAAAACCACTTTGTTGTTGATTTTGATTTTGATTGGTAGTGCTTATTAACATTTTAACTTTAGAGCTCCCTAGACTCCCAAAGGGCTAATTATTTGCAAACATTTACCTCTATTAAAGAGATAGATTTTTGTAGAGTCATAATGAAGAATTGTATCGACTAATAGAGCCTTTTATAGGAAATTAATAAATTTTATATTACAAGAAAACACTTGAAAAATAAATGATGAATAGGCCAATGATTGGTGATTAAATGTCCAGTTAGATATTATCTTCTTAGTGTTATTTTTGAACTTATTTCATTAAAGTTGATTTTATTATTAATCACCATGTAAATTTTGTATGAAAAGGAGTGGACTCTCTTTTTTAAAAATTTTTAAAGTTTTAAAATGAAAAAATTTTTACTACGATCATGATGATGATAATAACATTGACGATAATAATTGATTAGGAGACTAAGATAGTAGAAATCTCTTGGCTGTCTATATACTAAAAGGTCAATGTTTTCAGAAGGAAAGTGGAAGTTTCTAATGGATTATATGGTTCTCAGAAATTAACTCCCATACTTTATTAATTCCAATAATAGCATTTGTAAATCACTAACAATAGATGTGCTTGTTATGTTCTTATCAGATCTTATTATAAAATGTGTTGGCTTTGTTCAAAAAACAGTAGAGGCTTTCATCTAAAATGATTGAAGTTATCAAGAAATGTACAATGTATGAGCCAGCATCTGATAGTAAAAGTAAACTCATTTTGAGGAATGAAAATTTTATCATATCTTTGGTATACAAAGGAGCAACCAACTGACTTCACTTTACTGATAATATTAGCTTTATTTAGTCTATAATGATAGGATTATAACAGTTCCTCACTCTGGCATATACATTATGAAATGTTCATTATTGATGCTTTTTCAATATATTTATTTTTTTAAAACTTTTATTCACTTAAAATGATCAAAAATATTTTGTTTGAACCTGTGTTTGGTGAAAAAATATATTCTGAAAAATCCTTTTCCTCTACCAATCCCTCACATGAAAGAAAATACTAGATAGATTGACAATTCCAGTACAAAATGCGAATCACCAAAAGTAGAAGAAAATCCAGAACTTTGGGTAGAAAATCATGCCCTCAAAGGCAGAGGCCAAAAAGAAATTGTTACATGGGAACCTCTTACTTCTGGAAAATGCTATATGCAAGATTAAAAGACAATAATCTAGACACAATATTTGCAACATGTATAAAAAAATGAACATCCATAATATAACATAAGGTCTCATAAACAATGGGAAAGAAGCTCACTATTTTTAAAATATCTGCAAATGCCGGAACATGGAAAGATTTGGAGGCCAGGTCATCATCAGCAGAACCACATTACGCATGTACTGATCACCTGATGCTAGTCCAAGCATTCTTCATGTGTTAGTTAATTCTGTTAATGAGACAACTGCACTGCCAATAAGTGCAGAGCTGGGATGTCAGAGACAGCCCTGTCAACCATGCAGGATCTCCGCTTCTATTGAATGTTCTTGTCCGCTCTTCCAGGGACTTTAACCTAGCTTATCCTGAATACTTTCTGAATCCATACACATTTGAGGAAATCAACAGTGGTCACAGCATAGAATATAACCAAAGAAAGGCCATTTGGAACAGAAATGAGTACAGCAATTAATGCTGGAGTCAGAACACAGATGAGTCAAGCACTCAGCTTAGGGACTGAAGATTTGAGAGCTGTTTTGTCAGTTGCCAGTATTCACAGTAAGTCGAGTACAAAAGCCTCCATGATGCTTGCCAGTTGTTGCATGAAGCACTACAGCAAGATTGTTGTGGCCAAGGAAAGTGAGCATGCCTTGTGATGTGCGAGCTTTTCTTCCAACAAAACTAGCCCACTGAGTCAACCTGTTGGAAACAAGGGTCACTCTGTCTTCTATGTTCTTGAAATGTGAGTCCCAACACAATATTGTTTAGATAACACAATATTGTTATTGTGAGTCCCAACACAATATTGTTTAGATAGGATAACTGAGGAGAGAACTCTGAAATTTTCACTTTCTTTATAAATTTAATGTCCTTCAACTTTGGCTTTTTTTTTAACTTTTATTTAATGAATATAAATTTCCAAAGTACAGCTTATGGATTACAATGGCTTCCCCCCCATAACATCCCTCCCACCCGCAACCCTCCCCTTTCCCACTCCCTCTCCCCTTCCATTCACATCAAGATTCATTTTCGTTTCTCTTTATATACAGAAGATCAGTTTAGCATACATTAAGTAAAGATTTCAACAGTTTGCTCCCACACAGAAACATAAAGTGAAAAATACTGTTTGAGTACTAGTTATAGCATTAAATCTCAATGTACAGCACACTAAGGACAGAGATCCTACATGAGGAGTAAGTGCACAGTGACTCCTGTTGTTGACTTAACAAATTGACACTCTTGTTTATGGCATCAGTAATCACCCTAGGCTCTTGTCATGAGCTGCCAAGGCTATGGAAGCCCCCTGAGTTCACTGACTCTGATCATATTTAGACAAGGCCATGGTCAAGGCTTTTTTTTAAAAAAGATATATTTATTTATTTGAAAGGCAGAGTTATAAAGAGGCAGAGGCAGAAAGAAAGAGAGTCTTCCATCCGGTGGTTCACTCCCCGGATGGCCACAAAGGCCAGGGCTATGCCAATCCGAAACCAGGAGCCAGGAACTTCTTCCAGGACTCCCATGCAGGTGAGGGGCCCAAGGACTTGGGCCATCTCCTACTGCTCTCCCAGGCCATAGCAGAGAGCTGGATCAAGAGTGGACAGCCAGGACTCAAACCAGCGCCCATATGGGAAGCTGGCACGGCAGGCAGCAGCTTTAACCGCTATGCCACAGTGCCAGCCCCAGACAAATAGTGATTTAATTTCCTTTCGTATACCCAAGAACTAAAGTATATAGTTTCAGATCATTTAGTGAAGCCAAAAAAAAAAAAAAGTTATTTTTATCATTGTGGTAGCAGCCTTCGAATTGAATTTCTTACTTAGATATGTTATATTCTTCTGCAACTGCCCCATTTAGGTGATTTTTTTTCTTTTTGGAAGTATAGGAGTCTTCAAAATGCTCATTTAAAATTCATTTTATAAAAAGCCATTTATACAGGCAGGTGTTTGGTTCAGCAGTTAAGAGGCTGCTCATAATGCCTATATCCCATATTGGTGTGTGTGGGTTCAAGACCTGGCTCTGCTTCCAATTCCAGCTTCCTGCTAATGTGCAAGCTGGGAGGCAGCAGGTAATCGCTCAAGTACTTGGGTCCCTGCCACCCTTGTGGGAGACCTGGACTGAATTACCAGCTCCCAGCTTGGGTCTGGCCCTACCCTGGCTGTTGCGGGCATTTGGGAAGTAAACCAGTAGATGGAAGCTCTATCTTTGTCTCTCTCTCTCTCTCTCATTCTGTCTTGCTATTTTTTGAAATAAATAAGTAAATAATATTTTAAACCTATGCATGAATTTCATGAAAATTTTGCACCAAAATAGACTTGACTTTTAATTTTTTCCATGAATTATTTGAAGTACGCTCTTATATCCAGGTTTCTTTATGTGTTGGAAGATAATAAAAATTGTTACTTCAAGCATCAGAGCCCCCAGTTTTCCAAAAAGTTACTTTTAACTTCTTCTAAAGAGGAGCGCTGAGAAATAAAGAAAAAAAGAGGAGGTAGAGGGTGGTCTTGATAATCAAGAGCTGAAAGGAAGAGAAAGGTGTCTCAGAGCGCGGGCATTAGCCTGCAGGTGAGGAGGACCTCGAGGTGAAGGGGCTGAGCGGAAGGAGCGGGAGGAGCAGGCTTTTGAGTGATGGGCTGATCTCAGCATTCTTCCCCACATGTTGGATGGCACTGGGAAGCCCAAACATACAGGAGGACACACAGAAGCCCCTAACGTGAGATCTGTGAGTTCTCAGATATAGTGCAGTGGGCCACTTTCTAAGTGCCAGGTACAGTGTTAAGTACATTTTGTGTAACTCATTTAAATGAGCTGATCCTCATTTAGAGAACAGTACCTAGCACATGTAAACCACTAAGTAAGTATAAGTAGTTATCATCTCTCCATTAATCCTTGCAACTACCTCACAAGCCTGGTACGGTTATCATCTTCATTTTGCAGATGAAGAAATTAAAGTCAAAGAGGTTAAATAATCTCCCCAAAGGCATCCAGTTAATAAACCGTCCCACTATGCTCTTAATCTATGTAAAGCTTATTATATGTAAAGAAATGATACTTGCTAAAGTGCCTGTCAGATAGTAAGCCCTTAAAAATGTTAGCAGTCATTATTATGTAATAAGACAGAGGAGACTTTCCGGTATTTATGTCGTTCTGCACAGCACTGCTCTAAGGGTAACAAGGACTGCCTTAGATTTCTCTTACATACAGTGTGAATACAGCTTTGTTTAGGAGCCTGCCCCTTACAAGTTAGAGGGACTTCCTTTCTATCCAAATACTATCCATCAGTTTGGCTGAAATAGTTGAAGTTTTTCTCTCAAAGAATGTGCCTCATTGAAGTGCTCTCTGTATATGTCTACATCACTCTGACCTTCTGACAGAGAATGGCTGTGGCTAATGGCACTAATGAGAGCAAGTGAAATCCCCATCCGCACTTGGTGTTTGAATAATATGTCAATTTGTTCATCGCCGTCTTGTTGGGAATAAAATGCTCTGACATTTTCATAACCTTAGGGAGCTAGCGAGCAGTTGGCATCCGGGAATGGGAATCAAGCCAGAGGCTGGCCAAGGCATAATCACACGAGGGTGGACCAAGTCTCCAAGGTCAAGTAGGTGGTTCCAGGCAGAACTCAACCAGACCCTAGAACAAAGTCAGATGCAAACTTGACTCCTGGTCTCGTGGTTATGGATAGTTGGATGGTTTGTCTTTCTCTGTATGGCAAAATGAGTTGATTCGGGATCTAACTGGAATAAGAACATCAATAGTTACAAAAATGAGATACTTTACCACTGCAAATAATGAGTCATAGGCAATGCAAGCATAAGGCCTCTGCTGTGCTGGATTTCCCTGGGGAGGACGGTGCTGTTGCGGGATGTGCACGATGACTAAGGTAGCTGAAGCAGAGAAGCTTTGACGATGCCATGTCGTGGGATGGCAGAAATATGGGGACTGCAGGAGACTACAGGACACTGCAGGAGAGAGAGAGCAAGAGATACCATGGGGTCTGAGTGCCCAGCAGTCACCTTTTCATCTGCACCTGTGATTCCTATGGCTCCCTTCATGTTTATCTGTCATTGAGAATTCAGAGGATTTTAGCTAATGTTACTGAACAAGTACACCTGGCCAACCACCCCAGTTAGAGGAGAGGAAGAGAGAGTCGAGGGATCCACAGGCCTGGCATGCTACAGGGGTGAGGCATGCTGTGGGGCCTGGAGGTGGGCAATCTATCCCTGGTGGTTTGTCCTCTGCTGTGCCCCCCTACACCTCAGATGGCTGCTTAATGAATTTAAAGTTTCTTTCAACTATGAGAGAATATGTCATGTTAGCAATTTACAAGTCTTTTTAGTAATCCCTGCAAATGTTTTCTATAGTTTATTATCTGCAGAGGTAACAAGTTTAAGTAGGCATAATAATTAACATTTGTATGATGATGTACTATTTCCAAAGCTTTTTGATTACATTGTATTGGAATTTCCTACCATCCTGGAAGGTTAATGACAGCATCATTTCCTTTTTAAGATGAAGAAAATCAAGCTCAGTGACTTTCTTAGAGGCACAGGGTTAGCTGGCACAGCATGGAGTTTAATTCACTGATTTACTAATGCATGCTGCTTCACTCAACACCCTCCTACCTTTAACGTTTTCTCTGGAGCCAGCCCTGTGACATAGCCGGTAAAGCTACTGCCTGTGGTGCTGGCACCCCATGTGGGCGCTGATTCTATTCCCAGCCACTCCACTTCTGATCCAGCTCTCTGCTGTGGTCTGAGAAGGCAATGGAAGACGGCCCAAGTCCTTGGGCCCCTGCACCCACATGGGAGGTTGGAAGGAGGCTCCTGGGTCCTAGTTTCTGATCAGCCCAGCTTTGGCTGTTGAGGCCAACTGGGAGTGAACCAGTGGATGGAAGACCTCTCTCTTTCTCTGCCTCTCTCTCTCTCTGTAACTCTGCCTTTCAAATAAATAAATAAATCTTAAAAAATAAAAGTTTTCTTAGTGATAGCTGTTTATCTGTAGATAAATTGATTTATGTTGGTCAGCTTAAATCCTCTGTTTCAAAATACTTTCAAGTTAGCTTATGTACACCATAGGTACTTAATAAGTGTTAATGCCTGATTATTGTCTTTTTGCATTCCTCATTCTGCTTCCTGCACATTTAATGAAAACATTGTTTATTTGGGAATAGAAAAAAATAGTAATTATGATTCCCAGTGTGGGAAACTAATGTGAAAAAAAAGTGAAGCACTAACTTGTAATTTTAGAAAAAAATCTAATATCTATTTGAGCGGACTTAAAATAGCTCAATGGGCAAAAACAGAAGACAATAGGGCAGATATTTTATACCAATGAAAAAACAGTAAAAGAAAATTATTATGAGTCTCAAAACTACTGTGCCTTCCATATCCATGTAAACACCACATAATATACAGTTTCAACATTGGTAACTGGTATTTAAAATTCTAGTAAGACAATTCTCTGGCAAGTGTTGTGCTTTATCAGGTTAAGCCACTGCATGGGTCACTCGCATCCCATATCTAGTGCTTGGTGTCAAGCCTGGACTCCGCCTTCTGATCCAGCTTCCTACTAATGCACCCGTGAGGCCGCAGAGACTTTCCGCCCTTGGGAGAGGCCCCGATGATGTTCCTGACTTCTGGATTCAGCCTGACTCTGCCTAGGCTGCTGCAGGTGTTAGTAGAGTAACCTAGTATATGGAAAATCTGTGTGTGTGTGTGTGTGTGTGTGCGCGCGCGTGTGTCTTCCTCCATCACCTCCCCTTTGCCCTCTCCTTCTCCCTCTCTTTCTCCCTCTCCTCTCTCTCCGCCTTTAAAATAAATAAAAAGTCAATAAATACTAAAATAATCCACTTTCTGGGTTTTAATAGTCTCTTCTGATGGTAATGCAAAAATCTGGCATTCTTTGGCTGAAAACTAGGGCTCGACAAGAAAAGGATATTAAAATAGAGGGTAATTTATCATACCAAATACTAAATATACTATAAGGCTATTATTAGAGTGACGTTAAACTGTAATTAAAGAAGATAATATAGACAAAACTCTGGAGTATAAACAAACTCTAACATATGGTACATACACTAGAGAAGGTGGTACATATCAGTACGGAAGATTAGAATTATATGATGTAGTACACAGTATTATGAAAGGAAACATCTTTATTCATACTGCAAAATAAATTTCAGCTAGATTAAATATTTACAATAAATCAAACTTAAAATTAATGAAAAAATAGGATTGGAAAACAGCTTTAACACACTATGATTCCAATAAGCTACACTATTTAAAGTTCATGCATTAATATGCTTTGATATGGTGGGCAAACTCTTAGCTCTCTCTAGAATCAAGAAAACGAACATAACCATAATCCCTCAAAATTTCTTCAATCTCCCTGGAAACTCTCCCCCCATCATTCCTAAGCAACCGCCCATCTGCTTCCAGCCAATGAGGATTAGTTTGCATTTTCTGGAATTTATGTCAATGAAATCATATGTGTTATACTTTTTTGTGTCTGGTTTCTTTCACTCGGTGTAATTATTCTATGATTCTTCAATGTTGTTGCATCTATCAGAAATAATCACATGTTCACTTTTATTGCTTTATTTTTTATCCATTTATCTGTGCATGGACATTGGAATTGTGTCCAGTTTTTAACTACTAGAAATGAAGCCACTATGAATATTCATCAAAAAATTTTAAAGGAATACATAATTTCTTTTCTTTTTAGTAAATACCTGGAGAATTGGGGAATTACAAGTGATCTGTGAAAGGAAAGGGTTTTTTTTAAAGATGTATTTATTTATTTGAAAAGCAGAGTTTCAGAGAGGCAGAGGCAAAGACAGAAAGAGAGAAAAATCCTCCATCTGCTGGTTCACTCCCCAACTGGCCACAATGGCTGGAGCTGTGCCGATCCAAAGCCAGGAGCCAGGAGCTTCTTCCAGATCTCCCACGCAGGTTCAGGGGCCCAAGCAATTGGGCCACCTTCAACTGCTTTTCCAGGCCATAGCAAGGAGCTGGATAGGAACTGGAACAGTCGGGACTCGAACTGGCATGCATATGGAATTCCAGAGCCACAGGCAGAAGCTTAACCTGTGCCACAGTGCCAGAACTATGGTTTTTTTTATTATTATTATTTTTGTTTATTTTAAAAGCAGATCATCACAGAGAGAAAGAGACAGAGACACTTTCCATCTCCTGATTCATTCCCCAAATGCCTGCAACATCCTAGGCTACAGCAAGTCAAAACCAGAAGCCAGGAACTCCATCCAGGTCTCCCATGTGGCTAGTTGAGAGCCAAGTATTTAAGCAATCACTTTCTGCCTCCCAGGGTGTACATTAGCAAGAAGCTGAATTAGAAGCAGAGGCAGGACTCTAACCTTAACACGTTGATATGCAGCAGTTTAATCCACTGTGCCATAACATCTACCCTATCCTCATACTTTGGTGGTGGAAATATAAATTAATACAGTAATTCTGGAAAACAATTTAGCATATTTTATGTAAGAGTGACTAGAAAATAATTGTAACCTTTAATAAAAAAAAACTATTTTTGGAAACTTCTTGAAGAAATAATGTGAAATAAATGCAAGATTTATGTACAGGGGATCTTTTTACGTCATTATTTATACCTGAAAAATAGAAATAACTAAATGTCTTATGGTAGAAAGATGAGTAACTAAAGGCATTCCATAGCTAAGAAATCCAATGCAGCAGCTGAAGAAGTATTTACTAAGCATAGCATAAACTAATGGTAGAAGTCAGAATTACTACCATTTTTCTGGAGAATAGGTTGATATTATTTTAACTGATAATATTAATATTTTAATTGATCACATCTTTAATTTTAAATTTAATCATTGACCCAGTAATTCTAATTTTAGGAATACTTTTGTCCGAAACTTTATTAACAAATATTTATCATAGTATTATTTCAAATATGAAAAATTTTAAAATAAAGTAAACACCCAGTGATTGATGGCAGCTTAAATAAATCACAGTACCTCTGCATGATGGAAACTATTTTGAATGTCTTATAAAAGAAATAAGAGAGAGAATATGCTTTTCCTAAAAACACAAACCATCTAATCCTGATATTGAAGGAGATAAGCAGAAAAAGTTCTTCTTTTTCTTTATTTTCTTAATAAAGCAAGATGTTTATTATCTATAAGTAATAAGGTAATAAGTTAATTTTTCTGTATTTACTTTCTTGTGTTTTCCTAAATTTTCTTCAGTTGATAGGTATTACTTTTGCAGTTCTATGATATCAATTAGTTGAAAAAGTTATTTGGAATTGAACACTCAATTTGAATGCAGCTATGTATAGAAAACAGACAAAATTACTGTTAATAAAAAAGTTACTGGTATGGTTTTTATCTTGTATAATTTTTGGAACTTTTCTAAATATAGGATCAGGGAAAATCAATATTTAAGAAAGTATGAAAAAAACAAAGGCTTCTCTTTAATTTGTGAAACGTGATACAAGAGAACAGAAGGGAATTATAGTAGCTACAAGTTTGAGAAATATCACTCTAACCAGTTTAAAAAGGAGAAATTGACTTGACTTATGTGAATAACAAGAAGCCAGAAACAGTTGGCATCATACTTCTTTATATCCAGAAACCCAAAGACATCTCCAAAGCTCTATCTTTCCTCTTTTGTAGGCTCTGCTTGTTTCTGCTTAGCTTCATTCACAGTGACTCCTACTCTCATATCTTATGTCTCCCCCTAGCTCCTGGACAGGGGCTTTCCAAGCAGAAGGTAGAATGTCTACCACTAGCACTAAAACCACACTCCACCAACTTCACATGGCAAGCCGGCGATTTGTCTTAACCTAAATAAGATCTCAGCCAGTAAGCAGCAAAGCATGGCTTGGGCTGTGTGTATTGCTCAAAGGCATGGGATTTTCCATTTCCCAGGAGTGAGTAGTTGTCCACCTCTGTGTTTGAAGTAAAACAAAGTCACCTTGGCCGGCACTGCAGCTCACTTGGCTAATCCTCTGCCTACGGCACCGGCACACCGGGTTCTAGTCCCAGTTGGGGCACCAGATTCTGTCCCAGTTGCTCCTCTTCCAGTCCAGCTCTCTGCTGTGGCCCGGGAGTTCAGTGGAGGATGGCCTGGGAGTTCAGTGGAGGATGGCCCAGGTCCTTGGGCCCTGCACCCGCATGGGAGACCAGGAGGAAGCTCCTGGCTTCGGATCGGCGCACCGCGCCAGCCGTAGTGGCCATTTGGGGGGTGAACCAGTGGAAGGAAGACCTTTCTCTCTCACTGTCTAACAAAAAAACAAAGTCAGCCACACAGCAGTCAGCAGTCACATATAGACCACAAAAAAAGTCAGAAGAAAAAGGAAGGGAATGGAATATTGGAAGGGGGAATATGAGAGATGTCAACAATAAAAGTACAGTACAATAACCAACATTTGACAAAATCATCTCATTCAGTCCTATGGAATGTCATAAGGTGAATTATTATATCCGTTTTTGTTGTGGTACATGGCAACAAGGAGATTTCTAACTAAGGTATCTTTGACTCCATAGCCAAACCTCCTCTCAAAAAAAGTTTGCATTTCTTAAGCTCTTGTGGCTGTTTCACCTACAATCAAGGAATAGAAAGACATACTGTATGTGTGAAATGGCAAGAGGAAAACCAAAGTTTTAATACCTTCCAAATGAAACAACTAGGTGACAGGTTACTGCTATCTCCCTGAGAATGAACACTGGTTTGATAAGAGCAAAGCGAATAGAATGTCAGAATGTGTGCCATAGGTAAAATGTTGGATATTTTCCATGCGCTAAAAATCAGGTATAGTATTCAAATAAAGTAAAAGAATTTCACACTTAAATTTTTAATCTTTTTGAAAGTGTTATGGCACATTCCACATGTTGCATGCAAGTAGTATTTTCAATAGCATACTAGACTGTCTACAAGATATAACAGTAAACACAGCCTATATTGGGAGACAAAGAAAAGATGGAAGATGGGAAATTCAAGGTGGGAGACATAAATGGCAACCAGAAATAATAGTCTTTGTAGGTCTAGCAGTTCCTCAACCAAAGCTCACAATCTGAAAGGAGCCTAAGGTTATTTATACCTCCCAAGGATTTACTCTACCGAGTAATTAAACCTCCAGGACATTCTCAATCAGTTTAGAAGAGCTTTAGGACTTCAAGGTTTGTGTTTGCTTAACCTTCTTGTTTCTTGTCCTTGGTTCTGCTTAAGAAAAGAAAAAAACTCATCTCTCCACAGTTCCAAGGAATATTTCCAAAAATAAAAGTAGGCATTTGATTTAACCAGAACATTATGTCCCCAGTTTTCTTTCCAAAGCCTCCGGATGGACAAGTTACTCTTGAAGTCTGTCCACAGCATAACAAATGCAAGTTTTGCATTTGCTCCCTACTGATTTTCAGTATTCGGCAAAGCTGCACTTAGTAGATAAAGAGGAACTATGGGATGAGTAATTCATAGTCTAAATCACTGACAATGCCTTAGGATTTATTTAGCACAATTTATTTGATCCTGCATTCAGAAGTAAAATTCTAGACATTAAGTAATATATGCAAAAGTGGTTTAAACTTGAAGCATTAATGCAGAATACAGTTGCTGGGGACTCTGGAATAAGAATGGCTAGCCTGTGCCTTGGACACTCAGGAGTTAATTGCTTCCAGAGCCATAGAAGGTAAGAAATGTTGAGAACTGAGGAAGCATGACAAAATAGGGGGAGGGTAGACCTTGGAGTCAGATTTGGATTCAAATGTAATTATTATGCAATAGCTAGGTCTGAGACCCCTCTGACTATACATCCCATTTGGATAACCCAATTGGTGGGTTATCCCAACCACTGGAAAATTCATGTTAAGTTGGTTTACCCAATTTGAACCCTTCCTTGGGAATTCCTAGGGTTACTGCCCCTAACCTTGTATTTCTGTGACTCTAATATATGTACATGTTGTGTTCTTTCCCTGCTCTGTGAGATTGCAACTGAAATGTGACCCCTTACCAGTGTCCACCTAAGAACCTACTCACACTGGTGGGCCTAGAAACTGCCCTGGAGGTGGGGGGTTGACAGAGACTGGTTAAGACAGGGGAGGCAAACAGGCATTGTCACCTCTCTCAAAACCCCGGTCTTCCTTTTTCACTCCTCACATATGCCTCAAGTTTGTTTTGAGGGATAACAATTTTTTTCCCATTTATTATGCAGCAAAATTTAGCTCTCTTCTGTCCTTGTTCCAAGCTTTCCTATCAAATGCATCAAGATGTCAGCCAAATAAAGCATCATCCAGTAGCCTCCTCGGAAGACAGACAAATTTATAAATAGAAAAAAAGTTTTCCATGATCTTTACACCTGCCTGGCTATTTTCTAAGACTTTTATGAATCTTGGATATAACAAATGTACAATACATTCTTTGCACAATGTATGGTATAGAGTGCATAATAAATGATGATGATGATATTGCAGTAGGTAGCCAGTGATTGCAGTAACTGTACATCTCTGAGTATCACTTATCACAATTATGAGTTATTTTTGTAATCATACTTTAATGTCTTTCTCCTCCAGTAGGATTGTAAGTTCCCTAAGGCCAGAAACTATTCCTGTGTTGTTTAGCATCATGTGTCACTATTGTCTCTTACAGTGCATGACCCACATATTTAACTCTTTATTTCAGTAATGAATAGATGAATGGACAAGTGGAGGGATAATATGTGTGGAAGGTTTTTCTTTCTATAAGAGTTGTAACTTAGCCGGTGCCGCGGCTCACTAGGCTAATCCTCCACCTTGCGGCGCCAGCACACCGGGTTCTAATCCCGGTCGGGGTGCCGGATTCTGTCCCGGTTGCCCCTCTTCCAGGCCAGCTCTCTGCTGTGGCCAGGGAGTGCAGTGGAGGATGGCCCAAGTGCTTGGGCCCTGCACCCCATGGGAGACCAGGAGAAGCACCTGGCTCCTGCCATCGGATCAGCGCGGTGTGCCAGCCGCAGTGTGCTGGCTGTGGCAGCCATTGGAGGGTGAACCAATGGCAAAGGAAGACCTTTCTCTCTGTCTCTCTCTCTCACACTGTCCACTCTGCCTGTCAAAAAATAAAAAAAAAAAGAGTTGTAACTTTATGGAATATAGTGACTGGACAGATGAAGGATGATGGGGACAATTAAGATGTTCATGGAAGCTGTGCTTCAAGATTTTGGAAAAGGTAGCAGAGCCTCAATTTCTCTATTCACTCCTTATTCTCATGTATTTTATGTTTTCTTTTTTTTTTCTTTTTTTTTTTTTTTTTTTTTTGACAGGCAGTTAGACAGTGAGAGAGAGAGAGACAGAGGTAAAGGTCTTGCTTTTCCGTTGGTTCACCCCCCAAATGGCCGCTATGGCCGGCGTGCTTCAGCCAGCACGATACAACGATCCAAAGCCATGAACCAGGTACTTCCTCCTGGTCTCCCATGCAGGTCTCCCAAGCACTTGGGCCATCCTCCACTGCCTTCCCCGGGCCACAGCAGAGGGCTGGACTGGAATAGGAACAACCGGGACAGAATCCAGCGCCCCAACCAGGACTAGAACCCGGGGTGCTGGTGCCACAGGCGGAGGATTAGCCAAGTGAGCCGTGGCGCTGGCCATGTTTTATGGTTTCATCACTAGTTTAGTTCTGTTCCTATTCATGGTAAAGTTATAAGTCTCCATGAGGCTGAAAAGAAAAAGGAATAGAATATTTGTTTGCCTAACTATGCTGTTGCACTAACACAAACCAAGATTATTGGGTTTTCAGGCCAGTACAGCAAAATTTATTTGAAATAGTTGGATTTTTTCCATGGTAAATTTTTTATTTTTAGCTACTTTTTTAGACCACCTAATAATAAGACTTTAATGTTATAGCATTTTTCTGAATAGGAAAATGTGCTATATGTTTTAATGATGTTTTTAAATTAACTTTAGAAATAGAACTCATTCCTGTACTGCAAAGTTCACCTGTATATGCTGAGACAGTATGATCCAAAGCAAAGACACTGGATTTACAGTTACCTTCCTCTGTGAGCCTCTCTTTCTCAAATAAAATGAAAAGTCTAAGATAAAGAAACCAATTTCAAACAGTAGCAAGGGATGGGCACCTGAGAGGGCTTGGTTCTGCCCCCTTGCTCCAACCCTCGGAGCAACTCCTTGTTCATGTTTCAGAAGCTTGTCTCAGGTTGAGATAATTTATTTGAATAAAAGATTGCATATCAAAAATCGGCAAGCTAGAGAAGTGACTCTTCTACAATCTCAAGCCAAGAAAATTTAATTGCTTAACAAATATTTTCTGATTCTAAATGCTATATTGTTGAGAACACCAGAAAAAATACAGGTTGAATTTAATTTCATATAAACTCAATAATTGGGATGGATGTTCTTGTACTAAATATTTTATTTTATTTGCTAGTCTATCAAATGTACATGCTAAGCACTTTGGGAGTAGAGGGTGAATATTACATAAGAAGAACTAAAGAACATAATAAAGTTGAACTTTTTGCAATTGACTTTATTACTATTGTTCTTATTTATTAGTTTAGCTCTTGGAAATTTATTGCATTACTTCATTGCCTTGCCTCAAGTCTCAACACGCCCCACGGAAGAGGCAAAGCTCTCTGGACCCAAGGTACACTGTTTACATAAGGCCACTAAAACAGTGCTCCGGAAGGTAGTCATGTAGTCACTTCATCATTTCCATCTCCTCCATTTATTATCTCATATAAAATCCTCACTCCCTGTAATCTCCCAAAGACACTATTGCCTGTGACTTTCCTATCTTTGGTTTTTACTTCTCATTTTAAAATTGAAGTCAATGGGAAAATAATGCTCAATATAGAGAATTTAACTTCATAGCAAATATACTGGGGGATGGCCATGCCATGGAGGGGGAAATTCTGGTCCAATGCCTAGCACATGAAGAGCTTTTTCAAACACTTCTGACTCAGTACTGTAACTTGCCATGTATATTCAACTTGGCTAACACCAGTTATAATTACTAGAGAACTAAACCACATTAAATTCTGAAATATTACTTTCTCTATTGAGAATTTGCATACTGCACATACATGTTCGTGTAGTTTGTCATTTGTTTCCATTTATTAGAGATTTGATATCTAAAAACTATAGGATAATCTTTTAAAATAAATTATTATATATGAACCATAAATAATATGAATAAATCCACCAAAGCATTTTTAGAATATATATTTCTCACTGGTATCATAGTAAGCTGTTGTCACCAAATGAGGATTTAATTGACTTCCATTCTCATTGTCATAGATCTTCAATTAAAGGATAAGGAGAAAATAATGGATGATTGTGTAAACAGAATCAAATTCCATGTTCTGAAATCACTAGGAAGGACTTAGGAGATGGGGCCAGCTTTAAAGGCTTCCGTTTTAATGTCTTGGACTTCTTGGGACTAAATGGCATTTGTCCACATGCTCTTGGGCTATGCAAATTGTGCATTTATAATAAGAGTGATTTTATAAACATTTAAGAAATATTCATAGTACATTTTGGTTAGAAACAGTATAAATCAGCCAAGTCAATGGTATACTGGTTCTGTTTGAAAATAATGATGAAAAAATCAAAAATCTCAAAAATTTAGACATCTATCTGGTTCTAGAAATGACAAAATATGGGTAATAACTCTTGTTCCTTGTATAATTTCATCTTCTACTTTGCACACATCCATATTTTGTCAGGAAGGGCATAAGGTGCCACAAGGCAACATTTGTCACCTTCTACATCTTACAAAGAAATTAGCTCCCTTAAAAACTGGGAGGTAGTAAAGATTAATTTATATTCATTTTTAAACAGCTCTGTAACAAAAGCATTAGTATTCTAAGGATATTTGACTTCTTTGAAAATGTTGTTACCCAAAATTAACTATCTGAGCCTTAGCTGAAACAAAACTATGTACTTTTGATGTTCATATAGATTATCTTAATTATCAAAGAAAGAGCTAGCTGGGGGCCCACACTGTGGTTTGGTATGCTAAGCATCCACTTGTGATGCCAGCATCCGGTATGGGCACCAGTTCATGTCTCGGCTGCTCCTCTTCCTATCCAGCTCTCTGCATATGGCCTGGGAAAACAGTGGAAGATGGACCAAATACTTGGGCTACTGCACCTGCATAGGAAATCCTGAAGAAGCTCTTGGCTCCTGACTTGGGATCAGCCTCCATCCACCCATTGCAGCCATTTTGGAAGAAGTGAACCAGGGGATGGAAGATCTTTCTCTGTGTCTCTCCCCTCAGGCTGTAACTCTAACAAAAATCTCTTTTTTAAAAAAAGGAACTAGGTAACATTTATTAAGAAAATTATACCAAGTTGTACCTATGAAGACTATTATCTAAGTTCACATTCACAATATACAGTTTAAAAATTTATTATATATATGTATGTGTGTATGTATTCAATGAAACCTCACTTAAGTGAGATTTTAACTATTTCTTCTAAGATGGTCTGTACTCGACTAGGGTCTGTTTACTATTTACTTGTTGATTCTTTATTTAGTGGAAAATTAAGCTCTGCAGTGTTAATTAAAAATATGTCATCACAAAAGCTAAAAAGAGGTACCTGGACTGTGGCATAGTGGGTAAAGCCTCTGCTGCAGTGCCAGCATCCCATATGAGTGCCAGTGCACATCCTGGCTGCTCCTCTTCTGATCCAACTCTCTGCTATGGTCTGGGAAAGCAGTGGGAGATGGCCCAAGTCCTTGGACTCCTGCACCCATGTAGGGGACCTGGAGAAATCTCCTGGCTCCTGGTTTCAGATTGGCGCAGCTCTGGCCATTACAGCCATCAGGGGAGTGAACTAGCAGGTGGAAGACGTCTCTCTCTCTTTCTCTGCCTCGGCCCCTCTGTGACTCTGACTTTCAAATAAATAAATAAATATTTCTTTAAAAAAAGCTAAAAAGAGAGAAGAAAAAAAGGAAGGAGAGGAAGGAAGAAAGAAAGGGAGAAGCAGTGAGGGAAAATAGAAGAGAAAAAGGAAAAATCATTGTATCCTTAAATTTGTATCTATGAACTACATCGAATCTTTATATTAATATTACATTAACATGAAAAAAATAAAGCATCAGAAAAACCAAGATGCCCTGTCCTTCACCACATCTCCCCATATTTTTAAAAATTATTGAGGCTATAAGAATCAAAGTGAATGATTTCTCTCATTTTCTCATTCAGTAGTTTCTCTTAGCTCCAGCTGAGGCTTCCAGGCTGTGTTCCTGCCTCTTGGAGTGTGTGCAACCATGGGCTGCTTAGAAACAGGAAGCCTCCCACTTCTTGTGTCTGAGTTCTCAGCTTTTCAAAGTCAAGTCTTCCAAGGTTTTAGTCTCCTCCCATCTCTGATTCAGCCTGTGTATTTACATTAGAGTAACATTTTTTTTTAAAGTATTGCTTGCCTTGCTTACCTCCCGTGCACAGAGATCTTCCCATTCCACCCTTCCTCCTCTGAAGTGAGCTGCCTGGTCAGCCTGCACAGTGTAGTGCTCTCAATTGTATTCATTCCAGCAATAGTAAGGTTAGTGAACATCAGGTAGCACACGCCTCCATGAAACTGACAGTCCTATGAGTGACAGACCAAGACAAGAGCTTCATAAAGTATTTTATGACTATATTTCTGCTAAAGTAATCAGAGAAAATAATGAAGGCATTATGGAAGCACAGAGCTAGAAACTATTAGAGAAATTGAGGAAAGCTGCCCTGATGTAGGGATGCTACTTCCCGGTGGCCTGCTCTGTGCTTGAGAGTTAGAATATGCACCAGGAGCAGAAAAGAATTTCAGGCACAGGAGTCAGAGGAAGAAAACACCCCGCGGCACCTGTGACTAACAGGCAGGGAGTGAACAGAGACATGGGCCAGGATAAATGCTGGAGCCAGATGGCTCAGGACCTGCAACGCCATTTCAAGGATGCTGGACTTTAAATTAAAGGCAGTGGGAAGTCCGTCCTGCTTCTCCTTGCTGCTCTCCAGAAAGCATCTTAATTGACCACAGAGGCTATTAGAGACAGCAAGCGTACTAAATTAGCTCGTACAGTACAAGTAGCAGGAAAAGAAGCACACATCCAAACCAAGAAAGACACATGCAGCACAGCCCCAGCTAGTGAGGAGACGCTCCCGAGAACCTCAGAAATTGAACCACGTAGAACAGTTACTTCATTCAACACAAAGGTGTGCGCATGTGTTTACTAAAACTCCAGATTACCAAGAAAACAAGGCTCAGTCTGGACACCTTTTTGCAGTTGAGTTGCTGGTCACCCTCATTCCATCTCTACCCTCTTCCCCCTGGTGTCCTGATCTGACAGTCTCTCCCCTCACTGTGTTAGGGACTTAGTATGTCTGATAGATCAAAGTGCGTTACAGTGGGAGGTGCCAGTCTTGTGATGCCCTCTCCCAGACCCCTTATATCCAGGGTGTTATGCATGGTTAGCCCCATAAGCATTCTGGTTCTTAGAACCCAGAGCCAGGAGTGGCGCATTAATGAAGGATTAGTGCAGAAATCTCTGCCTAGAAAGTTTCCAAGATCCTGTTGCAAATAACTCTTGACCAGTGTTACAGAGAAAAGCTGTATAATTAGCTTAAACGTTTTAAACTAAAAAACACCTGACTTTTATTCTGTGTAATTGGGATTTACACATGTCATAGATAACCCCCTATACTGGTCAGAGGAATGCTATAATTCCCCCCCAAACCAGGTCCTCTCTGCAACCACAAGAAGCCAATTACTAATAGCAGGGCAGTGAAACAAAGAATTTGTTGCAAAGCAGAAAACAAGGAGCCAGGCACATTTCATTTAATCCCCAGGCATCCTGAGGGCTGGGTTTAAAGTTTCTTATGGATCGAAGCTGGGACTAATAGGTGCATGTATAGGTTATATCCAAGTTCCTGATTGGCCTGCAGTGCTCATGGTCCTACTTTGACTGGCAGGTGATATTTTGTCCTTTAAGGAATTTTGATGATGGTAAAGTGAGGCTTCAGTCAGTGTGGGGGCTGCAGGCAGGTGGTAGCTGCTTTCTGCTAGAGACCTTGGCTTTCTGGAAAAGAAACCATGCAGGACAAGACCAAACATCTAGATGTTATCTGTAGGAGAGATAGATGACCTCATGAGTCTCGTGTTTAGGGACTCTGAAGAACCAGCCGTGCCATCCCCATAATTCTGAGAGTTAATTTTATTAGGAGGTTGATTTGCAATCATAAAAGCCAGGCGAGGAAACTTTAAGCTAAGGGAGAGAGGCTGGGAGATCATGGGTGACTAGGACCTGCTGGCATCTAGCATCTGCATCCAAGGCACTATGTAGGAGCTAAGTTTCACACAAACATTAATATGAAACACACACACACACACACCTTTGTCATACTTTAATGACATATTTGTAAATCCAAAGTTACTGCCATTTTTTCTTGGGTGGAGGTGAGAAATCCAGTCCTGTATTCATTCTTCACCATCACAAACAGTCTTGCCCCTACACAGCTCCATGTAACATTGGCCTAATTCTGAAGTTTGGATCAACCGAGGCACAGCAAGTCTTTAGAGGCTCTGTCATCCAGAGGTCCAATGAGCTTGGCTGTTCTGCAGACTATCGGTGCACCTTGGAGAACAGCAATTCACATTTGACACATTTTCCGACACACAGTACCATGGAGCAGTGACTTGCTTGTGTGGACATTTCTGTGGACTCTTGTGATCATGATGATCACCTGTGAATTCCAAGATTCTCATCACTCCTTGCTCCCCTAAACCTGACACTCCAAATTCTTTTCTTGAAAGGTACTCTAGAGAGGTTTTACTGGAGCCTGGCTCGAAGAAGTAAATTTCTATATCAGAAAAAAGAAAAACGTATCTAACCAGGAGCCCCAAAGTATAGTGGCAGGGGTTGATTTTGAGACTTCACTAGGCAGCCTTGGGACCTGGCTGTCTTCTGAGTTTCATTGTTCAGGCCAAGTGGCAATGCAAAGTGGTACAGAAGCCTATCACTTATCGGAAAGTAATGATAAGAAATTTTGTGGTGTAGCTCCTTTATTTACATAGCTTTCTTGTTTCCACCTGAAATGTTAAGCTGGTTCTGGCTTGAATTTGAAAGGCCTGATTTATGTGACTATGTGAGAGATAGAACTGATGCATGTTGCAACCCTAAAAACTCAATAGCTCATAACTGGAAGAGAGTATCTCTTAGTTTGATTTCTGCACTAGTTGAGCTCAAAGGATACCACTCGATGCATATGGTAAACTTAGTCCCAGAATCCCTTGTAACAGCTTTTAGGAGCTTTTAAAGAACGGTTTTTTCGTGGTTACTTCTCCCAGTGCCTAATCATTTCCAGGTAGTAGTTTAGACTCATTAAGTCTTTGAAGTCACTAAAGTGCTATTAAATGCATCACTGCCTTAGTGCATTGAATGCTAGTGAAATGGTGGCAGCTTGTCTGTGTGCCCAGCACCTGCAGGAAATGGCCTGAGTACCCGTAGGCAAAAAAAAAGGCTTTGTTAAAAAAGAACAGCTTGTTCAGTCTGGGACACTTAGCCTCTTGCTTATTAGCCTTTGCTGTGTTCTCACCAGGTCCAGGAACACTTTTTTTCATAAGTGGAGGGGCACTGAAGTGGGGATCTGGAGCACTTGCTTTCAATATTCAGAGAGTCAGAGTGCTTCGGAAGATTCACTTCTACAATGTCTAAAGTGTGTCCACGTGGGTGTCAGTGCCATTTGGCTACAACTACGTTGTTCTTTTTTGCATACCCATGACTGTGCCTAGCAGTGTGTCGTAGAGTGGAGGTGGCTTCAAGTAGAGGCATCATGAATCAGAGAAATACTATGTATGTGTGTGTGTTTGTTTGTGTGTTTATTTGCTCCATTTATAAGCCCTGATGTGAGGGGAATTATATCTCAAAAATTGGCTTTGTTTTCTGGTTCTCTGAGCAGGCCCATTTTCTACATAATTGCATTGTATATCACATTGTCTTTTATATTATGGTAAAAATAATATAGCACAGTAAAAGAATGTGATATTTTAATTGAGTTAATGTAGTTTATTATGGTACTGGCTTTTCGGCATCAGAAAATTCCCAGTAGCATGCACTTTGTTTCCACACACTTTGGTTAGCTCGTGACTCTTATGTTTTAAAAACTCTTGACTATTTTAAGCAGAGAGTCATCCCATTTCTTTTTCTTAAGATTTATTTATTTACTTAAAAGGCAAAGGCAAAGGCAAAGACAGAGAGAGAGAGAGAGAGAGGTCTTCCATCTGCTGTTTCACTCCCCAGATGGCCACAACAGCCGGAGCTGTGCCGATCTGAAGCCAGGAGCTAGGAGCTTCTTCTGGGTCTCCCACATGGGTGCAGGGGCCCAAGCACTTGGGCCATTCTCCACTGTTTTCCCAGGCCGTAGCAGAGAGCTGGATCAGAAGTGGAGCAGCTGGGACTTGAACCAGCGCCCATATGGGATGCCAGCATTGCAGGCGGCAGCTTCACCTGCTACGCCACACTGCTGCCCCCCCATCTAGATGATCTTTGATATGTGGTGAATTGCAATTTCAAAGATTCTTCTATCATGTGCATCAGATGCAGGTTCTGATATTATAATAATCTCAAAATAATCTTCCATATTTACTTCTGTTATATTTGACCATATTAATAATGTAATGAAAGCCAATTATTACCTACATTGATTCAGATGTTAAGGCTAACTCAGAGTATAGACTGGCTAATCCTAATCAGAAAGCTGTTGAGATTGTAGGAGTTGATGTCTATGGAAATTTCAGTGTCTGAAATTTTTGCCACTAACCCTCTGTAGTGGAATATTCCTGGAGGGTAGTTAATAAAGAGATTCCTGTATGAGCCATTTCATGGTCTTCAGGAATTACTGAGGTATCTAATACTCGAATTTGGGTTGTGGTCTCTGCTGGCATTTAGCAGATACTGTAGTCAATAATATTAATAAAGTGTACTTGGCAACAGGATGAAGAGGCTAAATGCTTGGACTGAAGGTCAGTCAGATTGGCCTGTTTGAATTCCACCTGTGCAATCTAACTTAAAGCCTCACTTTCCTCATTTGTGAAATAGGGACAATTACGTCACCTGCTCTGAGGACTAAATAAGATCATGAAAGAATAGGAATTGGAATAGTAGGTTTCCATGAGTGGTATTTAAGAGTTATTTGGGTCTAAGGAGGCCTAGGGAGGTAGTGCAGAATGGTGACTAAGTATGTCACCTCAAAGGTACAAATCCCAGATCTGCGGTTACTGACAATGTGGTCCCAACTGTACTAGTTTCCTATAGTTGTTGTAACAAATTATCACATAGTCAATGACTTAAGACAACATCAACGTGTGACCTTACAGTCCTGGAGGCCCAGAAATCACAAGTGAGCTTTGCGGTGCTAAAATTGGTGCATCAGCAGGGCTGCTTTCCTTCTGGCAAGTCTAGAGGCGAGTCCATTTCCTGGCCTTTCAGCTTCTTGTAGCCACCTGCCTCCTTGATTTATGGGTTCATCCTCCATGTTCAAAGCCTCTCTCTTCCCCTTACAAGAGCTCTTATAATTATACTGGGCCCACTCAGAGATCCAGTATAATCTCAGCATCTCAAAATCCTTAATTTGATCACTCTGCAAAGTTCCTTTTGCCATGCAAAAAAAAAATATTCACAATTTCTAGGTATTAGGATATGGGTCACTTTTCTACCTCATCAGTCTTTGTTTTCTCATCTATAAATCAGGGTAATATAGTTAATCTCAGAGTTAGGATAAGGAATAAATAAAGTAATCCATGTAAAATGCTTAGTCCAAAGCCTACTCGCACACAGGAAGCACTTAATAAATGTTGATTATTATTTTTACGTTGAGTGGATAAATCTCAGAGCCCCATCCTGCTCTACAACCCAGGCATTCATGCCTCTGCCTGAGCAGGATAATTCAAGGGGCATGGTGATCCAAGCCTGAAAAAGAAGGCTCGCTCCCATCAGCTATTCTTCCCCAATCAAATTCTTGGCAATAACTAGTTTAAAACCATGGCGTACTCAAGAAACAGATTTCTCCTAGTCTTTCCTGAATTTCAGACAAAATTCCCTTCAATGGAGGGTACAGAACTAAGAGCCCTATAATTCACAGGAACAGATCCAGAGGCAAGAAATAAGGGCTGCCTCTGTTTTTTCTCTTTCCATTATGTACTCCAATGGTGCCAGTCATCCCTCATCTGGGGGAAGGGACCATGGTGTGCAAAATGCCATTGTTTGCTGCTGGAGATCTTGCAGCCATAACTTTTGGCTGCTCATGCACTCTGCCTGTTTCTTTTCCATGTGGCCTATTTAATTTTGGCATCTACATTCATTAACCCCATATTCTTGGCTGTGCTTTTATTGGATAGCAGTCCTCAGAATCCCTACAATATTATGAACACTTTCTAAGTTGTTTTGTATTATATAAGGCTTAGAATTTTACCACTGAGGGAAATTTAAATGGGGAAAGGAAAAAAATAGCATAATATTAATTAAATTAATGATGACCTGAGTCAGTTCAATCATTAAATTAGATTGAAAAGTTGTATAGTACAGGGTCTCCTGTGTCTTCATTTTAGATATATGTTTATTAAGGGATGAAATAGATTCTTTTGCAATCCAGAACTTTTTAACAGAAACATGTATTCAGAAGATAAGTCTATTTTTGTTCAATTTTTTTAACATTTCATTTCAGAATCACTTTAAATTTGCAAAACAAAAACTGTGAGGTAGTAATAAAAAAAATTTCCATATATCCCCCACTCCATTTTCCCTATTCATATCTCATATTAGTGTTTTTGTCACAATTAATAGACAGCACCCAATTCCCCCTCTTTTTTTCATCTAAATCCTTTTACCTCACCTACCACTCTCAGCCTCTAGTAATCAACATTCTGTGTTCAGATTTGGTTATTCCTTTATTTATTTAGTTTTTGGCTCCCACATGTAAAGGAGAATATGTGGCATTTGTCTTTCTCTGTCTGGTGTATTTTCAGTCAACATGATGTCCTCCAGTTCCATCCATTTTGCTACAAATGACAGGATTTCATTCTTTTTTATAGCAGAATCGTATTCTGCTGTGTATATATACCACTTTTTTAAAGATTTACATATTTATTTAAAAAGCAGAGTTGCAGAGATAGAGGGAGAATCAGAGAGAGAGATCTTCCATCTATTGGTTCACTCCCCAAATGGCCTAAATAGCCAGGATTGGACCAGGCTGAAGCCAGGAATCAGAAGCTTCTTCCCAGTCTCCCACATGTGTGCAGAGGATGAATCACTTGGGCCATCTTCTGCTTCTTTCCCAGGTGCATTAGTAGGGAGCTGGATTGGAAGTGGAGAAACTAGAACTCCAACTGGTGTCCATATGGGATGCTGGCATTGCAGGCAGCAGCTTAACCTGCTATGTGACAACACCAGCCCCTTTATCACATTTTTAAATCTATCCATCTGATGGTGGACACCTTGATTAATTCCATATTTTGGCCATTGTGAACAGTGCTGCTCTAAACATGCTATAAAAATGTTGATTTTATATCCTGTGACTTTATTGAATTGGTTTGTCAGTTCTAACAGCTTTTTGGTTTTTCCATGTGCAACATCATGTCACCTGCAAACATGGATAGTTTTACTTCCTCCTTTCCAATTCTGATGCATTGTATTTCTTTCTCCTTCCTAACTGCTCTTGTTAACTTCCAATACTATATTGAATGAGAGTGGAGAAAGTAGACATCCTAGTCTTATTCCACATTTAAGGGGAAATGCTTTCAGCTTTTCCCCATTCAGTATGATATTGACTGTTGATTTGTCACATATAGCCTTTATAACTTTGAGGGTTTTTTTTTCCTTTTATAAAAAAGATTTATTTGTTTATTTATTTATTTGAGAGGTAGAATTGCTGACAGAAAGAAGGAGAGACAGACAGAAAGGTCTTCCATCCACTGGTTCACTCCCCAAATGGCTGCAATGACCAGAGCTAGACCAATCCAAAGCCATGAGCCAGAAGCTTCTTTCGGGTCTCCCATGTGGGTGCAGGGGCACAAGCACTTGGCCCATGTTCCACTGCTTTCCCAGACCATAAACAGAGAGCTGGATTGGAAGTGGAGCAGCCTGGACTTGAACTGGTGCCTATATGTGATGCTGGCACCACAGACAGAGGCTTAACACATATGCCACAGTGCTGGCCCCAAGGTTTGTTCCTTCTATTCCTAAGTTGTTCAGGGTTTTTATCTTGAAGGGAAGTTGAATCTTACCCAGTGCTTTCTCTGTGTATTTAGTGAAACAATCACATGGGTTTTGTTTTTCATTCTGTTGATGTGACTTACTACATTTATTGATTTGCAAATATTGAGGTACCCTTGCATCTCTGGGATAAATCCCATTTGATGGTGATATATGATCTTTTTGATGTAGTGTTAGATTCAGCCTGCTAAAATTTTGTCAAGAATGTTTCTTATCTATTTATTTGAAAGACAGAGTTACAGAGAAAGTGGGGGATACAAAGAAAGATCTTCAACCCACTTTTTCACTCCCAAAATGGTTGCATTGACCAGGACAGGGCTAAGCCAAAGCCAGGAGCCAAGAGCTTCTTCCAGGTCTCCCATGTGGGTGCAGGGACCTAAGCACCTGGGCCATCTTCTGCTGCTTTCCCAGGTATATCAGCAGGGAGCTAGATCAGAAGTGAAGCAACGGAGACATGTACCAGCACCCATAAGAGATGCTGGCATCACAGGCAGTGGCCTCACATACCATGCCACAATGCCAACCCAACCCCTGAGAATTTTTGATCTGTGTTGGTCAGGGATATTAGTCTGTAGTTTTCTTTTTGTGTTGTGTCTTTGATTTTAGTATTAGAGTGATTCTGACCATATAAAAAGTTTGGAAGAATTCTATCCTTTTCAATATGTTGAGATAGTTTGAGAAGTAGTGGAGCTAGTTCTTATGTTAACGTTCTTTAGAATCCAGTTATCAAGCCATCAGGTCCTGGATTTTTCTTTGATGGAAGACTTTTTTCTATTTTGTCCATTGAGTTTTTATTTGTGTACATACTATATCAATAGAAAAAAAAATCTCAGGAGTTTCCCTCCTGTGTATTTTCATCTTGCTTCTTCATGGTCCTTGACCTCAATGAGGTGGTCAGTTCAATGAAACCAAACTGACAGGATAGGAGCAGATTATTCTGCCATTTTTCTAGATCCTTCAGTTGCACATCAGTTCTGGGACTGATCCTGTAATGTTCCCAACAGTTTTCCTGGATCTGTAATCATCAAATTTTTTTAAGATTTATTTATTTGTTTAAAAGTCATACTTACAGTGAAAGAGGAAGATACAGAGAGAGAAAGGAGAGAGGTCTTCCATCTTCTGGTTCACTCCCCAAATGGTTGCAACAGCCAGAGCTGGGCCAAGCTGCACACAGGAGCTTCATCTGGGTCTCCCACATAAGTACAGGGGCCTAAACACTTGGGCCATCCTCTGCTGCCTCCCCAGGCCATAAGCAGAGAGTTGGATCAAGAGAGGAGCAGCTGGGATACAAACTGGTCCCCATATGGGATACCAGCACTGCAGATGATGACAACCTCCTACACCACAGCGCCAGCCCCTAACAATATTTTCAGATTCCCCAATGTAACCATTCTTTCTCATCACAGTTAGAAACCTGATGATGACTTCGGATTGCAGCCTAATAAGACCTGACATCAGTCTCTCTTTTCGGCATGGTTGATGTTCTTGAGAGTGTGGGCCTGGACATTCATGTATGCCATTATGGCAATCCAGAAAGATGGTGCAAAAGCAATGAAAAACTTAATTACTGCTTCAATCTGAAACAGTAGATTTTCTCCATCTTCTTGATATAATCTTTGTAGGTTATATATATCCAGGAATTTATCCATTTCTTCAAGGTTTTCTAATTTCTCAGCCAATAATTGTTCATATTAGTTTCATATGACCTTTTGTGTTTCCCTGTATCAGTTATAATGTCTCCCTTTTCATCTTTCATTTTATTTGAATTTTTTTCTTTTTTTCATCATTAGTCTGCTAAAGGTTTATTTTGTTTATCTTCTCAAACAACTTTTCATCTTGTTGATCTTTTGCATTTTTTGTTTTGATTTTATTTATGATTACTATGATTCTTATTATTTCTATCCTCCTGCTAATTTGGGGTTTGATTTCTTCTTATTTTTATAAGTCCTTGATATTTATCATTAGATTATTTAAGATCTTTCTGTCTTTGTGTGTGTAAGTATTTATCTCTATAAACTTCTTTATACTGCTTTTGATGTATCCTATAGATTTTGATATGTTGTATTTTCATTTTCATTTATTTCAGAATCTTATTTCCTTTTTAATTTCTTCAATAATTCAGTGGTCGTACAGTAGCATGTCATTTAATTTCCTTGTATTTGTAAATTTTCTATTGTTCTTGTTATTGATTTCTAGTTTTATGCTTTTGTGGTCAGAGAAGACACATGATATGATTTCAGTCTTTTTAAATTTACTGATTCTTGATTTGTGGCCTAATATATGGCCAGAAAATGTTTTATGTGCTTCTGAGAAAAATAAGTATTCTTTATCTATTGGGTGAAATGATCTGTAAATGTTAGCTCTATTTATTCAATACTTGGGACAACTCTGATGTATCATTGCTGATTTTCTTTCTGGATGATCTGTCCACTAATGACAGTAGGATGTTGAAGTTCCCTACTATTATTGTGTTAGAGTGTACTTCACCCTTTAGATATAATAATATTTGCTGTATCTCTGCAGGTGGTCTTGTACTGATGCATATATATTTATGATTGTTATATATTCTTGCTGAATTAATTATTTCATCAATTTTTAATGTCTTTGTCTCTTTTTTTACAGTTTTTGATTTGAAGTCTGTTTTATCTTATATGAGTGTGGTTACTCCAGCTCATTTTTGGTTTTCATTTGCATATTAAATATTATTCCAACTCTTCATATTCAGTGTATGTGTTTCTTTAACTGGGAATGAATTTCTTGTAGGAAGCATGTAGTTGGGTCTTGTTTTTTGTTTCTTTGTTTTAAATCATTCAGCCAATTTTTATCTTTTGACTTGGGAATGTAATATATTTACAATCAAGGTTAATATTGATAGATAAGAACTAACAAACATTTTGTTGATTGGTTACTGATTGTATCTGCTCTGTTAGTGAATTTTGTACTGTCATGTGTTTTCATAATCTTTCATGCTGTTTACTTCTAATGTAGGACTCCAGGGACTTCTTATAATGCTGGTCAGGTGGTGGTGAATTCTCTCAGATTCTGCTTGTCTGGGAAATACCTTATTTCACCTTTACTTCTAAAGTGCAGCTTTGCTAGATATACTATTCTTGGTCAAGAGTTTTGTTTTTTTTTTTTTTTCTTTCAAGACCTCAAATATATCATCTCACTCTCTTCTGGCTTGTAAGGTTTCTGCTGAGAAATCTGCTGTTAGTCTGATTTTCCCTTATATGTAACTCAAAGTTTTCCTCTTATCATCTTTAGGATTCTTTCCTTGTCCTTAACTTTTGAAAATCTGACTATAATATTTCTCGTAGAAGGTCTTTGAGCATTGTTGGGGTCCTTTGAGTTTCCTATATCTGAATATCCATACCTTTTTTTAAGACTTTTGAAGTTTTCAATTATTTTTTCATTCAGCACATTGTAGTGACATTTTCCTTCTCTTCTCCTTCAGGTATTCCTATGATATGGATATTTGTTCACTTAACAATATCTCCTATGTTGTATGGACTTTCTTCATTCTTTTTAATTCCTTTCTCTTTATTTATTTCCGTCTGGGTCATTCCAAAAGTCTTGTCCTCCAGTTCAGAAATTCTTTCTCCTATTCTGTTTTTGAAGCTCTCATTCACATTTTTTTTATTTTATCAATTGTAGTTTTCTGCTCCAAAATTTGTTTCTTTTTAAGTATTTCTATATCTTTATTGAATTTCCCATTCATTGTGTCTATTGTTTTGTGCTTATTTTTTTTTTAAACTGTGTGTCTGTATTCTCTTGCAACTCATTGAATTACGTTCGGATCCTTATGTTGAATTTTTTCAGGCATTTCATAGGTTTCCTTCAGATCAGGATCTGTGTCTGGAGAACTGTTATGTTCTTTAGGAAGTGTTATGCTTCCTTGCTTCTGCATTTCCTGTGTGCCCACATTGATGACTGCACATCTGGTACAATGATTCCTTCTTTAACAGAATAATTTTGATGGAAAGGACTTGCTTAGATGAACTGTGGGGTGTCACTTAAGTTGTTGCCTTGACATTGGTTCTAGGAGAGTCCAGAAATCACCTCTGAGTGATTGCCTCAGTGAGAGTAAGTGTCAGCAGTGTCTTCAAGGGCCACAGTTGTCTAGTCTGCAGCAGTTTGTGGAGTTGGTAGTATGACTTTGAGATGGACATGAACTTCTCAAGGTATGCATCTTTAGTCTCCAGAGACTTTGTTATCAATCATGTTAGTGTTGCTGATGGCTGTAGCCCTATATTTTTAGTGCTGCAGGACGCGGAAGGATCTGTTCTTTTGTCCCACCAGGCAAGCCTGAGCAATGCTGTGACTTGTGGTACCAATACTTATGGCCCTCAGACCATATGATGTGGATAGGACTTTTCACAGGTCCTGTGGTAAGAGCCACAGAAGGGGCTTACTTAGGTCTGGTCCTCTGCGATTATATATGGGCTGCTGCTGGTGACTAGCCCCAACAAGTCAAGAGGAACTTCTCTAGATTGCACAGAGAAAGCAAGTATGGATCCAGGACTTCACCCAGAACTTCTGCAGCTGCCACATTGACAGGACCGGCTTTCTGCCCTGGAAAGTGCCTGGCTGCCTCTGGTAGTGACTGGGCTGCTTGCTTCCCCTTATGACAGGTAGAGTTTAGCACCTTCTCAGGAGTAGCTCAGGTCTGCTGCTTTGGATTCACAGGGAGGCCATGTGGGATTTTTGTTTTTTGGGTTGTGTTTTTTTTTTTTTTTTTTTTTTTTTTTTTTTTTTTTTTTTTTTTTTTGGGCATAAAGTGGTCACTCAGACACCAGTCAACTTTCCAGGCTTGATTTAAAGTCATCAAAAACTGTGGAATCCTCCCTTGGTTAGGGCTACCTGTCTGCAGCAGTGGCAGGGGATCAAGCATTTTCTGCTCATCTCTTCACAGCAATACGATGAACAGGGGAAGCAGCTGTGGGTGGTGGCAGTGAGTGCCATGCTTAGTTCCTTTCTCTCTACTGGCCTTAGAGTCTCTGTGCTGTTTGCAGATCTCATCACTTCCTTAGTTAAGGTTTTCTGAGTCTCCTCAAGTTCCAATATTTTATACATTGAACGCTTTTCCTGGCAGGATGGTATCATGATATAGAATTCATAAGATTTATTATCTAAATAAATTTTCAAAAAATAAGAGTCAGTAATGAGGAAAGGAGTGCTGAACAAAGGTTTAGTAGACACACTGTCTCATCTTTTCTTACGCTTCTCATTTTGGATTTGGGACCCTATTCTCTTCCTCAGCTTTCATTTTTGTTCTGAATCGGTAAATACACATGGTAGTGATATTGACATGTTCCTACCTACTTGTCTTAGTCCTCATCCAACATTTGCCCTCCATTTCCCTTCTCTCAAGAGACAGTGTCCTCCTGTGGCCTCTGAAGGGTGTCACTCACCCTGCCTTCCAGAAAACATGCAGGAGATGTTATTACTTCATTTTCCACTGAGTCAAAATTGCCACCTCTTCACTGTGTTTATCTCAAACATTAACCAAGGTGAACTCCCTAGTTTTCCAAAGGTAATTTTCATCTTAAGGGCATAAAATTAACTTCTCATGGTGAAATTTTAAGATATATCTCAATGACACATAGGAAATGGAGGAGAGGTACTATAATGAAGATAACATTCTCTTCCACTAAGATCATCCCAAACAAATGATCACCCCTGTATGTTCATTCATTCATTCACTCATCACCCCCATGCATTTAAAAAAGGCAGCTTTGTGATCTGAGTATATGTGGAGAGCACCATAGGATTTTCTGTGTATTGTAGGGTTCGCAGATTGGGAGGGTTTTTTTGATTAACCTAACCTGAGGCAGTGCTCCTCAGTACCCCCAGAAGTAGTATAACTTTGAGCCTCATATGATTGAGTTTTCATAATCACATTCCTTTCAAAACACTCGTTTCACCCATGCCAATTCTCTCCCAGCCGCACTCTGCAGTGGTTGCTAACACCGAGGAGGAGAAAGGGTGTGCTAGCAGCTGCTGCTGAGCAGGAGGCCTAGATTCTGACCAAGTCAAATGAAATCATGAAACCAAACAAAACGAAATGTCCCTACATGTCTTGCACTTTCTTATCTCAGAACAAGAGGTTCCTTCTGACTTGAAAGAACTGCTGAGAGTACTTCTTTCCAGAATAAAAGTGTTTTTTTCTCACTTTGGAAGGGCATTTTGGGTTTCTTGAAGTTTGTCTCATTAGGTACCCATATTAATATATGCATACCAATCTTTGCTTACGTCTATGTATGTTTATATTACCAAAATAATTATCCTCAACCTTGGCTTAAGGTTCATTTTAAAGTGGATTTTGCTAGCTATAGAGACATATTGCAAAGCAACATAAGCATATCTATCTAATATACAAATAAGCTAATTGTCGACCTCAACCTATATCATATGTCTATAGAACCCTATTATACATCAGAAGCACTCATGATGCGTTTCAAAAGTACAGATGCTTAGCTGCAAGTCTAAGTTTTCAGATCTATTTCAGTAGATCAAAATATTTATGCTTTTGATAAGATCTCCAGAGGAGTGCGATGGGCAGCCACAGCTGAGATCTACTATGATGTACACCTCAGAGCAAGGACCAAATCCCTGAAATAATGCCTCTATGTGATCATTACACTAAAGTTGTGAGCTCATACCACTTTGAAAAAAATAAACAATTAGGAACCAAGTTCTAAGAATAGACAATGATGTTCAAAGCAAAAGACTAAGTCAGAAACCATTATAACCATTTATTTTAGTACCAGCATTTTCTTACTGTCAGGGGCTCATCTAGATAAAAGATTAGGAAGTAAAAGCAAATGCAATTATACCTTGCCTCAGGAAAGAGCTCTGAACACTTTTTTATTATATTGCAAAAGATCAGAACTAGAATATAAATCTGAAAAAGTCATATCATAGACCTTCCTCATTAACAGAGATGGAAATAGGCAGTTATATGCCACCAATAAATCAATTAAGGGAGGAAAAGAGCTGAAATGGACTTCATTGTAGTTATTAACTTTAGGGATTGCAGCAGTTGGTGATAGCTGAACCCAGCATTTTCTTGTCATCTACCTGGAGCACCATGGAGGAAAATAAAATATGGGAAGAGTCTCATCCTATTCAACACAAAGTCTGCAAGTCTTAAAGAGGTGCAAAAGCAAAGCAGACATGGCTGAAAAACAGTACACTTTTGTGTATTTAAATTATGAAAATGTGGAGTATGAGCTGGTGGATTTACATGTATCTGGGTTTATACATGTCTGGATCCTGGGAATTATTATTTTCATTTCCATTATTATTTAAGTAGGAGATTCCCATTAAAAAGTAGCACACAAAGTAATTTCCTAAGGAGGTTGGAGAGAGAAAGAGCTGTGACCTTTCTGCCTTCTCCTTTTGGTTCATTAATCACCAAGTCCTTTTAACTTCTTTTCTGTTACCAGTTTCAAAAAATCTTTGGGACATTCTCAATCGGACTTGCCCCAAAGGGTGGAGTTAGAAATGTGCCAGGGGATTCCAATACAATCCCAGCAAGGTTGCATGTACCAATGCCATCTCACTAGTCCAAAAGATCAATTTCAGTTCACAATTGATCATAATGATAATAATGAGAGTCAAAGGGATCATATAAACAAGACTAGTGTCTGCTAATGCTAACTGATAGAATAAAAAAGGGAGAAAACAATCCAACATGGGAAGCAGGATACACAGCAGACTCATAGAATGGCAGATGTCCTAAACAGCACTCTGGCCTCAGAATCAGCCCTTAAGTCATTCGGATATGGCTGAAGAGCCCATGAGAGTATTTTAGGCATGGAAAGCCAAGACACTCTGGGGGAAAAAAAAGAGGACCTAAATGAAAGATCTCTGCGAGTGAGATCCCAGTAGGAAGAATGGGGCCATCAAAGAAGGAGGTACCTTTCTCTGAAGGGAGGAGAGAACTTCCACTTTGACTATGACCCTCTGTGAATAAGATCAAAGTTGGCAAACTCAAAAGGCTTCCATAGCCTTGGCAACTCATGACTAGAGCCTAGGGAGATTACTAACGCCATAAACAAGAGTGTCAAATTGTTAAGTCAACAACAGGAGTCACTGTGTACTTACTCTTCATGTGGGATCTCTTTCCTTAATGTGTTGTCCAATGTGAATTAATGCTATAACTAGTACTGAAACAGTATTTTACACTTTATGTTCTCTGTGGGTGCAAACTGATGAAATCTTTACTTAATACATACTAAATCGATCTTCTGTATATAAAGATAATTGAAAATGAATTTTGATGTGAATGTAATGGGAGAAGGAGTGGGAGATGGGAGGAGTGCAGGTGGGAGGGAAGTTATGGGGTGGGGGGAACCACTGTAATCCATAAACTGTACTTTGGAAATTTATATTTACTAAATAAAAGTTTTTAAAAAATCTTCATTTGCATTGATCTGGAATAAGATGGCTGGTGATGGAAATCCTTACTAGCTTTGGAATTTAATAATTAAAAGTAAATATAAAGATGTATTCAATATCCTGCATTGTGAGAAAATCCTTTGTTTTTTTTGTTT
Source organism: Oryctolagus cuniculus (assembly GCF_964237555.1). Lineage (NCBI taxonomy): Eukaryota > Metazoa > Chordata > Mammalia > Lagomorpha > Leporidae > Oryctolagus > Oryctolagus cuniculus. The sequence goes on along the minus strand of NC_091441.1, from coordinate 42,851,223 downwards.
CTGAGTATTCACTTTACCTACCTGAATCTCAAGTTCTTCCTTCAGCTATGACTTGGGAATAATAATATCTTCCTGGCTTCCCCATAGGGTTATAGGAAAAAGCATTTTATGACCCTCAGAAAGTTAGAGATGTAAGAGACCATTAGTTTAAGCTTTTATCTTTAAAACTTCTTATACAACTTGCATAATGGAAATGTATATTATAGGTGTTGTTGGAGAAAAGATGTATCATGAGAGATAATTAAAAATGAATCTTAATGAAGAATGGGATGGGAGAGGGAGTGGGAGATGGGATGGTTTGTGGGTGGGAGGGAGATTATGGGAGAAAAACTGCTATAATCTAAAAGTTGTACTTTCGAAATTTATATTTATTAAATAAAAGTTTTCTTTAAAAAATGTATCATGAAGGAAATAACTTGAAGATGTGATATTTTAATGGGAACTTATTTTCACTATGCCAAAATATACTTCACTTTTCTTCTAACACTCTGTGCCCTACACTTAGGTTTAATCCTTATTTTTCACTGGTTCCCAAACTGTCCTACTGTGTTATTTCATCCTTCCCCATAACAGGGGTAAAAAGTTGGAGCACTCCCTGTCCAGTTGTGCAAACCAATTTTAATGATTATGTTGGAAGAAGTATGCCTTGGTGACCCCACCTCACATAGTCCTTGTTGCCATGGGGGCACAGAGTATTTCCAAATATTAGAACTCCTAAGCTCCTCTCTTCTTCCATTCTCCATGTGGCCTCTAAGTCACCAAGTCCTATGGGAGGTGTCTCCCAAATATTTCTTAAATCAATCCTTTAATACAAATCATAATAGTCTTCTTCCCAAATCATGAAAGTGTCCAACTGACTGGCCTCTTCACTTAAGCCTGTGCTGCCACTCCTACTCTCCCCTCTACCTAAACATACTTCTACTCAGTGTGCTGGAGTATTCTTGCCAAAACGTCCATCTCTACGCATCAGCTCCATACTTTGACTTTTGGTGGCATCCATTCTCAATTGGAAGGACCAATATTGTCTTAACACAACAAATAAAGCTTTCTGGATCTAATGCCTCTTCATTTCTACACCCTCTCCACCCACACTTATTATCCAGCAGTACTGAATGACACCATCTCTCTTTTAAAGCTCTGTGCCTTTTTATGATTCCATCTAACTGTAATTACCCTTCCTCTATGGTTTTCCATCTGAAAAAAATCCCATTCATACTTTAAAATTCTGTTCCTGAGTCCTCCTTCCTTTGATGGCTCTTTCAGATCTTCCTGAAAATAAACTACTGTATCGAACAGGACATGCTTTCATTATGATATATATTATACCAAATTATAATTATCTGTTAGAAAAATTTGTTACCCCTTCTAGGCTATGAGCTTTCCAAGGGCAAGAATTATGTCTTATTAATCTTTGGGTCTCAAGAAACTAGTAGAATATCTGCCTAATGATAGCTACTTAATAAATATTTTTAAGTAAATGAATTGGACAGATTCTTACAAGTGAAAACAACATGTGTCCCATATAACACATGGAACTGAACTCTAGTAAAGGAGATATCTACAAGGCTTATTATTTATTTATCATTGTAAGCTCTTTTCACTCTTTTGACATTTATATAATGCTCTGGAAAATTCTAAGGTTGTAAGCATCTCATCTAAATAAAGGAGCACAGAAACTGGCCAAGTTAGGCTTGCTAGTGAGCCCCATGCTTTGTGACATGTATGAGTGTCATTACAGACAGGTTATTTTTCCCTTCACCTTGTCTGTATGACTTTGGGCAATTGCTGTTATAGTGAAACTCATAGAAAGCAGAGCTCCTTGACAATTTTCATTATTTTAAGGCAAAACTGTTCTCAGTAAATGCACTCAATCCTTCTCCTACCAAAGGTTGTGTTTTTCTCTCTTTCTAAGGCAAAGAGAATGTAGTCAAGCATTACAATGCTGCTGCTCCTGATTTAATTGGAAACCCAGGAGCCCACTATCGTGTTTCTGCCTATTGGATTCACGAGCTTATTTTATCTAAGAGTCCCTCTATTGAGCCAACATAATCTATAAAAACTATTATGAGTGTGATCAATGGGTAATGAGTGACTATTCTTAATTTTATCTAACAAGGTAGCTTCCCAGGAAACTCTGGAGGTAAGATGAGAAGTGTAATATTTTTCCTTTAATATTTTTAAGTATATTCTATACCTCCTATTATTTCATAGTACTGGGTTTTTACTTCTTTTCCTCATAAGGTACATATTTTACCTAGAAGTAAGAAATAATACCTATTATATAATAAATGATGGTTCATTTGTGAGTTAACTAACTAAAAATGGTGATGACTAGACCAAAAAAGTTGAGATCAATGTAGTTTTCATCTTTTTCGACTGCAGTTTCATGAGATATGATTTAGCTTAGCTTTAAAAGTGTGTTGTAAATTATAATAAATATAAGTTAATTTCTCTCATTTCATAGAATTCCTCAAGCTAATACAATTTGAATGTTATTTTCTTATGATTCAGATTATAGAAATATAATTGAAAATCCATTTCATAGAAAGCAAATTTAGCTCTTTTTTCTCTTTTCTCTCTTTCCTATTTTTTTCCTCTTTCATTCATTTATTCAATAAATACTCCCTGGCTGTATCATTTATTGATTGGATTTTACTAAGCTCTAGGCCAAATTTAAAATTTGTGAGGTTACTGTCTTCAAAACCCTTAAAGAGAGACACATAAAAAGATTAACTAAGAAAGGAGATGTCACCACAGTGTCAAATGAGTAGTACAGACAGTGAGTGCTGTGGGTTTAGATGCCAGTCTTTACCTCACTGACATTTTCAATCAGAGCTCCCCAGTCTACCATTCTTTGTGATTTATTTTTAATGGTTCTTTTCATCTTGTTCCAGCATATAGACAGATACAGGAACACATCAGAAGTTCTATTCCCTATCTCTCATGGCTTCTACTCCAATGCTCAGCCCTTGAAAGAAAAATTGGAAGCTATATCCAAAGTATTTTGTGAATGTCAGGTTATTATCTACCCACTTCCTCTGGAGTATATGAGATGGGCTTATAGGAATTAGGAAAGGGGCAATTTTCTCCAGATCTATATATCAACTAGCATATTGAAAGTCATAATAGGAGAATACCTTAACCATGTTCAGCAGTGAACTGCTACCTAGTTGAGGAAGCTTCATTAATAACTCTACTCCTTTCCAACTATTATTTAGGTCAGACCCTGATTGTGAATGCAAGTGCTATCTTCTCCTGATTACATAAGCTAAGATGGTTCTATGCCTTTTTTTTCCCTTCCTGGCAATGGGAAAATAATACTTCAGACATAGAAGCAACTGGTGAGGCTCCTTGACCAACTAACCAATATCCTGTTCCACTCCATAGTTTTCCCAGTACCCTTGGGTGAGTCATTCTGTACTCAACCATTACCTTTCAACCAATCTTCTGTAGTAGCTGTGTGAAATTGATTCCCAAGGAATCAGCTTCTCTGATGTTCATCTTTTTCTTTCTACCCCTATGGCTATGGTGTCCACCTTTTTCTTTCTACCTCTATGGCTATAATGACTACTTTGTGTTTTCATTGCTTTGTTGCTGTTGTATTACAGTGTAAGCATCTGCAGGGAAGGAACTGTGGATTGATGCCTGTGGTACCTTCAAAGCTTAGTATGGTTCCTGGGTGATAGAAAGCACTCAACATTTGTTGAGTGAATGCTTAGCATTGAGAGAACTGCATTGCACACTATGGAAGTTGAGAGGAAAAACACCAATCCCAGAAAATCACAGAGTTGGATAAAATTATAGAGGAAGACACATTAAAAAAGTAAGACCTGAAGGGTTACTGCAAGTTAGCAAGGCACAGTAGGGAGAGGGCAATCCAGTCAGATAAGGAGCATGGACAGATGCCCAATGGTGCTCATCAAAACACAGACAATATTATGCCTGCAACTAAGCCTTTGTTAACAGTGACCAGGACTCAAAATGGAAGTCATAGCAGTATACATATGTACATATATGTGTACATGTATGTTTGTGTGTATGAGAAGTCACTTTCATTTTTAAAGGTTTAATTAGATATAATTAAAAAATCATCTCCATTAACCTATAGAGCCCTTGATATTTAGCCCCAAAGACTCAACAAAGCTTAACAACATTTCCATTAACTTTCTCATTTTTTCTTATTTTTCCAAAGCTACATTGTAATTTTTGTCCCCTTTTTTATTCTTTGTCTTAACTGTTGGAATTTTAACATAATTTCTCAAATAGTTCCACTACAGGAGTGTAGTATGGTTAAGGAGAGAGATCTGAACCCTAACATCTTGCATAAAATTATTATGTATTGAAAACTATTGCAAGTTTCACTCAATTTAGAAATGAACATTCAGAAAATTGCCTGTTTCTAAATTGAGGTTTGAATGTCCAAGGAACAAATCGCAGCACAATGAGATAGAAGCCACACTGGTTTAAAATTCAGTTGTCTATACCCTTAGTTCACCATGCTCATGAGATCTCAGTCTCATTATCTGCTCAATGGGCACATAATATCTGCTTGACAAAACTGAAAGAGGAGTATTATATGAAATAAATCATCTAATGGACAGTAGATAGTCATATTTACATAAGCCATAAGGTCATTTGCTATTATAGTAATTTTTAGGTTGGAAAATAAACAGTTTATACACCTTCTAACAACTAAACATTATATATAGAAAGAGATATGTTTAGCAACTTAGCTTAGTGCAACAAAGCTGTTTTTACATACCCTGTTTTAAATTATTTCACTCTATGTTTGTGGCAGAAATATAGCAAATATGCATACATAAAATGTTTGTTTGCCTAATTAGCATGAGGATAATGCACATTGTAACCATTTTGTCTCATAGAATGATTGAAGATAGTGGGAAAAGAGGAAATACCATGGCAGAAAGAAGACAGCTGTTTGCAGAGATGAGTAAGTACAGAACTTTTAAGGAACAGCCTGTAGTTTCTCAATGAATACTCAGGGAAAGAGACAACTACTTCATTTTTATGGTATTTGTGCTTTTCCTTAAAATCCTAAATTCCTTGTGTAACAAGTGCATTTGTCCATTTTTGTCTCTTATTAGGTAAGAGTTAAATTATTCAGTACATTGTAATTGATTTCTAAGCTGTTAATAAGCTTAAATAAAAAATGGATGGATGGATGGAAAGGAAGGGAAGGGGGAGAGGGAGTGGAGAGGGAGGGAGAGGGAAGGGAATGGGAAGGGGAAGGGAGATATCCACGCAGAGACATTATGAAATACTCTCTAGACTGCTCATCCCCTTTCACTGTCACAGTGTCTGGCATATTGTAGGCACCCGACAAAATCTGTGAACTGAATCATCAGCTGCCTTCCCTGCAAAATGCTGTCCTACATTCATATGAGAAAGAGGACTTAGGCATAAACCAAACTGTCATGGGAAGTGACCAATTGAGGCTAATGTCACCAGCAGTAAGAAGAATTTGCCAGAGCAACAGAACATGGAGAGCAGTGAGCAAAGTTAAATTTATTAAAATACACTGCAAGGGAGCAGCAGGCGAGCAGGTCAGGTAGGATCTGACTACTGCTGCAACATGGATTATAATCTGGGAGATATATATATCTGTGGCAGATGGCCTCTAGTTAGTGGCTTTTCTGTCACTAAAGATTTTCTTATTCCTGGGTTTTTTTTTTTAAGATTTATTTATTTATTTGAAAGGCAGATTTGCAGAGAAGGAAAGAAATGTCCTCCATCCGCTGGTTCACTCCCCTGATGGCCTCAACGGCTGGAGCTGGGCTGATCTGAAGCCAGGAGCTTCTTCGGGATCTCGCACATGGGAGCAGGGGCTCAAGGACTTGGGCCATCTTCTACTGCTTTCCCAGGCCATAGCAGAGAGCTGAATCGGAAGTAGAACAGCCAGGACTCAAACCAGTGCCCATATCGGATGCCAGCACTGAAGGCAGCGGCTTTAACCCACTGTGCCGCAGTGCTGGCTCCATTCTGGGGTTTTTGAATAGGGAATTTTCTTACTGCCAGGAGGCCTGGTGACCTTCCTACATTTAGACCTCATGTAGAGGGGGAGAATCAGTCCTACAAACCAGTTTTTTTTTTTTTTTTTTTTTTTTTAAGATTACAAAGTAAAAAAAAAAGATAAAAGGAGCTTGGAGGTGACTTGCTATCCAATGGAAATCAAACCAAGATTATATTTACCAACTCCAGTGGAGGAGTTATTAAATAAAGATGATAGGTTTAGGTTAAGTGCAGGGTTGCTCTATAATTAGTTGGAAATGTCTCCCTTATAGACTGCTTCTTATTTATAAAGAAAAAGAACTCAACATGAGGGTGGAGGAGAAACACACATCTCAAATTAAATGTTATAAAGAAAAAAAGCACAATTTTCTTATGTTCCTTTTATCTCTCTTTCTCACATAGGAATGAGCAGGATTGAGTTGTAACCCTTTTCCCCTGAGAAAGCAGTAGACAAAATGAGCTTTCTACTGCAGACTGGAAATGATTGGCAAGAATGAGGGTCACAGCAGATAAAGGAAAGTTCCAGATAATAAGATTCATATTTTCTTTTATCATTTTCCAATAATCTAATGGTACCAAGACAGTGTTAGAACTAACATGAAGAGAGAAAAGTAAAAGAGGTGTAGGGAATCTCAATCATGCTCCTTGCACTTGCCGCTTAGATGTGTCTAAGGTGTTTGTGAGAGTTTTAGCCAAGACCTACAGTTTTGCTAGGCCATGCTTGCAGCTGGCTTCAGTCATGGAATGCACACCTAGAATTGTGACATTTTTTGTAGATCCAGATCTACCAGAGCAAGTAGCTTAGGTACTTCCTGCCAAAGCTTGTGTTAGACTGGAGGAGTCAGTTTTAGTGACTTAATACTCTGAATCATAACCACAATTTGTGATCATGGATTGTATATCACAAAAGTGCTAAAAGAATGAATTTATAACACTCACCACAAAAAATCATAGGTTGATGAAATGATATATAGGTTGATTCATTTGATCAAGGCTTCCTCCAATGTATATACATAGATCAAAACAATAGATTTTACTATATAAATGTATAGGATTACTATTTGTCAATTTAAAAAATAAATATTCTAAAAGGAAAAAATTGGGGATAGTACAAAAATAGTGGGAAATAATAAAGGAACAAGGCATTGTCAGGAAATAACTCATTTACTGCTTACCCATCTAAAAAATTATCCAAAGCAGGGCCTATATCAACAAGGTAAGAGTGCATCATGGGGCCAGCGCCGCGGCTCACTAGGCTAATCGTCCGCCTTGCGGCACCGGCACACCGGGTTCTAGTCCCGGTTGGGGCGCCGGATTCTGTCCCGGTTGCCCCTCTTCCAGGCCAGCTCTCTGCTGTGGCCAGGGAGTGCAGTGGAGGATGGCCCAAGTCCTTGGGCCCTGCACCCCATGGAAGACCAGGAAAAGCACCTGGCTCCTGGCTCCTGGCTTCGGATCAGTGCAGTGCGCCAGCCGCGGCGGCCATTGGAGGGTGAACCAACGGCAAAGGAAGACCTTTCTCTCTGTCTCTCTCTCTCACTGTCCACTCTGCCTGTCAAAAAAAAAAAAAAAAAAAGAGTGCATCATGAACCAGTGTCCCATCACAGACAGGAAAAAATTAATATTTACCATAAAAAATAGTAAAATCTGGGGGGAACCTTTGAACTTATCATTGTAAAACTTAAGACTAACAGCCAACACTCTTTAAGAATTATTTTAAAAAAGTGTTTATTTATTAATTTTGTCAATACTTATCTTGAATTTAAGAATCTGAGTTTCTTCTGCACTTCACATAGGTGTAAACATATATATACACACACATACATACATACATATATACATAGATACATACATACATAACACATATATACATACATATGTATACATATACATATAAACATGTACATACATATATACATGCATATATATATGCAAATGTCTATGGAATTAAAACTGACCAACTCAGGAAAGCTCACCATAACTCTATATTTTTCTTTAAGAGAGAATGAAGAAAATTGTGCATTCTTTTCCCAAATTGTAAACTTATCTTTTCATTGAAATTTCACAGGGTGTCATTCAGGTTTATTAAATGATTTTATGAGATCTCTTTATTAGTGATCAGGATATTTAATTAAGCAAGCCAAACAAATAAGAGTCTGTCTTCACTAAACATGCTGAAGACTCAGATGTTGGCCGGAAACACCTAAATGCATCTCAAGTTAACAAGCCATCAGTTTGGGCAAGGTGTTTAGCACTAAATAAGACACATCTAAAGAATTCTACTGGATAAAACAATTGGCTGGTTTCCTCAGAAAGTAATTGATTGTGATAGGCAGATTGTCATACAAAAGAAAAAGAATATTTCACTGACAGTATGTTAAATGGCTGGAAAAACATGGGTTATCCTAACCATCATCAAGACACCAGAGAAAAAGAAGCTATTATCAAATTATTGAGGTGAGCTAGTGAGAAAGGATTGGAAGACTTTAGAGGGCTAAGGATTGGGGGTTGGTCAATGTGATAGACCTTCCTAATGTTTGCTTATTGTCACTATTAAAAAGTTAGGCTCCTACCCTTCCACAGTACTGGGAAGTAGGAGTGCTATCTCCTTCAATGGTTATCTTTCCTTTTTTTTTTTTTTTGTATGTTTGTTTTTGTTTTTGTTTTGTTTTGTTTTGTTTTTTTGACAGGCAGAGTGGACAGTGCGAGAGAGACAGAGAGAAAGGTCTTCCTTTGCCGTTGGTTCACCCTCCAATGGCCGCCGCGGCCGGCGCATCACGCTGATCCGATGGCAGGAGCCAGGAGCCAGGTGCTTTTCCTGGTCTCCCATGGGGTGCAGGACCCAAGGACTTGGGCCATCCTCCACTGCACTCCCTGGCCACAGCAGAGAGCTGGCCTGGAAGAGGGGTAACTGGGACTAGAACCCCGTGTACCAGCACCACAAGGTGGAGGATTAGCCTATTGAGCCTTGGCGCCAGCCTTCAATGGTTATCTTTCAAAGGGCTGGCTCTAAGGTCCTAGAGAAGGACATTCCTGGATTGTAAAACTGACAAAAACACTAGATTTACATCTCAAAGGAATAAACAAAGAATTTACAATGGAAAGTTTTCTAAAGTGAATACTCTAAGAGAAGGGAGGTCAGAAGCCTGGAGGCAGGAAGAAGCCTGAGGGGAATTGAGGGGAATGTTAAGGCCATCTTGGTCTTAAAAAGGCTGGGATTAAAAACAAAAACTGATAAGAAAGTCTGTCAAATCCAGGTGCTTGCAGAACACACTCCTGTGTGTTAAACATTTAAAATGGGCTTATTACCACAAGGAGCAGAAACAGGAAGAAGCAGCAAGGAAATGAAACTAAGAATAGCCCAAAAGACTAGCCTGATAGAAAAGGAGAAAACCTGGAAGTGTCACTGGAGAAAAGGCCGTGAAAGCCATGGGATTCTTGTCTTCATGTAAGAAAGAATTCAGTTGTGAGACAGAGATTGAAGTGATAAGGATTCTTTGGGGATAGGGCACCAGTCAGAATGGAAGGGACAGAGAGAGTGCCCAGTCACTCGGACTTTGGGAGAGCGAGGTTACATGGTTGAATGGAAAAAATACACCTGGGCAGACCAGGCTGGCAGCTCAGCTTAGAGGCAGAGAGCTGAGCATGCAGTCTATCTGGACTCCCTAGGTTTTTAAGGGAATTTATTTACCCTCTTCCCCCTCTCTTCCAGGACAAAGGATGGGGAGTCCTACCTGAAGGGTTTGTTGGGTGAAAATTAGCAAATTCCTCCCCAGATTTTCTGGCACCAGGGCAGAGTAGAGGGGCTTCCCTTAGGGCATCTCTGAAGATTTTATTGTTCCATGTTATCATGTAACCCATTTGGTCCTGAGGAGAGAGAATTCTCCTGGGAGCTTTCCTAGAGGGAAGGGCTGGGACCACCTGGACAGTTATCAGAGTCTGAGCAGGACTTTGAAGTGCAAAATTCTAACTTTCTACCCAACATTTCCCCCCTCAAGAGAGAAAACCCATAATCTTATGGGGATAAATGGCTGAAGGTTCGTCTTCTCTAGCTACTTCAGAAGCTGACAAATGGGGATAGAGATGGGTATGGGTATTTTCTCTTGCTATCTCTCCTTTAGTGTCTGAGAGTGGCCTTGGGAAGCATTGTCCTGCTTGGTCCAGAAGGTAGGTCACCTTGTCTGATGAGGTAGGTTGGAAGCCATGTCTTAGAAGCACCTGGAGCCAGATGGCTTGTCTTCTATTAGAGAAAGAACAAACAAGGACATTAAAGCACAGTAGTCAGAGAAGCAGAAAGAATGTGGACACTATGTCACCAAGGAGAGGCAATGACCAGGATTTCCATGATCAGATGTGATGTTAGGCCAGATATTTCAGCCTTGTCTGACCTGTCCTGGAGTGGTCTTGCTTTGTCCAAGAAAGCATGAACATGATTTTGTACCCATTTAGTTTGACCCTAGTTCAGGGCACTTTCTTGGGCAGCAGGTCTAGGGCCTGCCTATTTGAAGAACTGAATTAGCAAACTCTTTGTGAGAGCCCTAGTCATGGCAGCTTTTCAGTGGATGAAAGCTGTGCTTTGGGCTCTGCTTTGGCTCCCTGTTGAGAGCCTGGTTTAGGGACTGTGCTATTTCTCTGTATCTAGGAATCTGTAACCTGTTAGGGAAATGCTGGGACTTCCTGAAATTTGCAGACGTAGGAATTTGCTGCTAGGTCCTTATCCTCTCTGGGGCTGGTTTTCTTTCCCCAGGGGTGAGGATAAGGGTTAAATAATTAACTCTCTCATGACTAGCTATGATTTTTTTCCTCTGGATACTTAGTAGCTAGTTTTACTAGGAAGGTAAATTAATGTGAAAGACCAGAATCTCAGTCTGGGAAAGAAAACAGACTAATAAATCATTTACATTTAACCATCTACATTTTATTTATTTATTTATTTATTTGACAGGCAGAGTGGACAGTGAGAGAGAGACAGAGAGAAAAGTCTTCCTTTTGCCATTGGTTCACCCTCCAATGGCCGCTGCGGCCGGCGCACTGCACTGATCCGAAGCCAGGAGCCAGGTGCTTCTCCTGGTCTCCCGTGCGGGTGCAGGGCCCAAGCACTTGGGCCATCCTCCACTGCACTCCCTGGCCACAGCAGAGAGCTGGCCTGGAAGAGGGGCAACCGGGACAGAATCCGGCGCCCCAACCGGGACTAGAACCTGGAGCCGCAAGGCAGAGGATTAGCCTATTAAGCCACGGCGCTGGCCACCATCTACATTTTGGATTATTGTGTGCCCCCCCAAGAGATAGGCCCTTTAAGTCCTCGGTGGGGACCTGTCCAGGACTATCTAAGTTAGCTATTACTCTAAGCCCTCTTTTTAGGAACTTGCAGGAAGGGATTTCTAAGCTTAATAATATTTGGATAGGCTTTAAGGCCTGGCTGGTATGTGTGAGGCCCAGACCCATCCATGGGGTGCTGGAAAAGAATTGCAAGACAGATGTGAATCTCCTTAAGGGAGGCACCCTATTGACTCACATTACGTGGCTGGACTAAGAGGAGAGCTGAATAGGAAGCTGGTAGAAATAGGCAATTTGCATCTCACTGACCCTAGGCAGTCCCCTCAATAGCAGTGGTTAGAATGAGAAGCGGGGCAGAGGCTGAGCGGAGACAAAGGCATCTTAGCTCGGGGCCACAGGGTCTGCAATTCTGAACCAGGAGTCCTTTGACACCCAGGACAGTTCCATGTCCAGTGGCCTTGCTCTTGGCAGAGCTGACAGAAGCCAGTTTCTGTCATGACAGCTGTTTGCCCAATGTCCTGCTCCTCATATCAGAAACAGGTGCCGTTTGGGGTGGACTTGCCTAGTTGGGTCTCCTTGACACTAGATTACCATGTAAAGCGGCCATTAATTGGCCTGCTGCCTATCCTTACATTGCTCTTGCTGCTTGCTTGCTCCTCATTCTCCTGGTTTCTAACAAAGTAGACCATGGCGGCAGCCTCTATTATGTCAGTCAAGAGGTGCTCAACCCAACCCTGATTTTTTAAGATTTCTTTAATATCATCAGGGTGAGCTAGAAAGCTTTGGTCACGGGCAAATTCTGACACTTAGTATTTCCCTGTGAGTTAAGACCATGCCCATGAGGAGAAGTGTGACCTTTCAGGTAAGATCAACTGTGGTGACCTGTTTACGTATGTTGAGGTCATCAGTACAACTTCCTATCTCCCCCTAAATTTGGTTTAAAAGGGGAGTCTGCCCACCTACTATGTACAGTTGGAAGGGAACCTAGCTAGCAAATGCATACCATGAGTTTCAGGAACACATATTTCAAAAATTCAGAAAACTGACATGACTGATCTGTCATGGGTGTGGTAGGTATGGTAGCTATTTCCACCTACTTCAAATCTCCAGTCCCCAGGCTTGTTAAGACATTAACACCAGGGATCACCATCCTGGACATTCTCTTTTATTTCATCACTCTCACCTGGTCTCCTGGTCTGTTTTGTTTTTGACTACTTCTCTTTTTCTTTCTTAGTACCCTCCAATCTTTGGAGTTAGATTTTACCAAAGTTTTGTTCTTGACCTATTCTCTCCATATACAATTTATCTCTTTCCCAAGGTATTACCTTTATTGCTGTATCTCTCAAGTGTCCAAGGACTCCTCGCAAACCTTATTCTCATAAACTAGCTTAACTGGAATAGTCAACAGATAAACTTAATATCCTTACAGCCTTACCTTTTAGCAGTTCTACTGATGAAGTACCTTGAGGTGGGCCCCACTAATAGTGCCTTCACAAGAAAGCGAATGTCCCTGCCAGGGCTGCTGCCTTCCAGTGTTTCCAAAGCCACATAGTTTGGTTTGGTAGCCACAAATCTACCAAATAGTTGAGTGCTGTTCAGCAGTGGGAGGAGGTTGCTATTCCCAGTTGTGTGGCTCATTTTGTCACCTAGAATGAGGAATGGTCCTACCTGTGCACATGATCTCCTTTTGGAAAAATATATACAATATTTGCCTAGTCAAATGTACTAATAAATTTTATATGTTTGTTGACAATTCCTGGAATGTATAGCAGCTACAGTCAAAAGTTCTATATCTATACAACCAATTGATCACTGGATATCTCCACTTAAATATTCCACAAGAAACTTAAGCTCTATAATCCCAAAACTGAACTCTTCATCTTCCCCAACTAAAACCTATTCCTCCCTGTTTGGTCTTTAGCTCATCCAATTCAGTTGTCTCAGGTAGAAATCTGGGCATCATCATCCTTGACCCTTAAACTCCTTTAGTTCCCTGCCAATTTCTCTTTCTCTCACTCTCTTTCTCTCTCTCTCTCTCTCTCTCTCTCTCACACACACACACACACACACACACACACACACACTCAATCATCAAGCATGCAAAGGGTTTGGACACAGAATTCAAAGTCTCCATCTTTATAAATATTTTTTAAGCAATTTGTTTAAATAAAGTGTAGGGAACTGTTTTTCTGCCAAGAGCCATTTGGATATTTATAACATCATTTGTGGGCCATACAAAATTATCAACTTAAAAATTAACCTGCTATAGATTTAATAAATTTTGAGTCCCACCCATGGTTGCCTTGGCAGGGCCAGACCAAATGATTTTACAAGCCTTAAATAGCTCATGGGCTGTTTGTTCTCCACCTCTGCTCTAAATGAATGAAATACTTAAAAATATAAGCGACTAGATAGAAGGTTTTATAATGAGTTATAAAACATAGAAAGCAGAACATCCAAGTAGTGTGAAAATGAAAATTAGTATAATGAAGCTAAAGCTAAAAATTAGGTAACAGTGATGGCTGGTTGGTTGGAAGGATGAATGAATGGAAAACAAGTAGGAGGAAGTAAGAAGGGATGAGCATGGGAAGGAGAAATGGGGTAACAGGGAGAAAAGGAGGAGAGAGAAACTTGGAAAGACAGGCTTTAAAAAAGGAAAAACAGAATTTGCAGCTAACAACAATGTAAACATTAGAATTTCTTAACTGAATCTTTTCTTTCATCTTTGTCACTTTCTTCAAAATATGAGATGAATACCAGAGCTTTGAGGTGATGGTGCAAGAGCATTAAGTTGCCATAAATGAATTTGCTTTGATATTTTTTTATTGTAAAAAGCTTCAAATGTACACAGAAGTAGAGAAAATAGCATTTATCTCTACCCTTAACTATTTGCCCCTAGTCCTCTGGGTTTTATTTTGAAGCAATTCTAGAATCCCCAGTGATATGATTTTATAAAAATATAACTATTATCTGTGATTTTGAAAAATAATGAAAAAGATATTGAAAAAAAGTAATATGAAAACCTTATACTAATGTTTTATTAAAAGGGAAGAATATGGATTCTTTAGAATCTAGGGTATCAACCTAATATAGGTTTCATGATAAAATGGATTTTTTCAAACAATAGGAAAAATATATTGATAGTTCTTGACATTTTAAAATGCTAAAAAGGTATATTGCTCTCCTGACTACATTTCTGTATTAATTTATTTGAATTCTATCTTTTTAGTAAAGGAATTAAGTCAACTAATCTCCCTTCTTTATAAGATGCTAGAGCAGGAAAATACCATCAGATAAAAATTAAGCTTAATTTCAGCAGGATGTTGACAAAGATTCTTAGGCTCTGCATGTATTGAACAAATATGGACTGGGTCACTACATAATCAGGTAAATATATAGGTAGTAATGTCATCATGTCTAGGAGAATAATGAATGGGATATAACATTGCCTATAAATGGAATTAAGTTCATAATTTATTGAGCCTTAGAAAAAATCATATATATATAAAATCATATATATATGATTATATATTATATATGATTATATATATTATATATAAATGCTATTTTTGCTCTACCTACCTATATATATATATACACATATATACACACTCAATACATATATATATAGGTAGGTAGAGCAAAAATCAGCAGCTTTTTATTTAGGAACCCATTATGGATTCTGTAGCTACTACCTACAATGTCTATGGAAGGTAGTGTGCTCCTGTATCTGAAAAGCTAAATTTTATTGCTCACTACTCTCCCTTTAACAGTCAAGGTTTATATCGTCAGCCAAGTAGAAAGTACACAAATGGGAAATATTTACAGACCTCTAGGACCCCATCCCTATTCTTGAATAAAACACAGTGTAAGTTGAGTCCTTGCAGTGAAAGAACGCAAGACAGTAGTCAGTGTACTCCCATTCTTGTGTGTCACCTCTATATCCTTTTTCCCTGTATCCCTGAGCAACACTCCATTGCAGAATTTCCCCCAGGACTTCCGAAAGAGGGAGGGACAGAGGTGTCAGGGTTAGTCTTCCTAGAACTAAGAAATGGAACTGTGTGCTACATTATAGTCCATTTATACTTAAATACTATCTGGGGCTCAACTCAATTTTCTTGAAGAATTTATGCAAATACTCTGAGCTCCTGATGCTTTCTTTAAAAGTATCACTTACAGATATTGATACTCCCCTGACTGTTGAGCCAAATTCAGCATCAATAAAAATACATTCCCACCCAGGAGAAAAAGCAGAATTATCATTGATGTATTTCTGTTAGTCTCTGTCTCTGGTTATGTGGCATCTTAGAGAGCTCATTTCCCACATGAACCTATCAGATTTATACAGGACCCAAGAATACAAAGGATCTTTGAAATGCCAGTGACAGAAATCAAAATTTTAAAAGATATTAGTTATCAGAAAGTATAAAAGCATGAACTAAACATTAAAATGAAGGAACTAACTAGATAAATAGCAAGTCCTATCATTAATACAAAAGTAGAAAAGGTCTGATTTAATTTAAGTGCATATTATTTTTAAAAGAAGATTTCCATTAACTATAAGCTTAATAAGTACCCACAGAATGAACCATCTATTGAAATTATATATTGCATTTGTAAGTGTCCTTATCAATGGTAATAATTATTGCTTTCTACATATTCTATACAGGGGGGAGGGCAATAGCTATGGCATTTGGGTTAATTTTGTAACTCTCATTTTAAGGAGATATTAGCCAGCCATAAAACAGTGACTAGAATGTTTAAAGGTTTCAAAATCATGTCTTAAGAGAATGAGCATAATGATAGCCATTTCTGATCATCAAAGCCCTTTTGTATGCTAGACTGTGTGGCTGCTACAATCTTGTAGAGCTGATGTCTTTAACCTAGCAAGGTCAGGGAGAAGCTGCCTCTCCAGTTAAACTTTAAAGTTCATGATTATAGGACTTTTGAACATAATTTTCTGATAAGAATGACGATGATAATAATGTTAGTGATTACTGCTTCCCAGTATTTGAGAAATGAATTATCAAGTGACAGGGAGAAAAGATTATGTGGCTCTAGAAGTGACACCAAAACAAATAAGTTAAAGTTACAGAGACAAATTAAAGCTCAAATATTTTTTAAAAAAGAATTTCTATTTTGTATTCTTGCTCAGAAATGGAACAGGAAGCCTTATTAGCAGGTCCATTGACTGCTGTGTGCTCATGATGTAACTGGTATAGAGGTTAAGACTTCACATTTGTTACTTGCTGGCAATGTTGATGTTGTTACTCTCATTTTATACTTGAGGAAATTAAGAGACCAAGTAAAAAACTGTCAAAGTTCATACAATAAGTGACAAAAGTTAAATTTATTGACTTTAAAGTTCATTTATTTTCACAAATTTGGAATCTTCCCTACCAATGGAAATAATCCTGCATAGCAATTGACTAAATGTCCAATTCCTGAAAATACTTCTGAGGGAATTCCTATATTGTGTGATCCACCTCTTGGATCTCTCAAGTACTCAGTATCAATGGGCCTGTTTATCAAGTAATCATATTTTTTAAGAATGAGTGTTTAATGGGCTGCCTCATAAAACCACAAAGTAATACAACTTGACAATATTATTAAGGGAATCTAAAGAGATCAGTTTGAGATGATGAAATACTAAGTGCTGTCAGTGAGAGACACTCACTAATTTATCACTCACTGGGAAAGTATAATTATCCTCCAATTTAACTGGATGCAGGCCAGTTCATTTACTTGCTATTCTATTATTTTCTGAAGTATACAGGTAGCATATTTTACTGAAGTATGACTGACAAAAAGAAAGTTAAAGACATATCAAGCCAATGCCATGGCTCACTAGGCTAATCCTCCGCCTTGCGGCGCCGGCACACCGGGTTCTAGTCCCGGTCGGGGCGCCGGATTCTGTCCCAGTTGCCCCTCTTCCAGGGCAGCTCTCTGCTGTGGCCCGGGAGTGCAGTGGAGGATGGCCCAAGTCCTTGGGCCCTGCACCCCACGGGAGACCAGGATAAGTACCTGGCTCCTGCCATCGGATCAGCGCGGTGCACTGGCTGCAGCGCGCCGGCCACAGCGGCCATTGGAGGGTGAACCAACGGCAAAGGAAGACCTTTCTCTCTGTCTCTCTCTCTCACTGTCCACTCTGCCTGTCAAAAAAAAATAATAAAAGGCATATCAAAATACAGCTGGATGCCTTTAAATATGATATGAACATTAAAACAAAAGACCTTAAAAAGGGGAAAAAATAGACATTATTGAAAGTCTAATACGTTTTAGGCACAGTTGATGTTGATACACGAGCAGGTGTTGATATGCGGAGCAGCTCATCTGTGAAGAGCTGTGAAGAGACCAGCCCAAGATCAGCTGAGATTCAACAGCACAGAGTGGCGGGAAATATTGCTGGGTAGGGAAAATGCAAAGAGTCTTGAGAGGGGCTTGGGTTCTGAGCAGAGCATTCAGATCTAGTGCTCTGAGCATCAGGAATCATGCTGGATTCATGGATAAGGAAAGGGCAATAAAGAAAGTAGTTTAAGAATATGGAGAACATGTCCTCTGTACATTAGGAAGGAACTGGAAGCAACCACGTAGTAAATATAATAAAGAATAGAAGTTGTTTTCAGAAAGGAGTGTCTTCCTCTGAAACTGACAAAAAGGATTGCAGGAAAGGTAATAGTATTAATAGTGAATTCTTACACAGCACTTCCTGATTGCCAGGTAATGTCCTAAGCACTTTGACTGTATTTACTCGCTTATCCTGTGACAACCCTATGAAATCAATATTATTACCATCATAATCCTCACTTTCCAAATGAGAAAACCAAGGTTCCAAAAAGCAGTTGGCCTGAAGTCACACAGAGAACACATCCAATGTTCATTATATGGTGACCTAACAGTCCTGTTCCAATAACCAGTAGCAGTGCATTTGAAATGATTATTTTATGATATTTCTATCTGGTATGATTTAGCTGTGAAGTCACTGCTTGAACAGATTGTTCCTGAAGATGCAATCACAACAAAGATGAGATTGTGTTGCTTGGTACATGCCCATGGCTGACAATCTGACCTCCAGTGTTGGACACATGTGCTTTCTTCCCCTTGAATCTGAGTGATACAGAGCAGACATTTTCAAGTCTTAAAGTTGTGTGTATTTAATTAGTATATAAAAATATTCTAATAAAAATAGAACCATGTGGGAATTGTATCTGTATTTGTTTTACTTATAAACATTCTGAGTTCGTTCCACACACGTGGCATACCGTATGTGCACTCTTTCTCCTCCTTTAGGGGCTCAAGATCTGGACCGCATCCGGCTCTCCACCTACAGAACAGCATGCAAGCTTAGGTTTGTTCAGAAGAAATGCAATTGTAAGTATGCCAGTTGTAAGGAATAATTACCCTCATGAATCTTATAGTTTACATTTGTTGCTAGGTTTATTAAAACGAGTTTGTTCTAACAAACATTGATTAAAGCATGTTTATACTACAATAAAGGAGTATTTTGGTACATAAACATTCAGTAGATTATTCTTAAGTACCTTTGAAGTCTAAATTACTCTTAACTACTGAAACATTGACATGGATGAGCATCTGGATATACAGATAAACCTGACCTTGGAATGATTTAAATCTGGATGGATGATGTTTTTCTTTTCTTCAACCTTGGTAAATACAATGCCATAAAGATTGTTTCCAAGATCTTCATAAAATATCAAATAGTCTCCTAATATTTGCATTTCCTTTACAAGTTTCAGATAGTGTTTAAATGTATCATAGGATACATTTAAACTTCTTTCTGAAACCATAAAATCAGCCCATTGTATATGAGGATTGGCTATATTTGCCTACATCAAATAAGAGTGAAAAAAAGAGATAATACTTAAAGTAATGCAGGCCCAACTTCAGCTTTTATCCAAATTTTAAAATGTAAGCAACAAGCCAAATCCCTGATGACAATGAGCAGTTCTACATTCCCTGCTGGGTCAACACTTCTATCATATTTCTACATCCATTTCCTCCTGGAAAAAGATAGTGATTAATAGTTCATTTGTATGAACTTACTGTTCTTTTCTTTTCCTGAAAACTGTTGTTAAAAAGTAATAACTGTTCTCAGTTTTTAATTAGTATTGGATACATTTTTTAAATGCAAACCATGGTGAGTATGTACACATAGTTCTTGAGTAACTGGCATGGGATTTAGACTCTTGTTGAACTTAGAACTCAATTGTCTCCACATGTCTCCCCTCCCAGAGTCCCCAGATGTTTCCCAGGACCCTGGGAAGGCAACCCAGCCCCATGCATCTGAGCTAAGAACAGGTAGCCATGACTGTGAGGATGGGCCGTGGACATTCGCCCCTCCAGGTGCTCATCTACAGCTTGTTCTCCAGTCAGTGGCTAAAAAAAGGACTGAAATTTAGGGCAGGAAAGGAGAGGGAGGAAGAATAGGTTGTTCAAACATTAACTCTTCACAGGAAGATAAGCCAATTCTAAAAGAGCAGTAAGGGGGCCAGCACTGTGGCATCAGTGGCTAAGCCTCTGCATGTGGAGCCAACATCCCAAATGGGTGCCAGTTCATGTCCCAGCTACTCCTCTTCCAATCCATCTTTTTGCTATGGCCTGGGAAAGCAGTGGAAGTTGACCCAAATGCTTGGGCCCCTGTATCCATGTGGGAGACCTGGAAGAAGCTCCTTGCTCCTGGCTCCTGGCTTCAGATTGGTCCAGTTCCAGCCATGCTGCCATTCGGGGAGTGAGCCAGTGGATGAAAGATCTTTCTCTCTGTCTCTCCCTCTCTCTGTAACTCTACCTCTCAAATAAATAAATAATAAATAAATGAATAATCTTTTTTAAAAGAGAATGGTAAGAAAGCACTACAGATATTGGAAAGAATTTTTGGCAGGATTTGTAGTCCCATTAATAAAAGCCCTTTCCATGTTGTTAGTGGACAAGGAAAATGCTCCTTCAAAAGAAAAAAATCCCCCTTCCTCCTCAATCTCATAACCCCTTTTAACTTTGACTATGACCTTGTCTAAACAAGATAAGAGTCGGAGAACTCAAGGGGCTTCCATAGCCTTGGAAACTCATGACTGGTGCATAGGGAGATTACTGATGCCATAAACAGGAGTGTCAATTTGTAAAGTCAACAACAGGAGTCACTGTGCACTTACTCCTCATGTAGGATCTCTGTCCTTAGCGTGCTGTACATTGAGACTTAATGCTATAACGAGTACTCAAACAGTATATTTCACTTTGTGTTTCTATGGGGGTGCAAACTGTTGAAATCTTTACTTAATGTATACTAAACTGATCTTCCGTAAAAAAAAAAAAAAAAAAAAAAAAGAAGAAGAAGAAGAAATTATTAATAGGTCTGATCTGATTTCATCATCATTTAAAAAATCATCTATTATTTTTCACTTTATGTTTCTGTGTGGGAGCAAACTGTTGAAATCTTTACTTAATGTATGCTAAACTGATCTGTATATAAAGAGAATCGAAAATGAATCCTCATGTGAATGGAAGGGGAGAGGGAGTGGGAAAGGGGAGGGTTGCGGGTGGGAGGGACGTTATGGGGGGGAAGCCATTGTAATCCATAAGTCGTACTTTGGAAATTTATATTCATTAAATAAAAGTTTAAAAAAATAAAAAAAAAATAAGAGAAAGTCCATCCATGTGTTCAGCAATGAAAAGTGATGGTATTCTCCCACTTTCTTACTGCTTGTTACCATTCCAGTGGCCCTCAAAATGAGGGTAGAGAAGATAGGGGAGGGAGTTCTGTCCCCATTGAAAAAGAGCCTTTCAGTTAAGCTAGGGATTTTCATGACAACTCTGCTGCCAACATTACAAAGTGAACATAGACTATAGTCCCTAACAGGGATGATTAGCAACTCATGGGTATTGCCCTATTCCTCCAATTTTCTGGGAAAGGCCCTTTCTCATTCTGGTATATCTTGTCTCTTCATTTTCTTTTCTAGCCTCGATCCTTATCTTACATCTAGAATTCTGTCTCAGTCACACTGGCCGTCTAGAAAATCAGTGGGGAAGAAGAAGGAGGGATAATCCATTTCTGGGAGGAAATAGAACCTTCATGACTCAGTGTGCCCATTCACTCTCTCCTTTAGTAAGCATATAATGAGCTCCTTACGTATGTTTGGCACTGTGCTAAGAACTAGGGACAGCATGAAGATGATTAAGACACAATCTTTGCCTTCAAGGTGCTCAGTCTGATTAGTTAGATGGTTTTTTAAGCAGATGTGTAAACCCTTGTTAAAGTGTAAATTGGGTGTTTAGGGGCCTATGGAGGGCTGTGTCCTGACCTAGGGGGTGAGGATCATTGGAAGGACTTTCCTGAAGGAAGAGACAGCTTGCCTGGCTCTAAAATAATTAGTAGATATTAAGAGTTTATGAAACACAGCCTCAAGTCCATGAACAACAAAAAGCAGCAAGAGAAACAAATCAGAAACATCTAATTCCTCCTATTAAAAGTGGGAACGAAACTAAGGAGGCAAAGAGATTCTCTATTCCACACCCTCAGGTTAGTTTGCACCATTTTTTAGTCCCACAAGTTACAGCTTTGAGCTGTAAGTGAGAGCTCAAAGTGTGTGTGTGTGTGTGTGTGAGAGAGAGAGAGAGAGAGAGAAAGAGAGAGAAAAAGAGAGAGAGAGAATGAGAGAACGCAAAGTGAACCATCTTCTGGTTCATTACCCAAATGCCTGTAACAGCCAGGGCTGTATCTGGCCAAAGCCAGGAGCCAAGAACTCAATCCCCATCCCCACGTGGATGACAGGAACTCAGTTACTTGAGCATCAACACGTTAGCGGGAAGCTCGAGTCAGGAGATGTAGCTGAGCGTTAACCCAGGCACTGGTTTTGGTATAACATACCAGTATGTTCCTCCTACTTAACTCATTTTTAAGGATGTAGATTTTTGGCTGCCTGTATCAGTTTTCTATTGTTGCATTGTAAATTACCAAAAATTTAGCATCTTCACACAGCACACATTTATTATCTCACAATTTCCAATTGGTCAGAAATTCAGGGCTGCATGGCTGCATTGTCAGCACAACATCACACTAGGATAAAATCTGTGTTGATTGGGTTCGTGGTTTTCATATGAGGCCCAGGTCCTCTTCCAAGTCCACTGGCTATTGGCAGAATCATTTCCCTGTGGTTGCAGCTTCTTAGAGCCTCTCATAGGCCTTGCCACGTGGTTTCTATGGCCATTCAGAGCATGGATATTTGCCTCTTTCTCAAGGTCAGCTATAGTGTGTTTCTCTTCCCTTTCGTGACCAGTCTGAGAAAGCCTTTTGTTTTAAAGGATTCATGTGCTTACATCAGTACCATCCACATCATCTCTATATTTTAAGGCCAACTAATTTGACACCATAATTTCATCCCCAAAGCCCCTTCACAGCATTACCTAGCTTAGCATTTGGTTGAATAACAAAGAGAAGATAAGGAGTCTTTTCAAATTTCATGGAAAATTTAATTAAAAGTAAGTTTATTTTGGTGCAAAATGATTTTGAAGTCCATGCTTCAAGAGGTCATTAAACAATTCACGGGAGAAAAAAAAGTATATTAAGAAAAAAACTGTAGATGGATTACAACTTTTTCACACCAAAATAAAATCATCATCATTTGATTCCACTTTCCCATGAACTTTCTGAAGGACCCTGTTGTATGTGACATCACAAGCCAGGAATCGTACAAGGAGAGGGCATAAAAGGACTCTGCCTACCACATTGCCCAACAATTTTCCACATAATGACTTGTGAAACCTTGAATGTAAAAATAAAGTTTAAAGTAACAAACTCGGGCAAGAGAAATAGAATTTAAAAAGGAAGTATATTTTAAAAAGAAACACAGAAGGACTCTCACCAGTCAAAGAGCTGGAGCATTCTGTGAGGGAAATAAACGGCAGATGACCCACCCTTGGAACACTGTTCTCTTTGCATTGTCGCAAAGATTTTTGATATGCATTTTTATTCCTCATGTTGAATCATTCTAGACACGTGTTTAAATAAAGAAAAGTGCATTGTGAATACAGTGTTCTTGAAAATTGTCGCTGGGAACATTGATGGTGGCAGCAGAAAATAAACAAGTCCATTAAAGATGCCTGTGCAGAAGGACAATGGAAAATCGACTCCATTCTGAGCACCCTGGACCTATGGCAAAATTGTCTCCCCTTACTCAAAGTAAACTTTGGGTGCAGAAAAGCTTGGATCATCCCTGAGGGTTGCAAATGGGTTTCCTCCTTTAATTGTTTTTTATTTTTATCTGAAAAGTACTGGGTTTTGTTTTCCCTTAGTTTTAGAGAATGCTGGGTGCTTTTTTGGCTCAGACTGTTGCCACATGCAGCCAGTGAGCTAAGCCAGCATCCACAGTCTTGTTTCCAGGTTTCTGGATATAACAGACAATGGCTTCCTTCCTTTCCTTCTGCCTCTGCTTTATGGCTGGAGGTTATGCCAACTGAGAACTTTTACTCTCATGCTTCTAGAAACACCATCATTTTTAAATGGCTCCGTCAGTTGGAAAAGAGCAGTGTATACAGAGGAATGCCTTTCAGGCTTCCGCTACCCCATCTAACAGGTGCCAAGGAAAGATTCATGACCTTCTCATTGTGGACTGCCAAGCCCTGTTCCTGGGAGGCCACCCAGCTGGCATAGAGCCAGTCAGCAGAGAAGGAATGATACTCACAAGGTGCTCTCCCACCGCCAGGCTCCCAGGATCTCAAGGCTCTGGTGCATAGTGAGAGAAAACAGAAGACAGGAGGATGGGCATGGGAGAGTAGACACTCATGTGATTGTACACCATTCCTATTGTCATCTTGGTTGTCTTCACTGAGGCTTTGAGAACATTTGTCATTCTTATTATCAATCAATCTTGTATTTTTCATTCAACAAATAGGACAGAGCATTTACTGCCTGCCAAGCATTATTCATGGGAAGAAAGTGGAACAGTCAGAAATCTCTCTCATTTGCATATTTCTCTTACACAAAATTTGAATAAATGCATATTTATTTTACTATGCCTCTTGGGCAATACTGAAATTTTTCATTTCCAATATACTGTACTCACACCTATTGGAAATTAGAGAAAGAGAAGTTGGTAATAGAAGTTTGTTCAAAGAATCATTTTTTATAATTTTTATGATTTTTTTACCTTAAATATGTAAATTAGGATTCTAGACACTTCTAAATATGGTAGAATAAAAGAACACAGGTAATATCTTAAAATTTTGTGAGGTTAAGGATAAAAAATACCTCAAACTTTCAAACACACTCTAGCGCTCCTCACGTATCTTGAATGCAAAGGTCATATATTGGCAAACACTACAGTTTCAGCTGTACTAAGAGTGGAAAACCACATTGTTAAAATTGTTGGTTTTCTTTATTTTTTGTTTTTAAATTTTAATTAAGGTATACAAACTTCATGCATTTCATATATACAAATTTAGGGACATAGGATTCTTCCTTGCCTACTTTCCCACCTGCCTGCTTTCCAACCCTTCTTCCTCCTCCCTCTCCTATTTCCATTCTTTTTTTTTTTACAAAGATCTATTTTCAGTTAACTTTATACTCATAAGATTAACCCTACACAAAGTAACAAGTTCAACCAACAGTATGAAGAAACAACAACAAAAAAAACACTGTTCCTCAACAGTCAAGACAAGGGTTGTTCAAAATCATTCCATCTCAAAGTGTCAATTTCACTTACATAGATTATTTTTTAGGTACTCTATTAGTTAACCACAGATCAGAGAGACCATATGGTATTTGTCTTTTTGGACTGGCTTATTTCACTAAGTATAATGGTTTCTATTTGCGTCTATTTTGTTACAAAAGATAGGATTTCATTTTTTTTTCTGCTGTATAGTTTTCTATAGTGTATATATACCATAATTTCTTTTTTGTTGTCTTTTTCCTATTCTTTCATTTATTTCTGCTTTGATCTTTATTATTTTCTTCTTTCTTTATTACATTATTTAATATTATTGACAAATTAATCATACATATGGGGTACAATGTAATAATTGGATACATGCATGGATTTTAATGATAAAATTAGGATAATTAGCATCCATCACTTAATATATTCGCAATTTCTTTGTGGTATGAACAGGGTCCTTCTTAAAGCTATTGTCATTCTATGAGTCTGCTATTTGGACTGCTTCCCATGTTGGAGCATTTACTCCTTTTTAATTATATTATTATTAACAAACACTTATCCTATCTATATGATCATTTTAACACTTAATCCTATGAATATGCTCACTTTAACACTTAACACGTTATTTTTACCAGCCAGCTTAAGGGGATTTCGGGTCCCATGGCAAGTTTTTAAACTATACCCTTAGAAGTAAGTCCGTAGGAATGTATGCAGAACTATACAATTTTACAGTTACAAATTTCATACACTTCACAATTACAAACTTTAGGAACATATTGATGCTTCCCACCATTTCTATCCTGCCAACCACACTCCTCCCACTTCCACCTCCTTCGCTATTCCCATTCTTATTTCTTACTAAGATCTAACTTAGGCCAGCGCCACAGCTCACTTGACTAATCCTCCACCTTGGCGCCGGCACCCCGGGTTCTAGTCCCAGTTGCTCCTCTTCCAGCCCAGCTCTCTGCTGCGACCCAGGAAGGCAGTGGAGGATGACCCAAGTGCTTGAGTCCTGCACCCACATGGGAGACCAGGAGGAAGCACCTGGCTCCTGGCTTTGGATCGGCACAGAGTGCCAGCCATAGCGGCCATTTAGGAGGTGAACCAACGGAAAAGGAAGACCTTTCTCTCTTTCTCTCTCACTGTAACTTTATATACACAGGATTATCTTTATGCTGAGTAAAGACTTCAACAGATAGTATTAAAAAAAAAAAAAAGAAAAACTGTTCCTTAACAGTCAAGACAAGGTCTCTTCAAGGTCATTACTTCTCAAAGTGTCAATTTTACTTCTACAGATTGCCTCTTAGGTGCTCTATTAGTTATCACAGGTCAGGGAGAACATATGGTATTTGTTACTTTGAGACTGGCTTCTGTCACTAAGTATGATATTTTCTAGTTTCACCCATTTTGTTGCAAATGACAAGATTTCTCTTTTTTACCACTGTGTAGTATTCCATGGTGTATAATCCCATAATTTCTTTATCCAGTCTTAAATTGATGGGGATTGGGATGATTCCATGTCTTAGCTATTGTGATTTGAGCTGCAATATACATGGGGGTACAGAAAACTATTTCATATGCTGATTTCATTTCCTTTGGGTAAATTCTCAGGAGTGGGATGGCTGGATCATATGGTAGGATTATGTTTAGAATTCTAAGGTATCTTCATACTGTCTTCCATAATGGCTTTACCAGTTTACATTCCCACCAGCAGTGGATTTGGTTATCTTTTTCCCCACATCCTCACCAGCATTTGTTGCTTGTTGATTTCTGTATGAAAGCCATTCTAACAGGGGTGAGGTGAAAACTCATTGTGGTTTTCATTTGCAATTCCCTGATGGCTAGTGATCCTGAACATTTTTTGTGTGTGTGTCTGCTGGCCATTTGAATTTTCTCTTCTGAAAAATATCTGTTTAAGTCCTTTGCCCATTTAATAACTGGGTAGTTTTTGTTGTTGTTGAATTTATCGATCTCTTTAAATGTTCTGGTTATTAATCTTTTATCAGTTGTATAGTTTGCAATAATTTATCCCATTCTGTCTGTTGACTCTTCACTTTGCTGAGGGTTTCTTTTGCGGTATAGAAGCTTCTCAATTTAATGTAATCTCATTTGTCAATTTTGACTCTGAGTGCCTATGCTTCTGGGGTCTTTTCCAAGAACTCTTTGTGTATGCCAGTGTCTTGCAGAGTTTCCCCAATGTTCTCAAAGTATTTTATGGCATCAGGTCATAGATTTAGGTCTTTAATACATTTTGAGTAGATTTTTGTGTAAGGTAGGGGTCCTGCTACATACTTCTGCATGTGGAGATACAGTTTTCCAAGCACCATTTGTTGAAGAGACTATTCTTGCTGCAAGGATTAATTTTAGCCACTTTGTCAAAGATGAGTTAGTTATACATGCTTGGATTGATTTCTGGCTTTTCTATTCTGTTCCATTAGTCTATCCATCTGTTTTTGTATCAGTGCCATGCTATTTGATCATGACTGCCCTGTGGTATTCCATGAAATCTGGTATTGTGAAGCCTCCCACTTTGTTTTACTGTATAAGATAGTTTTAGCATTTGGGGTCTCCTGTGCTTCCAAATGAATTTCTATATCAGAGAAAAATGTTCTTGGTATTTTGATTGGTATCGAATTGGATCTGTAAATTGATTCTAGTAGTATGGACATTTTGAGGATATTGATTCTTCCAATCCAAGAATATGAGAGATTTTTCCATTTTTTTGTTCCCTTCTATTTATTTCTTTAATATTTTATAATTCTCATTGTACAGGTCTTTGACATCTTTGGTTAAATTTATTCCAAGGTATTTAATTTTTTTGTAGATATTGTGAATAGGATTGATCTTAGAAGTTCTTTCTCAGCCATGGCATTGTCTGTGTATACAAAGGCTGTTGATTTTTTGTGTATTGACTTTATATCCTGCTACTTTACCAAACTCTTCAATGAGTTCCAATAGTCTCTTAGTGGAGTTTTTTGGATTCCCTAAATATAGGATCATATCATCTGCAAATAGGGATAGCTTGACTTCCTTCTTCCCAATTTGTATCCTTTTGATTTCTTTTTCTTGCCTAATGGCTCTGGCTAAAACTTCAAAGACTATATTTAATAGCAATGGTGAGAGTGGGCATTCTTGTCTGGTACCGGATCTCAGTGGGAATACTTCCAACTTTTCCCCATTCAGATTGATACTGGTCATGGGTTTGTCCTAAAATTGCCTTGATTGTGTTGAGGAATGTCCATTCTATACACAATTTTTTAGAGTTTTCATCATGAAAGCGTGTTGTATTTTATCAAATGCTTTCCCTGTGTCTATTGAGATAATCATATGATTTTTGTTCTTCAATTTGATAACATGATGTATCACATTGATTGATTCATGAATGTTAAACCATCCCTGCATACCAGGGATAAATCTCACTTGGTCCCAGTGAGTGATCTTTCTGATATGTTGTTGGATTCAATTGGCTAGTATTTTGTTGAGAATTTTTCTGTCTACATTCATCAGGGAAATTGTTCTATAGTTCTCTTTCTCTATTGTATCTTTTTCAGGAGTAGGAATAAAAGTGATGCTGGCTTCATGGAAAGAATTTGGTCGGATTCTCTTCTTTCCAATTGTTTTTGAACAGCTTGAGAAGAATTGGAGTTAGTTCTTTAAATGTCTTGCAGAATTCAGTAGTGAAACTATCCAGTCCTGGGCTTTTGTTGTTGCTGTGGTTTGGAGGGTCTTTATTACTGATTAAATATCTATCTTGAGTATATGTCTGTTTAGGTTTTCTGAGTCTTCATGACTCAATTTAGGTAGGTTGTATGTGTCCAAGAATCTGTCCATTTCTTCTAGGTTTCTGGTTTGTTGGCATACAGCTATTTGTAGTAATTTCTGACGATTCTTCTTATTTCTGTGGTTTCTGTTGTTAAGTTTCCTTTCATCTCTAATTTTATTAATTTGTGTCTTCTCCCTCCTTTTTTGGTTTAGTTGTGCCAATGGTGTATCAATTTTGTCTATTTTTTCAAAAAACCACTTCTTCATTTTGCTGATTTTTTGTATTTTTTGCTTGCTTTGATTTTGTTTATTTCTTCTCTATTTTTAATTATTTCTTTTTTCTGCTAGTTTTGATTTGGTTTTAGTTTTAGTTTTGAGTTGTTTTTCTAGGTACTTGAGATGTATTGATAGTTCATCTATGTAGTGCCTTTCCAGATTCTTGTGGAGACTTACTTCACAGCCTAGCATGTAGTCAGTCCTAGAGAAAGTTCCATGTACTAGTGGGAAGAATGTGTGTTCTGCGACTGTAGGATGAAAAGTTCTATAGATATCTGTTAGGTCCATTTGTTCTATAGTGTCGATTAATTCGATTGTTTCCTTGTTTATTTTTTGTTTGGTTGATCAGTCCATTGTTGAAAGTGAGGTATTGAAGTCTTCCATTACTATTGTATTTGAGTCTATTTCTACCTTTAGATCCATTAACATTTCTTTTAAATAACCAGGTGCCATGTAATTAGGTGCATATACATTTATAATAGTTACATCTTCCTGTTGAATTGATCCCTTAATCATTATATAGTGCCCTTCTTTGTCTCTTTCCACAGTTTTTGTGTTAAATTCTATTTTGTCTAATTAGGATGGCTACACCAAGTCTTTTTTGGTTACTGTTAGCGTGGAATATCTTTTTCCATCCTTTCACTTTCAGTCTGCGAGTATCTTTCTTCATGACATTTTTCTTGTAGGCAGCAAATAGATGGTTTTGTTTCTTAATCAATTCATCCAGTCTGTGTCTATTAACTGGAGAGTTGAGGTCATTTGCATTCAAGGTGACTATTGAAAAGTAACAACTTGACTCTGCCATTTTCCCCTAATTATTCCAATTTTTTACTTTGGATTTCCTTTGTAGTTTTACTGGAGGATTTTCTGCCTTCACCTTCTTTCATAGTGATGTCCATGTTTCTGTGATTCTGTGTAGCACATCCATAAGCATCTTTTGTAAGACTGGACAGATGGTGATAAATTCTTTCAATTTCTGTTTATTTTAGAAGGTCTTTATTTCTCCCTCATTCATGAATTAGAGCTTTGCAGTGTAGAATATTCTGGGTTGACAGTTTTTTACAATTAAGACTTGGAATATATCTCACCATTCTCTCCTAGCCTGTATGGTTCCTGATGAGAAGTCCACTGTGAGTCTTACTGGGGATCCTCTGAAAATAATCTATAATTTCTCTCATGCACATTTGAGAACCTTTTCTTTATGCTTTACTGTGGAGAATTTGACTACAATGTGTCATGGTGAAGATCTTTTCTGGTCATGTCTATTGGGAGTTCTATGTGCATCCTGTACTTGGATGCCCCTTTCTTTCTCCAAATTCAGGAAATTTTCTGTTATTATTTCACTAAAGAGGCCTTCTAATCCTTTCTCTCTTTCCATGCTTTCAGGAACTCCTAAGAGCCATTTGTTGGGTCATTTGAGAGTATCTTGTTGGTCACCAACAGTGTTCTTTAGTTTTTGAATTTCTTCTTGTTTTTGGTCTTACTGTAAAATTTCCAGAGATTTGTCTTCTAGCTTGGATATTCTTTCTTCTGCCACACCAACTCTATTGTTAGGACTTTCCAATTCATTTTTATATGATATATTGAATTCTTCATTTCTAGTATTTCATTTTGATTTCTCTTTAAGATCTAATTTTCATGGGAAAAATTTTATATCATATATACTTTTCTTTAGTTTGTGAATTTGCTTCTGATTATCCAATGATTAGTTTCCTAAATTCCATTTTTGGTGTTTCCTCAGTCTCTTAATCTTCACATTCTAATGTTTAAATGTCATAGTGTTCCTTTGGAGGGGCTCATTATGTCTTCCTTATTTTTTTTTTTTTTTTGAATTTTTGCCTTTGATTTTCAGCATTTGTAGAATTCTTTTCTCTCTGGTTAGATCTGTGGTTTTCAGGTATACAAAGTACCTGCCTGCTGCAGCCCCATTTGCTTCTCAATCGTGCTGGGCAGGTTGGAGAGTCTCATAGATGGCACTTTCCTTCCCCTCCCATTACCAGACAACCAGCACAGTGCAACTGACATAGAAGCTGGAGCAGCTGCCCCCTGCCTGTGTCTAAAAATGGCATCAACTCTCCCCGCACTGGCCCCAGGTCCCCACTTTAGTGAGGAGGTAGGGAGGGAGAGAGACGCACCACCTTTTTTTTTTTTTTTTTTTTTTTTTTTTTCTGCCTGTGGGAAATTGGTCACTTGCTGTCATGGGGGATTCTCATGGAATTCCAAAAGCAACTCACTAAGCTCTCCCTCCTATTGTATCAGCAGTGCTGTGGGCCTGTGGAGTGCCCTCTCACCCTACTTGCTGAGGTGAATGTCTTCCTCCCAGGATCCTAATTGGCAGGTCTTATGTTGTGTTTTTACTCTCCCTGCATGGTTCCAGATCACCTCCACTGCTCTTGCAGGGTCTCCCACCACATTCACCAACAGCTTTATCTTGAGAGTATACTCTCTCTTTTATTAAGTATTAATTTCACCCTGCATCAATCAGACCATCCTGTTGCTATTCCACCATCTTGGAACCCCCTACCATAATTCCTTTATGTAGTCTTCAGTTGATGGACATCTGGGTTGACTCCATATCTCAGCTGTTGTAGATTGAGCTACAATAAACACGGGGGTGTAGATACCTCTCTCATATGATGATTTCATTTCCTTTGGGTAAATTCCCAAGAGTGGGATGGCTGAGTCATATGGTAGATCTATATTCAGATTTCTGAGGTATCTCCATACTATCTTCCACAGTGGCTGTACCAGTTTACATTCCCACCAACAGTGGATTAGCATACATTTTCCCCTCACCAGCATATCCTCACCAGCATTTGTTGCTTGTTGATTTCTATAAGAGATTCATTCTAACTGGGGAAAAGTAAAGCCTCATTGTGGTTTTGATGGCTAATGATCCTGAGCTTTTTTCATGTGTCTGTTGGTCATTGGAATTTACTCTTACTAAAAAGGCTTTTTCAAGTCCTTTGCCCATTTCTTAACTGGATTGTTTGTTTTGCTGTTGTTGAGTTTCTTAAGCTCTTTATATATTATGGTTATTAATCCTTTATCAGTTGCATAGTTTGCAAATATTTATCCCATTCTGCAGGTTGTCCCTTCACTTTGTTGAGTATTTCTTAGCTTGGTGTAATCTCATTTGTCAACTTTGGCTTTGATTGCCTGTGTTTCTGGGGTCTTTTCCAAGCCTTTGCCTGTGTCCCTCTCTTGCAGGGTCTCCCCGATGTTCTCTAGTAATTCTATGGTATAAAGTTGTATATTTAGATCCTTAATCCATTTTGAGTGGACTTTATTATAAGGTTTAAGGTAACAGTCTTGTCAACCCACGGCCAGAATCTTATTGAATGGGGAAAAGTTGGAAGCATTCCCACTAAGATCCAGACAAGGATGCCCATTTTCACATTGCTATTCAGTGTAGTCCTGGAATTTTTAGCCAGAGCCATTAGGCAAGAAAAAGAAATTAAAGTGGGGCCAGCAATATGGTGTAGTTGGTAAAGCTGATGCCTACGGTGACAGCATCCCATATGGGTGCTGGTTCATGTCCTGGCTGCTCCTCTTCTGATGCATTTCTCTGCTTTAGCCTAGGAAAGCAGTATGGCTCAAGTGATAAAAGCTCCAAGCTCTTGGCTTCAGATGGGCCCAGCTCCGGCCACTGTGGCCATTTTCAGAGGGAAGCAGTGGATAGAAGACCTCTCTCTCTCCCCCAACCCCTCTCTTTCTCTCTCTGCCTCTGCCTCTCTGAAACTCTGTCTTTCAAATAAATAAATTTTTAATAAAAGAAAGCAAAGAGATACAAGGGGAAGGAGGAAGACAAACTATTCCTATTTGCAGATAACATGAATCTATAAATAGGAGATCCAAAACACTCCACTAAGAGACTATTGGAACTTATCGAAGAGTTTGGCAAAGTGGCAGGATATAAAATTAACATGCGAAAATAAATAGCCTTTGTACATGCAGACAATGCTATGATGAGAGAGAACTTCTAAGTTCAATCCCGTTTACAATAGCTACAAAAAATTAAATACCTTGGAATAAATGTAACCAAGGATGTCAAAGATTTCTACAGTGAAGATTATAAGACATTAAAGAAAGAAAGAGAAGACACAAAAAAATGGAAAAATCTTCGATGTGGAAGATCAAATGTCCATACTACTAAAAACAATTTACATATTCAGTGTTATCCCAATCAAAATACCAAGGATATTCTTGTCAGATCTAGGAAAAATGATGCTAAAATTCATATGGAATCAAAAGAGACCCCGAATAGCCAAAGCAATCTTATACAACAAAATCAAAGCTGGAGGCATAACATTGCCAGGTTTCAAGACATACAACAGGACAGTTATAATCAAAACAGTCTGGCACTGGTGAAACAAAACAGAAGTGCAAACCAATGGAACAGAATAGAAACTCCAGAAGTCAATCTGTGCATCATTTACAACCAACTTATCTTTGACAAAGGAGCTAAAATCAATCTCTGGAGCAAGGACAGTCTCTTCAACAAACAGTGCTGGGAAAACTGGATCTCCACGTGCAGAAATGAGAATCAACTTAAAAGATAGTTTGCTCCTCAGTGCATGGTACTGAGACCACCAAGTGGCCTAAAACATAAATTTGGGATGCATTTTTAAAAATGTTTTCGTTTACATCAGAAACAGGGAGAGCTACCATCCTCCGGTTTATTCCCCAAATAACCACAACAGTCCCTAACTGGGGCCAGAGCTGGGAACTGAGAATGCAATCTATGTGCCCCATGTGAGTGGCAGGAATCCAATTACCTGAGCCATAACCATTGCCTCTGCAGTAGCAGAAAACTAAAGTCATGGGTATCACACTCAGGCACTATGATATGGGGTATGGATGTCTTAACCAGTGTCTTAACTGCTAGACTAACCCCCCCTTAGAAGTAATCTCTGATATTCCCTCCCAATCCAAATAATTAATCATGAAGTCTCATCACTTGTACTCACTATAGCTTTTTAATCCATCCATAGCTGCCTTTGCTAACCATAACTACCTGGCCCAAAAGACTTTTACCTGGATTACAATCTATCTATGGTAATCCTAAATATAACCCCAAATACTGTGAATTTGAGGGAATTCACCCATGTGATTGGATTATGTCATGTTGCACAGATAGCCTTGAAATAGGGAGATTATTTTAATGGGCCTGACTGATCCATTTGGGACTTTTTATTTATTTATTTATTTATTTATTTATTTATTTATTTATTTTGACAGGCAGAGTTAGACAGTGAGAGAGAGAGAAACAGAGAGAAAGGTCTTCCTTCCATTGGTTCATCCCACAAATGGCCAGGAGCCAGGTGCTTCCTCCTGGTCTCCCATGCGGGTGCAGAGCCCAAGCACTTGGGCCATCCTCCACTGCCCTCCCGGGCCACAGCAGAGAACTGGAGTAGAAGAGGAGCAACCGAGACTAGTACCCGGCACCCCAACCAGGTGCCGGTGCCACAGGCAGAGGATTAGCCTAGTGAGCCACGGCGCCAGCCCCATTTGGGGCTTTTAGAAAGCTTTTCTCTGGCTGGCAGCAGAAGAGAAACTTAAGAGCTTGGAAAGACTAGAAAGACGTGAAGTGCTATGGCTGGCTTAAAGATGGAGAGGCCCACATGCTCAATCTCTAGATGTTGAGAGATATGTTGCTGACAGCCAGCAAGGCAATGGGGACAATATTTTAGATGTCATTTAGGTTTACCCCAATGTTTAGTAATCCTGTTTTCCTTTCCAATAATTTGAGTTTCTTAATCTGGAATTGATTTTTTCTGCATTGAAGGTTCTCAGAATCTCAACATTCATCCTCATATTTTAGAGGAAGCTGCAGTAGCTATATGAAGCCTAGCCATTAAGCCTGTTAGTGGAAGATCCTGTAGCCAGACTCCTTTCAGAATATTTGGGTGATTCCAGAACCTGGCAAAAACTTAAGAGTCTCATTCTCCGGCTTGATACATACAAACTCTCACAGAAAATGGGGAGAAATGATATATTAAACTCTAAAAATATAAATGTACAGAAAATAATCTGGGGACCAGCGCCATGGCTCACTTGGTTAATCCTCCACCTGCGGCACCAGCATCCCATATGGGCGCCAGGTTCTAGTCCCAGTTGCTCCTCTTCCAGTACAGCTTTCTGCTGTGGCCTGGGATGGCAGTGGAGGATGGCCCAAGTGCTTGGGCTCTGCACGCCTGTGGGAGACCAGGAAGAAGCACCTGGCTCCTGGCTTTGGATCGGCGCAGCACCAGCCGTGGTGGCCATTTGGGGAGTGAACCAATGGAAGGAAGACCTTTCTCTCTGTCTATCCCTCTCACTGTCTATAACTCTACCTGTCAAATAAATTAAAAAAAGAAAGAAAATAATCTGCCCTACTACTACCAAACCCAACAGCAAATACTTTCTAAAAAAATCAGTTTTCATTATTTGCTTTTGTAGATTGTCTCTACTTTGTTTTAAGCATGATTTTGTTTTCCTGCATAAATGTGTGCAATGTTTTTTGAAATTGTGTTAAAATTTATAAAACATAAAATTTACCATTTTAGCCATTTTAAAAAGTGTACAGCTCAGTGGCATTAAACACATTCACAATGTTGTTCAAGCATCACCACTACCAATTTCCAGAACTTTTTCATCATGCTGGACAGAAATTTCATTCTCATTAATCTCTCAATATCCTGGAAACATTTTTCTTTCCAATGGTGGCCATCAAATAGACTAAACTCTAAAGTGTATAGAATGATGCCTTACGGTCAAGCACATGGTTAAGTTTTATCCATGGTACTTCCTAAGAAATGTTTCTGAAAGAAAAGTTTTGCTTTAAAAAATTATATTTATGAATGGTTTCTGTTGTAAGACAAAAGCTATGTTCTATTGAGGAAGTAGTTGTTAAAACTATTCAGCAAACAAGTACGCATCACATGCCAAGTGTCTAGGGCTCTATAAAGAGCAGTAAGCAAAACAGAAAAGACACCCACTCTCACAGAGTTTACCTTCTAACAAATAATGCAATAATTTCAGATAGAAGAGAGTAAGTGCTATGAGGAAAACAAGATGGTTAGTTAGGAAGACACATGTCTTTTTCACTGTCTCACATCTTCCACAGTGTCTAGCATTCTGCATGCATTTGATCCATGTTCATTTGCAGAACAAGGTATAAAATGTCTCTTAAGTAATGAATGGCTCTCAGGGAGACATCTTGTTGACTACCTGGAAGAACACAGAGATGATCTGGGCTCAAAGTTTCACCTTGAGGAGCTGATAGATGATCACAGTAAACCAAATAGGTACAGAGCACATTGTTTCCATTCTAGAGTTAATGATTTGATAATTTATCTACCTTTTTTATTTAGCCCAAACTCTCTTTTTACTTCATTTGTTTCTACAGTTTTTCCTGTTACTCAGATTCCCCAGGCCCTTTCCAAAATCTGTGCTTGGAGTGAGCTGTACAATTTATTTGGTTATCTTCAAAATGTTCAGCAGTAGTAAGAAAGCTAAAAGTCTGGAATGTCCAGTGAAGGTTTCTCCCTTTCTTCCCTTTTTAACACCCTCCTCCCCCAAAATAGCATTGAGAATGCATCTACAGGAACACTTAGAAAATAAGTTCTTAGCATTATCATTTGCATTTAAAAGGAAAAAATTAACCAGAACAGCATAAAAAGAAAACTGTAGTATGTATTTTCCCATTAATTTATCCTAGATAGTACTATTTCTTAGTGACAAATCTATAACATAGTGCCTTCAAGTTTAGAATCTAATGAATGTAGTCTTTCTTTAAAACTTCTGATTTTATGAATATCAAATAGTAAGTATACTCTAAAACTTTGTTGCATAAACTGTTATATAGCCAATCTGTCCCCTGAACCAAGTATAATTTTCTAAATGAAAAAGTGTTACTTATAATTGTAATGTATAAAAATATCAAGCATATTGAAATAAAGCTATAGCTATTTTTAACAATTCATGGTATTGGGCTAGGACTTCTGCTTTATCTTCATATCTATCAGAAATTATAAATTTCTGTTTGTTTCATGTGAGGTGAACATAGTACAAGATATTAAGTGACTTCCCTTACATAAACACCAGATAAAGTCATAGAACTAGAGAGGCGATCTTCCAATTTCCAATTAGCTAAGTGTGATGGTTATCAGAAGGGCTGTCCTACAGTGTCTGCAAGGCTTGTAGTCAGAAAACACAGAAACATTGAGGCAAGCTTTAGGATCACTAAGCCTGTCCCAAAATTAATAATGATGCATGGGAGGGAGGCATTGGGTGCAGCAGTAAAGCTACCACTTGGAATGTCTCTATTTTGGAGTGTCTGGGTTCAAGTCCTGGCTCCATTCTCCATTCCAGCATCCTGCTGATGCACATGCTGGGAGGCAACAGTGATGGCTGAAATATTTGAGTTCCTGCCACCCATATGGAAAACCCAGATTGAGTTCCTGAACTCTAACTCAGGGTGACCCAGCCTGGGCTGTTACAGGCATTTGAGGAGTGAACCAGGGGAGAAGAGATTACTCTCAGTCTCTCTGCCTCTCAAGTTAAATGTAATAAATAATTTTACAATAATACTAATGGTACCACCCTAAGACATTCACTTTCTCAGAAAAATAATAAAGAAAGAAAATTATCAAAGGTGATATATTTTGTTTTGAAAATTAAATTCTGATGAGTAAGACAGTGATATTATGCTATGGAGAATGCCAAGTCAAGAAAACCAAACAGAATCAAAATGTGCTTTGGACATCATGTCATGCTCACTATTTTCTTCTGTTTATTCTTCTGGGAGGATATAATGAGAAATAGTCAGGGACTTCTTTAAAATCGATGCCTTAGCCTTTGTTTCCCCAGACAGTAGATCCCAAAACGAGGCATGTGTGGAAGCAACTCATTTGGAAAGTGAACCCAGATCAGAACTGGAACAGAGAAGGAAGGAAAAGCCAATAGATGGTAGAGGAACTTCTAAGCAATCCTGTGAAATACAAGGAACTGTCTGCTCATGGAGCAAAAGGAGAATGTTTTGATGCAGACACTCTGTCCTGCATTGGCCGAGGGTGGCCGAGAGTCATTAATGCTCCCACACTTCTGAGTTGCACATGTATGAGTGTGGGGTAGACTCATGCTGAGTTATCAGAAGTATGGTGTGAGATTCTGAGGCCAAGCAGGCTAGGGTTGTAGCTACACTTCCCTGCCGGAATCTGTGAGACTGGTCACTACTTCAGGGACTGGAGAAAGAGGTAGGACCAAGAACTTAGAAAGGCAGGTCCAAAGTATCACCCATAATGAACCTTGACCTCCATTTTTCAAGGTTCCTCATCACTGTCTTCCATTGACTTTGTTTTATCTTTAATTGACAAATAATAGTAAGATGAATTTATAGGGTACAATATGACATTATGCTACATAAATACATTCTGGAATTATTAAAACAGCATATGTTTTTAAAACTAAAAGAACTTTGAGTATTTCAACTGTAAGGAAGTGTTAAATGTTTAAAGAGATGGATGTGTTTATCCTGATTGGGCATTACACAATGTATACATGTATCCCATGGTAATTCATGGATATATACAATTTTTATGTGTCAGTGAAAAAGAAAAAAAAAGGATAATTAACATATACATCAACTCAAATACTTATCATTTCTTTGTAGTAAGAACATTTAGTTTACTCTTTTTAAAAGTTTAGAATATACATTATTATTAACTATATTCACCATGTCATATAATAAATCAATAGAACCCAGGCATTAGATGTGGGATATGTATGTCTTAACCACTGGGCTAAATGCCTATCCCTTATGCTTTATATAACATTCTTTTCTGTGAGTTCATTCATGTTATCTGCTATTGGTTTGCAGTGCTCATGAGCCACCTAGAGATCTCTTCATCCCAAATGATCACCCCATTTCCCAGTTTTCTATGCAATAGGTAGCTAGGCAATACTAACTCCTGAAGGAGTAAATAAAGTGTATTTTCTATTATTTATCCCAGTATTTACTTTTGCTGCAAAAAGAAAAGTCATTATATATTTAAACAGTACAAGATGGGTGTAAAAAAATCTAACATTTCACCACCATTTGCTGCATACTCTTTCCAATGTCTGTTCATACTTTCTGTATTGGCCAGATGGACATATGATGCAGAGTCAGTGAGATCAAAAACTATGAAGAGAAAGTTGTTGCAGGCATTTGGGCTAGTAGTTAAGCCACCTCTTGGGATGTCCATTGAGTGCCTGGATTTGTGTTGCGGCTCCAATTCCAATTC
This sequence comes from Oryctolagus cuniculus, assembly GCF_964237555.1. Lineage (NCBI taxonomy): Eukaryota > Metazoa > Chordata > Mammalia > Lagomorpha > Leporidae > Oryctolagus > Oryctolagus cuniculus. Next base: position 42,811,949 of record NC_091441.1, on the reverse strand, counting down.
CAGCTTCCTGCTAATACACTCCCTGGGAGACAACAGTGATGGATCAAGTACTTGGGTTCCTGCCACACACATGGGAGATCCGGATTGAATTCCATACTCCTGGCTTCAGCCTGTCTGAACTCTGACAGTTGCAGGCATTTGGAGGCTAAATCAGTATATGGCAAATATTTTTTTGCCTCTTTGTCCATCTCTGTCTTTCAAATGAAGATAAAAATAAATTTTTTAAAATGCTGTAAGGGAAAGTAGAAGACAGTTCCCCAGAGTTGCCATCAATTTGGATGCTCTTCCTCTCAGAATGTAGTCTCTGGCATCTTGAATTCTGGCCATCCACACAAGAGATAAGATGTACGGTGGAAACCGAGCTCAATAAGTCTCGTAGAATTTTCTTAGAATACTGAAGTAAAAGGCAGCGTCCCAGGGAGCACATGCAGTGCCTGGTTGTAGCAGGTGCTGTACTCAATTCCATCCACTATGCATCTGTGACCACCCAGTTTGAACAAGCTGTTGTGCAAGGAACTGTGAGGGATACAAATGCAAGCAAGACAAAGTTCATATCTTCAAGATGCTTATCACTTAGTTCTCTTTTTTTTGACAGGCAGAGTTAGACAGTGAAAGAGAGAGACAGAGAGAAAGGTCTTCCCTCCGTTGGTTCACCCCCCAACTGGCTGTCACGGCCGGCACGCTGCGCCGATCCAAAGCCAGGAGCCAGGTGCTTCCTCCCGGTCTCCCATGCAGGTACAGGGCCCAAGCACCTGGGCCACCCTCCACTACCCTCCCGGGCCACAACAGAGAGCCAGACTGGAAGAGGAGCAGCCAGGACAGAATCGAGCGCCCCAACCAGGACCAGAACCCGGAGTGCTGGTGCCGCAGGCAGAGGATTAGTCTAGTGAGCCGCGGCGCCACCCATCACTTAGTTCTTTGATTCTTAAACTTCCTCCCCATGTACCTTTTGGACAATCTGATGACAGCCATGGACCCATTTTCCTCAAAACATACATGACCCTGAACATAAAGTTAGCCCATAATTTCAAATGCTCTCCTCTCCTCCTACAATGGAGAAAAAAAACTTGTCCATTAATAACCTTGGAAAATGTTTCCATAAATATATGGAGAGCTCTGGGAATGACAATACAGAAAGAATAATTCTACCTGATGGTATTGGGCTTCCTAGGAAATACAGCATGCATGGATTAAAGGCTCCACCTGACGGAGGGAGCAGACGGAGTAAAGGCACATACGAGCAGGCCAAAGTTCTGTTCTGTAATTGCCAGGAGTCCAGAGTGGCTCTTGGGGGAAGATGGAGAGTAGTGGGAGGTGAGACTAAAGATTACTAGATTGGAATCTAAGCTCTGGCTTTCCTGTTTAGCATCTTGGATTTTATTCAATAGGCAATAGGGAATGGCATGATCAGAGCTAAACCTTATTGTATTTCCTAGAATAGATAGGAAGGGACAGACATTGGAGATGAGTAAGAAGCTTGTTTCCAAGTTGAAAGGAGGAAAAACCCAAACTAGGGCATTAGAATTTAGGGACTGCTAAGACTACTACACTAAAAAAAGTATCCAATGATAGTGGGTGTCTGGCCTAGTGGTTAAGCCTAGTGGTTAGGACATCATGTCCCATATCAGAGTATCTGGGTTCAGTGCTCACTTCTGGCTCCTGATTCCAGCTTCCCTCTAATACAGACCCTTGGAGGTTGGCAATGATGGCTCAGTGATAGGGTTCCTGCTTCCCATGTGGAAACCTGGATTGGGTTCCAGGCTCCCAGCTTCAACCCTCTCTTGCTCCTGCTACTGCAGGCATTTGTGGAATAAATTAATGGATAAGAGCCCCGGGCGGGGGGGGGGGGGGTTGTCTTGCACTCTCTCATGCACACTTGTTCTCTCTCTTTCTCTCAAATGACTACTTTAAAAAATGTTTTTAATTATCCAGTGAAGTCTTAAGCCATGTATAAAATGACTACTCACAGAAGAGATAAGATACTAGATCCTTGTGCTTCTATGGTTATTAAATATATTCTGAACATTGCTAAGCACTGGCAGGGAGAAATAAGTTACTGTTCCAATTTTTCATTTACCTTCTCTTATTGTCTTTACAACCCTTGATACAATAGTTTAAAAATAATAGACTTAACAAATGTGTGTTCAGTTGAATTTAGTTAAATTTAATTTGTAGGATAACAGCTAATGAGCCAACAATTATTATACTTCATATTGAATAATGATGCTGGTCTACAAATACAGTTTGAGAGACACTGAATATATTTTCCTCATGAGCCTTGGATGTATTGCCAGAGTCTTTGAGGATTGGCATGACATTCACTTTGATTTTACACCAAAACTATGCTGTAGACCTTTTCATGAAACCTTATTACATCACCTTAACCAGGAAATTAAAGTGAAATGAAAACGTTATCTTTGTAAGCTATGAGGCATCTCTCCAAAGATCTTTAGAACTACTTGGGTAATAAAAGCATACTTTGGGAACAAGGAAGTTGTTGAGATCAGAAGTATAAAAAATCTGGTAAAGTTTGGATTCACATTTTATAAAGATAACTCATAGTCACTATTGGAAAACAAATGTAAAAATTGTGTTTTTCTAACAGTTTTCTTTCCAGATGCAATGTTTGGTTAATGTTGAGTGATGGCTAATATCATCAATATAATTTCATCAAAATACATTTGTTGATTCTGGCAAAATGCCATTTAACTCAATTTTTCCTCCCTAACAAATTTTAAGCACTATTTTGTCGCAATAAGAGGTCTGAATAAGATCAAAAAGGTAAATCATTTTTTGAGAAAATCAACAACTGGCTAATTTATACCTAGCTTTTGTGGCCATAGGGTTCCCAGAATTTTTCTGATTTCTTTGAAACACATTCCTCTGAATCAAAAGAGCATCCATTTCCTGTTGTTCTTGTGTCTAACTACATCCTTTAAGTTGTGCCCATGGCAGTGGTTCTCAAACTTCATTGCCTATCAAAAATCATCCGAGGAGTTGCTCACACCTGCTCACTGTGTAGAGAACTCCCCTGCTTTCACTGCCCAACTCTGGCTGTAGTCATGGATCTGAACTGGCTCACATGCTAGTCTTAAAATGAAACCAAGATTAAACTATACAAGGTGCAAGTTGTCAATAAATTAAAAAATAAAGAAAGATTTGCTCATTGAAAATTTGTGAAAGTGTTGCATATGATGACTTGGTGATGGGCTCCGCTTTCCTGTAAGGCCCAGCAGAAACTGTGGCCCAGTCAGGTCGCCACAAAATCTGAATGCACCACCTTTCTCTGCGCACTGATGCTGGATCCTCTTCTGGAGTATGCTCCTCTCATCATTTTCATCAATGCACGTCATTTGCTGTGCTTCAGAAATCAACCTGAACCCTACCTCCTCCTCTAGACCTTCCCTGAGTTTCCAGCTCACAATAGCAGCCCTGTACTTAGGCACCTGTAGCCCTTTTGCACTATGGCTGGTTGATATCATGATGTCTTGTGCTGATCTTCTGAGTGGATCTTTCCCTGGGGAAATTACAAGCTCTTCTATGGTAAAGCTCTCTATTTTTAAATAGCCAATAACATCAACCATAACATATTGTAGTCTTAAAATTTACTGGTTTGGTTTCATTTCTTTTGAAACTATGATGGAATCTTGTTTCTTGCTGCCTTTTACAACTCTACAAGCATACGGCAGTCTTTAACCATATGTTATTGCCCTTATGTGCAATAGATATGTGTTAAGTAGTGATGCATTGAAATATTCTTGTTTTCTTTTTCATGAACTGAGGCTCTCTGAATTTCAAAATGGGTGTCTGAGCTGAAATTAACTAACTAAACTAGTAATCACTATATCACACTCTCTTGTGGATGATAACATCATGAGAAAAACAAATTGTAAGTTCTAGAAGAAAGCTTAAATTGGGGACAAATATCTTATAACTGACAAAGAAACAATTGAAAAAAATTTGAGGAGTAGCTTGTAATTCTACTTGCACATAATGGGAAATTTTAGTGGCTGTTTTCTCTCAAAAATAAGAGTAATACTTAAAATTTATCTAGTACTTTACCATTTACTCTCAATTTTCATTGTTCCTCAGAATACCTGTAAGATAAGGAAGGTGGATATGATATTATTCCTGTTGAACAAATGAAGCAACACTTGAATCCAAGTGTACTACTATCTCTAAGCCCACGTTTTTCTCTATAAGAGAAAATAAATATTAGTATATATATGCTTTAATTACCATGAATATTAAATCATCATATTATATACCTTGATATCTTGACTACATAAAATGCTCATCAACTAAACATTTTAAGAGAAGAAAGAGAGAAAATAGATTGCTTATCTAATAGCTATGTTCTCCACCACCTGTAAGTTCTGCAAGTCAGGGACATGCCTGTATTGTGCACTGCAATTCTAGAACTGAGAACAGAGCTACTGTAAGTAAGGGTTCCAAGTAAGTAAGAGCTACTGTATACAATAGGGGCTGAATAAATCCTTATGCATAAAAGGTTTAAGTGTCTGAGATGGAAGGCTAAGAATGAAGGCCATAGGGTGCTGTGTTTGGTAAGGACCCAGAGTTGTTCCTGACACTCACAAAGGGCTGAGTTCCTCTCCCGGACCTCTCACAGCTCATCCTGTAGAGCTACATGTGAAGCTCTTTAAAAGCAAATTTTTCCACCTACAATCCACTTGGCACTTAAAATACTGAAGGAAGCTTCCCTTCTGTGAGTTGTCATAGGAAAAAGACAATGCTTATATGTCTGTTCATTTTTTTTCATTCTAAGAACATCAGAATGTTGCTGGATAAGTAAGAGAAGAAGTCTCATCACTTACTTTTCTGTAAGCCAACAGACATATTTTAAGAATCTTCTGTGTGAAAGAACTCACTTTGTCCCTTGTAACCCAGTATGTAAACTAATCAGAAATATTTTCTGAAATGGGTTCAGCTTGGAAGAATGTGATTGCATTGAGAAATTCATGGGTGCAAAATTCAATGAGAATATGGCACTGAACTTCAGGAAATTTGCATCTAAGGAGGGGAGAGTCAGATGACTTTTCCCAGGAAACTATCTGTCTCCATTGCCATGGGATCTGATGGACAAGTGAATGACGAACTTTTCCCATGTTTACTTGCATGTCTCATGAGGAGGACTGAAGTTGAGCAAGACTCCAGATACCAGTCACCCTTGCTTTAAGCTTGGAGGAGAAAGGGTGAAGGTTAACGGAGCACACATACACCCCCCACCCCACCCCACCCCACATCCTGCTCACTAGGGAATTCGTATATTTCTCAACAGCATATGAGAGGGCACTTCAAAAAATTTATGGAAAAAATAGAATTAATAGGTAAGTTTATTTAATGCCAGAAATAATTTGAAAATCATGCAATTTTTTCATGATATGCATTCTTCATGATCGTTTTGAAGACCTCTCTTATATTCTCAATGGCATATTGACGGATTATATTCGTATTTCAGCCTACCTCAAATTTCTTTTTCCCTTAATTGAGAAAGCATGTATGATGCTGTTACCTTCTTCTAAATGTAGACCTCAAATCCTCCTAAAATAATGTACAAAATGGTACAGTCATTCTTAAACTGCATAAATTGAGAGTGATTAGCTTCTTGCAACATAACTCATAACCTCTTAGGATTTACCAAGTGGCCTCTTTGTTGCCAAAGCATCGATTGTTGTTGAGCGGTGGGTGCTGCTTATACCTAAGCTGAGTAAAACTTCCTGGGGGTGTTAAAATGCAAATCTGATTCTCCAGGATAGGCTAGAGGGCTGCCACAGCAGTACCACTACCAGGGAGCTCTTTGACAACCTGTATGCAAATTCAATGTGCAGTCAAAGCTGAGAATCATTGCTCCAAAATGATTGAAGCTAAGTCACTATGTGATGATTGCCTACTGACCTTCCCTAGCTGCGAGCCCTCTGAGACTCTTCTTAAAGGTTTATAAGTCAGTGACTGTCAGAATTACCTGAAGAATTGTATCAAAACCCTTTCCCATTGTCTTAAATTTTAGAACCAGAAGGTGGTAGAGTTTGGGTTTAAAATTTTTGAGATGTCCAACTGCTTTAAAACAACAACAACAGAGGCTGGTGTTTTAGTGTATCAGGTTACACAGCCTCCTGTGACGCCAGCATCCTATGTCAGGATGATGGTTCATGTCCCAGATTCTCCCCTGCTAATGGGCCTGGGAAAGCAGCAGATGATGGCCCAAGTGCGTGGACCCCTGCCACCCACGTGGGAGCCCAGGTTGGATTTCCTAGCTTAGGCTTCAGTCTGGCCCAGACATGGTAGTAGCTGTCATGTGGGGAATGAGTCCTTGAATGGAAGTTCTTTCTATATACAGTTCTCTCTCTCTTTATCACTCTGCCTTTCAAATAAGAAAGCAAATCTTAAAACAACAATAAAGGCTGGCGCCACGGCTCAATAGGCTAATCCTCCACCTGCGGCGCCGGCACACCGGGTTCTAGTCCAAGTCGGGGCGCCGGTTCTGTCCCGGTTGCCCCTCTTCCAGGCCAGCTCTCTGCTGTGGCCAGGGAGTGCAGTGGAGGATGGCCCAAGTGCTTGGGTCCTGCATCCCATGGGAGACCAGGAGAAACACCTGGCTCCTGCCTTCGGATCAGTGAGGTGCGCCGGCCGCAGTGTACCGGCCACGGCGGCCACTGGAGGGTGAACCAATGGCAAAGGAAGACCTTTCTCTTTGTCTCTCTCTCTCACTGTCCACTCTGCCTGTCAAAAAAAAAAAAAAAAAAAAACTTCTAAATGTTCTTATCATAAATTTTTTGAAATCCGTATATTTCAGGCATGGAAAGCCAAGACACTCTGGCAAAAAGATCTCTGTGAGTGAGATCCCAGTGGAAAGAACAGGTCTTCAAAGAGGGAGGTGCCTTTCTCTGAAGGGAGGAGAGAACCTCCACTTTGACTATGACCGTGTCTAAACAAGATAAGAGTCGGAGAACTCAAGGGGCTTCCATAGCCTTGGAAACTCATGACTGGTGCATAGGGAGATTACTGATGCCATAAACAGGAGTGTCAATTGGTAAAGTCAACAACAGGAGTCACTGTGCACTTACTCCTCATGTAGGATCTCTGTCCTTAACGTGCTGTACACTGAGGCTTAATGCTATAACGAGTACTCAAACAGTATATTTCACTTTGTGTTTCTATGGGGGTGCAAACGACTGAAATCTTTACTTAATGTACACTAAACTGATCTTCTGTAAAAAAAATAAAAAAAAAAAAAAGAAAGAAAGAAATTATCAATTCCCAACTTGACTCTCACTGGGATTAAACATGACAATAGGTCTGATCTGATTTCATCATCATTTAAAAAAAAAATCATCTATTATTTTTCACTTTATGTTTCTGTGTGGGAGCAAACTGTTGAAATACTTACTTAAGGTATACTAAGCTGATCTTCTGTATATTAAGATAATCGAAAATGAATCTTGATGTGAATGGAAGGGGAGAGGGAGTGGGAAAGGGGAGGGTTGTGGGTGGGAGGGACGGTATGGGGGGGGAAGCCATTGTAACCCATGAGTCGTACTTTGGAAATTTATATTCATTAAATAAAAGATAAAAAAAAAAAAAACAATAAAAAGGACATCATGCTTAGATTCAGTGATCTGGACCCGACCTCTAGAATGTGGTCTTCAAAATGCTGGCCCTGGACTAAGTCTTGAAATCTTATGTTTTTATTCTTTCTGTACTCTCAAAAGCCCCATATTCTCACATATTTGTATGATCCTACTATTTCTAATAATGTTTATGATATCAGTCATTTCTATCTAGGTATAACTCTGTCATGTTAGTACTTTTCCTAGGCATACTTGGATTTAAGTCACCCATAACTATGGACCAAGGATTCCATGTCTTATTACAGTAGTTTAAGACATCAGCAAAATAGGAAACATCTCCCGAGAGAACAAATTTCCCTGTCCACCTGCAACTTCTCTGCCCCACAATATGACTTAGCCTTTCTACCTGAGGTGGCTTGGATTTATGGCAAATGATTGATGCTTTGTATCCATTTCCATTAATTTATAAAGACAAACTCTTAGGTGTCAATAGTTAATGACTGAAATTAACACTAATTTCTTGCTTTGAAAATTCTATGAAGTATTAAGCACTCATATTACATTGAGAATGTTTATTCTTTATATGGTTAATATTAACTAACAAATTTCACTATACAAACTATTTCTTTACCTAGTATATTAATATAAAATGTATGTAGTTGTATAGCTGAGGGAATCCCACTGTGCACAGTAAAAGGTGCTCTATGGACAATTAAGCTTAATAATTATTTAGTAAAGTATGCACAGTGCCATCTAGTGGTAAGTAGTTATTATTGCACAACCTGAAGAAATGCTCATCTAAAATGATTTGATACACTATAGTGACAACATATTTATAAAACTGCCAGATTTTTTAAACAGATTTATTAGCAGCTTCTTAAGACTTTCAATTTAGCATTTCTCTGTGTCTATTTCAACACGCAAAAGGCTTATGATACTGAAGTTTCTCAAATACTAATAATTAATATATATTGAATACTTATACACTAAGCATTGTGCCTCACATGCATTATTTCACTTGACCTCCAAAATAACCCTGTAATGGAGTAACTATTAATGTCCCCATTCTAAAGATAATGAAACTGACACTTAAGGGAGTTGACTGTCCAAGGTCATACAGATAGACAGTTGGGGAAGCCAGTTGGAACCTAGACTCTGACCAGGATTCTGAACCCTTCTGCGCTGTGATTATACCTCCCAAAAAATTTACCAATTAGATAGTTTCCAATAAGTCTTCATGAAATAGAGCCTTCGTCACCTTGTTTCTAAGGATGCCATATGGTAAAATCAATCTAAACCCCACTCATTTGGAGTTTATAGCAACTAATCTGAGAAAGTATCTGTTTTATGGTTGGAATGTAATTTGTTCTTCTTTAATTTCACCCACAATAACATATTACCCCATTTTATGTGTTGATTAGTGGGTTGAATTTGGGAGAGTGAGCTAAAATTAGTGCTGCTCATGGATCTTAGAAATTAACAATAATAGCATAACATGGCCTTAGATCAGAGGAGGTTTCATTATTTCAGCACTAATAGCCATCGCTTGTTGATCACCTGTTATGTGCCAAGCCCTGTGGCCAGCACTTATATATATATTTTCCCTTTTAACTTACACTCCCCCTGGATGGTATTAGCTTCCTTCTTTCTAAAAAAACGAACACAAAAATTTATGGAGTTGAAGTAACTTACTGAATTTTAAACTTATTAGCTGAGCCACAAATGAAACCTCAATGTTTGTAGTAGCAAATTCTGGATCCTTTTTACTGTGCTTCCATTGGAAAATAACTCATATAATGTGATGCATGATTGCAGGTTTTTCTGCATACCACCTTCCTCCTATGCAAAATATATATATATATATATATATATATATATATATATATATACACCACCACCTCTTACTTGGACTACAATAAGCACCAGCTATTTCCTCCTGCATGCCAGTCCATCTCCATTCCTCTCTTCTCTTAAAGTCAGAAATTATTCTTTTTAAATTTTTATTTATTTATTTGAGAGACAGGGTTCTCATCTGTGGATTTACTCCCTAAATGCCCACAGTGGCCAAGACTGGGCTGGGCCGAAGCCAGAACCAGGGAGCTCAATCCAGGTCTCTGGTATGGATAGCAGGAACCCAATCACTGATCCATCACTGCAACCCTAAAGGGTCTGCTTAGCAGGAAGCTGGAGAAAGGAGCCAGAGTGAGGTACCAAACACAGGCATTCTAATGTGGGATGCGAGCTTCTTAATCCCCAGCCCCTGATAGGATCGTTTTAAGATACACTTCTGTTCATGTCTCTCTCCTGTTTAAAATCCATATCTTCACACTCAGCATAAAAATCAAAATCCCTCTCATGACTACAGTGCTCCTCCAGCCTTATCTGAGTCTCCTGGCCCCTTGATGACCATATCATAACACCATTTTGTACCTACTGACCCTGAGAACACAGTATGTTACAATTCCTGATTTTCTGTGGCAGTCATGTCTGTGTCTCCTCCAGATGTTCAGCTCTCTGAGGCAGGAACCACATCTGTATTGCTTGCCAGTAAGTCCTCAGAACCTACCATAGTGTAACACACAGTTATGGAAACCAATTTTATGTAAATCACTTATAGTTAGTAACTTATTTTTCCTAATAATGAGACCTTAATGTGTGAGAACAAAACTATGGACTTTATTTTTAATAACTTATGTATCATTTCTAGATACCTTATTCTTAATAATAAAAATTATTATTCCCTATGTGGCATGCCCTATTTCAAATGTTGTAGAGGCCTTCCCTCATTTAATCTTCGTTGTAATCATCTGAGGGTAAGTGCTGTTATCTGTCAATTTTTCTGAGATGGAGGCTCAGAAAAGTTGGGTAACTTGACTTCAAGATGACACACTGAGGATTTGAACCAATTCTTGTGATTTTTCATGACTACACCTATCATCTCTTTAGACATCAAATGCATCTTTAGAAAATCTTGTTTCACTTTTGAGTCATTTCTTTGTCATTCACACATTTAGTCAACAGAGGTTAAGTTCCAGTGGTATATGGGGGACTGTGATAGGCGCTGGAATGGAACAGTTACCACTTCAAGCAGTCTCCTCCTGTGGCACATGAGACAAAGAAACAAAACCAGCTGGCCCACAGAGAGGATCGCTGTCATGGGGAAGAGCAGGGTGCTAAGGGGGCACAGAGGAAGGACACAAAACTTGGAGACTGGGGACCCTGAAAGACATCTTGAGCAAATGGTGCTGGCAATAAGGTATGATGGGTGAGATGTGGATGAGAAGAAACTAGGGGTCAAAATGAAAGTACCTTGCTTGCTAAATTGAAAATTAGATAAATAACATTAAGAAATACAAATCATTTCCTTATTTGATTTTTTTTCCTTATTTAATATTTTTGGCATTTAAAAAATTTTCTGTTGACATGATTCTTGTCATGCATTTGTATAAAGGTGCTTTGGAAAGTTTATGGAATTAAGTTTACAAAGAAAGTTGGTGCAAAGAAAGTTGAAATTTCTGCATACAAGTGGTCTTCAGAGTGTTTACAAAAATGTGTATTATGAAAAATAATTATGGATTTCAAAAAATGTATGCATCAAAATAAATCTTTAAATCCATTTCTATGAACTCTTTGAAGTACTCTCATACAATGCATTATTGTCAGTGTATCACACACAACTACTTTTTATATAATGCATTTTTTTGCCATTTAAGGAATGCCATCCCTATTTAATAGATGAGGAAAGTGAGGCTCTAAATCTTAAAGGCCAGGAGATTATACACTTGTCATTGAAGAGGCGGATTTGGAGCCTATGTCTTTGGACTCCAGGTCCAGTGATCCTTGAAGTTGGGCACAGGTCTGTTGCCTTCATAACACAAAATATTAAAAAGTTACAAAAATAACAGCAAACTTTGAAATGAAGGCTACAGTGAAGATTTTATATAACCAAAATTTGGCGATTCGCATAATCCATTTATGCCTTAGGTCTCAAAACATATATAAAGTTAGGAAGGAAGGACTTGGGAGTTTTGTTTCCTTTATGCCCAATTTGAAATTTTGCCAGATGGCTGTGGTTCTTCAGGGTCCTGGGGGTCGATATCCTAAAGTTAAACTACCTGGGAGAAGAGAACTTGACCAAAGACATGGTTGGTTGGTTGACCTATTTGTGCATTAATGGAAGGAACTGGTGATAAAGTTACCATTTTCTAAAAGTGAGAGGTCATATAGCACTGTCAGAGAAACAAAGGTAAAGGAGACAAGAAAACACGTGGTCACATAGTTAAATAGCAGGCAGCTGTAGTAGGCTTCAGCAGATATCAGTTGAGGTGTTTTCATTTTTTTTTTTTTTTTTTTAAGATTTATTTTATTCATCTGAAAGGCTGAGTTAGAGAGAGAGAGAATGAAGGGGCAGAGAGATCTTTCATCCGCTGTTTTACTCTCCAAATGGTCGCACCAGCCAAGGCTGGGCCAGAGTGAAGCCAGGAGCTCTGTAGGGTTTCCCATGTGGGTGCAGGGGCCCCAGCACTTGCTCCATCCTCCGCTGCTTTCCCAGGCCATCAGCAGAAGCTGGGAAGTGGAGCAGCAGGGACTCTAACCGCACCCAGAACAGGAGGCAGCTTTACCTGGGATGCCACAGCACTGGCCTGGCAGGTGTCAGAAGGGAGCAAAGAAGTAGGAGACAAAACCCATGGAGTTGCTGCCAAAAAAGCATGCACAGCACCTTCTTCTCCCTAGTGCAGACAGACAGTGACACGCAGCGGAAATGAGCTCTAATCTGCCAGACAACCACCCCTCCCCATCGCCCCTTCTCTCCCCACCCAAAAGCAGGTCCTGCCTGGCCACCGCCCGGGACCTGCGAGCTGTGTCCCTGTGAGTTTCTGTGCTTACGTGGACTTTTTCATTTTCGGGCACGGCAGTGAAGGCATCCATGTCGGGAGCTGCTGGGTGGTGGGATTCTCACCGGGTATAGACGAGGTACTGGCAAACTACGGCCGCAGCGGATTGGTTGTGGAGCCACCGGAAGGCCCCGGGGAGGGCTGTGGAGGCCTACTTCGGCCTCCCATGCTCCTTCCTTCCGGTAGCTCCTCCCCAAAACTCTCATGACCGCGAGGCTGGGCGCCCCCGGCCCTTCTGGGGCCATCAGCTGGCCTCGCAGGACACCCTCTGCAGTTACTCACATTGAAGAGGTCTGGGCAGTTTCCCCAGGGCAGTGCTAGGATCCAGGCAGGCACGAGAGAAGACGGAACAGCGTGCGACGAAGACGAGGTGGTGATACAGTCTGTGTCGGCGAAATCAAGCTCTTGTATGGAGACAGCGCCGCCAAGATCCAGGCCATGGAGGCTGCCATGCAACTGAGCTTTGACAAGCACTGTGACAGAAAGTAGCCCAAATACTGGGCCGTCATTCCCCTAAGTTTTGAGTTCTGGTCACAGGGACCCCAGCCTCACCCACTTCCTCTCGGATGCACTCTTCATCTCTCCTGTACAATTCTCAGGCAAAGGAGACCATTATGCAGAGATAGGAGCATGTTCACCAGAGTCCTCGTGGGCCTGTCATTTGGTGGATGTGACATGCTAACCACACTGAAGTGCACAGGATGTATGCTGTTGCCAACAGGAGAAATAGTCCTTTGACATAAAATTATAATTTCATACTTCTATAGTACACTAATTTTTGACACTGTGAATAACAATGTTTGAATCATTAAAGCTCTTACCTAGAAGAATATGTATTTCAAAATGAAAAGAGAAAATATTTACTTGGAAATGCAAAAGTGTGCTGAAAAGTGAGCCTTAAGCTTTATGAAGATGTGGAGGAACTAGAACTCTCATATACCCCTGATAGGAATACACCCCTGGTAGGACTGTAGGTGGTACAACTACTTTGAGAAACAGTTCAGAAGTTTATTTTAAAAATTACACATGAGACGGACATTTCACCTAGCAGTTAAGTTGCCAGTTAGGATGCCTGGACACCCTGTCAGAGGACCTGGGTTTGAGTCCTGGCTCCACTCAAATTCTAGCTTCCTGCCAGTGCAGACCTTGGGAGGCAGCAAGTGATGGCAGAAGTAGTCGGATCCATGACCCACATGTGAGAAACCTTGTTGGCATTCTACACTCCTGTGTTTGCCCTGGCCTGGAGCCCTAGGGTTGTGAGCATTTGGAGAGTGAACCAGCAGACAGGAGTGTGTATTCTCTCTCTAGTTAAAATGCCTACCAGCCAAGCAAGCCTCTTCATTTGTAAGTATTTACCTAGAGAAATGGAAACATATGATTATACAAAGACTTGCACACTATTGTTTATAGTAACTTTATTCTTAACTAAAAACTGGACAAATATCCATCAACAGGTGATTTGATACCCAAATTGTGATATAGCCATATAATGGAATACTACTCACCAATAAAAAGGAACAGATTAATACATGTAACAACATACATTAATCTCAAACTAAGTAAACACTACCTAAAGTTACTAAGTCCACACTAGGTGTATTCAGACCCCTCTCCCCAAAACAAGTGCAAAGTGTTTGATGCCAGTTATCTAGAATTCTAGAGTCTACGGCCACACCACCCTGAACGCACCTGATCTCATCTGATCTCGGAAGCTAAGCAGGGTCGGGCCTGGTTAGTACTAGAATTCTAGAAAATTGTGACAGAAAGCAGGTCAGTGGCTGCCTGGGACTGGGACTAGGGATGGATTACAGAACGGAATATGAGGAAACTTCTGAGTGAAGAAACCGTTCTTTATCTGGTTGTGGTCATGGTTTCCGAGGTGTCATTGGAACCTCAGGGTAAACAGGGAAGAAAATAGAAAGGGCCTTCGTGAGGATTCTAGTGAAAGTAACTAGGACTCAAGTCGTCAATAACAAAGTCAAGAAGCTGCTTGTTCTTGACCAAGGTACTTAAATGATCCCTGACTAAGCTCTGCTGCGACACTGTGTAGATAACTTTTCCTTTTTTCTTCATATTCGTTCTTACCTTCACTTCCCTTTTGTATTTTCTTACTTCAAGCTGAATGCTACTAAAAAATAGAAGAGTAAATGAAAATATTTTACATGGACAAATGCTTTTTTACACTAGAATTTAAACGTTGATCTCTTCTTTTTGAAGAATCAGTATGTGCAGTGCAGAAATGCTTTTAGGCCAGATAAACTTGGATTTGAATGCCAGTTTTGCCATTCACTGGCCTTGTATCTTTGCATTTGTCAGTTAACTTCCCTGATCCTCAGTCTTGCCATATACAGCATGAATGTTGGCTGTATTTCAAGGGCCATTGTGAAGATTAGAAATAACTATCCACTGCTGTATTCAGTAAATCATTTGCCTGCTATTATATACTGTGTATCAAGCCCTAGAGATTATGCACGTGTGTGTATACCTACATCAAATCCCAAAACAGATGAACACAAATGAAGAGTGTAGAAAAGCAAGACAGACACACATGTAAAGTAACACATTTGCCTTTCTATGCACTTACAAGTCAACTCTGCTTTAATTGCAGTGCACCTGGTGGACATTTGGAATGTCATAGAAGCACTGCGGGAAAATGCTTTGAACAACCTGGACCCAAACACAGAACTCAATGTGGCCCGCTTGGAGGCAGTGCTGTCCACCATTTTCTACCAGCTCAACAAACGGATGCCAACCACGCACCAAATCCACGTGGAGCAGTCCATCAGTCTCCTGCTTAACTTCCTGCTTGCAGCTTTTGATCCGTAAGCTCCATTGAATATTGTTACTCTCTGCCTACCCGATTTCCATTTCCTCTTGTACTTCTTGGTCTTTTTCTCAATTTTCTAGAGCAACTATCTCTTTTTGTTCATGAGATGCTCTTGTCACTGAAATCTCTATATTTATTACAAATTTTTAATTCTGTAGAAAAAGAAACTAGAGAATAAAATAGTGCTAGAGGGATTCAAGGACAGTTGTCTTTTATGTGGTGACATTTAACTCATCTCATGTTTTCTAGAAGACATGCACACTTGTGAGTGCTACCTGATGGCAAAAAACCTGGACCCAAACACAGTGCCCACCATCCCCACAGGTTAATGCCATTATGCTGCTCAACAGCAGTTACTAGCTGTCACTTTGCAACCTAGTTTGGCAATGGACTTGTTCCTGCTTGGTTTTACCAGTATACATTATTGTGTCCATGGTGTTTATATTTTGAGAAATTTGCAACTTGAAATTGAGCCTTCTAGCTTAGTAGATGCCTTGCTTTATGTGAACCTCAGAGCTAGATATACTCCTCTGGCCCAATTGCTACAGCAGCTGGGTGATGGGGCAGGTTGAGAAGCTGTGGCTCCACATGGCAGGCAGCACAATGGAATCAGGCTGTGGAATTTCTGTAACAGCATTTCTATCTGGGCCCCTTTACAAGAGTGTCTCTGCTTTCAGACTTACCACTAATGATTGCAGGGAACTTATTTGTTATCAGCTTAACAATGGAAAATGTCAAAAGCGAAACATAATTTTCTACCAAACCCTGGAGTATTGCTAGAGCATTCATAAGAAATCAAATCAAAGGAATAATTTTCACCTAATTCCTAAATACAGAAACAGATCAGATTAACAATGAGGAAGTTACTGTTCTGTGAAATGTATGGGACTTAAACTAATAGAGTAAGATTTTTCACTTTTGTTTAGAAATATTGGTTAGATCATTTTGAGAAATAGTTATATTCTCTAAATAGCTACTACTGATACAGTTGAATCATTTTAAGATTGATGAATGCTAAATTTAAGGACTTTCCCAGGGTAGCAAGCAATACATGCAAATGTTCAGAAGAAATGTTCGTTTGGTCCCTGCTCTTGTAGTCCAGAAGGCATTTGATGTGTACTCTCAATAACCTCATTGTTGTGGATTTATAAACACATCCACGTACAAACCCTAGTCTGCAGATATTTCTTCTCCTTTTCTTTGATGTAGCAAGTAATTATAGGCAGTTCTACTGATACCTGAAGTATCTATCTGCTGGCTTTTTGAATTTTAAATGTGAAATATAAGCCATCAGGAAGTACAGCTCTCTGGAAATGTAACTTGAAAGTGAGTATCAGTAGGGAAACTCAAGAATAAAATGAATGTTCAACTCTGTTTCTTATCATGGTAAACTCCTGTTACTCCAAATGAGGTCCATTATTTCCATATTTCCATTTCTGATGCCACTTTCTGCCACCAATCCCACAACAGAGCCGAAGTGTTTAAGAGGCTCTTTGTATTTTGGCAGAGAGGAATGAGCCCAATACTAGTAAAACAAAAATAGCCTTTGCTGTTACAGAATCATTCAGCAGATTGAGCCCCTATTTGCTATATTTTAAGTGGACTTATTAAAGAAAAATGGGGAAATATAAAATGAAAAGTAGGAGAGGTAGGCATTGTGGCACAGTCATTCAAGGCACCGCTTGGGGTGCCTGTATCTCATATCAGAGTGCCTGGGATAGAGTTGTGCCTCAACCTCAGCTTTTTTTTTTCTTCCAATTTTTGATTATTTGAAAGGCAGAGCTACAGAGAGAGGAAAAGACAGAGAGAACTTTCATCTACTGGTTCGTTCCCCAAATGCCCACAATGGCCAGGGCTGAGCCAGACTGAAGCCAGGAGCCAGGAGCTTCTTTCAGGTCTGTTCTTCCACATCTGTCTAGGGACCCAAGAACTTGGGCCATCTTCCACTGCTTTCCCAGGCCATTAGCAGGGAGCTTGATTGGAAGTGGGGCAACTGGGAATTGAACTGGCACCCATATGGGATTCCGGCATCCCAGGTGTCCACTTTACCTATTACACCACAGCACTGGCCCTTCCACCTCACTTCTTATCCAGCTTTCTGCTTATGTGCCTGGGAGACATCTGATGATGGCTTATGTAATGAGTCCCTGCCACCTCCACATAGGAGATTTGGATGGAGTTCCTGACTCCTGGGTTCAGCTTGGCCCAGCCTCTGCTATTGTGTGAATTAGGGAAGTAAACCAGCAGATGAAAGATATCTCTATCTCCCCTACCCCCATCACTCTGCCTTTCACATAAGCAGATATTAATACATAATTTTTTAATTGGGGTTGCCTTAAGAATCTGGTCTCTAAAGAGGTGATGTTTAAAAAAAAAAAAAAGGAAGCACAGCACAATATAGCTATTTAAACTCATGAAGAGCAAGAATGTGCATTCAAAGAAACTTGGTCATTTTTATGGTTTCTTAAAATTCCCCAGACTCAGTCAGTTGGACTCTGCCAAAAAACATGTTACCTCAAAATGAAGATCAAAGCCCACTATACTTGGGTGTGTTCCTGGGAACCAGACTCAGTATCTTAACCATAGTTCCCCAAGAATAGCACTCCTCCACCCCTCTCCCATCCCTCCAGAAAACTGGATTACAGTTCAGAGCAATCCTTACTGTAGATAATAATCAATTTCCTGTTTGCCAGGTTTTTGTGCTCTTTGACCAAGTCAACCTCTTAGAAGTCATGGTCTACAGCTCCATATATAGGATGATTTGGACAATGTTAAGAGGCAGCATCTGATCCCAACAACCTACATCCATCCTTACTTCTGTCACTGAAAAGACAGTCCCTGGACTGTATTTTTTATTCTTCCTGATTTTTACTCTAAAGTTAGCTGTATTGTCAAAAGGAAGGTGGCCCTGGCAGTAATTTCTGAGCAGACTCTTTCCAAGCCAGAAGCTCGCTTTCTTCAGGGCTCCAGGGAACTGGATGGATGTTCTTGGAAAGGATGGAAAAAGAGATGTTAGAAGGTGGGAGCGAGGCTGAGAGGGAGGGCAGTGAACAAACTTAGCAAATAGCCTGAGCTTCCTCTCTTCCTCTGTTCTCTCTCTGGAAATCAGCCTGCCACCTTCCCTCCTCGTACTTGTGGCTCTGTCCTCCGAATCCACTAACAGAGTGTCCGCAGCTGTGCCTCTCACTTCTTGTCCCACGTTCCAGTGCTGGGTGAAAAAGTTCCCTTTGAAGTGTTGGAAGGAGCTTTTCTGTTGTCATTCATGTTTAGCAAATATGGAGTAACTCAGCATGGCAGAAAGTGACAAGATGAAAATAATTCTTCAATGTCTGTCACATACAGCCTTTTTGAGAGGTGTCGTCACCAGTTCTAACACTCTGTAAAGCTCTTCTCTCACAGCCACGGAGCTCACCCGTCTCCAGATCTCCCTGTTTCTCACACATGAGTCTGCTATCACTTTTTGTGCACTTTGTCTGTTCCTATGACTGCGTCTCCCAAGTCACTTTAGGGTGTGACCATATCTTTGCACAGCATCTGAGACCATACTCAAACAAGAATAAGTCAATAAATTATAGGTCGATCTTTTTTTTCAGCTCTTGTCATACAAAATTCCTTTCATTCTTTTTCTGACATTAAGTCATGTTTAGCCTTCGGGGTATTACCGAGACAAATGAGTCCTGGTCACCTAGATTCATAGAGTCTATACTGGATGTTCATTATTACTAACGTGAGTGATCCTATTTTCACCAAAGACTTCAATATACTTCTGTAACTTTCTTCCTACCTCCCTGGAAAACACTACCAATAACTATAGACTTAACCCGGTAGTATCTTCCTTCTTCGAACAGTTCCTCATAAAGTACGTGATGTGATAGTCTCATAATTTTAGTAAATCCCATTTTCATATATATTCAGGTACTAAAAAATCCTAGTAGCACAATCATAAATGTTAAAAGGAACAGTGGTTTTCCTATTTTCAGAGAGCATGCTATAGTCATAACATGAATGGTATTCATATAGTAATTGTAATAACAGCTAGGATTTACTCAGTATTTATTGTGTGCCAACAGGATCATTATTTGGCACTATATTGTAATGTTGCAGGTTGGAGAGATGATAAAACTGAGACATAGATTAAATAATTTGTAGTTCATGCAACTTCAGACTAGATGAGATGAATGGGAAAAATCATTTCATTTCAGGAACCAGCTTGATACATGATTTCTGTTTTATTCTTTGAAATGAGGATTAGTGTATTGCTTTTTTTTTTCCTCTCAGACTTGTCTCCCTTAGTACAGGGTATGATTTGTATTGCTCACATTCATAACCTTTCAAGTTTGTGGCATTTAGACATATGTGACAGAGTGAATATAAATAAAATAAAGAAATATTTGGACTTAATAAGTTTTACTCTGTAGCATTAGAGTCAGTTTTATGACAGCTATCTAGAACTACAAATCCATTGTGTAACAGTCTTAGGCAGAGAATACAAAATCCTGGTATTTTCTTCTTTGTTTGATGTATTGCATCTTGGTGAGCCATTGGAACAATCATTCTCACTGCTGAGCTCCTGACGCTGTGAAAGGGACCACAGCACTATTTGAAATGTGTGGATATGAAATGACTCTGGAACTCTGCCAAAATCCTTCTGCCTTTTGAATTTTAATAATGATTCTGATATTTAATGCAAGAAGTACTTCAAAGTACACAGCCATTTTTCTGTGAGCCAACAAAATGCATTGTTCATGTTGGAGACTATGTGTGAGAACAAAGGAAAGAGAGAGAGTTATATAAAACCAAATGTTCTCTTTTCTTTTATCTTCTATATGGATAAAACTAGATATTTAAAAGTGTTTACTTCTCTTGATGATTTTTATCTTAGCACATCTTAAGTTCAAGATGTCCATAAAACCTTCTCTTCTAGTAACTAAAAGTGTGTTCCAGTAGAAAAATACTTTATTCTAGATTTGTACATTTTGCTAAAATGGAATCGCTTTCCAAAGAATTTTCAGTTTTATCATTCATCTTCTACCAGACTTATGCTCTGGGTGAATGGCACACAGAATTTCAGAGGACAAAAGGAAACATCAAGCTATATTGTCCCCTTCCATTCTGAAGAAACTCTGGGAAAATTCACTTGATCCAGAACTATTAGTTATTCTTTTCCCAGATCATTTTCTGACATCATGTAAAAGGCCGAAGATTTGCCAGGGCCAATGGGCATCTATCTGTTCATAGATTTACTTGACTATTCCCAAAACAATAATAATTATGGATGTAATCACTTCTGAATGCAAGGCATCACATAACTGCACAATCTGAAGTTAAGGGTGATAATAATCATTATAACTTTACTCAGTAAATACTTCATATTTTTCAATAAACCTTAAATGGCAAATTAGAAAATTCTTTTCCCCACTCCATTCATGAATTAAACATAGGCTAAAAGCTTGCTGTGTCATAAGTGCTCTGCTAGTCTGGGGAGAATAGTAAGATAAGATGAAGTGAGATGAGATACCCCCTTTAAAAAATGTGTTGCATTAAAATTAACCAATTTTAACCCTTTCTCTCCAGTAGACTGTGAGCAAACGGAATATAGGAGTCAAGTCTTATTCCTCAGTCACTGGGGCAAAGGCAATAAGTATCTAAGTATCTAAATGAGTGATGCTGTGAACAAAATAATTCCTAGAAAAAGAATCGTGTCATTGGAGGGGGGAATGAACCATCGGATGGAAGACATTTCTGTCTCTTTCTCTCTCTCTCTCACTGTCTGTAACTCTGCCTGTCAAATAAATAAATAAAACATCTTTAAGAAAAAAAAAAAAGATTCATGTCATGATAGAGGCATCTTGTGGAAGCAGAGAGGAGGATGTGAGGAAGATAATGTGTGCGAAAGAATAATTTGAGTGCTGGGCCTTTGCTTGCCACAAGAGGCTCTCCAAATGTGTTTGTAAAGCATATTAGTAAAAGAAGAGCTTCTGATTTTAGTTCTGGTAACCAGAGAGCTAATTTCTCCTTTCTCTTCAAGAAAGCATCAGTCAGAATTCACATGTCACGTTGAAGTCTTGAACTTTATCATGGGATTCTGTAACTTCCAATAGAAAACTTTCTTGGCAGTTAGAAAAAAAATTGTACATTCTGTTCTGAGTTCAGCCCAGCATCCCAAACCTATCAAAATCTATTTGTTGTTTTTCCTTCTTGTCAAAAGCAAATTTCTCCTTCCAGGCAAAGTTTCCCTAAAAATGTTTTAGTCAAAAGAATCAATTGGTTCTATTGTAAGATCACACAAAAAACAACCCAGAGTAAAGCAGTTATTAACTTTTTATTGTGATGAGTCAACTATGTCTTTTGAAACAACTGTGTCTTCTTAAAACAGTCATTCTGTGAGTTTACCACGTGTGTTTTAACCAAAGACTAAGTTATTTCCTCCTTCCATTTTTAATTGGTTGTCTCCTAGAAAAGTTTGAAAATTTTCAGAGTGAGAAAACAGAGTAAAGGGAAAATAGGATGCCCATTTTAACCACTTTTATTCAACACAGTACTGAAAGTCTTAGAGCTGTAGACAAGAGAAAGAAATAAGGGGCATCCAACTTGGAAAGGAGAACATTAAATTATCACTGGTTGCAGTTGACATGATTCAATATATAGAAACCCCAAAAAACTCCAACACAAGTCTATTAGAACTAAAAAAATTTACCAAAATTGCAGGAAACAAAAGTCAATGTACAAGTCTCATTATTATTGTTATATACCAACAGTGAATCATCTGAAAAAGAAATCCAGAAAGCAAAATCTCATTTCCAATAATTACAAAAAAAAATACCTGGTAATAATTTTAACCAAAGGGTTGAAAAATTGCTACAATGGAAACTGAAAATCATTAATGGAAAAAAATTGGACACAAATGAAAAGACATCTGTGTTCATGGATTGGAAGAATCAATATTGTTAAAATTTGCATACCAGAGCAATTTACAGTTTTGGCATAATTCATATCAAAATCTCAATGACACAAAACTAGAAAAAAAATTGCTAAAATTTGTATGAAACTACAAATGACCCTGAATAGCCAAAGTGATCCTGAACACAAAGGGCAAAGTAAGAAGCATTATTTTTTTAATTTTTTTTTAAATTTTTTTTATTTATTTATTTTTTTGACAGGCAGAGTGGACAGTGAGAGAGAGAGACAGAGAGAAAGGTCTTCCTTTGCCGTTGGATCACCCTCCAATGGCCGCCGCTGCAGCCGGCGCACCGCGCTGATCCGATGGCAGGAGCCAGGATCCAGGTGCTTTTCCTGG
Source organism: Oryctolagus cuniculus (assembly GCF_964237555.1). Classification (NCBI taxonomy): domain Eukaryota; kingdom Metazoa; phylum Chordata; class Mammalia; order Lagomorpha; family Leporidae; genus Oryctolagus; species Oryctolagus cuniculus. The sequence continues at coordinate 42,789,341 of NC_091441.1, read as the reverse complement.
TCTCCCATGGGGTGCAGGGCCCAAGCACCTGGGCCATCCTCCACTGCACTCCCTGGCCATAGCAGAGAGCTGGCCTGGAAGAGGGGCAACCGGGACAGAATCCGGCGCCCCAACCGGGACTAGAACCCGGTGTGCCGGCGCCGCAAGGTGGAGGATTAGCCTATTGAGCCACGGCGCCGGCCTCATTATTTTTTTAACAATTTATTTATTTATTTGAAAGGCAGAGTTACACAGAGAGAGGAGAGGCAGAGAGAGAGAGGTCTTCCAGCTGATGGTTCACTCCATTGGCTGCAACGGCCGGAGCTGCGCCGATCCGAAGTCAGGAGCCAGGAGCTTCTTCCAGGTCTCCCACGTGGGCGCAGGGGCCCAAGGACATGGGCCATCCTCTACTACTTTTCCAGGCCATAGCAGAAAGCTGGATCAGAAGAGAAGCAGCCGGGACTAGAACCGGCGCCCATATGGGATGCCGGCACTTCAGGCCAGGGTGTTAACCCACTGTGCCACAGCGCCGGCCCCAGTAAAAAGCAATATACTACCTGAATATAAAATATATTACAAAGCTACAGTAATTTTAAAAACATAATATTGGTATTTAAACAAAACCATAGACCAGTGGAACAGAACAGAGACCCTAGAAGTAAGCACAGACATATACAGCTAACTGATTTTTGACAAAGATGCTAAGAACATACATTGAAAAGAATAGTCTTTTTAACAAATAGCAGTGGGAAAATTGGATATCCACATACAGAAGAATGAAACTAGACCCTCTCTCTTAACATGTACAAAAATCTACTCGAAATGGACTAAAAAGAAATATTTGAAGCCAGAAACGTTGGAACTATTAGAAGAAAACATAGGAAAAGCACTTCAGGATATTGGAATTGTCAAGGATTTTCTAGAAAAGACCCCAAAAGCACAGGGAACAAAAGCAAAAACAAATTGGATTTCATCAAACTAAAGAGCTTTTATAGAGCAA